>NC_050478.2:141533729-142158729 GCF_012460135.2 Molothrus ater | reverse complement strand
CATCCAGTCCTCCTTAATCGCAGGCTAGTTTGCTACCTACTGGGCAGCACTGCTGCCCAACATAGCAGACACACTTTTCAAATTACCATGTGGTTCTCAGGACTTCTATGGCACATTTGTTCTTAATACTACCCCTGCTGCCAACATATCTACAGAGGTCCCAGTTCCATGTGATGGCCCTAGGTCCAGAACATTTTTTTTCACCCACATCTTCACTGCTGTCCAGCTGCAGCCCCTGCTGCCCCACTCCTACCCACACAAGCCAAGGGCCATTTCAGCAACTTTAATGTCGACGCTGCAAATATTTAGGAAAATGTTTAGCTTGGCCAATGTAAGCAACCACAGTGAAGTCAAACAAACCTATGTCCATATGCAAGAGTTTCCAGGGTTTATTCTCCAAAAAGCAGGACACATTTTTATGCTTCCTAGGACACACTAAGACACACTGCTGAAGATGTGCTATATAACCCACATAAAATTAAGCACTATTTCTACTTCTTTATATGTTTATATTTTTTTAGTGCTACTCACTAAAAAAATATTTTAATTGCAGCTCACCAAATGTTGACTCTAACATATTACTGTAGAGAACTACACACATAGATCACTAATTCTCAGAAAGTAAAAAGCGGCTTCAATCAAATGCTTAGCCCACACATACAGAGACACAGAAAAAAGTAAAGCAAATATTATAAAGTAAATATTAGAAAAGTGTTGAAATGCATCTTTGTCCCAGTTTCTGCAAGAAGCAGAGAACATGCCTACAACAGTGCTGTATTATTTGAATTACAGTTTGGAGATGGCAGTAGGACAGAGCAAGACAGATGGCAGTAAGACAGAGCAAGCATTATTGATTAGAAATTGTATCAAGGAGTATTGAAGAAACTTTAAAATATTAAAAAACTCCATAGCTAGCTAATGCTAGAAATAAGCTTCCCTGTAAAAGTTTCAGTAAGTCCTGTGGCATTATATATATATAGATACAGAGGCATAACTGTAGAGTCACATATTATTTTCCTCTACTATCCTGCCAAATTCATTATAAGGATTTACTCCAATGCCCACATTTTGCTTATTCTGTAAGATGAATGATCAGTCTCAAGTGGCTTCATTAGTGGAAAACAAGTAAACGAGAACTAAAGAGGAATTTCAATTAGAATTCAAGGTACCAAAATAACAGCCAAGGGGAGATCCATTGTTACAAAAAAACACTCTAAAGATGAGGTTTTAAAGATGAAGTAAGTTCCCCAAAAATCTCCAAAGACATTGGCATTGGTACAACATCTTTCACCAGGGTTTTGACTTGTTGCTGCTGATGGTGCACCTCAGTACACTCTGACTGAATTTCAAGATAGAATCACTTGCTTTTACAATTGGAGAGTCAGGATAAATGCAGCAAAAGACTACAAGGGTTCTTTTATTCTCTCTGTCAGCCCAAGAAAAGATCTATCCATTCCACTAAACACATTTTTCTGGTACTCCACAAAGACCTTCCTGAGCAATTTCAGTGCAGCAGAGAACCTTTCTGATAAAAAAGAAGGTCCCAAAATTGTCATGGCTAACAGACAATATTTCAGAATCAAGAAACACTGATGGCAGAGGAAATGCTCTGAGCTCAGCTGTACAGTGAAGGTCAGAGTTGCAGATATGGATATCATCAGTGGATTTTGCCCTAAAACATGTTGTCATGACAGTGTAGCAAGAGGGAAAATGAAGAGCAAAGTGCTTATTAAGAAAGTGTCAGCACCAAACATGAAACTAGAAAGTTCCATGTCAAGAATTGTTTCACTGACAACACTGTAATGTGTAATGAGTATCTCAGTGCCAGTCACTGTCAGAGAGTCCCGAATCAGCTAAAACACGTGAATCCCTTGGGATTCACAGTCTTCCTGGTACTTATCCCCACAGAAAACTAAGTGACAATCTGATTTTTAAGTACAGCCCTGTCTGTAACAGGCAGCATTTGCCACATACACTGAACTCGGTCATCACATTCGTTCTGCTGCCATAGCTGTGCCAATGAAGATGGGACCTGGCTGGAAGGAACCACCACATCCTCTGCTTGACCTTGCAGTTCCTTCAAGGACCACTGCAAATGGAGTTACCACTGCAGAAGTGTTTTCTTGCTTTATTTTGCTTTTTCAAAAGAGACTACTTGGACATATTGGCAGAACCTTCTCCAGTAGGACTCCTGGCCTACAAAGTTATGCTGGCAGAGGCTGGTTAACAGAGGTGTTAAGTCCCTTTCATTTTTATGAGACCAAGGAAGACCATCCAAGTCATTACAATATTATACTACAAGTTTTAAGTGAGGAAACTAGAATTTTGCTATACAGGTTGCAAATCAGAGACCATGAACTGCACAGTAGTTTTAAAACAGGATTCTTTACTTTTCTGCAGATCACTCACAAGCTGCTTAGATCACTCACAAGCTGCACACTTGGAATACGACCTACATCACTGAAGGGAATTATCCCTCTGCAGGATTACAACCTACACAGTTTGCCACTAAGATAACAGATCCCCATACTAAGTAATCTGCTCTAAATTACTGACCCATTGGACAAACATCCCCTGTTATTCATACTCCAAGGACCTTCCTAGTCTAAAGGGAAGAACCATTTTCAAACACACAAAACAATTTTAAGAGTAATTTCTATGTATCCTGTAGAGACAAAATCACTCTTGTAAAAGGAATATGGTGCACCCCTCACCTTTGCAAAGGAAGAATGAACACTTGACAAGGTGTGAAGTCACACAGGCATAAATGACCAACACATCCAGACTTCAAATCCTCTCAAGACATACACTTATGTCAGTTGTATGTAGTAGTTTTGCAGATAAAACCCAACAAAGAACATTTTAATTTCACTTCCTGGGTTCAAACTATAATTAACTTTGAATTAAATTACTATTATAATTGCTCAAATCAGTCTCCATGCAGGATAATCAGAAAACAAAGATGTCAGCAGCCACTGACAGTGATAGATATGATTCACCAACACCAGAAGTAGTGACAAAACCCAAGCACCAATGCAACATCTAGTATTTCCATCTTTTCTTCAGCTCAACACCACCTCCTTCCTAGCACTCTTTCAACCAGTCCCTTCCCCATATGTCTACATGATCTCAAGACTTTCCAAGCCCATGTCCTTTACCTTTTCATCTGCCTCTCCTCATTCTGAGTGCTTCCTTCTCTTGTTTTTTTTCTTAAATATGTCTCCTGTGTTTCTTCCACCTTGCTAAGGTTTGGATTTGATTCTGTCACAGTGATCAGGTTTAGCAAAAGGCAGACAAAGTGATGTTTGGCAAAGAAGTAACTTGCAAAAGGAAGCACTAAGCAGTCCTTGCCAGAGATGTGATTACCACATTCAAAAATTTCCTGTCACCTGCAAAAGAAACAAAATAGCCCAGGTTCTCTTTCCCTAAAGGAGAAGAAAAGAGAGGTGGGAATAATGTGACTTGAGAAGTTAGTTTTGCCTTCCTTTTCTCTAGTTTGATCTACAATACACTGTAATTCATTTTATGTAGAGAAGTCTGGGGACTTCAGAAAATTTACCCCAGCTTTTACAGTCCCAAAGAAACCAAATGCTTGAAAAGCTGAGAGAGTGGTGAGTCCACCACCACCACCATCTCTGCTAAGCCATAGAGCAGAGTAGAAGTGAGGGAGCAGGCACAACTGTTGAAATGAAGCACCATGAGACAGTACAGGAAAACTAAACCTGCAGAACCAAGAGCCATGACCCAGGAAAAACAGGAGGACACAATAAATCAAACTACAATGCCAAGTACAACTTTGTTTGAACATTGTGCTCATTAAGTAAATTCAGTATAACACCTGTCTGTAGGGTACAACCATGTCCTGCTCACATAAGCCACTTCCCCAGAGAGCATGCACAGCAAAACAAATGTGCACTGGGTCTTACATGCAGACAAGAGAATGCAAAGCCAATGACTTCACAGTTAGGTTGTTACATATAAGGGAAATGCCAATTTTTTATTGTTCACAGTGTATAAAGAGGAGCCCCTGGCATATTGAAGATGTGTTAGCATTATGGATTTACCACCTAGAACCTGTTCTGTGCACAGACATGAAATAAAATCAAGAATATTGACTCTGTGTGTGGATTGTCTTCCTGAACACTGGGTGAAAGAATCCATATTTAGGATAACACAATATGTTGGCATTCTGGCCACTTGAGAATTCTGTCAGAGTAGGGAACATTTGAGCCTGGGCTCCAATCATTTGGGTCCATTTCAAGAGTATAAAAAATTTCTGCAAGAGGTACTGCAGCTCCATCAGTCTTTCATTGTTACACAAAAAATAAGAGTGCTGTCTGGACTTTGCATGGTAAGGACCTGAATATTGGCTCATTTCTTTTAAAAATACCCATTAAAAATGAAAGAAGAAGCAGGAACAGAAGTCCAGTCATTACACAGGTACAAGAAAATCCAGTGGCACAGGGAGTTTCCACAGACAAAGGATTTCCCACAGCCTATTGTTGGAAACACTGTGATTCAACTGCTCACTTCTTGCTCAACAGGCTGCTGATTCAACCAGAAGAGGATGCTGGTATGTCTCACCTTCTGCATTCCACCTACTGCAGACTAAATCAACAAAAAAACTGGCTTTGAGAAAACATGTGACTATATCTCATGCTAGTTTCAAGTTATTTACATTACAATCCTTTGGTTGTACAATATCACCTTTTTGTCAATGCCATTTAAAGATACGTATAATAATATATCAGGAATTGTAACTGCTGCTGTCTCTTATCTTGCTAAATTCCAGTGGGACATTTCACTAGAAGCAGCTGGTTAGAAGGAGAAACACAGACTATAAAATACTTTCAGATTCACTGCTGTATGAGGAAACTACAGACCAGAAAAATCATCAACATACAAGCATATAAAATAATCAGATAAAATGTGTTTTACAGCTGGAGACAAATCCTGTCTATGAAGAACAGTCTGCTTGTGAAAATTAATGACCTGCTGCAACTCCCCAGAGAAAGCCCTCAGGTAAGGAATTCAGATGGAAGCAGGCAGAAAGTCAGTGGAGGCTATTTTAAACCCAAGCTATTCTACAGCTACTTCCAGGTGCAGCCCTAAATTCAGCAACAGTATCTGTTTCCCAGAAGCAGATTTTAAGCTGTCTCTGACAGGTAACTGGAGATGGGCAGTGCAGCTCCAGAGGCATGGCATGCAGCTAGCCTCCAAAATAAAGCATGAGCTGTTATTTTTCAGAGAACAGATTGTTCTACAGCACAAGTTATATGCATTTCTTTCTCATATTCACAGAGGCTTCTGGATGCTGGCAGGGGAAAGGACAAACAATTCCCTAGAGTGGAGTAGGAAGCAGAGACAGGAGAAGTGTGGCTAGAGGCTAACAGATTAGCCATTACCAAATTTATAATCCATGTAGACTCTAAAACATGTTAAATATCTTGGAGCTATATTTTTAGCACCTTAGGACTGAAATAACAGGAAATGAGCTTGTTTTAATAACACAAAGAAGCTGCATTAGAGAAAAAATTAGGGGAAAAGGAAAACTAACCCTTCTAGGTGTATTTTTTGCACACCAGCACAGATATGCACACAACAGATACTGCTGAATTCAATCCTAAAAATCACGAATGTATCACTGCTCTGCCGAAACCAACAAAAATACCTTCACTTCAGTGAAGCAGCTGCACCTGTGCTCCACTTAAAATATCATGAGTGATGCATCTGAAGTAAACAACACCTGAGTGTTTTGTTGATGAAGGCACAGACTTGCTCCTTAAAGTCCTAAACTTGAAAAAAATGCTGATAAATGGAAATAATGAAAGAAGTTAAAAAGTCATTGTTTAAAATTACTTGAAATTCCTATTAGAACAATAACACATCAATTATTAATTGGCTTATAACCAAAATATAAACCAACTGTGTTTTGATCAAGTCTGGATACATCTCATTAGTCTCTAACAATGAGGACTGTGTTACAATTTACCAGGAAAGCTTTAAAAATCATGAATAGTCCAAATAAAAGAAAAAGGTTCTGAACCATCCAATATAAACTAGGAGGTCTGCAATTATGGTGACATCTGAAATGAAATGTATATTTAAGGACTACATGGGGAACAGTGCCTGTATCTACTGCTGTCCAACACTTGCTGAAGTAGACATAGTTTTGAACTCCTTTTAAACATGAATGTTTAATTATCTGAATGAAGATTTTTCAGTTAAGCATCTGATCAGATGATTTAAAAAAATTAAAGGAAAACCTTTCTAAAAAAGAAAAACCATGCACGCATCTCAACAGAACTAGTGGGAAATACATTGCTTTGCTCTCCTTGTACTCCTTTTAAAAGAACAAAAAGCAATAGCAAGATAATAGCAAGACAGGTTTAATTGAAAAGCTGCACTACCTTAACATTTTGAAACACTGACTTCCCGCCTTGAAGGGAAATCAGGGATGTGCTTTTGCCTGTTCTAGAGAAACCCACAGAAAACCGACAGCGAGAGGTCTCTGTGCAGACACACACGGCAGGGAGCTGAGTTCTCCCGGCACCGCCGTGCCCTGGAACTGAGGATCGGCCGCGCCGGACCTGGACCCGGACCTGGACCTGGACACGGACCTGCCCCGGACCGGCCCGGCTCAGCCGCGGAGCCGCCGTGCGCTCCCGCCGGGCCGGGAACGCGCCGAGCCCGGGACGGGAACGCGCCGAGTCCCGGACAGGAACGCCCCGAGCCCGGGACGGGAACGCGCCGAGTCCCGGACAGGAACGCGCCAAGCCCGGCCCGGGAACGCGCCGAGCCCGGGACGGGAACGCGCCGAGTCCCGGACGGGAACGCGCCGAGCCCGGGACGGGAACGCGCCGAGCCCCGGACGGGAACGCGCCGAGCCCCGGACGGGAACGCGCCAAGCCCGGCCCGGGAACGCGCCGAGCCCCGGACGGGAACGCGCCGAGCCCCGGACGGGAACGCGCCGAGCCCCGGACGGGAACGCGCCGAGCCCGGGCCGGACAGCGCGCGGGCCCGGCGCCCCCTGGCGGCCTCTGGCAGCGCCGCCACCGCGCCCGGAGTTTGTCCGTCCTTTGTCCGTCTGTCCGTCCTTTGTCCAGGGGCAGAGCGAGGCCCTGGTTCATAGAGCCAGTAAAGGGCTCACCCTCTACACGCAGCAGCCAGGTCAGGTGGCAGGAAGGCAGTGGGAAGCAGATTTAAAACCTCGGTTCTCTGCAGCCACAGCCATCAGTTTTGTTCCTCAATTCAACTGCCGCACTACCCATCTTCCACAATACAGAGGTGGCATCACCTGAGAGTGGAGTGTCTAAACTACAGTGTCCTCAATCCTTCCCAAAGCACTACCCATATTCCCAACGCCGTGGGTTTGGTGGGAAGTTAAAAACTCTGCCACCCTGTAGGAAGCTGGGAAGAAAAGTTAAGAGAACTGGCAACTTCAATATTTTATACCAGCTGAAGAGATGTCTTTGCAATTGTGTATTGTTTAAATGTAGCATTTGTGTCTTTTGAAAGATAATATTTAAATAAGGGTATGTTTTAATCACTTAATGAAAAGAGATAATTTACCTGATTTATGGTTTCTTCAAATGCTTTTATATAATGATTAAGTTCTCTGTCCATTGTAGCATATTCTAACATGACTTTTTCCATATTGTTTACATCTTCTTCATCATCTGCAAGATAAAATATGTGGAACATGCATGACCAATTGTATTATTTTCAGGCAGCATTTTTTTTCACAGATGTTTTATTTACAAGTATTCATGCCATGAATATCTAATGCATTTGTAAGTCTCAGCAGGTGTTTTCAAGCTATTCAAACATACATTTTTTTTCTCATTTTGCAACTGGAATCTTTGACATTTCTTGGGTAACCTGATCAAACAGCTTATTCAGAAAGACACTTCCCTGGTTTCATGTGAACAAGAGAGAGTATGTGTAATTTCATCTACCAACACCTAGTCATTAGGCAATCAGGTTATTTTCTGCAAAAGTTGTATTTCATGACTCATCACATTGCCTCAGAAATAGAAGAAACTTAAATGCCCTTGCAGTACAGTATAGTTCACAGCTATAATTAGACCTCTTATCCCCAATAAACACAGCTACAGGAAAATCAAAACAAAGCTAGCATTTTATAACACAGGAAATGATGGAAGAATGGATAGCATTTGTGATTCAAGCAGTAAAATTCTAATTGCCAGGGAAAATCAATTAACACAGGTCATGTGATTAGTAATTCATTTCTACTTTTATTCTCTTCTGCACGCCTCCTAATTCCACTCCTTTCATCTCTACACCTCTGCTTTCCCATTCCCACGTTGCTGTGCATCTGCTTAGATAAGAACCCTGTCTAGATGCCACAAGGCTGAACAGCCACAGCTGTTTATTCCTGACACAGCTGCATGTACCACACCAAATGCTGCCAACTGCAGGAGGACAGCCAGCCACAAGCCCTGAATCCATGCAGGAAATCAGGAAGCTAGGAAACCTATGTTTCCACTTCTGCTACTCCCATTTATTCCTATCCTGCAGTTTCCAGGTATAGAGAAAGCAGCTGGAAGCAGCTGGACTGTGAAAGAGCCCCAAAGTCTGCCATGCAGCATCAGGGATTGTCATTTGATGAAGGATTCTTTAAAAGCACTTAAGTACCCAATCTGTGCTGCTCTTAGGAAGAAAATTGTAGTACAGCTTTTCAATTTACTTTTTTCTGTGAAGAAATGAAAATTGTCTTCTGATCTGGCAAGCTGGCACATTGCTTAAGTTGCTAATTATATTATTATGTCAGAACATAAAAACCTATCTCTGCAGAAAGCTGACACAATTGTATATGGCCATCAGTTTGGGAGCAAAATCTGAAACACATCGCTCAGAAACAGAAACATCACACCACATTGAAACAGTGATGGATCAGGGAGACAAAGGAAAAGTGCTAAGATATATTTACACAAAAAAGTTACATAATAAGCTATGCTATTTTGTGAACACGACAATTACAGTCGTGACATTTCCCTTAATTATATATAGGCTTGGTATGTATCCATTTTTCATTAAGTAGATGAATGGATACTGCAGACAGAATCCTGGCATTCCTGCAATTTTCTTCTGAATAATCAGCATTTCCCTCTCCCCTTTCCCTTCCCTCCCACCCAGTTTCCATGTCCTATCTGGTAACTATGATCACACTATTTTTCCTTCCTGCTAGGAAGCATATGAAGTGCCTCCTTCAAGGCTGACACAAAGGACACTCCATGAATCACAGGAAAGGTTTGTGTAGCAAATAACTGTCATTCTCCTCCCATGGCCAAAATGAATCATATTCAAAGAAACTACAGTGGCCTAAATGTTTTAATTTTTTTTAGGGGAAAAGAAGTACATTGTTAAATGCCAAGAGAGTTGTACAAACGCTGTCTTTCCTAACAGTATAAAAATAACTTCAGGTGAAGTTGCATGCAACTTGAGAGATGGATTAAAATAAAGATCAAAGAGGTGGAACACATCTCAGCAAGAGGAACATTATCTCCAAATACATCCTGCTCTACATTTTTCCTGTACTGACCATTCCACTCATCCACCAGCCTGCTTTAAGTCTCAATACTGTTCACTGCTGTTTCCCTGATACTGTTCCTTCACACACGTTACACACATCCTGGGAAATTGCTGAACATGTCACTAACACACAATCATATCCTGCCCTTGGAGGCACTATGGACATACAAATAGATCTGAAGGACTGTGGACATGTCAGTTGTTGTCCATACCCTATTTCTGCTCATTGACAGATACTACAGTCCATTTTCTATCTGAGGTTCAATCCATAGGGTGCTGAGAGCTAAGACTAGATCTCTTATGTTTTACCCAGCCACTTACCTCCCCATCTCTTAAACAAGATTTAAAAGAAAACTTACATTACAAGCTATTCTATTTGCCTTTTAAAAACTCTCATTGTTCTACATTACACACAGAATAACCTCCTCTGCTTCCCCTTCCCCTGAAGAGCCAAGAGCATTTCTGCCCCTCCCTAGTAGGGAGCAGATGAAGGGCAGAGCTTGGGTGCACATGATAAGAAACTGAGTGACTGTATGGGGGTGTAAAGTTTATAGCTCACCAAGGCAGGGATCACAGCACCTTCAAGGTTCCTTTACAACAGACTCCACCATAGGTTAATCAGAACACACCATCTGACCTGATCTTACTAAGGAACAAGAAATTAGAAAAGACTTTTCTCTCCTCAACACCATCCCACAACTCATTCTCACAAATCCCACAGGTTTAGCAGCACTACAGTATCAAAAATAATTAAAATGTAATAATTGCATCAGGCTTTTGAAATATTCAAAAGGCGTTGTCTGTTATTCACTCTGCAAGCCCTGCTGCTGCTTTTGTTTCATATGTGTGGGTGACAGTGGAGATCCATGTAAAGGCACTGACCACTGATCCATGCAAGGCACTGACTCTCTTCCAGCAGACCATGGGAACACTGACTGCTGAATACCCTCCAGCCAGACTCCAGCTACAAAGCCAGACAACTCTCCAAAGTACTCAAACCTTGCACTCTGCAGACCAACAACCTAGCTTAATGCCAAAATCAAACACTTTGCAAGTGCTGGATGAGTGCCTTTCTATTATCTAATCAAAAGTTATCCTAATCTTATTTCTAATTCATATCTAAGGAATGCATTCCAAACTGTCTGCATATGCTTTTAGCTACTGGCACAAAATACCATTGAAGTGCATACTGTAGTCTCCTTGTTATCTAGGCTAAATATGTTGAGTTTAGTAAGCTTTTCTTCACAAGTCATTTCCCTCACCACTCAGAGATTACATATTTTGCAATATTACATTTTTTACTCATATAAAGCCCAGTTCAAGGCCATAATTTCATTTTCAAAGGCCCATGTGCATCATGTTAAAATTAGCTGGCTGAATATGCAGTTTGCAGTTATGAATTCCAGCTCGTACAACTTTATGATCTCTTATTATAATGGAAACAGGGATATTATTCTGAAAAGTCTCCCTAAATATTAAAGAAAAAAATTGCATAAAGTGACTAGCAAGTGTTCAATTTCTCACTTCTGAAGAGACCAATCACGCTTAGGTGCCTTAATGCTGATTTAAACCATAATCAGTCAGGACTAAGTTATGTTTCATGAACTCACAGTGTTAAAACAGAAGTTGCAACAACAGAGTCCAGTCAGCACTGATTTAATGCATCCTGTAGTAACGCTCATCTAAAATTCATACAAAACTTGCATTTCCTAACATCTGAGTTCATATTTACTTTAGTTTCCTGTGTACACCCACAAGTTAGCAGAATTTCTGAAGATTTTTCACAACTACCTCTTTCTGTGCAAAAGTTACCACATCAGTATTTGTTATTTAGGGTATTACAGCTGTGCTGCAGCCAGTACACACCAATCTAAATGAGCATTTGCTTTCACTGCAGACTATCTTAAACACAAAATAGCCAGGAATACCATGAAATTACAGGAAGCCTCCAAACTTACAAATACAAATGTACTTAAAATGAATGCTTAAGCACAGACAATGTGGATTAAGATGAATACATACATACTTTCATATCTTTATATTATTTGCTAACAAAAGTCAAAATTTCAATTTAAAGAAAGCAGGACAAGTCAGTTCCACCTCTGGCACAATGTATTAGTTTGTTTTGAAATTCAAGGCTACACGGTGGTTTTCCCATGATTCAAGGCAGAAGAGGAATGGTATACCATTGCCTGGAAATTTTGACTGTAGATTTCAGACTTTTAAAACCCAGCACTTGAGCCATTAGCAACAGTGGTAGTAGGCAGTTGTCTTCATATGCCCCAGCAGCAGATAAAATACACACTTTGCCAGCAGGTTTCAAGTTACTGCTGACAGCAGAGGAACACAAGCTCTCTGACTCCCTGATTTAGTTCCATCTTTTGGAGGAAAAAATACAGTCTCAATTCAAGATAAAACTAAGTATTTTTGCTGTCATTTATGGTAAGTCATTTACAGATCCAAAAGTGCTGACTACCCTCTGCACCTCCAGTTCTACTGGGTCTACTGAAAACTGTTGATAATTCAAGTTGGACAGTAGATCTTGAAAAAACTCTTAACCAACCCACACTCTTTAAGAACAGATTGACAACACAGTTGGAGAAGACACTAGTGATGCTCAGCAGTGAGAGGACAGAAACCAATGTAGGAGAGCACTGTCTCATCTTCCCCCTCTGTCTACACAGGAGTGAAGCTTGCCACAGCACTTCAGACTATACAGACCAAGAGGAAATTAAGCAGGACACTGATTGCTTTTGCAGCACTGAGGGTACATGGTCACTTTTTCTCCTGCAGATACATGGACAGCTCCTCAGAAAACTTTCATCAAAGATTTCTTTCAAAATCTCATTTCCCTGACCTGCAACATACTGTACTTATTAGGCTGCAGAAAGAGCAGCCTACAGACAATTCTAAACAGAAATACAGAAAATTCCAAACTAAAAGAAATGAGAAGCCCTACAAAGGAACAGCAAAAAACCAGAGAAAATCAAATTCATCTCCCAAATGCAGGTTTCTTAACATAGAGAAATGGTTGAACATAGAATACCCAAAAATCCGTGGAGCTGTCTGGATAGGGCACTAACCACTGCAATTCATAAGAGAAGAAAAATTACTGCTGATAAGAGGAGCAACAACCATACAGGGAATGGCAATTGGTGGAGTAAAGGGGAATGTGGGGCAGTAATTGCAAAATTTCCCTCCATGTATTAGTCAGAAGCTACTTACTGCTGAAGCTAGTCATAATGAAATCTCCAGCTTGTCAGGAAATGCCTTAACTAAGCTTTAGAGTATTTGAAGCTGTATTTCCCTCAGTGTCCCCTAACAAAGCCACTCTTTCTGCATAGAAAATTTTCACACACACAGAGTTAGAGACTGAGCATGCATGACTTGAGAGACCAACACTTCCACCTACATACCAGACTCACAAAATGAAATGACGTGAGTGACAGAAAGAGAAACCTACACTAGATGGGTGGGCTGGCTCGAGCAGGGGATTGGGGAAGACGACCTCCAGAAGTCCCTTCCAAACTCAGCCATTCTGGGTTTCCATTACATTCTTCAATATTCGACAACCTCATCTCTAAGCCATTTTTCTGGAAGATGGTTTGAGTTCAAGTTCAAGTCCTCTCAAGGAAAGAAGGAATTGGAATGTGAGTTTCCAGTATTCTACCAAAGGAAAAAAATCTAAGTAGGAGGAGCAAAATTGAGAGGAGAGTGTGAAGCAGGACTAGCAGTACTTGTAAAGGAAAGACTAGCACAGAGAACAAAAACACAGGTAGCACCAGAACGATCACTTGTGAGTGATTTTTAGATTTCATCTTATTTTCTATTGGGCTTCTGTTCAGAAAGTGCAAATTAAACTGCAATACTTGAATTTAGGTCAAGCATCTTCCTGTTCCTAAGTCTTCTGAGGTTGTATTTTAGAAAAGAAAGGGCTGTGCTTTTTAGTCTGGATTTAAACATTTGCTTTATCCGCCAAGTAATGGGGAAAAAAATCTTCAATTATCTGTTTCTCTTTGCTTAGGTTTTTGGTTTTTTTAAAGTCATTTGAGCCAAGAGTATGTCTGTTAGATTACAAACTCTGCCTGATGAAAAAACCCTTGTCTTGTATTACAAACCATTTCCCTGTAGGCTATGACTGTTTGAAATAGGAACAGAGTCAGTGACCCAGGAGACTCCTACCAATCCCATGGAAAAGAAACCCAAGTACATTACATTGTAGAGAACCAGAATTTCAATAGAAACAGACCATGAATGGTCTGAACACCCAGCTTGAAATATCTCAGTTGCTGAGTGCCCATTTGAAACATCTCAGGGGGCCAGTATTTCCAGTGAGTGGGTGTTGCACACACTCTGAAAGCAGTCAATTCAGAGTGGGCACAGGGAAACTGAGGCACTTGGCATTACTAACCACTTTTCAAATTAACTGTGTTACTCTATAATAATCACAACACTTTTCCTCAACCTGAAACTCCCTTAAACTCTATTGTAGGCAGAACAAGGCCAACAGTGCTTTTGAAAGCAACTTCCTTACAGTACTTTTTTTTCCTCCAGACTACCAGGGGAAGGCTAAAAAGCTATAAAGATCCCAGTTTAGACATGAGAGCAGTAGCAATGATCTATGTAACCAGGTATATCAACCATGGTACCCATACAGACTGCAATGTAAAGAATGGCATTATCTCTGAACAAATGATCCTATGCTGAGCTAATGAAATAAACAGGGTTCTCACACAGAATTTGATGTAGCAATACACTCCAACATGTGCTGACTTGCTTTGCTGTAAAAAATCCAAAGTAAAATATTATTCAACACAAATGGAGATGGTTCAATTTAGGCTGAGACACACAAGCAATACAAAGACACAAACTAAACTCTTACAGAAGTAAACATTTGCTATGAACAAGAAAAATAGTTTTATAGATGTCTACATATTTTTTGCTATTGTAAGCTCTATACTTGATGCCACATGCAGCACCAAGGCATGAAGACAGGTAGTATGCACAAAATTTTCCCAAACAAAAATGGCATTTTGCTTGACTAAACACTAAGGCCTGTACCATTTCCAGACTATTTCCTGTCCTTCTGACAAGAGACCAGCCCTTGACCAGCATCTCTTTTCTCCTTACTAAATTCCAAGGTCATGGTGAGGAAAATCTTTATTTTACCAATAAATGCCTACTTCATTTTACAGAAAGATCAATTTAAAGTTAACAAAGACAATATAACTAGTAAGCAGAAGCACTGAGAGGAGGATAAAGTATTTACAAGATGCAATAGTTTTGAGAAGCAACTCAAGCTCTACACTATCACAATTCAACTGGCATTACTGTGATATCCATCCAGAATTACAGTTCTCTCTTCAGCAAATGACTAAATCAGCATTCCTCAACACTAGCACAACACAAGCTCAAGAAGAACAGAAACACATGTTGACAGACAAGCAGCTAGAAAACACCAAGGCTGAGGTTGACATACATTTTCTTTGGCAACAAAGTGAGTTTCACAGGTCATTTCCCCAGGCACTCATCCCTGATGTTGCTCTTATGTTCCTCCTCTGCTGCCCATCAGCCAGGACAATATAGTCTTTAATAGGGTCACACTATAAATTGGATTAATGAAACAATTCAAGCTAAAAATAGCAATCTGTCCTCCAAACCCAAACCCGTGCCATTCCAGTAATGGAATCTGAAGTGAGGATATTCAAACAGTAGTATGGTGGAGATGGGGGGGGAAACTTCAGAAATCAACTTGTTTGCCAAGAAGAAGGTAAAGGAACCCCACCTGTGTATTTTCAATGTGAGCAAAAGGCATACGTTATCTTCTCAAAGAAATCTGACCAATCTCTCATAAAGTAAATAAAAAACCTCACCCATGTTTTGCTAAATATATATATATATATTTACAATATATATAAAATACATACTCATAAATGCACACACACTCACATATCACTCTCTTTCCAGTGGATTTTAACATATGATGAAACTAAGGCTGAAAACAACATTTACAACTAATTTTAATGGGAAAGAATTTTCCTATGACTAACAAAATATTTCTTGCCTCTGTAAGCATGGGGATGTCTGCATCACACAACAGAGCCTGGTTCAGTGCCCTGAGCTGCTGCTGACCTTGCCTTCTTCAGAATGAGAGATGTGAGGGCTGGGAATATTTAAAAATAAGAGCTTTAGTGCTGTCCTTCTTCTACCCAATTTGTCCTCTCAGAACTTGATAAGGTAACACTGGAATTTGGGAAAAAATTTCTTGAAATATTTTCCCTTAAAAGGAGCAGCAAAATATTTGTTAAGACCTTGTAATTGCTATTATTTGATCTCTCAGAATACTTTGTAAAACCAGTATTTAAAATGAAGAATTTAATTTCAAGACTTTTAATGGGTCTTTACCATTCTATAAAAGATTCAGAGGCTGCTTTATGTATGATTTCCCCTGGAAATGAATCAACAAAATATTTTTTTTTATTGTTCCAACAAGTTCAAGTCCTAATTTCTGACTTGATAGATATTTTTAAGCACAATTTCTTCTGTATTACTCAAGATCTCTACTGGCACATTATGAATTCTACAGAGATAATCCACGCAGTTTTTATTTACAAATCAACTGTATTAATGCTTTCTCTTGCCAAAACCCAATTCTTCTCATATTTTAAATTGCACTGACAGGTGAAAAACAAATATTTTAGTGTGAAGTGCAAGTCTGTCTCTAATAAAAGGCATGATTGTTATGAGCCAGCAGTAAATAATACCATTAGTTTTTTCTCAAGAAAAACATGCTTCTGTTAATGAACCAATTATATTTCTCATCTTAGAGAAGCTCATTCAAGAAGTACCTTCATTAAAGTAAATGCAGTAATTACTTAGAATTTCCTCTATTTAGGGGAAATGGGAAATGGGTTGGAAAGACTTTTCAGAAAAAAAAAATCAGTAACATAGGAAAACAAGCCCTTTTCACCCAAGATCTTTAAAATTCTCAGAAACATTACTTCTCTGTCCCAAAGTGCAGGCAGCCCAGCTCAGAGCTAACAAGCCCTCATCAGAGCTTATTTAATCACTGTAATGTTTCAGCAAATGTTGCTGTCTTGGTTCTGGGCTTAAGCTACCATAGTTTCTGAGTCTGGTGCAGCAGCTACATCCGAGCTGAAATCCAGTTGCAGGGATGAGACTTGTGGCACTACAGGAAACAGGAGGCACATGGTGCATCAGCAGTGCGCTGGCTGGACATGAGGCTGTGACCTGCAACAGAGCATGGCACAGTCACTTCCCAAAGTGGCCAAGGGCTGTATCATGCACAGGTCTCACCTCAGACCCTCTCTGCACATGGGTCAGTCCTGCTGCTGTGCACAAAGTGCTCAGCAAAGCCAAGTGACCACTGAAGTGCCCAGCAAAGCCCAGGGACCCGCTCTCGGCAGTGCACGCAAAGCCCCACAAGCAGGCTGCAGTGTGCACAAGCCCTAGTACAGGGGAAAGCAACAGAACACACATCAAACAGGAAGGTAAGACCAAGATAATCCCCTCACTCCAAGAACAATCCATCACTGTCTTACTTCAGCACAGTTCAGTGGTCATAGCTACATTTACACACATTAAAAAATCCACAGAATCCAAGCTAAGCTTCCACAACCAGCTGCAACAGCTTCATGTAGACACAAACGAACACTCATCAAGCACTTAAATGTTAACATTACCAACCCAAAATGAAACAGATGGGGGAGGAAAAATGCCAAAATATGTCTGGTTTTTCAATGCCCAGTATTTTGATTAGATGCTTAAAAACATTTTTTTTTTCTCTGAGCCCACACAGCCTCCCAATCTAAATTTTGATATTTCTGCTTCTACAACCCTTGGCATTCCTGACTTCAGAATTTAGAGAAGGTTATCGGTAGCCCCAGACAGAGCACGGCTGCTCTTTTGCTAACCAGCTGGGGCATTGGCTGTGCTGCAGCTGAGCAGCAAGCTCAGGGTGGGAAAACAATCCAGTTTTATAGGCAGCTTTTGAGACAAATCTGGCTGGCAGCAACTCCACATTTTGTACCACTGTGAACAAAGCAGTGAAGTCTCTTAAAACAGAGCTGACACTGGTCCATACACATAAATGAATAAACAAAAGACAATTCAAATTCATTAGATACAGCTGACAAAAGAAAGGTTGATGTTTTAAAATCAGAAACACTGATCTGTAATATTCTCAGAAATGTGAAGGTTACTCGAAATTGATATGAGTATCATCTCCAAAGTTAATTTCTGCAAATGCAGATACTTCCATGTGCTTTGGATATTTTCCAGTTTCTGCTGAAGAGAAGTGAAAGACAGAAAACAATCAAGGTTAAACTAAAGGAATCTAGAAAAGCAGTGTCTCATGTAAGCAAAGGTCAGGTGATGTTCCCCAAGCAAACATCCAGTTCATTATGAATCACATACTGATGCAGCACTTGAAGTGCTAACCATGCCACAGTACTAAAGCTACTGCTTTCAGAGCCCATAATTCCTCAAAATTACTGAAAAAACCCCAAAACCGTGACACAAAAAAACCCAACCCACATAATCCTCTTACACAGACAAGGCAAAGGCAAAGACTGCACACAAACTTAAGGTGTAATGAAAACCAGCATTTCTTTCTGCCTCTATCAGGCTTCCTTTGCATAAAACCTCTTCTGTGAATTGGCAGATCTCCTCTTTTTGGCATGGATTGCTGGTATGTAGCATTCATTCTGCTGCTTGAATGCTGGTAAGTGACAGAGCTAAATCTTTCCATTGCTGAAATTTCACTTCCCACAAAATTCATATAAAAAAATGTCGTATTACAAGGAGCTGCTACTTTCTTATCATGTGGAAAATGCATATCTCTGTGTAAAAAAAAAAAAAAAAGCAATGCAAGTCTGTATTGCCTAGGTCTCATACAGACAGAAATATTTATGATTTCGAGAGGAAACAGGAATTCTTTGATGGCTTACAGTACAACACAGATGATGGTCTCTCAGCATGTTTTTTATATACTGCTGTTATCTTTGTCCATAGTAGGAAAGAAGGAGCTTTGAGGGGCCTCATGGCTTCTCAAAGGGTAGTTTTCAAAAAAAACAAGAATATAAATTGAAACTGAATGTGGAAATGTTCTGTAACCAGATAAGAAGTAAAAGGTTGCCTGTGTTTCAGCTTAACCAGAACTGGTAAACTATGACATAGCTATTAGTCATTGTGTTATTAAAATAAATTAAATTCAGAACCATAGGACTATGGTTGAGATTTGTGTGGCTAGCATGCACTATTTGAGAGAATTTTCTCTCCTTTAAACTAATATGTTTTTGAATTTTGTTCCATTTAAAATCTGTTTTTCTAGAAAAGTGATTGGGCCAAGTCTGTACACGAAACTATTCAGCAGAGAAGACTTGATTACCTTGAGACATCCGACCAGACTACACACCTCTAACAAAGCATGGATAAAATCTAAAAATATCAAGAAAATACAGAATTTGAATGAGTTATGGCATACCTAATTCTCTCAAAAACAGCTGTGAATTAGATCCACACCCACAAGTAATAAACTTCAAAAAATGAAGTCTTGTGAAAATGTCACATTAATCTACCCATGCAGTAAATGTCTACTCACCCACTGCTTACTAAGATGATTAGTAAGGAAATCACAAGTTAAACTTTATTCATCTGAAGAAAAATAGGAAAGAGGTTGCAAGGTTGATTTAAATCAGAAGATATTATTGTCACTTGACATTTACATGCAATGTATAATTCCATTCCCACTTACAGTCTGGGGAAAGCCTGTTAAAATTACTTCCTTAATGTGTGAACACTTCTTTGAATTGTGTTCTCGTCATCTGCCACCTTCTCCTTAAGCCAGCTGCCTCCTTTTGTTAAGTCTTTTTTAATAGGAAAGTTCATTATATGTAATTTAGGGAGCAGTTTGAGATTGTCACCTTCTGTTGAGTGCTACTGCAGATGCATGTTTCAGAAGCACTCTATAGTATCTACTGATAATGTCAAAAAGGCAAAAGGTTCACACACACAAATGTTGAACAGCTTTAGCATGGGACTAATCAGAATGACCACATCTATCTTTTCCATTTTCATCCCCATGGACCAGTCCTCCTTTCATTTATATGCCAGACTACTCTTCCCCTTTGTGAAAGCTAACACCTTTGTGGCAACTACAGAAGTTGCTTACATGGAAACACTATTAGGAAGGCATTCAATTAAGTTTTGTCTTCTAGAGACTGATCAGCATACTGTCCTGCTTAATCCTGTTGATGTGGCTTTCCTATTTCTTACTTTTCCTCATCCTTCATTACACATTTCTTTACCACTTACTCCCCTTCTATTCTTTCTCATCCAGCTCCCCCATTCCCACTTTTTTTTTCTCCTCAGCATTTGCTAGCTGGCTTTTTGATTCTTTCTCTATGTCCAAGTGCTATCTTCCCAGTGATTACCATCTTTGGGGATCACCTCTCACTTTCTCCCATCCTTTTATGTAATAGCAGCTCCAACAGACTCATAACTATTGGGTTTTTTAATTGGCATAAAGGTCCATTAGCAAGCTAAAAAACCCCAAACTGAAACAATAAGAAAAAGGGCATAAGTTCCCCAGTCATTCGAGGTAACTGCAGTTTGGGAACTCACCAAACATAAACACTGCCTGAGGGTGGCTGGACAGCCTGAGTGACAGCAGTGACTTGGTTACTACATGCCCTACACACAAGGTTTGCTGTATGATGCTCATCAGTAATGTCAGACCCCTGTTCAATGCCTAAGAGGGGTACAGGGATTGTTCTGGCTTTTAGGTTTTTTAAGAAGGGGCTGACTGTGTGCTGATGATTTGGCAGATGCATCCCTATCTTTAACAGCACATAGTGTATAATTCAGGCAAAGACTAAATCCTGCTAATTGCACTGTCCTTCAATAAGCTCTCTCAGTATTTCAAAGAAAGAACAACACAAATTACTCATGCCTGGAAAGTGGGTCTTTCACCAAGACTGACTAAAGCAGCTCAACTTGTGAAGCTGAAGATGCTAAAGGTGACTTGTTCATGATCTACCACTAACATCTTGAAGATTTCTGAACATATTGGGCTCTTTGATTATCAGATAGAAATGTAAGATCCAGTGCCTGAAAACTGCAACACAAAAGAAAACACAAGGTTGAACAGTTTATTCAGAGATAGGATGGATTCTTCAGCCTACCTCTTGCTGAACTGTGGGTTTCACTGTAAATTTTCTTTCTGTAAGCAGTTCTAGTAGCACATTTTTTTGAATCAGTGTAAAATTTTCTCTTTTCACATAGTATTATCCCACTAATAAACACCAGACTACCCTCCTGTAGACATGGTTGTATCTCACTCGTAAACTTCATCTAAATGCAAATCTTCACTTAGTGCCCTGTGTGTATTTTAGTGGTTCAAACCATTTCATATCACCTGTAATTGTGGGATCACACCAACAGTTGTGACACTTCCTATTTGTCAATTCACTAAAAGGCAAGGATGATATCTTTGCTGGTCTGTTGTCTTCCGCTGCCTTTTATTTCCCCTGTACACATATTTTTCCTGGCTACCTATCTCCTACTTTTTCCAATCACCTACCACCATCACAGACAATTCACATTATTTTTAGACTCTTGTAACACAATTTCCCCAGGCACAGATATCATAAGCTAAACCAGAAGTGAATATCTACGCAGGAGTTTGAGATATTCATACATTCTCACAAAACACTCCTGACACCTTTTTTTTATAGAAGGCAAATTCATGTTTTGTGAACTCCAGTGACTTCCTCAAGGCCACAGTGTGATGCCAGTTTGAAAGCACAGTTAGTCCCAGCCTTGAGGACTCAGAAAAATTAGACTCAAGAGTACCTCAGTTATTTTATCTCATTCATATAATGTGTTCCTTGTTCTTCTTCAGAGAAAATGGTAAACAAAATGAGAAGGGAAACAAAATAATCTATGAAAATTATAATTAAAAGTATTTTAAATCTCCAATTCAGACCACCAACCCCTGCCTATCCTCCAAAGGAGGTATTTTACATCAGTTTCAGTGTCAGTAAGGAACACAAAAGTCTTACACACAATTCTAACTGAAAAAGCAAACATTCCCCTTTAAATTCCTGGAATTTAATCTGTACATATTACAATATTCATTCTTCACTGGAGCATCAATGCTATATAACATTGGTGTAAATTTCATAAAACACGTCACAAAACCTGGATTTGAGTCAGAGGGATTTTTTTAACTGAAAGTACTAAAAACCTCTAGTAATTAAGTCTCCGTTCGCTTACAAAAAAAAGTTATTTGAGTATCAAAAAAACAAGGTAAAAACCAGTACCAAGGTCTTGAATTCTTGAAGAAGCAAACAAAAAGACAGGAAAAGAAAGGAAAAATAAAATTTTGACCAGTGTCCTGTGTCTATTCGTAGGGCTCTGGATGAAGTCTCAAAATTATCACATCTACTTTCATGTGTTGACCAAACACCAAGAACATGTCAGCACAATGCTTACTTTTTACCCAGATAAATCTTTTCCTAGTGGAAAGAATCAAGAAAAGAAATACAATTGCTTTATATTCCTAATCTGTCTGAATGCTGCCAACCCCAGCTTTTTTTCTACTTTTGTGGGTTCCTCCTCCTTCCCTAATTTTTTATGCACAGAATTAGATCACTGAAAGCTAAATTCTGATCTACTTAAATTGATAAAAATTAAAGCCTTCAGTGTGGGTTCTTCAAAGCCCACACTACTTTCTATATATACTGTATGCCTCTACATTTAAGCAGGAGTTAGTAGTATTTTCTTATTGCCACATTTCTGTAGCAGAAATATGATGATAAGAAAATGACAGATTTATATACTACAGAGAATATTTTCATACAGTAAATTACTCAGATAAAATATTCCTCTTTGGCTTTTGTTCAAAAAGGTTGATTTATCTTTGTGCTAAAGAGCCCACACAGGACCTCTGCAGTACTTCATGGTATTTCTAAGCTGCAACAGACCATCAGCATCATTCTGCTCTGATCTCATGCATAGCAGAGGCCAAAGAACCTCACCCAGCAATTTCAAGCCTATAACTCACAGCCGTAAGCTCACTCATTCTCTCAAGGTTAACATCACTAGTGCACAGAGGGTCTCCAAAAAGGTCTGGACAGCATTTAAATCCCACTTATGATCTATTTTGAAGACTACTGAGATTTTATGAGGTCTAGGACAGAGAAATTTATAGTAACTATGGGTACATGAGGTAACCCACCAGGTGGCTGCAAATCTCTCTGACTCACAATGACCTTTGGGGGAGAAAACTACCCACTGCCTTAGAAAGATACATAGGAAAATGGAATAAATATTCACACATACATATGCATGTATTTGACATCAGACACCATGTAAATACCACCTACCAAAAGCTGTGAAATAAAACTGTGCAGTTTTTATCTGAGCACTCGTAAAAGTTCTGATAAAATCAGGTCTGTCCAGCTCTGACCTTCTGCTCAGGGGCACACTGTTAGTACATTTCCATGAGAACACACTAAGGACAGTTATTCTGTCCAGTTATTCAGCTAAGCTTTAAATCAAGCCTAGATTTCACTCTGGTTTGTACTCTCTACATCAACCACAACATAGCAGCTTCATGCAAGAATAAATGTATAAAATGCAATGATCTGTATTGATCCGATAATACAAATTCTCTTTCTATTCATCTGAATCCTCCATTTATATTCTCTTGTCACTAAATGCAAGAGCATGCAGCAACACCTCTAGATCCATCCTAGGAGTGAGTTCCAGAGTGCCACAGCCGGAGAAGCAAAAAGCAAAGCCTCTACTGCCACCTAAAGGGTTTCTCTGTCCTTGGAACTTCTGAAGTTGAGGAACAAAACTACTTGGATGCACCCAGCTTAATGAGCACCCAAACTGAAAAAGAGCTATCAGAACAAAAGCATGCTGCTTAAGAGAATAATACAGCTGCTTAATATAGCTTATTACAGCTTAATTTAGCTGCTTTCCCCTCACTTCACTGTGCTGTTCTTGCAGTCGAAATTACAGCTAGGAAATAGTAACAACACTACAATATTTGTTTCTTTCCACTTTTTAAGATTACAGACTACAGTCAGAGTGGATTTGGATAAATATAAAAGAACAAAAATCTTTCATTACAAGTCATATTTTTCCAGATTTTGAAACAAGGTACATTTCCAAACCCTCCTTTTTTGGACTGCTTTGAAGAACAGCTTCCAGAGCCAACCAGTGCCTTCCAGCAACGGGCTCATCAGTGCTGGATATAAACATTGCAAGTAAAGAGAGGTAGAAAAAAAAATTAATCCAATTCTCTCTTCTCAAAATGTTTATATTGACTGCAGAGCACAGTGCAAAAAATGTAATTTTTTAGTTTCAGAAAAGCATTTCACAAGAACTCAACCAGTCTTTCTTGTTTCAAAGAATAAAATTACTTGAAGAAGAAATACTCCAAGTGTAACACCATGTACTTATCTACTTCCAAAAACCATATCTTTCTCAATGTTAGTTGAAAGGTTAAATATCTGTAAAACAATACAAGAAGCACAGCACAATAGAAGCGTAAGTTAAGATTAAAAGCACATCTTCTCTAAAATGATTAATCTTAAACAAGGGATTTGAAGGAAAGTAAAATTAGTATTTTTGAGAAAGGAATATGGAACATTTTATTTCCCATACCACAAAATACAAGCTTACTTTGGACAACAGGAAAAGAACTTCCCCAAGAAAGATGTAATTTTGGTGCCTACACTGAGTTTCTGCACATCACCAATCAACACCACAGACACTGGTGTAGCAACAAAGCAGATCAGTGAACAAACAGCTTCTGGCAGAGAAAAAACTGGGGTTAGAATAAAACTTCCTCTGAGAACAGCATGGTATCATGAGGGAATTCTTGCAACTTCACAGGAAGCATCTAGCAGAGTCTAACACAGAAAGATGAACTTCATGCATCATTGGCCTCTCTTCATTTTCTGCCTTCTCATAACTAGAAAACATTTCTGTATAGCAAGCGTCAGTGAAAAGTCACTTATCTCCAGGATGGACTTTGACATTCTACACTTATATTCTCCAACAAGAAAACAGAAAATCTACATTTTGGTTCTCCAATAAGAAAAATCCTGTATTCCTACAGAGCATATAAAACTGTTTGCTACTTTCTTCTCACAAGCACCTTCACAGATAGATGGGCCTAAGCGTGAAAAGCAAGGTCTGATTTCTCATTAACTGTCCCTGCAGCACAGACCACAGCTTTGACCATTACGAGGCCACTGTGAGGTGGAGACTTGACCAAATCACATCTGTATGTGACAGAAGGCAGGATGTGCAAGAAAACATCTTGACATGGCTTATCTTGCCATGGACAAGGACAGGGCAGCAAAGCAAAATTTATCCTGCTTATTTCCTCAGTCAGAGGACTTTCATGCTCACTCCTCTTACTCAAGCAAGTCATCACAAAGTGTCATTCCACCCTACTTGCTACAGCCTGTTCTCAGGACAAGTACCTTAGGTTTGGATTATTTTTATGAAGCACAATGATCTCTAACACCATGGAAACTAAGAGATCATAAACATTTTAGAAGCACAGGTGTCAGCAGGTTGATTTCTGGATCCCAGAAGAAGTACATCATAGTCATCTCATGCACAAGAACCTGATCAATGTCAAGATTCATATGATGGGATGATACTGCAGGAATCCTGCATTTGAATTTCCAAGGAAAAATAAGCTAGGAAAAAAAAGGAACAAAGAAAACAAATTAACCAAATAATTTGATATTCCAGCACAGCTACAGAGTCCATTTTCATACTGCAGTTTATACCATTCCAAGTAGAAGTTTTAGGTCAATGACAGAGAAACTTGCATAGAAAGGGCCCCTCTCTCAGCGATGAATAAGCTTAGAATGTTCAAGTGTCACTGTTTTAGGCTGCTGCAATGGGTTTAGAAAGTCACTCCAAAGAATAGTGGATATTCCATATAAACACATCCAACTGTCTATCAAAATGCTGGCAATAACTTCATAAAACAAGGCTATCTGCCACATCTGTATGCTCCACTCTTCTTCCTATGTCAACAACCCTCAGCAACATTTAGAGCTGCTCTTGCTAAAACCATTCTAAGTGAGCAGTGATAGAAGTCAAAGTAATGTGGATAATCTCACAGGGTTAGAAGATCCTACATTATCAACTACTGTTTAATTAGTACTGAACAGGCATGATGATACTGGATCTCAATCAACTGGAGATGAGAAAGCAGCCAGAAAAGGAGGGCATTGCACATATGAGATGAAGTGCTGCACACTGCTTGAAGAAAAGTGCAGAGGCAGCCCTGGGACAGGGAAACAGACACATAGAGTAAGCAGACAGAATTGAGGTAAACTCTGCTGGCAGAAGGAGCAGGTTATGTAATGACCAGACAAGAAAGAAAAGCCAGAGCTGTAACTCTAATTTAATCTGGGGAACATGCCAAAGAATTGTATCACTGACATTTTTAAGACCCCTGGGCCTGTTCTGTACACAGTGGTGAGCAGAAAAACCCTTCAAAGGATGGTAAGAAAACAGGAGGAATTCTCAAGCAGATCCTGATAGTGCTACAGGAAGATCACTGCTCTGAAATATAGGTGGCAAACAGCCATGGGCAACAGCTGACCATGACATTTTCAGCAAGTTTTTGAAGAAAAGGTAGCTCTTTCTTTTCCCCCAAGTAAGATTAGAATTTACCTGCAGTAACTGCTTCCCAAAAACAGCTATTCCACATTTAATGGCCTCTACACTTCACACTGGGAAAACGATGCGTGGTTGAAAGGATGTCCCAGACATCAAGGCAGCATCTTGCTTTGTACAGAAAACCCATTCAGCTAATTAGACAAAACCCTAACTGTCCATTCTTGAAAACACTTTTCAAAAGTTTAATGCTAAGAAATTCTTATCTTGTCTGTAGTTAGTATACTCTCCAGACCTCCAAGTTATTTCCCATTTGTACTGGACAATCATCCCAGTTTGGACTCCAACCCCATCTACAGAGCAGCTGTGGGACTGGAAGCCTGCAGATGACCATGAGTTAGATTTCTTCATTCTAATATCCATAGCTCTCCATACTTTACAATCCCATATTCTTGAGAAAGTTCTGTTGAAGAGTCACCTGAAACTGCCATCCTCAGCAAGCTGACCAAATTTACACCCAAAAATTTTGAGCAAAGCTAGGAACGGATGTCTGTCATGGATATGACAGATTTGTCCTGGGCCAGCATATTCTTACCATAATCAGCACATCAGTCAACATGGAATTGCAGGTTTCACCAATTCCAAAAACACAGAATAAACCTTATGGTTCGAGTATTTGACATGGATGTCCATCAGTGCTTTCTAAGTCTACAGAACTACTCCAAGTAGGTAAGTAAAGCAAGTTCAACCAAGAGAAGTTAAATTAGCAGTGCAAACAGCTGTTCCTCTGTGTGCAGAGGTGCCAACGAGGGCTCAAAGTTCAATACTCAGAGCATTACAATTCAGAGATGTTGCCAAACAAGTACTTGTGACAAGTGATTTAATGAATTCTCTTTCTGCAATCACACTACTAAAGCTCAAAACCAGAATGAGGCAATATTTAGGAAGATGCAAATTATAGCAGAACTGAGAGGATTTTACTTGCATTATAACTGATTTTGAACAGTGTCATCTTCAAATTCTCAAATCTATTAGGTCTCCAATCCAGCAAAGGACATAAGCATGTGCTTTAGCTTTAAAATATTCAGACCCTTGGAAGGCTGATGGACCAGTCACAAATATCAGTGTGTCCTTTCCTTCAGTATTTTACTAGCCTGGGCCACAGAATGTCCAAGAATATTCTGAGCACACGCAGACATACTGAAACCAAGTGTGCACAGTCTGGTTTTTTGCTTACATAATTTATTTATATAGTAACTTTCAAAATGCTTCTATACAACAAGAATGTTCTTTAAAGAAAAGAAAAATACAACTGTTAGACAATGTCAGTATCTAAAAGATAATCTGCAGAAAGACTGAGAAGGACAAAAGGTTTATCTTTCTTTTTCACTCATTAAATAAAATGAGCTTTTAAATTGGCTGTTTCCTTTTCACACTCAATTTGCTGAAACTAATTTTCACCTCTAGATCCTTAAGCCCTTCCAGGATCTTTAAAATTCTGTCTCTTTGTCAGCACATGTTCATAACACCAATGTTCAATGCTAAAAGTCAGCAGGTTTTCAACTAACAGGGAGATCTTAATCAACAATTTAACTTAATGGACATCAACAAAACCCCTTAAAAATAAGAGGTTTTCATGATCAGATACATTAAAATTATTCTGCACTCATTTAGCTATTATTAATAATAGCCTTATTAATAAGAAATAGCCTTATTTTTCTAGAGATTGTACAGGTTCATAAATGAGCAATGCCTGACCCAAATACTGAACACAAGCAATTTCTTTTCATAAATCTATACAGGAGTAGAACAAAATAAACATTTAATAAATACATTTAACAGTAAATGTCTTCAGGATTTTGTCTGTGGAGAATAGGAATTAAGAGAGAAAAAATCACTCACTGAACTAACCTTTCTGTCTTTTCAGTTATCTTAAGAGGCAAATGAACTGAGAGGATTTTACTTGCATTATAACTGATTTTGAACAGTGTCATCTTCAAATTCTCAAATCTATTTTTTCCCATGTACTATGCTATGTACTTAATTACTATTCAAAAAAAACAACATTGTCCATTATGAAAGACTAAAGGAATAAACACACAGAAAAAGTGCTTGTAAACTAAAACAGTTGCAAAAGAATTCCTTGCTTCCACAAAGCCTAGCAATGAAACTTGTCAGAAGCTGGACAGTCAAATTTTGCAAAGGAAATTAAAGCAAATTAAAAACAAGACAGAAAGAAAAACACAGAAATGTATTATCTAACTCTGTCTCAAAATTAAATTATTTTGCCTCAGAACTTGAAGGCAAAGGAGGATAGATGAGCAACAGCTTTAGAAAAAGAAATTGCCACATATGAGCTGGAGGTGAGAGCTGAACAGTCAAATCCAGCAGATCAGATGATGCTAATTCTAAAATACTGAGAGTTTACCACACATGTCATGCCACAGAAATCTGGTATCCTTCCTGATGGCATTCTGCAAGGAGCACAAGAACTTGAAATCCAAGCAGAGTAGTCAGGGGAATGAAAACCAAACCTTACAGAAGTGAGGACCTTCACTATCTGTTCATTCCATGTAAATACATCTGCAAGGAAAGGTGTAGGAGTGAACAAGACAACTGTTGTAGGTGAAAATGTAATTTGGGAACACCAGACCAAAGAAGAATGACCTACAAATCCTACAAATCTGGAACACCTTCTCTGTAGTGCAATGGGATGTACTGTGGTAATAGACCATGCTTGATAATTCTGTAACCATGATTCAAAAGGAAAGTTGCCTCTGCTAGAATAAAATGTGTTATGGTCTAGGTAGGAGCTATTTTCCAGTCACAGGATGTAACTCAACTATAACCAGGTACTTCATCAGAAGTAATCTCCTCCTCCCAGGATAGAATGCTAAAAATGGTCCTTTTGGTCACTGAGTTAAGTGAACAAAATAACTTCAAGCTTTTAATTAAAGATTAATGTGTCAGAAGCAGATAAATGAGGAAGAGATATTTCCTAGGAGTACAAGGCACAGACTTGCAGCTGCAGACATGCACAGTTGAGCTTAAGTTGCCTTACACCCCTTCCCAGTAGGAATGAAACAGGGGCTTCTACTGAAAAGTGAATTAACAAGAAACTTTTAACTTTTATATAAATAATTAATTTCTGTGGTCTTGGGGATGAAAGAATTCAATATATTCAATGTATTTCTATGCATTGCTTATGACAAAGTAGGAGAGATGGTGACTGCTAAAGCAGAGGGGAAATGGAACTGGTTACAAGAGTTTTACATCAAAGGGACTCCCCAGATGACTGTTCAGACAAGCTTTCCATTTCCTCTTCCTGCTAGAAATGGCATGTCAATTGTCTCTGACAGCAGTATGGATAAAAAGGTGAAAGGAGAGAGAACTATCACACCAGACAAAGAGAAAAACATGAATCTTGATTGTACATAATCCTTGGCTTAGTTGAGTGCAAGATTTATAATGAACAGTAGAGCTTTTCTTTCAGGAGATTCTTGTTCTCCACCCTTTATTAAAACTATCAGGGGTTTGGAGCTTTAAAGTTTTTATTTTTCCCTAGTGAAAACATTAACACAGATCCAAGATAGGAAATGGGTCAGCTAATGTTTGTCCTTGAAAAGTATCTTTGCAGTGCTCCTTTTCTTGTGAAATAGCAATGACAAGACTGTTGGCAGTAATTGGAGATTTAAAGTACCCCACTTTGGAAATGTCGAAATTGAAGCACCCTAAAAAAGGCCTGATTTTCAGGAGAGACAGCATTTAAAAACCTGCAGCCCCTAACAGGTGTCTCAAGCTTTGTATTCAAGATCTTTAGCATTATTTTAATATATTTTGCCCTGAATGTCAAATAAAACACACACAAAGAAGCAGTATGATAATGAAAACTCATTTTATTCAGCCATTTGAGGGACCTTCTCCATCTCATTCAGCAATGTTAAAGTTTCTACAAAGCTGTAGGGTAACAATCACTGGAACACAATTAGTCTTGGCTGTCACAAAAGCAAGGACAATGTTTGCCTGGTATTTATGCTTTCACTGAATCTATGATTTAAATGAAATTTTTCATTTAAGTGAAATGATTGTAATGAAAATACCCTGGCCAGGCCAGAAGAGCTATAATAAAGATTGATATTAATAGTAACTAAGTTAAAATACATAGGTCTGGAACTTATCTGCCCCAGATGATTCAGAATGCAATACAAGAGAGAATATACTTACTGAAACTTTCCACAAGGTCGAGGGCAACCTGAGTAGCCACATCCATTCCAGAGTTGATGTAGGACTGGCAGTTTTTCAAAGAAGAAAGAGCAGAATCAATCGCATTGAACGAGACTCTTGGACCACCTGACATCTTGAAATTGTCACTCTAGAAACAACAGGGAGAAGAAATTAAAAGCAGTTTGCACACAATGAATTTGGGAGAGAAAACATAAGTTCTAATAGATAGCTAAATATAAAGCAGAGTCAACAGAATCACTGAAGCATTAGAGAGCAGGGATGAAAACTTCGCTCCCAAGATGTCAGTAATTTCAGGGAAGTGCAATTCATCGCAGGTTTTCAATTCACCTCCTATTCAGTATTAAGCAAAACTACACCACTAAAAGCAACTGGCATTTTCCTCTGCTCATTTCTACCACTAAACCACAGTGAGGTTCAAAGTCCACAATTACATCTGCTTGAAAACTACTGCTCTATTTCAGATCCAAGATCCAAAAAAGCCCACATGCCCAAAAACTTGTCTGGGTTATCTAGGCATGTAATCAATTAGCCTAGGAAGAAATATGGTTTCTCACATTCTATTTAGTGTCACCAGCAGCTGGCCCTTGGAAAACAATAATCTAACAAAGGGTCACTTTACTAAGAATGTACTTAAGTAAACATCTAGCATAATTTTTAAATAAAAGCCCACCTTTAAAATGCTGCCTACCTCTGCCAAAGATGCTACAAACTTTTGGTACCCTATCTTCCATTAGCACAAAACAAAGTCACCCAGGTACCACTGTTTATCTTCTTTACCACCCTCTGGCTCTGCAATACACACCCACAGCCTACACCCTTGTGGGGATTAGCATTAGCTGCTCTGTCATTAGTAGAACCTTTAAGTGTTTTTGCTTATGCTGTGCCTATCCACACTGCTCACATCCTTGGATTTCTTCTCAAAAAATCCCCAATTTCTGCTCTTCCTTCTTCATGCTTTGCCATAACCCACTCAGTCACATAGCTACTCTGAGAAACATGAACCTGGTGTGAAGAATTTTATACTTCAAGTTGCAGATTAGAAAAATTCTGCTTCAGCTTTAGATACACCAAAAAAGCCCATTAAAATAGACACAGCAAAGGAGAACTCTTAGACAGACAGAAATACTGCATTAGTCTATGTAAAGAATAACTAGTATGTTCAAGGACTATACTGAGATGCCATTGGGGGCGATAGAGAGCAGAATCCACAAACGAATCTGGGGTTTACCAGAGGGAGAAGGCTATACTCCAACAGCAATCTGGAAAACATGTATAGAAAGTACAGTGCTTTTCCCAGCTTTGTATACCTAAGGCTGTATCTCTCTCTACTGCTTTTCTGAGACTCCAGAACTACACCTTGTGCTCCCCCTAACATGAACATTGCCACACGCCTCACAAGTACCATGCAGACTATGAGACCTGAATACCTGCAGACTCCTAATGTTTATTTCCTATAATTTTCCTTTTTTTCCATTTATAAAATGTTCTTGGCCAGTCAATCCTATCTTTTAGTACACCATCTTTAGGTCATGTGGTTCCAGCAACATTTTAACAAGAGTTCAACCTCACCACAAATTGAACTTCTTAATTACATGCAAATTGTCTTCCTCTCTATCCGCTTCTAAAGGTGCATCTTTCCATAGATGCAGCAGGCTTCAACTACAGCTCTTGTTATGTCAGCTCATGTTCTCCCTGACAGAAGACTGTGACTGCTATCATTAAAGATCTTTAGAGCTGTCAAACTGACAACAGAAGACAAGGGAAAAGTTCCATATAGAACTCCCTGGAAGTAAAGAAAAAGGATGCTCTTGAATATTTAATTACAAATACCTTCAGCTAGTATATTATTGAACTTTTTTTAAGGTACTTGTTTGCTATCTTAGCAAGACTGTTTGTATAGAACCTCTGTGATCTAAACTTACACTACTGAATAGTCACATAAAATCATGTTAGCAGCTTTATCTTTCTGAGCCCATTCTGTGTACCAAAGCTAACAAAAAGAACATAATTCCCCTCTTGAATTTGGTGAATCTCATTGAGAAAGCCTGCTGTTCTTTTGGAAATTTCACAGATACACACTGTGAAAGCAGGAATCTGAAAAAAAAAAAACAGTGAAAAGTTAAAAAGGCTCCTTCATTCTCATGAGCAAACTACACAGGAGCAGAAGTTATTGGTTATGACATTAAATCATATTATTGCAGTGGTAGATTCACCTCAATCTGTCTTTTGGGAAGTAATTTCTTTTGGATTAATTTTCCTTTTTTTGTTTTTTAATAAAAGATTATTTTTCTCAGAAACTGGTTACAATCCTGTAATGCCCCAGCCTACCTGAGGGGTTCATAGGAAGGCAGTGGGATATACCCTGGGCAGTGCATGGGAAAAACAACCAAATTACCAGGAGACAACAACAACTTTTATTTGCAAGCTTTAGAACTTTCAAGTAGAATAAGGTACTTGGCAAATTTTAAAACATCCAGACAAAAATAAAGCACTTCCCAAACTTTAGCTCAGCAAACTCTTAAGTGCTCCAGACACAAGAAGACACTGGAAGTTTTTGGTCTGACTTACAACATATTTTGAGAAGAGTATGTAAGAAAATCAGAGAAAGAAAGCAAAAGAAAATGGGGAGAGAAAGGCAGATGGCCACCACCCCAGGATTCAGCTTTGTCTCAGCAGCTTCTAAACCCCTGGCAGTGGAGAGTGTTTGGCACATGTGTTGCTTTCCTTTTATCTCCTATGCTCTGCCACTTCTGGGCTTACAGGTCCTGTTCCCCCATCACTTCCCAGCCGGCTCTTTTGCGCCAGTCCGCTGTTCCTCAGCTCTCCTATAGATCCCAAGGAAAAGATTTCACTCTTGAACTTTCTAAGTGAGTTCTTCAACTTCAGCTTGGAGCTGTCCAATCTGCCTTCCAAGGGAGGGGCACATTCCTCCCTGGAACTGGTTTCACTGCAGTGTTTCCATCACACTCTTTTCTGCCAGGAAATGGAAGGAAACTTCAATGGGTGCCTCAAAGCACCCTTATGATGTGCAACCCCCAGCCTCTCACTTCTGGAAAACACAACCAGCAAACTCCGTGCTGAATGGGAGACTACTGAGGACATTTTTTTTTTCTTTCAGCAAGTGATAAAACGGTCCAGACAGGAAAAAGAACCAAAAAAACCTACAGTTTCTATTCTGTTCGCTATTTTAAATATTTGAGGACATTACCTAACTTTCTATGCTTCAGTATCTCAAACTATGAAGGAGAGGTAAGAAAAAAGTATTATTTGCTTCTGTAACAGCAGCCCTACAGGTGTCAAGTGCTCTCTGAGCACCAGGATCAGGGTCCAGCCCGCCGAGCCGGAGGCCCCGCGCTCCCAGGGCCGCCTCACCCTCTCCAGGGCAGGCCGGGCAGGCCGGGCAGTCCCGCACCGAGACACGGCCCCGCACCCGTCCCAACGCCGCTCCCGCGCCCTCGCCCGCGGAGGAGACGGGGTCGGCGGGGACAGCCACGCTCGCCAGCGGCCGCTGCTCACCTCGTCCCCGCAGCCCGAGAGTGCGGCTGTCCCAGGAGCGGCCTCACGCCGCCCTCCCGGCGGTACAGGCAGGCGGGCGGTAGCGCCGGGCACCGGGGCAGGCGGAACCGCCTCATCAGCCGGCGCCGTCATGTGATAGGAGGGCTCGGCTACGTCGTAGGGAGCGCCGCCGCCTCCCTCCCATCCTTCCCACTCTCCCTCCATCCTTCTGTGCCCGCAGCCGCCGCCGTCCCTGCCTGCGGGCGCTGCCGGGGCAAGGTGAGCGCACCGGGCGGCGCGGGCGCCGGCGGGAGCCGCTGAGGGAGCGAGGCCGCCCGGGTGCAAACTGTGAGTTCTGGGGGACGGGACCGGACCGGATCGGACCGGAGCGGAGCGGGTTCGGAGCCCGTCCGGCCGCTGCCGGTCCGGGGCCCGCTGTGCGCCCTGTGGAGCAGAGCTTGCAGCGGCACTGGGGACCTGGGAGGGCTCCGGGCGCTCGTTCTTGGTCGGAACTGTCTTGGGACAGCTCACTGTCATCTGCAATGTATCGCAGTGGTTCGGGAAGTGTTTGCTGAAAAGTCAAACCTGGTCATGACTTCCCGTAAATGTTTCTGAAGCACAGACGCGTATTTTTGGTGCTGCACGTCGTGTCCCGCAGGAAACGTGGGAACGAAACTGAGCAGGAAACGCGAGCACAGCATGGAAGCTCGTCCTTCAGCAATAAATGAAGGAACAGAGCTGTGTCATTTCCATCTGCTATGAAAGTTTTCCTTATTGCTAAAACTCGTTATGATCACTTTGGTTGTATTTTTAAAGGAGCTCTTAAAAACACATTTTGTGAAGTAGTTTTGCTTTCCTTGAGCCCAGTCTCCTCACCTGGTCATAATTGCTTCACTCTTTGTGACTGTTTCATTCTTCAGTAGTGTTCTTCAGCTGTTCTCCATAAGATCACACTTCCCCTGCCTGCTCACACAGGTCACTTCTCAAACTCAGTGTACATGCTGAAAATTAATTCTGTGTGTTTCTTTCATTTTACAAAGCTGTGGATAATTTAGATTTCATTATTTGAAAGATTGGAGAGTATGCTTAAATATCCACAAATTAAACTATCAAAAACATGAATATAAACCACTCTGGATGTGTGTGTGTTTGTTTTTATAGGTTATTAATGGCGCAGCTGGTTTCTTCATCAGGATTTCTACTTGCAGTAACCTAAGAGTAAGGATCAGAATCAGACTGCAGGACTTCTGCTGCTCTGGCACATCCAGCTCCACGATGGTGGATTTTCTGGCTGAAAACAATCTCTGTGGTCAGGCAATTCTTCGGATTGTTTCCTGTGGAAATGCCATCATTGCAGAACTTCTGAGGCTTTCCGAATTTATTCCTGGTGTTTTCAGGCTAAAGGACAAGGCTGATCAGCAGAAGTATGGAGATATCATATTTGATTTCAGTTATTTCAAGGTAATCCTTTTATTGTTCAACTTCTTAAAGCATTGCTGTCCCACATGAGGATGTTTTGGGTTGTGAAACAGCCATTCCTGACTATTGTGTTTATTACTACTACATCTTGCAAAATGAGTCATCTGGCCTGTGAATTTTGATAGATACCAATTATATAAAATGTGAGTATTGGATTCTGGGGAGGTAGTAGTAGTAGTAATTCCTGCAGGAGCACTAAATTAAACTTCCTCCAGTAGGTTCTGAGCCTGCATGGTTGGTTGTTTTCCTTCAGAGCAGTACTGTGGGCAGTATGCCCATCTTTCTTCTGTTAATCTGTAGCTTATTCTTTGCAGCCATGAAAACTGCTTTCTGCTTTCCTGTCTGACAGTGCTGTGATTGTTCTTCCTCTGGACTTGTCACATGCACTGAATAAATAAATAAATAAGTCAAGGAGAAGTATCCATGGAAAGTCTTTATTTCCCTTTCAGAATTAGGCTTGCAGTGCTAAGTTCCCTCTGTCATTTTCCAGCATGATTAAGAAGGAACAACAGAGACTCTAATCTGACTTTATTTGGACTGTACAATACAAGAAATGGTAATAATAAAGCAAGGGAGGCACTTCTAAAATTTAATTCTATTTCATTGTAGTAAAAGTTGTAAATTTCAGGCACTGTGAGGCTTAGATACTGAAAATCCAGAGCACAAATGATTTCACAGTTACCTTTAGATATAAGTGCTTGGTAGAAGTCTTTTTTTTTTTTGTAACACAAATTACTTGCAAATTTAAAAGCAGATCGCTGTAATTGGTGAGAAATACAGTAATCCTTAAAGCCTCAGTATTTTTGAATGTTAAGAAAGCATAAGTGCGCTGTTTAAACCAAATAAATCCACAGAAGTCATACTGATAAAGCAGAGATTAGAGAATTTATAGATATTTTTACTGTAAATGCACCCCTTCTGTATACGTGCCTTGGTTTGAAAAGACAGGTGTGTGCTAAGGAAGGCAAGAGCCTCCCCTAAAATAGAAAATGTAAACCTTCTCCCTCCAAATTGTTATAAATTTGAAATTAAGGGGGGCTCTCAGGCAATGTTATAGGAGCAGGAATAACAGTTCTTTATTAGGGAAGAAAATAAAAACAAAATAAATAATGCAGTAAAACAAAACAACACTGACAGAGTCAGAATATGACCTGACACCCTGTGGGTCAGGGTGTTGGTAGCAGTCCAGTTGGAATGGTAGCTGCAGCCCTCCTGGAGTGGCAGATGTGGTTCTGTTGGAGCAGTGATGCTGTAGAAGGGTGTAGTCTTCCTCTGACAAACCAGTGGAAGAGGCAGCTGCACCTCTGGGAATCCAATGGAAAGGCTGCCCTGGTGTCCCAGAATCTCAGATTATATCCAGGTAGGAATGCTTGGCTCCTCCCCCTGGGTGGAGCATCTCACAATGGGATGCTGTAGTTTGTAGCAGCCATGGGGAGACACTCACTGGCCCATTAACAGCAGATGCCTCCCTGAGGGAGGATTGGTGTGTGGAAGAGATAAAGAAAACTGCCCAATTAACAGAAGATAACCACCACATCTCTAACAAGATGGCAAATAGAATACACATTGGCTTGCAATCTAGGACAATGCACAATTCTTAGAATTAATTAATGAGGCTAGATTTGAGATTTGAAAAGTTGAAACTATTTACTTTGTCCATTTGAACTATAATGGCAGTTTGGCACCTGCTTTTATCCTTTGTTTTATGTAGATATCTTGCACACAAAGAGAAGCAGAAGAGTATTTGTTAAAACTCAAATTGTCAGTTGGGTATTTTCAATAACATTCTAATAATACTTCCAATGAAACTTTAGCAGTAGTTTAATTTAGTTGGTGATGGTAAGGTTGCATGGTGCTTATGAGAAATATCACAGTGGTAAAGGGTTAGGAAAGTTGTACTATTGCTTTAAGGAAGTCAGGTTCTTCATCCCAACTCCTTTTCCCCCATGATTGTTAATGAGAAAGTTTCTGCATTAATTCAGGAGACGAGTGCTGAGCTAGATGTAGAGTCTGTGGAAAAAACATGTCTAATATTTTCAAGCAGTTTGAATGTATGAGAAGGTACTAAGCTTTGTGACCCCTCAATGTTATAGTTTCTATCTGAGAAATCAACCAGAAGAAATGTGTAAAGGAAAAAATTCCATCAGGGAGATAGCACTACAGAAAGCACCCAGTGCTTTCAGATGTAGTGGGGCTTTACTGAAAGCATTGGCTATTCTTTTCCGTTGGTTATATTGGATAAATCATATTTAAAGTCATTACAGATTGTAACAAAGTGTAAAACTCATCTTTATGGAATCAATATTTAACCATAAAGTAGGTTAGAAAACTACAGATCCTTGTTTTGGTAAGAAATGGTAAGTGTTTTGCACACAGGGATGGTTGTACATGGTCTGTGTCCTACTGTAGAGAAGTCAAGTGGAGATCAAAGTCAAGTATTGTCTCTAAAGGTGAGTTTCTGTTTTTCAGGGGCCTGAGACATGTGAAGGCAAACTGGAAGCCAAGCCTGAGTTACTGGATTTAGATGAAGAATTTCGTGAAAACAACATTGAAATTTTGACAAGATTTTATTTAGCTTTTCAGAGTGTACATAAATACATTGTAGATTTAAACAGGTATGGTGTCTTAAATACATATGGATTTTCAAAGACCAGATTACTGCTTTGTCTTATTGATGAGAAGCTTTTTCCTTAGAGACCCAGTATACTCCTTGTTGAAGCATATTCAGCTAACCTGGGTTGCTAGAGTGAACACTAATGTTTACTCCCACAGTTCCCTACCAGGGAACTGTGGGAGTAATATATGACTTGAAAACATTTAACCTCTCTACCTCAATTCCTGAATTGTAAATTTGAGTTAGTTTTTCTTTATCTTAGAGATTGTCCTGAAGATTTTTTTTTAATAAAAGGAGAATCCATATTATTAAGCTATTTTTTTTGGTCTTGCAAAACAGAATATCAGATAGTTTGAGGTTTTTTTAACTTTCATTGGCATTATTTTCTTGAGCTTAATTTTTCAGTGAAGTTGCCATATTCTCAAGTTTGCCTCTCTGACATGTAAAAAACAAAATTAAACTTCATTAAATGCTGTAAGAAAAAGTTACTGAGAATCTTAAACATGAGAGTTGGTCTTATTATTGATGTTATATGAAAATATCAAATATTTGATATTACTTATTAAGTAATGTTACTGGAAAATCCTTTAATAGGAATAAATCTTCTGTTAATTCAGGTGAACGTAATCTATTTCTGTCTCTACCTTCCAAATTGCCATTGAGATCAATTTATGGTATTTCCAGGAGGTATACTTAGGTAACTTGAAAATATGACAGTTTTACTACATTATTGCATGGCAGCCTTCCCAGGCTGTATCCACCCATAAGAGGATGGAGCTGTAAGCTGCCAGGTATCCTACAGTGTCTTTCACATACACCATCAGCATATGGAAGGAAACTTTTGCCAACTGGTTGGCACTAGCTAGGGGTTCCAGTCTCTCTTTTTTAGGAGAGCCTCTCTTCTTCTTTGTCTGAAAAATACCATGCTGCTTGTTCTAGGGAAATGTTCTGATGCATCTGTTGACTTTCAGAGAAAATGTCACTGATTGAGTTCTATTTTGAGAGCAAAACAGTCAATGACCAAAGTTTTTGTCGTGATTCCTAGATACTTAGATGACCTCAATGAAGGAATTTACATTCAGCAAACATTAGAAACCGTCCTCCTTAATGAAGATGGAAAACAGCTTCTAGTGAGTATTGACTAGTTTTGTACTAGTAGAAAATTAACACACTCAGTAAGAGCCAAACTAGACAAAAATTTAAGTTTACCAAATGTGTGGAAGTGCTGTGGCTCACTTCAAGGAGGACAAAGAGCAAAAATCATCAGCCTTTTCATGTTGTGTTGAGTACGTAGTTGACATTGGGTTAGTTTGCCAATACATGTTTTTCTTAAATATTGCTGCAAAATTGTGTTTATGTGATTTTCTTTCTTCATTCTTTCCCTTTCCAAACAGTGTGAAGCCCTGTATTTATACGGAGTCATGCTACTGGTCATTGACCAGAAGATTGAAGGAGAAGTCAGAGAAAGAATGTTGGTTTCCTACTACCGCTACAGGTCGTGTATACAGGTGTACAGGAGCACTCAAGGCTGAGATGTGTAACCTGCAGTATATTCAGTAACCTAGGTCATTGAATTAAGATAAATGGAAATATTGACACCTTTTTCATCAACTGACTTTATACAGATAATTTAGCAGAACTCTCTGAATATCAGCAGAACTCCTTGCTTTAGCTTTTAGCTGTGTTTGCAAGTTCAGCTGCAAAATGAGCAACAGATTTTTCATTCTGTTGCAACAGACATTTGAAGTCCAGAAATAAACTTTTAGCTAAAGCTTTTAGGCTGCAAGGGCCAGCTGTGAAAGTGTCACAGGTTCCCAAACATGCAAGGAAACTTTCTGAAAAGTCCTGGCTACCTAGGTGACAAATGTGTTGCAAGTCAGACTTCTTGTAGCACTTTATTAGGTAAATCAGTAACAAGTTTTATAGAGGAGGTTCTCAGCATCAGGGTATAACAGTTGGGGGCTTAAAGGGTATCAGTGCAAATCCTTCCACACATATAAAATGCTGCTTTGACTATGTTTATGCCTCCCAGTATATAATGAGAGATTCTTCAACTCTGGAATGCAGAAGTGAATTGACAAGGGGAATTCAGAAATAGGGAGAAAGAAAATGAAAATTTAAAAAATAAGGAGAAAAAAAAGAAGGGAACAAATTCTTCTCTGAATATAAAGCTCCTTCTTTCTGTTTCTGAGTTTAATTTTCTGTTTGTGCTTTTTCTGCTTATCTGGAATTTCAGTATGGACATTCATCAGTGTCCTATAACATGATATTAATGGAATAAACAATCAAAAACCTCCTTTAGACTTCAGCATTTTTTAATTTTCTTGTGAGAAGGGCGTGGTCACAAGGGGTGGGAGAAAAGGAAATTACTAGGTCATATAGCTCATATTCTTGTTCCTCTTTTTTTGTAAAACAGTGCAGCCCGATCTTCTGCTGACTCCAATTTAGATGACATTTGTAAATTGCTTCGAAGCACTGGATACTCGAGCCAGCCTGGAGCTAAAAGACCTCCAAACTACCCTGAGAGTTACTTCAGCAGGGTTCCTATAAGTGAAACATTCATTAGCATGGTTATCGGCCGCTTGCGGTCAGATGACATTTACAACCAGGTAAGCCATCCTGAGATAAAAGAGGGCTTTGAAGGGGAGCATCAGTTTGATTCTTAGGTCAATTACTCAGCCATGAAGTACAGAAAAAAATAAATGACAAAGGTTGTAGGGACTCTTGAGGTCAGCTGGTCCGACCTGCTCAAGCACAGTCAGTTGGAGCAGGCTGTACTGGGCTATATCCAGCTGGATTTTGAGTATCTCCAGAGGTACAAACCACAGAACCTCTCTGGGCAATCTGCTGCAGTACTTGGCCAGCCTTGCAGTAAAAAGCACCATTTTTGTTTAATGTCTTATGATTGGACATATCTTACTTGACTCATTTACAGCATAGTAAAATCTTACTGTAGCCTGTTAAAAGTAGCACACATCTACATAGTCAACTTTTACACTCTGGAAATACATCTGGTAAATATGCTCTATGAGTAAGCATGTCTAGCTTACCTAAATAAATTTCTTGCCCCGTAGTATCTATACACTGCACTCTTTAATGTGTTCCATAATATTTTCAGGTGGTTTATGATGCAATGTATTATGTTCACTTTGTTTTGTTACTTTTTCCAGGTTTCAGCATATCCATTACCAGAACACCGCAGCACTGCCCTGGCTACTCAGGCTGCTATGCTCTATGTGATACTGTATTTTGACCCTTCTATTCTTCACACTCAACAAGCAAAAATGAGAGAGATTGTGGATAAATACTTTCCAGATAATTGGGTAAAAATTAATTCTGTTTTAAAACTGTTCCCTGTATTTAATGTTATAAGAGCAATAGAAATTATTGTTACATTATCTTTTACAGAAATGTAATAATAATCTAAAACTAGAACAGATTCTTCTCTGTGGAAATTTTACTTTGTTCAGACTGAAGCAGTCCAAGTCAAGCACTCTGGATAAGCATGGAAGGCTGTCCTTTGAAAGTGTAATTTATTGTCTTAAATGCTTCAGTCAACTACACTCTAATACCATCAAGATAAAGTAAGTCCCAGGAAAATGTGTGATGGAATTTTAGGAATCTTGTAGTCCAGCCTTCTCCTCAAAGCAGGGTTGACCTCAAAGCTAAATCAAGCTGCTCAGGCCTTGCCCAGTTAGCTTTGGAAATGTCTAAGGTGAAGACTCTGCAACTTCTATGGACACCTGTGGCTGTGCTTCATCACTCTCATGGTGAAGAATTTCTTCCTTCTGCACCACTGGAGTTTCCTTTGTTATAGCTTGTGGCTGTTGCTTGCCTTTTCACTGTGCACCTCTGAGATGGGTCTGGCTCTGTCTTAGCCATAACTTCCCTTTAGGTAGTGGAAGACCACAGTCAGATTCCTTTGACATCTTTCTTCCAGTTTAAGCAAACCCTGTTCTTGCATACTGGGTCCCCGCAAGTGTCTTGGTGGTCTCCTGTTCACTTCATTCCAGTTTGTGCATGACTGTCTCATACTGAGCAGCCCAAATCTGGACCCATTTCTCTCAATGAGATTCCATGAGAGCGGACTAGAAGAAATGATTCACTTCCCCCAATCTGCTGGCTGCAGTCTGGCATAGCCCAGTATCTGATTATTCTTTGTTGTCATAAGGCTGCATGTCTGATTCATGTTTGGTTTGTCCAGCAGGACACTTAGGTCCTTTTCTGCAGAATTGTGACACAGGCAGCCAGTTGTGTTGTTGCAAGGGTTTGGGTTTGTCCCAAGTACAGGATTTTGTAATTTCTGACCTTCATGTGGCTTCTGCTGGTGAATTCTACCAGAGTGTCAAGAATGCTGTGGAGGACAATCCTGGTCCCAACAAATTATCCCACACTGATGTTCTTTGAAAACTTGTTTAAGGATTAGCTCTGTGCTATTGTCCAAATAACATAGAAGCTAAAGCTGTCACTGTGTGCTTCTATAGACCTTTTCAGGTGTAGTAATTAAAATGGAATTACTGTGTTTCAGTACTGAGATTTAGGATTTCCATCCAGAATCCCTAATCTGCAAAAACTGCTGTTGAAATAGGCTGGCATATAAGAATGGAGTCCCTGGGTCATCTATATCAAAGGGAATCAGACTTAACAAAGAAACTGCACATTGATTGTGTATCTCTGTTGGTTTCAAGTTGTATTCTCCTGTACCTTAAATGGAGCAGTGAAGCAGGTAGGGAAGAAACTGCAATAGCTGGCTATTTCAGTAGACATTAGAATCCCTCTGTTTCTGGAGAACTACAAGCTTATTTTTAGAAATGAGAACTTGGACACTGCAAATTTTTGATTATGTCAGCGTTTTATTAACTTGAGTTCATAGTACAAATTGATCTTTTTAGACATCACCTATCTTCTTGTGGTCAGGTATGGATAAGTGAGCTGCATCATACAAAATACTCAACTCCTAAGCTGATTTCAAATTATTCTTAGCAGTTGAAGTGTAGCCTTTTGAGGAGCTGTCATCCACAGGAAATAATGAGCTTCACTTCAACAATATGTGAGAGATCCTCATATCAGCAGACCTGGGTCCCATTTGCCTTTACTTGACACTGCCAAAAGAGCTCAAAGGCTGACAGTGTCCCCTCAGTGTGATCATGCCTGTATGGAGGAATATTGTCATCACTATGACAAAACTCATAATCCCACAGCTCTGTACATCCTTCATCTGTCAGTAAACCAAGTCTTCTGTTTTTAATCAATTATCTTACAAATACTTGTTACTTACTCACTGTTCTGTATTTTTAATCATGCTTAAACTTGTGCAAGGAGTCTGACATCAGTTTCTCTTTGCTCCTCAAAAATCATACTGTTTAATCATAATTTCTTTCTGTTGTGTCACTGTGAAAGATGCATTACAGTTTAATTTGGTCCTTTGGGCATCCTCACAGTAAGATTAATTAATCTCATTTTGCCCTCCCTATCATAGTTTTTTTTCCCCAGTTGATTTTATCAATCTTCTTTAGAGCATCATGGAAATGAAAAATAAATCATGAGTTCATGGAGAGAAAAATTGAGTATCATATATAGTGAAAAAAAAAATTGAGTATCATATGTAGTGACTGAAAGAACTGTCATCTTGTTTTCAGAACTAAGCTTCTAAATAATTGTGTGCCTTTTGTTTCAAAGTCTTCTTCTTCTTGCTTTCCAAAGGTGGTACACCAAAAAGTACTGCTACCAAAAAAGTTCAGTCTCTTATTTATATCCACAGCATATCCCTTTCTGTCATATTGCTAAATGTAAACCTTGTATTTTTCTTAATAATAACATAAATACAACTTCTTGCTTTCTGCTTACAATTTTAGGTCATTAGCATTTACATGGGAATCACTGTCAATCTGGCAGAAGCGTGGGAACCCTACAAAGCTGCTAAAACTGCCCTCAACTACACACTGGATCTTTCAAATGTCAAAGAGCAGGTACATAAGCCAGCATTAAGTATTTTTAGCAAGATGTGTGGGCATCTGAAGTATATGACATCAATAATGCATGGATCTTTTCTTCCTGCCTACAATGTATGTGCCATATTGTCTGGCAAACTTGGGGAATATGAGTAGAAATTTTTCCTTCATCTTTAGGGAAGAAGTTAACCAAGTCAAACTCAATTAATAGTAAGTGTGGAAGGGGCTCAAAGCTGGTCTGTGAGCCAGAAGGGGTTAGTGAAAGAGAGGAGCTGATAAGAGTTGCCTTTGCTCCTGAAAGGAGCTTTACCAAGGCTGTCAGCCTGGAAACAAAGGAGAGAGAGAGAGAGATAAACATAGGGCAGGCTGCCTTGCTCCAATGAATATTATGTTACTTTATTCTACTTTATATTATTTATACTTTATTCTGACTAATGAATAAGTATAAGCTTTGTGAAAGATTATAAAAAGACAGCATGCTATAAAATAAATCTAGAGAAGCCTTCTTAAATACAGTGTGTTCTTCAGTTTGTTATGACCAACAGTGACAAATAAGTATCTCCATTCTGTGATAGGTTTTTGTTGTTCTTTCCCATTAGGCAATAAAATATTAGTACCATTTTTTAGGAATAATTCCTAGAGAGTATTTAAGTGACTATATAAAAAGTCTACATTTTTGAAACATTATGCTTCCTGTGTAGCCTGGACTCTGGAACTACTTTCTGTGGGAACATATGTGCTATGTGTGCAGGCTGTTTTCTGACATAGGAAAACTGCTTATCAAAGTCTTCTCTCAGCTCTGTGTGTCTGCTTTTAGCTTCTGGGTCTCTTTGGGTCATTCCAGTGTTTTATTCCTAAGGGTTTTCACCCTGACCACCTGTGAGAAATACTTGTGCAACATCAACTTCTTGTATTTCTTACTTTAATTTGAGGGCTATATAAATCCTAGACAAGTATTGCCTTGCTTTAAAGTTTATCTTGCATCCTTTGTCGTGCACTTGCAGTGTATAATACTGCCTACTAGTAATGATAATAATTTTTATAGCACTTTTGTTAACTGTGTGCCCGCTAAGCTCTCAGGAGCATGGTGTATTCCATTGGAGGCAAGGATTCTGTTGATGCAGGCGTTGTGTGTTCAAGGCCAGCAGGTACGCTGCAGTGACGGAGCGAGTGCACACGCAGGTGCAGCAGTTCCTCAAGGAGGGCTGTCTGAGGGAGGAGCTGGTGCTGGACAACATTCCCAAGCTGCTGAATTGCCTGCGAGACTGCAACGTGGCCATCCGCTGGCTGATGCTGCACACTGCAGACACCAGTAAGGCACTGCTGAGCTCTCAGTCCTGCTCCACTGCGGGGGGAAGTTCAGTTCTGCTGCTGTTGAAGTCAGCAGTTTCCTCTGCTGTTTGCAGGAGATTGTTGAGCTGTTGTTCTGCAAATAGTTTCCTAAAGCCTTGTCTGAAACGGCACATGCGTTTCCTCAGTTCTTGTGAGCTGAGCACGAATACAAAAATCAGCAGAAGTCATGATCTTGTTGAGTAATATTCTGCAGAAAAACATCATTCTGAAAGTTTTACCTAGCTTCAAAAAGAAAGCAGTGGCCAGCTTCTTAAAATGTTAGTAATTAACAGGTTGAAACTAAGGTTTTTGTTCTGTTGAACTGAAATTCAGCTGAAACTGTTGAGTAATGTCTCTCATGTGAGTTTGGGTGTGTAAACTGACCTATTTAGACATTCCCTTATTTGAATGCTTGTGCTGTCTTTGAGGCTTCTTGATATGCAAGAGGGCTTCTGTTACACCTTCATACAATTTTTGTAATGGTTTTAGAAATACTGATCTTGGGGCTTCTTGATCAGAGGGACTAAATTTACATTTAGTTTCAGAAGCCTGCAGAAGTCTTAAGAAGGCTGAAGCACCACCAAAACGGTAATTATATTCTATTCAAAGGAATAGTTAGTCCATGTAAATGGAAAACAAGTGGGGGTTTACATACCAGAGCAAAATTTTTTTGCCTTCAAGCTCTTAAAAAGAATGTATTTACAAAGATTGAAAAGTTTGGCCAAATTCTGTGTAACAGTGGAGAAATGTTGTCTTTCCATTTTCAGCTTGTGATCCAAATAACAAACGTCTCCGCCAGATAAAGGATCAAATTTTAACAGACTCAAGGTACAATTCCAGGATCCTTTTCCAGCTTCTTCTGGATACAGCTCAATTTGAATTCATTTTAAAAGAGGTAATGTGCTGCAAACCAGAGTCTTCTAAGATCTCTAACCTGAAAAATTCACTAGGTATTTTTAAAAGTGGCTAAAAATAAAAAAATCTTCATTGTACTGTTCTATAAAATTCAGTACGCTTCTGTCACTGTATGTCCATCACACTGTCTTAATATTTTTAATTTTGTTTTTATATTCTGGCAAAATCTTGAAGTTACATAGTAATCACTTAGTCAGTTCCATCTGTTTGCAGTATTTTATTTCATCTATTGTGATATGCCTCCTTGCCAGTTTTGTAAACCAAATGCTTTGGGTTTCAGTAGATGTTCAAGCAGATGCTGTCAGAAAAACAAGCGAAATGGGAGAACTATAAAAAAGAGGGATCTGAAAGGATGACTGAGCTTGCTGATGTCTTCTCAGGAGTTAAACCTCTTACTAGAGTGGAGAAAAATGGTAATTATTAAAAATTATACTGTGAGGGGAAAAAGTTATTTCAACTTATGTTTCTAAAGTGACACCAAAATAAAATACATGAGTCTAATAGTAATAATATAGGAACAATTTTCATGTCCCTCAGCTGCCAAAGAGGTCTCTTTAGCTCTTGTCTTGTTTAGGTTTTCAGCACATATTTCATATGTAAACAATATTTAGGTACCTAATATTTAGATGGCCCTATTTTTAAAACTATTTTTCATTCCTTTATTTAGATATACCAGTTAAAATTAATTAGTTCACTTCTGTATGTATAATGGAGCTCACATTACCATGTTCTATGTACAAAGGAGTGAGAAGACCATGCCCATTAAATTTAGGGATAGTTTAACATCTTCCCTAATTCTTTCCCTGGCTGTAACCTGGATTTCAATTGTATCAGCATTTTTAAAAGAAGAAAACCTTCTTTTACTTGTCCTCTACACTGAGTGGTGTTCTACTAGTTCTCTAAGGACTTAAAAGTTGAATCTGTGCTTCTTTCCAAATTCCTTGCACTGTTTTTTGAAACACCTATTTTTTTTCTCTTGAACTGGTGAAAATAAGATTTTTTTTAATGCCCATTTATGTTGGTAGGTGTTTTTACTGTTGCAAAATTTACTGTTGTGAAATTTACCTGAGCATTTGCCACTTTACAAATGTACGTGTTAAAAGACTATAAATGTACCAGTGAAATAAGAACTTGTAAAAATAATCTCGTGTATGTATAGCTTTTTGTTTCTTTTGACTAGCAAGTATTTTTGGTGCCTATCATATATGAAGAGATTTCATTATTTTTTTCTTAATTCTTTCATAGAAAATCTACAGGCTTGGTTCAGAGAAATCTCCAAGCAAATAATGTCTCTGAACTATGATGATTCCACTGCAGCAGGCAGAAAAACCGTGCAGCTAATACAGGCTTTGGAAGAGGTATGGCAAAGACATTTTGAGTTAAATTACCTTGTTCTTCTGGAACAACAGCATTTTTTACACATGTACTGACTTCTGATAGCAGAGATGCACAACAGATTTGAATTTTAACAACTGTTGGAATCTATTTGATCTTTGTTGTTACATATCTACAGTAAGCAGAGTTTTGTATAAACCTTGGTGTTGTGAAATAAGGGATATAGTATAAAAGGTCATGCTACCTTTAGCTGAGGGTTTGTAGGTTTTTTCAAAGAAATTAATTCAGTATTTAACATTATTTGGCAATATTACTCATTTTTTAGAAATGCTGAAAATAAATTAATTTGAAACTAAAAAGAGTGTTTTGAAAGGCAAAATAAAAAAAAAAAAATCTGTATTTTTTCTGTGTGTGCTTCTTCTATTTCCAGTACATAAAAGAGTACTCAGAATGATGTTTCACAGTACACCTCCTTTAATAACTTTGTGAAATTTATTGTTAATACACTCCATAACAGGCCAGGATTGAAGTGTCTTACTGCTGCTAGCATCCAGAAGTAATGTCAGTTTACTGATTATGTTTGTATTGCTGTCCTTAAAGATGAATAGAAAACAACAGAAAAAGAGTCCTATTATGAGTTTTACTTGTTTGTTTTTTAAATATAGGTCCAAGAGTTTCACCAGCTGGAAAGTAACCTGCAAGTGTGCCAGTTTCTGGCTGACACCCGTAAATTTCTCCATCAGATGATCCGAACTATCAACATTAAAGAAGAGGTCTTGATCACCATGCAGATAGTTGGTGATCTTTCCTATGCTTGGCAACTAATTGACAGGTATGTTAGCAGGAACTTTTTCTTCCAGTCAGTAACCATTTGTAAAACTTGTGGGAAATCACATGCATAAATGTTATTAAAGCTATCAACGTTCCAATTTAAAAACAGTCTTGAAGCATTATTCTGTGAGTTGTTGAGTATACTGAATTATAATCAGCTTGAATAGGAATTAACATCCATCCTTCTCAGGCTGTTAACTGCAGGTTAAATTATAGTGTAACTTCTTACTGTCTATCCTGTTCTAACTATAACAGCTTTGTTAACTTCCTGTCTCCATCCTTTAGTCTTATTAAGTGTTCTCCAAAATACTGGAGTTCATTTTTCAACCAAAAACAAATGAGGAAAGACTAATGCTCAAAACTCTGTTTCCATGGTGGGATTTTGCTGACCTGCTGCTTCATCCCATGGCTGTTCACCCTCCCTGATGCCTCATCTTTTGTCCCACCTCTCCTTTCTCACATAGGGTTTTTCTAACCAGTATCTCTTCAGACCTAAATTCTCCTTTAGTGAAGTTTGTTAGTGATCTCCTGTGCCATTTACACGTTACACTGGTGCTGTTGACATACAATTAAACAGTTGAAAATAACAGTTCCAGGGGAAGAAGCTGATTTGTTTTGTTTGTTTCCTACCCCAGCTTTACATCTATTATGCAAGACAGCATAAGAGTCAGTCCATCTATGGTAACTAAACTCAGAGCCACTTTCCTAAAGGTAAGTAGGAACAACACTGAATGTACTTGAACACTGCAGCTCAATTCAAGCAGTTTGTTTAAAAGGCCTTAAGCTCTGAAATCAGTTAAGACTTCCTTGTACCAGATCTTCTATGTCTAGTTTTTTTAGACAGTATTAAATTAACTCAAGGTTAGTTTTAAGGAAAATAAAACCAAGTTATGCACATTTTTATAATGCAACAGTTGCATTCCTGCTGTTAAGCAAATAAGTCTCTTGTCCAGCCTCTACTCATTACAGTTGTTTTCTAGGGACATTGGTGCACAGATGGGATCTTCTGCATATAGATCAGAGCAGGCTGAAGGAATTTAAAAAGTTATGTTCTCTGTTCCCTTTGTCTGTTGATGAAGCTCTGGCTTCAGATGAAAATATCATGTGTAGAAATAAGAATAGGGATTAGTGTGGGTGAGGATATAAAATTACAACTGAAATGTCCCATGAAGCTATTTAGATTGTAACAATCTTAGGGAAGGTAGCCTGATGGACTGTTGGACTTCTTTGACTTTTAACAGTTTTTTTTTTCTCATGGAAAGCATGGTATAACACTGCTCCTTAGGAAGAATCTAGTACTCTGGGTTGTAGGATAAGAGCCTGAGCAAGAGAATTCAAGCATATAATTTTCCTGAGAAAAACAAACGTGGAGTTAAAATATTAACATCATTTCTAGCTTGCTTCTGCTCTTGATTTGCCACTTCTCCGCATCAATCAAGCGAACAGTCCCGACCTCCTCAGTGTGTCCCAGTATTACTCCGGAGAACTGGTCTCCTATGTTAGAAAGGTGGGTGCTTATAAGGCATAATTGCTTTGTTCTCTCATTAATTTTTTCCTAATTGAGGATTATTTTCTTAATAAGAATATTCTGACTCTGGGTGTTTCTTCTCTCATTTACAAAGGTTCTACAGATAATTCCAGAAAGCATGTTTACATCTCTTCTCAAAATCATAAAGCTCCAGACTCACGATATTATTGAAGTGCCTACTCGCCTTGATAAGGACAAGCTACGAGATTATGCTCAGCTGGGACCACGATATGAGGTGCAGTTAAAACAGGGAATTCTGAAAAAGCAAACCTTATAGGTGGCCAACTTTAACCTAAGTTTAAATCTACACAGCTCCATAGAGTTACAGTTTAACAGTGAAGTTAGATTTGTTGACTTAAAGTTAAACTGACAGGTGTTATTGTGAGCATTCCTTAAGTTTCACAAGGACAGATGAGTAACTTTTGAGCTTCTCTTTGTAGAAGTTTAAACTTTGAATCTTGTAGAGAAGGAGAGAAACAAAAGCTAAATAAATGTATAAATGAGCATAAATATATTTTTATTTATTGGAGGGGATGGAACCCTGAAAACCTGAGTCTGAAATGAAGCCCTCCACATTTGGCATTCTTGTTCCAAGAGGAGAAGGTCAAAGACTGAATAAGCCAGAAAGGTTAAGCTTTTTGCTGTTCTCAAATGAGGAGAGGATGAAGGCATGTTGATTTGACCAGATAAAGCTGCTGTTGCTCATTTAGTCTCTGGTTTTTCTTCTGCATTGTAACCAGTCTGGAAGAGTGAGCAAACATTAAAATTACATGGTTTTATTTTCAGTAGAGGAAGATGCAACACAAAAACCTGAGCAGATCAGTAAGTCTTTCTCCCAGAGAATCTAATAATCAATTAAGATCCCAGCTTTTCCCTGGAGATTTTGCCAAAGTGCTCACTTGTTAGGTGCTTTCTGCCAACAAGCTGTGATCTCTGATTAAGCTGATGTTCAGTCCTGAACATTAGGTTTAGCTCCCCCATGAGACTTTTTAAAGTGAGTCTGGCTTGTGTGTGGGTGGGAGTGAAGAAGGCAGTGTTCAGTAATGCTTTATTTTGAGATAGTAAAAGGAAAACAAATTATACTAAAGTTGTTTTCACTTCCAATTTCTGTTGAACTGTAGATCTGAAGGGTCTTCTCTATTCTGTATTGTAAACACCTGAAAGGCAAAAGACTGGCTTGTCTGAACTTTGAGCATAAGGATAATAATAACTGTAAATAATTGTAAAACTTCAAGTGAACGTGCTACCATATTAGATCAGTGGAAATACTGAGGTGGACTCATGGTAGCAGCAGGCTTTATTATAGAAGAACTACTGTGAGCTGTGTTCCCAGCCTGCTCAAAGGTACCAGCTCAGAGTTTTGTCCATAATATTTGTGCACACAAGATATGGCTGGTCTTCCCTTCTGTAAGCCCTCTGAAGCCTCTGAGAGATACCTGTTCTTTCCTACTGCTAATACACTTCTATTTATCTGACTAAAAGAAAGGTAACTTTATAAGTCAGTCTAGAGCAAGATGTTGTTGAAAGTTGAAAGTATATCAGTGCAACTTATTTAAATCTAAAATAGGAAGCTACCACTGGGAAACACAGATTTTTGTTTTAGAGTAATTATTTACATCTACTGAATCCCTTCAGTGAATTTTTTTTTGTTACAGGTTGCCAAGCTAACCCATGCAATTTCAATCTTCACTGAAGGTATCCTCATGATGAAAACTACTTTAGTTGGTATCATCAAGGTAATGATCCATTATTTCAATAGGAAAAGGTTGTTTGGTGGCAATTAGTACTTTAGCACAGATTTCAGCACAATATATGAGACCTCAAGGAAAAATAAAACAATAAGAAAATATAGGTTTGCATGCAGTTTTCCAACAGTGATGCCTAAATTGGCAGCCAGATAAGAACTATATTTTTTTCAGGTTCCTAGGAACCCACAGTCCCTATTATTAATAGATTCATCCACTGTACTTGGTGATCATTGGAGGTTTTTCCTGCTGGAAAACTTTTCTTAAGAGCTGTTTCTTCCATTGGTATAATCTGTCCTGCAGTTTTACATTAAGGCTGCATTGATACCTCTTTGAGAACTAGAAGCAAGTATTCTTGAAGAAACATACACTTCTTAATGCATACTGGCTTCTTAGAATTGTACAACATTCACAGCAGATCATGAACAAAATTTGAATATGGGAACTACAAACCTTTGCCTTTAACTTAAAGAAATAATTTATTCACTAGTAGAAGTATGTAAATTGTTTATTCTTTGAGCAAGCTCTGGTGGTTAAGTGCATCTGTTAACAGCGCTTTCCTGTTTATCAAAAGTATTTAATATCTTCCTAGGTACAAAATAAATCCTTTATATTTTTATACCCTTCTGACTTTAAAGGAAAAGTGTTTATTCTACTTAGGTGGACCCAAAACAGTTACTAGAGGATGGAATAAGGAAGGAGCTGGTAAAACGGGTGGCCCTGGCTCTTCACAGGGGCCTCATCTTTAATCCTAGAGCCAAGGTTGGTTCAATTTTTTATCTATCTTTTATTATACTGCCTTCTAAAAAATAATTTATGCTTTTACATGCAGATTTCCTTTTTGTAAAAATAGTTTTGGACTACTGAAGGTTATTTGGAATTCTTTATTTGATGTTCAAATGAGTTTATAAACTGCCAAGTGTACATAGAATTAAAAAACATCTTTTTATTCTATTCCAAAGTGTCCTGTCAATTCTGAATTCACAGTACTGCCTTTGTCTGTGATGATTGACAGGTTATATAAGCCAAGTAAACATAGATAGGCATTGATAAAATAAGGAGTCACTCCTTGTTTTGATCCTGTCCAGATTGTTGAATCTTCTAGATCAATCAATAGTACCACTGAAGGCAAAAATAAATACAAAAAGGTGGAGGAAAAAATATTTAGTAAGAATTAATTCAGATATCAAATTTTGATAAATTTCTCAATGCTTTTCAGATCCAGCTGGACCACATTGAAATGCTCTAGAGGTTGTTCTCTAAGGGTATTTAGAAGCCTTTTACATTTTCTTTGAATTCTACATGTTCACAGTTCTGGTTTTATCTTTTTGTTCTTGTTTGTCTCCAGCCAAGTGAACTCATGCCCAAACTGAAGGAAATGGCAGCTACAATGGATGGGTTCCATCGATCATTTGAATATATCCAGGATTATGTCAACATATATGGTTTAAAAATTTGGCAGGAGGAAGTGTCTCGTATTATTAACTACAACGTGGAGCAGGAGTGCAATAACTTCTTAAGAACAAAGGTGCTACTCAAACCCAAAAATAACAAAAAAGTTGATAAATGCCTTTAGAGTTGGCTGTTAGAGCCTGTGACTGATGGAGCATGTGTACCCATGGTTCATACCACTGTAACTTTAACTGAATGTGCTAACTACTGTGTAAAACTGCCCCCAGTTTATTCTGAAATGTTGCAGCATCTCCCCTGCGTTATTTGTACATAAAAGTACCCAAAATAGAATATTTTAGTATATTTTTGTAATAAGATTCATTCTTCTCTTTGCTTTATTCTGCTTTTATAGTGTTCTGCTATGTGTAATTTACAATATTGTGTTGCAGTGTGCCCCTTTTAAATCAAACAAAAGGAAAATTTCTAAATTAAAAAGGTGCAATGGGAACACTACAAATTACTGTAAAACTTATTTTTCAGATTCAAGACTGGCAAAGTATATACCAGTCTACTCATATTCCTATACCAAAATTCACACCTGTGGATGAATCTGTAACATTTATTGGTCGTCTTTGCAGAGAAATCCTGAGGATCACAGACCCAAAGTAAGTACTTTGTGTCACCATGCATGGGATAGCTCCAATTCCACCATACACAAACCAAAATACAAGAGATAGGTTTTCCTTAGCTGTCATATCTTTATCTAAAACCAGATTTACCCAGTCCATGCTGTACATTTTAAAGGTTAGTCTAGAAAAGTGGTGATTTTAGTCTAAGAAGGAAAACAGTGTGTTCAACAGATGGAGGAGAGAGAAATCAGGGACGAGTGACAGAGCCCTGGTGGAGAGAGGAATAGCTAAACATCACCGGAGATACTTGGGGAGTCTTTCTCATTTGTCTAAGAAAGGTAACGCATTACTGAGAGTATCACAGGAACTATCTGCAGCCTTTTCTGAAGTTGTTTGCTGATTTTTTCCCTCAGAATCACGTGTTACATCGATCAGATGAATACCTGGTATGATATCAAAACTCATCAGGAAGTAACCAATAGTCGTCTCTTCTCAGAGATCCAAGATACTTTGGGTACCTTTGGTCTCAATGGCTTAGACAGGCTGCTGTGTTTCATGATTGTAAAGGAGCTGCAGGTAATTTTTGGAACTTCAGTTTCTCAAGGCCACGATGCTTTGTTGTTTAATAATGAAATTTTTAAAAAAATCTGTTCATTACTGAAATGGTAAAATTAAATCAAAAGCATTTGAAAAATGGTTGTTCAAGTGCAAAAGCAAGAATTTCAGTTACAGATAAAATTAGGGAAGTTGGTGCTCTTAAGTAAATGGTGCTGTGTAATTCCAGGTTGTGTGGGGATGCTTTCTGAAGGTGTACACTGTGTGTGTACTTAAAAGTTGATTTCAGGTCATCTTCTGTTTTTCTGTCTAGAATACCAACAAAGATTGTTTGGGTCTACCATGATGCATAAGGTGTCAATTCTGTGAAATCACTGTTTCCCTAGTACCTGTTATGTGAAACCAAGTTTTTTTGTTTCCTGAGAAGAATCTAGTTCTAGCCTGGTTAGAGATTTTAGGGGAAATAAGTATCAACAAACACAGTTCTTCCTGAAAAATTGAATTACTACTTGTCCAGAGTGGATATTAGATACTGACAAAGGGGATCTTCTTAATGTCCTAACATTGATTAACATAACTCCAAAAAGCAAAAATTGTAACTACGCAATTCCTCAACTCTTCATCTATGGAAACAGTCGTTCTGCTGTTAAAAAATGTGGCTCCAGTGCCATCAAGATTAATCATAGAGTGCATGTGGGATAATTTTACTTACTTATTTCTTTCTTTTATTTAGAATTTCCTGAGCATGTTTCAGAAAAATATATTGCGTGACAGGTCAGTACAAGATACCTTAAAAGCACTCATGAGTGCTGTCAGTCCCCTCAAAGGAATCATAGGTAAGTGCTTACTGGTTAATATGGAAGAAAGCAATTGTCTTTGTACTCTTGCATTTATTTCTCTTCTTACTTGTTCTTTTTTTTAATGCCTCACCCTTCTTCTTTTCTCAGCAAATTCAAACAAGGTTTATTCTGCAGCTATTGCAAAAACACAGAAGATCTGGACAGCTTATTTAGACTCCATAATGAAGGTAGGTTCATGTGACTTATTCAGCCAGAATTCATTCAAGGCTCTTTGGTTATATTAGCCCCTCAATTCAGGAGGGACATGGGGGTGCTGGAGCATGTCCAGAAAAGGGCAGCAGAGCTGGTGAGGCTCTAGAGGATAAGTCCTGTGAGGAGCAGCTAAGAGAGTTGGGGGTGTTTAGTCTGGAGAAAAGGAGGCTCAGGGGGGACCTTACCACTCTCTACAACTCTCTGAAAGGAGGCTCTAGCCAGGTGAGGGTTGGCCTCTTCTCCCAGGTAACAGTGACAGGACAAGAGGACATGGCCTCAAACTGCACCAGGGAAGTTGAGGTTGGACATCAGGAGGAATTTCTCATAGAAAAGGTTGTTAAACATTGAAACAGGCTGCCCAGGAAGTGTGGAGTCACTGTCAGGTGTTTGAGGACAGACTGGATGTGGCACTCAGTGCCAGGGTTTAGTTCACAAGGTGGTGTTTGGTCATAGGTTGGAATCAATGATTTCAGGGGTCTCTTCCAATCTTAAAGGTTCTGTGATATTTGAATCTGCTTATTTTACTATGTTGTATTATATTGACTTGGAATTATGTAGCATCACAAGTGAAGCAGGCTTGGGTTTGCAAGAGCTCCTGAGCTTCATTTGTGTGGGCACCTCATACTCCACAAAGTGCTTAGCACTGAGTTTCATAAGAAATCATTCACCAAAAGCAGAGTCTGGCACTAGAGATCTGATCTGGGCAGACAAGGCTAGTGTTCAGTGCCAGGAACTCTTGAGCCTCCTTGCAGTGCCTTGTGACCATGGTATGCCCAAGGATAAAGTTTGGAGCAGTAGCATTTCCCAGACTTGCCTTGCCACAGAGGCATTGTACTGTGCTGAGGATTTAAACAAGCTGTCCCACTATCTTCCTCTTTATCTTGTCTCTGTAATGATATATGGGGAGCAGCATTTCTCAGAGTGCTGTGGATGTTTGTTACTGGAGTGAAGAGGAAAGGGCAGGGAAGGAGAAGGTTGACTGCAACGAGCCTCTCTGATGCTTTCTTACCCCGCTGTGCTGACCTTAAGATGTACAGAGAGGTGGGAAGCAGAGTGCAGGCACTTTCACTGACCAAAGAAAAGCATTTTCACTGACCAATGAAAGCATTTTCACTGACCAATGAAAGTAACTGGGGTTTTATACCTGGTACCTTTTTTGTGCCCATTCCTTTGGCCTCTACCTGTGACCAGGAACTGTGTGTAAACTTCAAGCACTGTGACTACATCTCTGCTCTGAGTGCACTGTGCAGCTGGGGTCAGTCTTTAGCTGACTCTTCCTTCATTGCATTCAGTATAACACACCACCCTTTTTGTGTTTGTGTCAACAGGTTGGTCAGATGCAGATTTTAAGGCGACAGATTACCAATCAATTAAATTATTCCTGCAGGTTTGACTCCAAGCATTTGGCTGCTGCTTTGGAAAATCTCAATAAGTAAGAAGCAAAATGTGCTGAAGAGTTGCTTGTATCTCTGTGATGTAATTGTTATCAGCTCAGCAATCCTTAAAATCTAAAATTAGAAAAATCTATAAGTACAAAATCTAAAATCTATAGCAAAATGTGGCATCTGATTTGTGTGCTGGTTTTTGTTGATCAGTATTTGAATTTTAACCCAGCAAAAACATTAAAAATAAATACTTGGCAAGTAACTAGTTTGAACATGCAGTTTCTCATAGCATTTGGTTATACCTGGTTCTGAACTCATATTTAGATGAGAAAAAGGAACAGAATATGTGTGGTGCTGATTTTGAATCAAATATGATGTTTGTAAAAAGGTACTCCAGAGAAGGTGTTTTACTCTTGATTGTGGCCATGTAGCGGTTTTTGTATCTTTGAAATTTTTATATTAATATGACATGTGGGCATCATGTAAGGTTTATTTGGGGATAATTTTTAAAATCATTTAATATAATCTGTTTTCCTTTTAGAGCAATACTGGCTGACATTGAAGCACATTATCAGAACCCATTACTACCTTATCCTAAAGAAGACAACACTCTTTTATATGAAATCACAGCTTATCTGGAAGCTGCTGGCATTCACAATCCATTAAATAAGGTCAGGCATACATTCTGGTGCTTGGTGCAGTTTGTTTTGTTCTATTTTTTTTCTTTCTATTTTTTTTAACTGAGAAAAAAAATAATATGTAGAAGACCTGTACTACTCTTTTTTTTTCCCCCCTCAGATCTACATAACAACAAAACGTCTGCCATATTTTCCCACCGTCAACTTCCTATTCCTCATTTCTCAGTTTCCCAAACTTCAGTACAACAGAAATTTAGGTAATGTGTAAGTTGCTGTTTGTCTAAATCTAATTAAAACCTATGTGAAATTATCTGTAGAGAAGAGAGTAAAATTACCTGCATAGAAAATACACAGTTCCTGACTTTATCAGGTCAGAGAGTTTTGTTATACTATTTAAGCCAAATACAATAAGGTAGGAAACAGAATCCAGACTCCTGGGTTTCTCATTCTATCCTGTGCCTCAGTTAATATCATTAAGCCATTCACCATGGAAGACATGCAGTTGTTACATTAGTTTTGGACTTTTTTGTGTGAGCAAGCAGAAGGGAGACAGCAAAAAAAAGCCATGAAGAGTACATTACCTAAGTTAGCCTGTGCTGTAAGAATATGTTCTGGTTTATAAACATATATGTATTGTTTTGGGCTTTTTCTGTGCAGGAGTGGTGTGCAAGCGGCCAGCTGATCAAATTGACTGGCTGCCTTTGGTTCTGGGGCTGCTTACCCTGTTGAAACAGTTCCACTCAAGATACACAGAACAATTTTTGGCTCTGATTGGTCAGTTTATTCGTTCAACGATGGAGCAGTGCACAAGGTACCCATGTTTTACTTTTTACCCAAGTATCACCTCTGTGAAGAGGACTTCAGCAGTGAAAAAGCACTGCATTTTCAGCATTTTTGCTAGCAGAGTATAGTTGACATTTGCAGTCGTTCAGTACTTGAACGGATCTTATAAAAAAGGTAGAGAGGGTGTTTTTACATGGGCAGACAGGGACAGGAAAAGGGAGAATGATTTAAACTAAAAGAGGGGGGACATTAATCTCAATGTTAGGAGGAAATTCTTTCCCATGAGGGTAGTGAGGCACTGGAATGGGTTTCACAGAGAAATGGTGGATGCTCCTCCGTACCTGGAGGTGTTCAAGGCCAGGTTGGATGGGGCCCCGAGAAAACTGGTCCACAGAAAATTGTCCCTGCCCATGGCAGGCCTCTTGTAAAATCATGATCTTTAAGGTTCCTTCCAGCCCAAACCATTCCATGATTGCATTAGACAATAACAACAATATATTTTACTAAATAGAAGATTATAACACAATTTCTATTTGTAATGGAAACACATGACACCTAATAGAAATGATGTTATTTGAAGGCTGGCATTTTCAGGTAATTTAATCCAAGTAACTGGTTGATAAGTAAGAGTGTGATCTCCATGGTGGTTTAATTTTAGCCAGAAGATTCCAGAAATGCCTGCTGATGTAGTGGGTGCCCTCATGTTCCTGGAAGATTACATTCGATACACCAAGTTACCAAGAAAGGTAAGAAGGAATTCCATGTCTCTAAATATGCCCCTAAACACCCCAACCATTTTCCCTGGAAAAAGGAGAAAGAAATGTGTGCTCCCAGTCCACTTCAGCCAATTAAGGGATCTGGCCAGGGAGACACTGCCCACACCCTCCATTTGTACTACAAATGAGCCAACATAACAAATAACAGCTCAGGGTCCTGCTGATGCAGAAGCAGCCCTCGTTTGTAGAGTTCAGTCCCATTACTACAGGAATAAATAGATGAATACTGATAAATAAAGGATTTCACCTTTGTGCTAATTTCAAAGCAGTCTGTTAAATTTAATCTTCAGTGTATAATGCTGGGGGCTGTTGGGAAGGAAAGAAATAAAATAGAAGTTTCAAGGTATTTCCAAGTAATACTAAACTTAACAGTATTCTAAACACAGGGCAAAAAGCTAATTGGAAAGTCCAAATTTTGGTGAAACACTGTATCCAGTCTTTCCTTCACTTCTGCCAAAGGCTGATTTCCCAGCAGCTTCCTTGTCTCACATGCAAGGGAAATGCTAAAAATCTACTTGTAGACAGACTTTGTTTCATGTTTAAATGCAACTTAACTACATTTGAAGATTATATATTCTTTATATATAGTATTCAAAATAAGTCATAATCCTGATTGCTATATATAGGCTGTACCTCTGTGGTTCTTGAGTAAGCATTCAATGGCCATTTCCCAGCTTACATTCACAATGAGGAGAGTGAGTTTCTTCCAGTCTCCTCTTCCCAGCCCACAGCTCTGTGTGGTGGAAGGTCCCTGTGTCAGTCCTGCAGCTGCAGGTGATGCTGTGTGGAGCCCAGCAGAGAGGACAGCAGCATTCCTCCAGTCCTACTCTGTTCCTGTGCCCCTGGCATCTCCTCCCAGCCCTGACTGGGCTGTTCCTTCCTTCCTTTGAGCACATCCAGGAGCACATCCTGATGCCAGGGTGGCTCAGGTCAGTAGTGTGTGTGCTCCAGTCATGGATCTGGTATGCTTGTAATGGACGAATGGACAACAAATGGATAATGCAAATGCCCCACTGTGCCCTCCTGTGTCCCTCAGGTTGTTGAAGCACACGTGCCAAGCTTCATTTTTGATGAATTCAGAACTGTTCTATGAATATGGAGATGGACCAAGACTTTTCACCAAACCTGAAATGAGGCTTTTCTCCAAACCTGAAATGAGGAGTTGGGCCTGAGGGTGAGGCAAGTACAGCTGTTCAGAACTGTGTCTTTTCTTTGCTTCAAGGCAGTGCCTACAGCTGTCTCTGTGAAATGTAACCATCAGCACTAGTCTATATAACCCTTGTTTAAATCTTGGCATGATACACAGCGTGTATCTCCTCTAAACAGTGTACATTTTGTACTGCACATTATAAATGCTGCATGTAATTGTTTATGTAAAAATCATTTAGGTTTTTTGTTCTGAAGAACTATCTGTGGAAGTTTGACTTTTGTATCAGAAATGAGCAATGAAATTGAAAATAAAGGTGTTGGATAGTTTACCAGGACTGATGATTCCAAATACAATTTTCTTTTTAAAAGAACCAGGAGTATGCATATACAGTGTAAAGAGGTTTGATGTCTGCCTATGTGCTACAAACAGTGTAATTCTATAGAGGACATAAAATAATTAATTATTTATTGCTGAAAAGTCCTGTTCAGCTAATTAAAGGCACAAATATTAGTGTAACTGTAACATTTCTAATGTTGGGGAACAAGATGTTTAGTCACATAATTTTCACTCATGGTACATGCAATGTCCCAGCCTTAAGGGGAAGGGAGCACCCAAGATTCACAGATGCTCATGGTCTAAAGGAATGACAGAAGAGGGTCCACGAAAACTCAAGTTTTATTAGTAAATTACCCATTTGACATGGAAATTGATATGTTAGTCCCTGACCTCCTGCCTAAGCACACAGCAGTGGGGTTTGGAAAAGGAGTGGGATCAAAGGCGGGGTGATGAGGGGGATAGAGGAGGAGAGATGGTTTAAAGAGGGGGAGAGAGAGAGAAAGAAAGGAAGAAAGAGAGAAAAAGAGATCACCAGTCCTGGCTCCAGCACAGATCCAGCTGATGGCGTGTCCTGGGCTGCACACCCAGACTTTGTGGGGGTACTTTTTTATAGATAAGTTTTTCCCACCCTAGAGATAACTTTCTTGACTGTCTTGTGCTTATCTCCACGAGTCAGAACAAGGACATTTGTCTCTCACTTCCCTTCCTCCTATGCCTCCTTTTGCAGCCACAACAATCCTTGGCTGTTATTGCCATAATCCTTGACTGGCTCAGTTTTTGGAGTTTGCTAGATGCACAAGCCCCCTCATCTTCCAAGCTTCCACAGTATGGAACATTTTACACCTGGCTTGATTATCTAGCATGGGGCTGCTGTGCAATTGGCAGCAGGGGCTGTTACCCTATCAGAGGGACAGCCTGGTGATTATCAGACTGAAAAAGAGGAGGCAGAGGCCACAGCTCAAGGGAAAGTCCCATGTTGGGGGTCTGTCCAGCCCACACTCCTGCTTAGAGCAGGGCAGCTGGCACAGGGTGCTCAGGGCCACAGCCAGTTGAGTTTTGAGTATTCCTTGGATGGAGGCTCTACTGTCTCTCTGGGTGATCTGCCCAGGTGTTTGACCTCCTAAACAGAGAAAGAAGTTTTTTCTTATGTTCAAATGGAATTTCACATGTCTCAGTTCTTCCCCATTGGCTCCTGTCACTGTGCACCACTGACTGTAACTGACTGTCACTCTTCTTTTCTCCCTCTATCCATTGAATATTTGTCCACATGAGTAAGATCCCTTTTAGCCTCCTCTTCTCCAGACTGAGCAGTCCAAGCTCTCTCAGCCTCTCCTCATATGACAAGGGCTGCAAGCTGTTAATCATCTCCATGGCCCTTCAGTCTGTCCTTGTCTGTCACAGTGGGGAATCCAGCTCTAAACTCAGCACCCAGATGTCTCTTGCCAGGGCTGAGCCAACAGAAGGGTCATCTCCCTCACCTGCTAGCAGATGTGCCAGCAGCTCTACCTGATGCAGCCCAGGAGGCTGGTGGTCACTGCTGCAGGAGTGAACTGATTTTTCCCAGGATTCCAGGGAAACCCAGAGGGAAGCAACTTTTCCCAGGAACAACTTGTCTGCAAGTTGTCTTCCAGCAGTCTCTGAACTTCATCAACTTTGTGTTGGACCACTTCTCCAGCCTGTCCAGGTCTCCCTGCTCTGTAGCTGCTCCTTGTGGGTTTGTATCCCCTGCAAACTGCTGGGGGTCCATTGCCCTGGCCATAGCAAAGACATTGAACAGTACTGGCCCCAGTATCAACCCCTGGGAGCTCCACTAGGAACTGGCCTCTAGCTGGACATCGTGGTGCACATCACAACCCCTGGGCCCCACTGTGGAGCCAGTGCATTCAGTTTGGGTTTCCCTTAGTAAATCCATGCTGAGTACTCCCAAGCACCTTCCTGTTCTTTGTGTGTTTGGGAATGGTTTCCAGGCCTGTTTGTCTCATCGCCTTCCCAAGGTTTGTGGTGAGGCTGGCTGTCCTACAGCTTTCCTCATCTTCCTCCTTGCAGTCCCTGAAGACAGGAGTGATGTTCAGGCCTCAGGATCACCACCACCATTCACAGGACAGTGAGAGTAGCCTCTCTCTGACACCTGCCTGCTCTCCTCACATCCAGGAATGCATCCCAGCAGCTTCCATGGAGTCCTGAATGCCCACATTGTTTACATATGTTCCCCAACCTGGTCCTCCTCTGCTGAAGGACTGAGTTCTGATCTGTGGGGTTCAGCACCACTGAGTGTTGTTTCACCTGTTACTAAATCAGCCTTTGCAAAAGCTGAACCCATGCTACAGTAACCTGGTTTTCAGGCTGGGGAAGGATTTTAACTCCTGCATTCTGTCAGCACCTGTTTTGGGAGTACAGCCCTTCCTTCTCCAGCAGGCAGGGGCTTGCCCAGCACCAACTCCCTGCCCATCCACACAAGAGCTTTGATGCTGTCTGAGACACTGCAGCTTCCCCTGGCAGCCAGTGCCCTCCTGGCCTCCACGTCTCCCTCCAGGTGTGCTCTAGGTGGACGGGTTCAGGCAACTCTGACAAGAGCCCTGAGGTCAGCCCTGCTGTACAGATCTGGAGAGTTGTGCTGGTCACACATTTCCAGGAATGGAGGAGCCTGGGCTGCCTCTTACCAGGAGTGAGGAGTACTGGCTGAGCTGGGGGTGGACGTGATTAACACAGCAATGGCTGCACTCCTGCACGTACACAGAGGTGGGGCAGGCTGTGAGTCAATCACTTCATAAAAATCTGTACAGCCCATTGCACAGCAGTGATTCCCCCTAAAGCACAGAATCACAGGATCAGTTGGGTTGGAGAAGATCTCCAAGATTACAGAATCCAGCCTGTGACTGAACATAACCATGTCAGATAGACCATATCACCAAGCTCCACATCTGGTCTTTTCTTGAACACCTGCAGGAAGTGACAGCTTTCCTTAGGCCCAGAGTTATACCATATTCTAGTGACATTATCCAGCTGTTGTTACATCACTGTGTGAATCATAATTTAAGTCATCCTCAAGTCACAAATTCAGCTATTGCCCTATGGTGGAGTTGACTTTGGCTGGAGGCCAGGTGTCCATCCAGCTTCTCTATCACTTCCTTCCTCAGCTGGAAAGGTAGAAAAAATAAGATGGAAAATTACTTATAGCTTGAGATAAGTCAGTTTACCAAAGCAAAACCAGAAGTTTGCACATGCACAAGCAAAGAAAAGAAAAAATAAAATTTTCTCTAGTTCCCATCAGCTGCTTCCCAGGAAGCAGGGCTTCAGCAACAGAGCAGTTGCTACAGAAGGCAAACATTGTAAAAAACAAATGCACCCTCTTGCTCCTCACTTTTGTAGCTGTTCTGATGCTGATGTCATGCAGTATGGAATACCCCCCTGGTCAGTCTGAGTCAGCTGTCCTAGCTTTGCCCCTCCCAGGATCTGGCCCACCTGCAGCCCCTCGGTGGGCAGGGGATGTTGGAGAGGCAGGGCTGGTGCTGTGCCAGCCTTGCTCAGCAAGAGCCAAAACTCTGGGGTGCTACCAACACCTTTCAGCTGCCAGTGCAGAGCACAGCCCTGCGCGGGCTGCTGTGGGCAAAATGAACTCCCTCTCAGCCAGAGCCAATATATACCCAATCACCCTCTGATTACCATTTGATTTTCATTCAGATATCAATTAATCACCATTTGTTCATCGTTTGATCACTTATAAAAGCCTTGTAGTTAATTCCATGCTGGTTGCTCTTCATGACTCAGCTTTGAAGCCAGATAAGCAAATGAAACTGTAGAGCAGAAGAAAGGGAGCATCATGGTAAGACAGCACAAAAAAAAAAGACAAAGGAGAAGGTGAAATGGGTGAGGTGGGAAGTCAGGTGTCACCCAGCATTAACAACCTGAAGTCTTAAATGTTTAACCACACAAGAACTATGTATTTCTAGTTTAACAGGTAGGAAAGCAAAGAGTAACAGTGGGAAAATATGAATTGGTGTCACACTCTTTTTTCTCCATTTCAATTCAATTTAAAGCTTTTCCTTTAGAAAGCTCTGAACTTTCCCCAAATGACTGCAAATATCCTGTCCTCACAGTAGTACAGTTTCCTAAAGATGGCTGAATTAAAACACACAGAAAACTCTTAATGCATTAAGACTTACATTACTAATGCAATTATTTATGATGAAGCTTCAAATTTTAGGCAAGAACAGCTACAAGGGGCATTCACTGACAGTGCACATTCACTGGCAGTGTACATTACATTGCTGGAACTCAGCAAGCAGAAAAATCAATGATGATATTATTAAGGAAAACTAAGGTTCACAGACAGACCAGGAAAAAAAATGGAAAAATAATTGTAATTGGTTTCTGCATCTGCAGTAGCCCATAAACATCAGCAGGAACCTTTCCTGTGCTCCAGATCATCACAATATTCTTCAGCAGAGATTATATCCCTGCATTTCTTATTCTGTATTACACCCACAGTCTTAGTAATGATTTATGAAACCCTGACTGAACTAATCTGCTTTGAGGTGTATCCACAATGCCTGGGTTAACTGGCTTTCCATCCCAGAAATGACCATATCTCCTGCCTCATCTGGGTAAAAACCACCAGTGCAGGGAATCCCTTTCACTCTAAGCAGATACAAACAGACCAATGAATAGTGTGCCCCAGATGTTAACATGCAATTAATGCCAATTTTAATTATGGTGCTTAATTTTAACTCCTGTGGCTCTTCAGATAAAACTAGAAAAATTCATATTTAGAATAATTATATAGGTGTGACTCTAGCAGACATCAATTAATTATACTCATGATTGATGTCTCATCTGTCCATAATTAAAATAAGTAGAAATCCATGAAAACAGATCATTTCTGCATGCCTGTGTCTTTCAAACCTTGTACTTCTTTGAATGTCATGTCCATCTCTATTTTGCATTTAGAAAATAAGCACCTTCACCAAATACTGAGGTAATAAATAATCAAGATTATTTCCTTCTAGAGGTATGCCATTTCTTAAAATCAGATTATAGGGATATTTTGAAGCTGTGCAGCTCCCCACAGTATTGGAACCGAACAAATCTTCTCAGCAGCATTGAGCAGTGATGACTGGTGTTATAGTTGCCTCCTCGAGCCAGGTCTAATAAATTTTTGGAGGCCTATAACACACCCAAGATATCTCAGCTACCTTTGGAGGCATAAAAATCAGCAGGATGGCTTCTGTTGCAGTGTTGGAAACAAAAAGGTTTATTAAAAGGCAAAATAACAAAGAGAAAAAACAAACCAAGTGCCAGACGGTCTTGCTCCTAGTAAAACACTTTACAAAAGCAGTTAATTTCTTGTTCTCTTATTTTTCTACTTAATTGCCTAAGTGAAACTTTTTAGCTTCCATCCAATTAGCTATCCTTAAGTTTGAAATAAAGTCCTTTAAGCCTATGAAGTAACTTGTTTTAGCTAATAAAAAAAAGAAAATTTTAAGCTTCTTTCCTTTTTTAAAAAACAAATAGTTTTGTCACTCCATCAACAAAAAGCACATTCCTAGAGACTGCTAACGCAGAAATTTGAGGAGAAATAGCTCCCTGTTCCAGGCTTTAATTTATCTGGCTATAAAGATGGTATGTGACAAATACAGTAGCTGATAGGTGAAAGGAAACAGCAAAGTGTGACGCTGCAGGAAATTCTTGGGAAGCACAGAAGACCTTGAATTACCCACTATGTGAGAACAGAAAAAGCATCCTGTTTCTTTGAAAGCCTGCAAAGCCTGAGGAAATTACCTGGCTGTCAGGCTGATGGATTGATTGCAGGCCTGCAGCCGGGATGTGTGCGAAGGATGAACAAAGATCCCACACAAAGTGCACAAGTACTGTCTTAACTCTGCAATAAACAAATTCATGTTGCTCTCAGCTGGTGAGTCTCGTTTTCATACACTACAGACAGGTGCTGTGCAGGCACTGTGTGGGGTAGAGCGATGCTGGGTGATGCTGATGGGATCTGACACATGGAAACAAGAGAGCTCTGATTTCATTATCCCAAGCTGGGCTTGCACATAACATCTATATGCACTGCCTGCTTGCAGATGTCATTTGCAGGAGAAACTAGCCTGTATGGGATAGAAAAAAATCACCAAATGCATTATAGAGAGACAGAGCAGCTGCATGTATGTCCTGCAGCAGCCAGCAAGTGCCCTTTGTGTACAAAGGTGTGCTGGTTTTGGCTGCAGTAGAGGCAATTTTTTTCCCAGTGTTTTGGATTTGTGCTGAATACAAGGTTGATAATCTAGAGATGTTTTCATTATTGCTGAGCAGGGCTTGCACAGAGCCAAGGCCTTTTCTGCTTTTCCTACAGCCAGGCTGGTGAGGAAGCTGGGTGTACAGGGGAGGCTGGGAGCAAACACAGCCAGGACAGGTGACCCAAACTGACCAAAGGGATATTCCTGACCATATGACATCATGCTCAGGATATAAAGTGGGGGGAAGAAAGAGGAAGGAGGGGATGTTTGGACTGATGGTGCTTGTCTTCCCAAGTCACTGTTACATGTGATGGGGCACTCTCTTGGAGATGGCTGAACACCTGCCTGCCCATGGTAAACAGTGAATTAATTCTTTGTTTTGCTTTGCTTGTGTGCTGTGGCTTTTGCTTTCCCTATTAAGCTGTCTCTATCTCAACCCCTGAGTCTTCTGCCTTTTACCCTTCCAATCCTCTCCCTGATCTCACCGGTGGGGGAGTGAGTGAGTGAGCAGCTGCCTGGGGCTTGGCTGGGGTTAAACCACAATAGGAAACTGTAGTAAGTGAACACCCAGTTTCCACCCCCTGTAAATACCTGTGGTTGCCCAGTTACTGTATGACCAAACCTGAGCCACAGTGGTGCCACTTCAGAGCTCACCTTTGGCACAGAAAAACTTGAGTACTGGATCTGATTCCTGCCTGGTGATGTCAGTAGAAATGGAGACCTTGGAGCAGAAAGCTATATGGGCAGCCTTAGTCAGGAAAGTTTTCTAGCATCAGAAAAGACACCAGGGGCACAAGTGACTGCCAGCATCCCAAGAGAGCCTGTTGCAAAAGTTTCTCTCGCTTCCTGTTGATTCCAAGTTGAAAAAGAATACTTGCCTAGAAAAAGCAGTGTAAGGCTGAAGGTTAACAGAGTCACTTATTAAGGGCTCAAGAGCAGATGGAGGCAGGGGCTCTGGAGAAGGTTTCCTGTAGGTGACCCTATGTCATCTCAAATCTTGATGGATTTATGTGTCTGCAACAGCTTGTGCATCAAGATGGGATCCTTATCACCAAAATACATTTCAATCCACATTTTAAAAAGTAAAGCAAAAATTAGCTGAAATCTGTGTACATCCACCACATTCCCAAAACAGTGACCAATTTCTTGTTACCAATGACCTCCTCTGCAAGAGTTTCCTCCAGCAGACACAAGAGCAAAGCATTGTTCTGACTTAGGAAATGCAGAGGCAGCAAATAGATCCAGTCACAAGGAAGGTGGAAAAGCTTTGTAACTTAAAACCTTAATAGCAGGGTTTTTTATGTTGAAATATAGGTGAGGGGTCCATTTATGCCATACATAAAAAGTTTATGAACCAGAGCTCAGCACTGTGCCCAGCAGCCCCACATCAACCTTTGCGTCCAGGATCTTGATTCACAACTGCATAAAACATGTCAGGACCCATCCTGCGGTGCAGCATGGCCCACACCCAAAATACAGCAGTCTGGTTCACCCAGTGTTTGCAATGATCCCTCCTCCAGGCTATTCCCTTTTCCCTGAAGTCATTCCCAGGAGGAGCCTGTGCCAAGGCCATCACAGGCAGAGCACCACCAGTGAGGGGCAGGGACATCCATTGTCCTTGGGTGTCTCCCAGGGTAGGTGAAGCCTTCAGGCTAACAAGCCACAGCAGAGATCATGGACCCTTATCCCTCTGCAAGCTTCCCCTGCCTGTCCTGCCCTTAAAGAATCCAGCCTCAGAGCCTAGAAGCAGCCATGTGGTCAAACTCACCCCACCAGTGCTGCCATGTGTGTACCAACACTCACAGTTAGAAGTCAATGCTTGTACATACAATTCTGTATACTTTTATACTGTGTATATATGTATATATACTGTATACTATACCCTTTTACTAGGCAAGACAAATTTTCAGGACCATATAAGTATCAGCCCCTACATCAGGGCTATCAGAAACCACACCAGGGAAGAGAGTGTTAAGATGCCCTTGCCTGAATGAAGGATGTAAATCTGGACCTGAAGGAAACCAGCTGCATCACAGAAACCCAAAAAAGCTGTAGTTGCATAAGAATGGCTCACAGGTAAACAAGGTGTTGAGCCAAAGAAAACTTGCATGTTCCTATGAAAAAACAAATTAACTACTTTAATAGCATAGGTGGAACCATCTAAAATTGGATGAGTATTCAACACACCCCACTGGGTGCTTCCCAAGAGCTGCTGACTACCCGTGTTCCTATTGCCTTAATGTTAACGAGTGTTTCAGCATTTGACCCATGGTTCTGCCATTTGTCATTGCTGGATTGGTAACCTGTGCTTGAAGAGGGTTTTAAGCTCTAAAACCTGGATGCAATACTAGAAATCACTTCTTCAACGGCCCTTCACTATCTCTACCTTCTGAAAATGATACCAGCAAAGGCCAAGCACTTCACTCTGCAGCTTCTCTTGACTCTGCCTGAAGCTCCTGCTCTGCCATACACCAGTCAGTGCAAAGGCCTATTTCAAGCAAAATTGTCATGTGCTCTGCTTAAGCCTTCCATAGCAATTTCCAACATCCTGTTTACCTTTTTATCTGATGCTGCCAACTGGGTGGAAGCATGGAGAGGACTAGTCATGGTGATTCCAGGACACTCTCCATTGGGTTCTACCATCATCACTGGTATTGGACAGCAGCACAAACAACACTGTGTGACCAGGTGGATGATTTGCTCAGCCTGGTGGCACAGCTAAAGAGAGGAAGCAGGATGGTTCAGGAATATCAGGGAGTCTGTGAAGGAGACAGACTGGTAGAACCTGCCTCCCTGAGACAGGAACAACCACCAGAAAAAATATATGATCAAGGGTCTCTGGTATCTTCCCCCCATCAGGCAGAAAACAGTAGCTCCAAAGAAAGGAGTAAATGGATAAAAAGTCCTTACCTGAGCAGCAGATGAAATCCCTCCCTGTCCACCTCACTCTCCCTGGTGCCCCTGTACAGTATGCTTGAGGTTCTGGAGGTGGAATGCCAATCAACATGTGATCAGGATGAAGGTCCAGCTATACCAGAGGTATTGGCAGAGTCAGAAAGGCCTAAACAAGACATCACAACCACCTCTGTGAGGAAGAAAAGGTGAGTTGTAGTTGTGGGTGATTCCTTTCTAAGGGGAACAGAGGGTCTAATGTGCTGGATAAATGCTCCTCTTGGGAAAGTCTGATGCCTCCCTGGGATCCAGGTTCAGGATAACTCCAGGAAACTTCCTAGCCTGACACAGCTCTATGACCCATTACTGGTCTTCCATGTGGGTGGCAGTGGAGCTGCAACATCCCAATCCAAGGGTCATCCAAAGAGACTTCAGCCCCTTGGCTTGGTTGGTAAGGGAAGTGGAGCACATCATTTTTCCCCCATCCTTCCAGTTGCTGGCAAAAACAAGAAGTAAGAAACAGATGGACCCAGCCTAGTTCATGGCTCTGTGGCTGGTGTCACTGCCAGAATTTTGGTTCCTCTGAAAATGGGATGGCCTACACAGCACCAGGCTTGCTGCCATCAGGTGAGATTCACTTTTCTCGAAAGGAGAAGGGGCTCTTTGCTCAGGAGCATGGGGGCTCATTGATAGAGCTTTAAACTAGACATGGCAGGGAAGAGGGATAATATGAGGCTTGCCCATGACAGGCTGTGGGAGGATGCACCAAGGTTTAAGGGACAGAGTGCTAGTGAGGGCCCTCAGACAAGTGGCTCTCGAGGTGTTGTCCTCATTGGAGAACATTGTAAATCTTATGGAGATGAGCCAGGCACACCTGGGGTAATAAAAGCAATCAGGGAAACACCAGTGAAATACCTCAAAGGAATTAAGGGGTGCCCCTCTAAGAAGGCGACACAGCTGACAGCCCAGCTGAAGGACCTCTACACCAATGAACACAATGGACATGAGCTGGAAGCCACTGAGCTGCTAGAAAGCTGTGACCTACTTGCCATTGCTGAAACTTGGTGGGACAGATCCCATGACTGGAGTGTGGCTATTGAGATGGGAATCTTGTGGTTGGTGTCACTACAGGCCACTGCAGAAGGGGAACCAACTGATGAAGCCTTCCTGCTCCAGCTGCAGGAGGCATTGCACTCTGTGGCATTCACATTCTCTGAAAAATTCTTTCACCCAGGGTTTTTCTCCTGGGAAGCTAAAAGGCAGAGAGAGGCCTCAGAGAAAAGAAAAACAATTCTTATCTTATTTGCTTCTCCTGTGTTATGCTCATTTGGAATGTGTTTGGAGATTGTTTACCCACAGGGTGATTGTTTCATTGGATTCTGGCGTGAGTTGTTTTGACTCATTGGCCAATTGGGGCCAAGCTGTGTTGGAACTCTGGAAAGAGTCACAAGTTTTCATTATTATCTTTTTAGCATTCCATAAGTATCTTTTCTGTATTCTTTAGTATAGTTTAGTATAGTATTCTTTAACATAATATAGTATAATAAAGTAATAAATTGGCTTTCTGATAAGATGGAGTCAGATGCATCGTTCTCTTCCCCTCATCGGTGAGGAGGGGAAGAGAACCTGCATTTACAATAGCACTCACAGACTCTTGTCCTGCAGGGGGACTTCAACCACCCTGACATCTCCTGGGGAAGTAGCACAGCAAGCTATGAGCAGTGCAGGAGAATCCTGGAATGCCCAGAGGGAAACTTCTTCAGCAAGGTAATAGCCAGTCCTGCCAGAGGGGATACAATGCTGGACCTGATGGCCATGAATGCAGTGAGCTCATCTGGGACACCAAGACTGGAGGCAGCCTAGGCCACAGTGATCATGCAGTGGTGGAGTTCACAGTCCTGAGGAATATGGGTCAGGCAAAGAGTAAAATCTGGACCCCGAATTTTAGGACAATAGGACCCCCTGGAAACTGCCCTCTGGAACAAGGCAGCAGAACAGAGCTGCCAGATCTTTAAGGCTGCATTCCATAGAGTGTGAGAGCTCTTAATCCCCAGGAGCAAGAAATCAGGCAAGGAGGGCAAGAGACTGCTGTGGCTGAGTAGGGACCTGCTGGTCAAACTACAGGGCAAGAGGCAAATGAACAGGCAGTGGAAACAAGGACAGGTAACCTGGGGAAAGCATAAGGATGAGGTTTGGTTTTGTTGGCACGGGGTGAGGAAAGCCAAGGCACAGCTGGAACTGAACCTGGCAAGACTCAAAGAATAACAAGGACATTTACAGGTTTGTTAACTAGAAAAGGAGGGTGAAAGAAAGAAGCAAGGCCATGAAGCTGGTAACAAGGGATGAGGAAAGGCCTGAAGTACTCAACAAGTTTTGCTTCAGTCTTCAATGGAAAACTCTCTTCCACCCCTCTCAAGTGGATGGACAGCAGGATGGAAACTGAGGGAACAAAGTGATTCCCACTATAAGAAAAGATCAGGTTTGTGAGGAATCTGAGTAGCCTGAACATACAAAAGTCTATGGGACCCAACAAGATACCTGCCTGTTGTCATTATATCACAAAAGTTCTATTATCATTACATTGCAAAGGTTCCACGTTGCTAGAATTTCATATCTCCTTGATGTTTCTTGTAGGCAGCTCCTCTAGGCACTGACTCTTCCCTATCCTCACAGCAGCCAACTGACTCCAGCTCCCCTCAACCAACCAATCCACTCTTTTATAACACTCTTCTTATTGGCTACAGCTGCGGCCTGATAACATTAGGCCTGCTCCTAATCTTTAATAATTAACCCAGCTGCAACTCTTTCGGGGGTAAGATTACTTTCTATACTACCTTTATTTACTCATATTCCATCCCCCTACACCTGCCAGAGTCCTGAGGGAATTAGCTGATGTAGTTGCCAAGCCACTCTCCATGATATCCAAAAAATCATGGCAGTCATGGAAAAGGGGAAATGTACCCATCTTTAAAAAGGGTAAAAAGGAGGAACCTGGGAACTTCTGACCTGTCAGCCTGGGAACACCATGGAGCAGATCCTCCTAGAAGCTGTGCCAAAGCACATGGAGAACAGGGAGGTGATTCAGGACAGCCAGAACAGCTTCACCAAGGACACCAAGGACTGTGATGGGGTGTGTTCATCTGTGGACAAGGGAAGGACTACAGATGTCAGCTCTCTGGACTTCTTAAGGCCTTTGACAAGGTCCCCCACTACCTCCTTTTTAAATTGGAGAGATATAGATTTGGTTCTGTGAATAAGGAATTCTGTGAATAAGGAATTAGTTCAATGGTCACATCCAGAGGGTAGTGGTCAATGGCTTAATGTTCAGACACAGATAGTGATGAGTGGTGTCTCTCAGGGCTCTGTATTGGCACCAATACTGTTCAATATCTTTACCAATGACACAGACATGGGAATTGAGTGCACCCTCAACAAGTTTGTAGATGAAACCAAGCTGAGTGGTGCAGCTGACACACCTGAGGGACAGGATCCCATCCAGAGGGACCCTGACAGACTTGAAGACTGGGCCCATGGAAACCTCATGAAGTTCAACAAGGCCAAATGCAAGGTCCTGCATATGTATAGAGGAAACTCCTAGCATTTATAAAGGCTGGGGAACAAATGGCTCGAGAGCAGCCCTGCCAAGAAGGGCTTGGGGGTGCTGGTAGATGGGTCTGGCCATGACCCAGCAGTGTGCACCCACAGCCAGAAAGCCAATAGTATCCTGGGCTGCATCAAAAGCAGCAGGGCCTGCAGGGCAAAGGAGGTGATTGTCCCCCTTTGCTCTGCTCATGTGAGACCCTCCCTGGAGAACTGCATCCAGCTCTGGGGTGCCCAGCACAGGAAGAACCCAGACCTGTCAAAGCAGGGCCAGGGGAGGGCCTGGAAGGTGATTAAAGGATGAAGTCAGTCTCCAATGAAAACAGACTAAGAAAGTTGTTCAGCCTGGAAAAAAGGCTCCAGGGAGACCTTATTGAGGCGTTCCAGTACTTGACAGTGTTCTATAAGAAGGATGGGGTCAAACATTTCAGCAGGACCTGTTGCAATACAACAAGGGACAACGGTTTTAAACTGAAAAAGGGCTGATTTATCCTAGCAATAGGAAGATGTTTTTACAATGAGGGTGTTGAAACACTGGAACAGGTTGTCCACAGAGATAGAGGGTAGCCACCCAATACTGCAAACTTTCAGGATCTGTCTTGATAGGGCTCTGGGCAACCTCATCTAGCTGAAAACGTCCTTGCTCATTTGCACTGGCATTGGAGTAGGTGAGATTTAAACATCCTTCCAAAACAAATTATTCTATGATCAGGATTATTTTTCCTATTTATGTTACTTTGCTTATATTAACAGTGGATTTCAGTTACCATTTAAAATACCCTGCCAGCTTTTATTGGCAGTACCTTGAGTAATTTCATCTCAGCAAGCTTAGTCATGCCTTTGTTCACTCTGCACGGTACAGGAGCTGGTGCAGCTCTTTGGAGCTTCACAGGGAACTGTTTAGCAACTGCTGACACTATTTTCCATGCAGTACTGTGTCATGCTGAACAAGCTAGAATTTCAGGATGAATAATTTATCAACTGCCCATATTTATTCTGGATTGAATGGATTTCACTTTTCTGCAGAATACACAAGCTGGTTTCAGAGAGAGGGCACTATGTACAAGGACTATGACCCAACAGTAAATTAATGCCCTACTGACACAAAACAACCCATGAGCACCAACAGTATTGCAGCAAAGACCAACACAGGTTGGTGGGGATGTGAGCAGCCTTTGAAGTAGCAAAGGTCACAGATTACACGTGGAAAGCCAGTGCAGGCAGCATGCTCCACACCTTTCCCACCTACCCCTGTGGTGTTTGTGATGTCCCCAGGACGAGGTAAGAGATGAGAATTTGACTCCATGTTCTCAGAAGGCTGGTTTATTATTTTATGATATTATATTAAAAGAAATTCTATACTAAAACTATACTAAACCATAGAGAAAAGATACATCAGAAGGCTAGAAAAGAATGAATAATAAAAACCCATGACTCCTCAGAGCCTCGATACAGCTGGACCATGACCGGTCATTAAATTGAAACAATTCACATGCTGGGTAAACAGTCTCCAAATCACATTCCAAAGCAGCAAAACAGGGAGAAGCTGAAGCTTCCCAGATTCCCAGGAGAAGAAATCCTGGCAAAGGGATTTTTCAGAAAATATCATGGTGACATACCCCTTCTGCAGTGCAGCAGCCAAATCCTGTGTCCAGTCTTGGGCCCCTCATTACAAGGACACTGAGGGGCTGGAGTGGGCCCAGAGAAGGCAATGGAGCTGGGAAAGGTCTGGAGCACAAATCTTGTGAGGAGCTGCTGAGGGAGCAGGGGTGTTTAGCCTGGAGAAAAGGAGGCTTAAGAGTGACCTTATCACTCTCTACAACTGCCTGAGAGGAGGGTGTAGCCAGGTCAGGGTCTGTCTCCTCTCCCAAGCAATCAGTGACAGGAGAAGAGGAAATGGCTTCAGGCTGTGCCAGGTGCACTTCATGTTGTGCATCAGGAAGAGTTTCTTCACTGAAGGGGTGGTTATGCACTGGAATGGGCTGCTCAGGCAAGTGTGGACTCACCAGCCCTGGAAGTGTTCAAGCAGCAGCTGGACATGGCATTTAGTGCTATACTTTAGTTGACATGGCGGTGTTCAGTCAAAGCTTGGACTTGATCTTTGCAGTCTATTCCAAAGTTTATGATTCTATTATTCCTTGATACTGTCAGTCTCCTCTTTCCACTACAAGCAAGTTTTCATACTCCTGCACCATGTGAACATCTACAAACTCACCACTATGTAGCTACTTCTTCCTCTACCCTCTCCAGCAGCTGCAGCTGCACCAGTCCTGGAAGAGAGGGACAACCACATCCCACAACTCGTATCTCCTTGTGTCCACAACACTTACCTAACAGCCCATCATTGCCTTTAAATGTTGCAGTGTAGAAATCCTGTGAACTAACCTCTTCAGAGTTAGAAAATAGACAACTCACAAGTTGCATCAAATATGCCTGCATTCTGCTCCTCTCAGATTCTGAATCGTGCCTGTGACAAAACCTTCCTCACATGCTGCTGTATTTGTGGCATATAGATGTAGAGAATGAAAATAAGGATTCTTACAGACCATCTGCTGCATGCTGTGGCTTAGCACTAGGTACTGTTGGATTCCATTTCTGGCTGTTTTACCTATGGACATGACTCACTGCCAGCTTTACTCCTCTTAGCTGACTCAAGAACTGCTTTTCTCATGACTTCTCCTCCACCAGCCAACATCCCTCTGCATCCAGGAGAAAATAACTGCAGTCAGGGACCACGGAACACAGCTTGAAATTCTGCCCTGCAGCTCTTCTCTGGGGCAGAGCTGGTGGGCCACCACCAGCTGGAGTAGGCACCCAGCCAACATACCAAAGACCAGCTCATCAGCAATCTCAGCCTGAAGCCCCATCCTGTGTTGCTGTGTCCCAATGATCCCACTCTGTCTGATAATTAAAAGTAAGCCTTTCCCCTTGCCCTGAGGGCAAGGCATGCAGCCATTTCATGGTCACAGTTTCAGGTTGATCCTTCTTACACACACACACACACACACCACCCCATTTATCTCTCCCCCAGCAATTTCCAATAAGTGATTGCTACCCTGACCAAGACACTTAACCAGGCACTGAATTCAGGACAAGAAAGAAAAGTTCTTACATATATATGTACATTTAAGCAGAGACACACAACAAAAATAATCTACAGATATAATAACTTTTTATTTACGTAAGCTGAGGATGTGTATTTGGCTCAGGACTTTTTATCCATGATTTTAAAGAGACTGACTGCAAATAATATAAAAAAATAAAAAATGTAAAATTAATCAATATTTTCAAAATTGTCACAAATTTTGAAAACACTTGTATAAATCCTGCAAACTTTGTGTACCCTTAAAGGGGCATAATTTAGTTACCACATATAATGATATTTGAAAATATTAGTACTTTACCCAAAAGTTTCAACATAGACATATTCATGATGAGTGTAATTTCAGAGGGTATCAAAAGTGATCATGGTTAGAAAAATATACATACTTTTGCTTCTGGAAAAGAAAAAGTCATTTGAAATATCCATCAAATAAAATACTAAATAAAGTCTCTCCACAGATTTTTTTCACAGTCCAAGATAAAATGGATGTTTATACACAGCTTATGCAATCTGTCATTTTCAAGGTAGAGTCACAGTTTCACCAGTACAGAAGAATAAAAACCTGTTACTACTCTCCAGACTGCTGGCTGCACCCACGTGTGATTGTTTAGGCATGCCAAAAGAGCAGAGCCATACAGTGATATCCAAACAAATCATAAGAAAGGTAGAGAAAATGCAGATGCACAAGAGCAAAGGAAATCACACTGGTAACATCGAGAGGAATAGTGACCAATAGGAATAGACATGAACTCTTTAGTAGCATGCAGTAATTCCTACAGGAAAAGTAATCCCACCACACTCCAAGTATTAAAAGGACACTTTCATGGTGCTTTTCATTAATTTTCAGAAGTAATATTAAAGATTACTGTCTACTGGAAATAGCCTGGACTTAATTTGTTTCAGTGGATACAGTTTGTTGCTGTGCTTCAGTTCATGGCAGTGTTAAACTTCAGTTGCACACACACCAAGCAGAACAACCCCAAACTTTCAAGATTTTGAAAGGAAATGAGAAGAAATTTTCAAAAACATGTGCTTTCACTACCTGAGTGCATTGCAGTAGCCAACAAAGCAAAGATTTGGTTATTACTTGTTAAAATGAATTCTGGTGTAAAGAAGGAATTCAGAAGAGCAACATGGCACTTGCAACAGTAACTGAAATTAAAGATATAGTGACACATCAAGATCTGACATCCTTTACAGTGTCCTTTTAAGTGTCAACAGACCAGTATCTTAGCTGCAACTGAAACAGAACAGATGCAAATACTAATGGAATAACCAAATCAAGAATATTATGCTATTTCACAGTAATAAAGTCTGTGGAACTACTGAACAGAAAAAAGCATGAAGGATAATAGCAGCATATGGTTTACAATTTTCACTTCTCAGTTTATTAATATTAGTGGTGCACTCAGCAATGCATAAAGCAAGGAAAGAAATTCTGTCAAAACTGGCAATTATCTACCACGTCAACACTTAATTATGGTCTTTGTAAACAGCTAACTCCTTTTTGAACTTAAATTGCAAAGAAAAAATATTTACATATAATATATATGTATAGAACCACAAAACCAAAATTAAGTTAAAACCTTATCAAGGAAATTGCATTTTGAGGAGAACATGATACAATATTAAATAATACACGTCCAAAGATTTTGAAGGCATTGTGATTTTCATGCTTTCTTCCTCCAGTCACTTTCCCCTGGATTTTAATAGACTAAATACTTCATTTCAGAGTAAATAAGTGGAAATATTATAGAGCAGCTCCGGTAAAGAATAGCTCCACTACTGAAAATTGCTCGAGGCGTGGTGATCCAGGACTCTGACTTAAAGCAAAAATAAACAGCATACAAGGCCACAGCAAAGAAGTGGCCAATCAGTACCATTGGTTTGGGAGATAACCTGCATTAAAAATAAACAGATAAAACTAGTAAATAAACAGCATCAGAAAGAACTGAAAAATTTCCATTTTACAAATAGAGATCACACACCCCCTTCTGATTTAGGCAGATCTGGTCCTGCCAACTCAACTGAAAAATACAAACTTGGTTTTCTTGGGCTGTCTGCATTCCCTTCTATGGCAAGGCCAACATACACTGCTGCTTTCTCTTCATTTCTAGTTCTCTTTGTCTACCTCTTACTCTTTGTCTTCCCCCAAAGGAATATTTTAAACAGGCTTTTCAGTTTTAGCTCTCAGTCCAAAAGGAGAGAAATATAAAAGCACACATTCTCCCATGTTCAGAGTAGTAGGGTTTACTGTGGATTGACAAATTTCTGAGAGGTCATTCAAACACCTTCCTAGCTAAAGATTTCCTTGTTCCTTACAGGTTTTCATGGGAGGCCTCACCCAACACTACTCCCAGCTTGTCAAGTAGGAAACATCTCCACCAGCTCCTCTGGACCCCTCTACCTTATTCAAATTCCTGAGCCACCTACACTAGGGGCTACCAGCTTTTTAGTGGCCTTTTTATGCATGAAAAAAAAAAGAATAAAAAAGAACCAGCTCTTAAAGACACAATTTCTAATATAGTTCCAACCTTCAGTATAATCTTAAAACCTAGGCTCATGTGGGCCATCCTCCCTGTGTTGAGCAGCCTGATGGCAGCAAAGCAGATCTCTCAGGGGCTCACAACAACCACTGCCAGCACAGTGAACTTACACTGAGAGCAATCCAACAGGACCTGCAACACATTCTCCTCCAAGTCTGAAGTAATGGAAACAGGCTTTCTTTAGCTGATGCAAGGAATCTACAAAATTAATTAAAATTAATAAACAGATATAATCAACACATACTGAAACATTTTTCTGCATGTACAATACTGATATTAAGTGCAGGACTTTGGTAGCTGTTGCTCTGTTCAATTCAGCTGGACTTTAGGCTACATTTATTTATACAAAGCGTAGTCTTACAGAATACTACATATTTTCATATTAACAGACAATTGTTTTCTTTGGTTTGTTATTTAGTCCTAACTCCAGACTTGCCTTCACATTGCTAAAACTCTATCTAAAAATCTAGGCAGAGAACACAAGAAAACTAATTTAAATTCTTTGATTGATGTATTTTCAATATATAACAATATACACACAGACAGACATGGACATCCCCTTCCCAGTCATATTTATTTACCAAGTTGTAATTAATCAGAGGTTAACTTTAAGATATATTTACCATCTGTGGCAGCAAAGAGCTCATAAAGTGCCTGGGCAAGAACATTCACTACAAAAGAATGAGATTTTTTTCTTGACCAGTAAAATGTTCTTTTTGCCTGAAAAAAAAAAAAGAAAAAGAAATATTTCTGTCAGTAAATACAAAGGAACATTCAAAAGATTCCCAAAGAGGCAAGGTGGCAAGAGTCATGCTCATGGATATGTAGAAGGGATTTAGTGATATGCTAGATTGATTCCAAGCTAGGTCATTAAGGAATTTCAAAAACTTGTTGAACCAGTTATCCAGGCTCCCTTTACCTTAAATATAGGAGGGAAAAGGTAGTTCCAGAGCATGTTTCTCATCCTACAGGGGGTGTTTGGGATACAGCTGAAACTTGAAGGATAATGCTCAGCTAGTTCCCTCAATTTACTGGTAATAAATAGGAAATGACCAAGTCTGAGGTGACTAGCTGCCACAAAAGTGTCTGCATGTGGTGAGACAAGTTCAGGTAAGTCCTGAACTGTCCTGGCATACAGGGTTCCTCTAGGTGCCTCTCAATTTTCAAATGCACTTTGGGAATCATCTACTTGTAGTCTACAATACACTACCTGTAATTTAGCCAAGACAATATGCCTAGCCCTGTTAAAAACAGTAAACAAATAAATAAATCTTATTATCTACTCATTAGAATTCTGGGACTAAGTATCAGAGAAAAATAAACCTTTCATGAACACCGATGGAGCAGATCCTGGGAAAGAAGGATCCCTTCTAATTTACCACTCAGATTAATGCAGCAGGCAAGAGGCCAGTGGAGGCTGAGATGTCTCTTGAAAGACTGAGTACACAAGCTCATTATTGTCCAAGTTCCACTCACACAAGTGTAATGGTTCAAACCCACCACATTTAGGATCAATCTGGTTAAAAATGCCCTATGAAAATGGGAATATCAGGTTATCCCAGCAAAGCATCCTGACTAGACACAGCACACAAGTCTCCTTAAGAAAACACAGCAGGTCCATGTGCATTCTTGAAACTGCCTCTGGTCGCACAGCACAGCAGTTAATTCACATCCACTGGTGAATGCCTGATATCTGATTATTCCAGCCAAAGCTTTGAAAACTGCTATGCCTCACCAGTAACTTACTTGTTCTGAGTTGCATAAAACTTAGAAGTGTGTCATTGAAGTGCAGCACAAGCTGTCTAAAATAAATCCAAAATAAATAATCACCTTAAGAACATCAGAATCTTCATAAAGGTCTGGGATATCCTGGAGCAAACTTCTCCATATTTTAACATCATTTAAAATAACACTCATTCCTCCACCAGTTAGAGGGTGTCTTATATTATATGCATCTCCTAAAAGAAGAACACCTAGGTAGAAGAGAAAAAACAATAGGATACTGCACATCTGCTATGGAATCTTAAAATTCAAATCCTCTATAAAAAACATCAAACTTACTAAGAATTCATTCCCACCAGAAAATAAGATGTATAGCAACTAGAAAATAAAAAGCAAAAACCACAAAGTATGTCTTTTAATTTAAAGGCTTAAAACAACTTTAAGATAATCAAGGTCAAACTATTTTTCCCTATAGGTATGCGTGTTCATGTGTCAAAGAACACAATTTTTAAGTTAATTTCTTTAATTTTTTTATCATTTTTTTTCTTAGAAAGGCCACATTGTATAAGCTTGAGCAACCGAGTAAATTAAACTTACAGATGAAGCAGGTATTGACTTAATATCTGGTGTCAATGTAAACACTCCAGTTAAATGTTGCCCAAGGTACACATTTTCAAAACATTATTTTTTATAGAAGATTTATGAGACAGTTAAATTGAACAACAAATATACATCCAAGACAACAAAGTCTTATGCCCCAGAAGAAGTTTATAATGCCTTTTTTCCTCCTTTTATTTCATAATACCCACCTTTCTTGTTTACAGCTGAGGGAGGCAAGAAGCTGGCTGGCATAGTCCTTAAACGATCATTCTGAACTGCTATTAAGAATGGCTCCTTTAAATGATCTGCAACAACCAAATATTTTAGTTACAGTAGTTAGACAAAGACACAAATAATTTATATACAATGCATTTTAATCTCTTTGGGATATCACAGAGTGAATGGTGTGGGTTGCAATGGGACCTTGAAGATCATGTAGTGCCAACCTCCCTGCCATGGGAGGCGAGACTTTCCCTCAACCAGACTGCTCAGAGCCCCATCCAACCTGTCCTTCAACATGTCCAGGGATGTGGCAACCACAACCTCCCTGAGCAACCTGTTTTAGTGCCCCACCACCCTCACAGTAAATAATTTGTTCCTAATATCTAATCTAAACCTACTCTCTATTTGAACTCATCCCCCTTGTCCTGTCACTGATGCCCTTGTCAATAGTTCTGCCCCATCTTTCTGGTAGAGTCCCTTCAGGTACTGGAAGGCCACAATTAGGTCCCCCCAAAGCCTCTCTTTTCCAGACTGAACAAATCCAACTCTCTCAACCTCTCCTATGGGAGGGGCCCTCCACCCCCCTGGTCAACTTGGTGGCCTCCTCTGGATCATGCCAACAAGTCAATGTCCTTCCTGTGCTGGGGACCCCAGAGCTTTATATAATCCTGAACTGCTGACCTCACAGATGTGAGCTGAACAAACTTCTGTGTCTTGTGTGGTGTGCAACCAAAGAAGGGTAAATGGCTCCTGAAACAGTGACTGTGCACACGGAAAAAGCCACACATTTCTATTAATTCAATGAAATGTGTCTCCTTTTTTTTGACATAAATAAATGTGACAATTCTCTAGAAGCCCTTCCAGACTCACCAGGTAGTTGTGGATGAATGGTCTCAATCATGTACTCTTTTAAATTTTTTGGCATTTCCCCTCGAATATCAACAAGGACCCGAGTTTCAGTTGAAGAAATCTTATAGATTAGCACTGGACTTGTTTTAGCTAAAACAAGTTCAGCATAATTAGCTTTAAACTGAGATGCATCCTTAAAAAGGAAAGAAGGGGAAGAAAGATTGAGACTGATTAATGAAAGGGTATTAAAAATCAGACATACAAAATTAATTTTCTAAAACACTTTTAAATAAAATGCTCTATCATATTAAGCTTGTGTTATTATTCTCTTGAATGAAGAAATGTTTTCAAAAAGAAAGTTTTGAATTTCAGTCTAGCAACAATTCTTTTGCCAATACATATTAATATTTACTAGAATCAGTAACTTATCCATTTCATTTGAATGCCTCACCAAGATTTAATATATGCCATTAAAAACCTGTAATATAATCAATGTAGGAGTTTTCAGTAAGATAATTTTGTTTTCCTTTCATAAAGAAAGTGGTGGGAGGGAAAGAAATCCACTAGTCTAAATATAACTACTTGGAGACACAACTGAAGAAGAATCACAGGGCCTTATCTAAAGAGATCTTAAAGGAGATTCCAAAAGTAGACAAACTTGGGCAGTGCTAACTGGATTAGAGACCCAAAAGTACTGGAGTTCCTACCACTCAGTGTTCCCAGTCTAGTGAAAATTCTGTTAGCTTCACTTCATGCTTAATTATTTTTGCTGTTAATGCATCAGTTAATGCAGCAGACACAGAGTGAAAGAACCAGACAGGATTTCTGCCTGGATTCTCCAACCACCCAGCTACCAACCCAGATTCCCAGTCCAAAACCAGGACACCACCTTCTCTCTTGAAGTTTGTAAGTCCTGAAGGCAAACCTGTTCATATAGGTTACAGGGTACCCCACCTTCAACAACAGCATAGTGGTTTATATAGTAGTCTACTTAAAAGTTACCTTCAAAATGCAACCAACAAAATGGGACGAAACAGTAACTTTGCTGGATATCAAGTTTTTCCTGAATTTGGAGAAAAGTCCATCAGCTACAACTGTAAGTGGAGCATGAAGTTCCTGCAGCATAAATGAAAAATAAAGATAAGACACCATCAATTTTGCTACAGAACAATGAGAAGCAATTCCCAACGTAGGTATTAAAAATACTGTGGGGTTTGCCTTCCTTGTATTCATACTTATCTATTTGCTACACAAGCTGATCTAACAATATACTCCAGCTTTTTTAGAAAATACAGCTATGGGAACTGTGTAGAAACTTGGATTAAAAAATACAATAAAGATAAGTATTTGCTCCCTTCAGGCTGTAACGCTCACAGAAGAAAAAAGAAAACAAAAAAGAATTTCAAATTAAAGAACTATGTATAAGCAGCTAAAGAAAACAAAACCAAAAGTATAACAAACTGACAAGCTGTAAGCACATAGGCTCTTTTTTAAAAGACCACAAAGGGAGCTCTGAGCAGTTCCAATACTTAGGAACTAGACAAATAGTATATATATGGACAAAATACAAATCTGAGTAAACTCACCAGGTTCAGCCTGAAGGTCTGTGCAAATTCTTAATGCTTAACACAAACATTCTTCTTGAACATAGTTTCAGTTACTAAAATGTACTTTTATGCCTTTTACTTTTATGGTCATACAACAACATTATTATTCTAGGAAGCATTTAAAGGTAGGTGTTTCCTTCTATCTACAGCTTTCTCAGTGTCAATATATTCAGTGATTGAACTTCAAATGACAATAGATTTACAACAAGCATTAGTCCTCAGCTTTCAGTGATTTCATCTGCTTGGTATAAGCAGTAAGAAGTATTTCTCCTTTTAAGCTTTCAGTTTGTAAGTAAGGCAAAAAAAGCACACTGTGTTTCATTAGTACTCCTAGGAAATCTTTTACTATTGTATGGGTGAGTCACTCAGTGAGTTCCTCTATCAGCAGTTGCCACCAGTATTGGAGTGAATTCATAAAATCATAGAATATTCTGAGTTGGGGGGACTTGCAAGGATCTTCAAGTCTGACTCCACTTGGTCACACAAACCTTAACATCTTTTGCTGTGTGAAGGGAAGTTGGACAAAATCAGATGACAGTAGATGTGAGTAAGGTAAAACATGTTTTATGGACCTGTGCTTATAGAAGTGAGCTCCTGAGTAGAGTTACCTCTACTATGAATTCACCTCTTTCCTATGGATTCCTAGCTTGGATGACTGCAAGCTCTAATTTTTCCTGCAATTAGACCAAAGTCACCTGTCCAGTCACCTGTCCATATCAGTTTCCTGCTGTCTAATGAGTAGAACACTCATGCTACAATTCTTCCACAGTCAACACAATTAAATTTGAGCCTATTCAGTTGCCTAGTTTTGAAACACTGTATAAGTTTTAGCATACTGGCTAGTTTGAATCTCATTTAAGAGAATAAAAATCTCAGAAGTAACGTGGTGGAGACCGTAGGATGGAAAGAACAGAAAAACACATACACAACACAGGCACTTTTCTTTATAAAAGCAGGCTAAGGAATGCAAACAGGCTTGAGTTTGGGGCTTTTATTCAGCTAAGAGCTTCCTAGCTGTAAAAACTCACAGGTAGGGAAACACAGTAAATAGAAATGCTTAATGGAAATTTCTTGTATACCAGATTTCTAAAATCAAAGGAGATCTAAGCCAGCAAATGAAACAGCTCTTTCCAGCCACAGAACTTCAGCATTCAGTGCAAAACATGAATTTGTTCATTCCCAGTATAGAGAGAGGAAACTTAAGGCCTTTAGAACAACATCCAGACTTTCAGGAAAGATGCAGGCTAGAACACTGGTCACCCCGTGTTCAAATAAGTCACACTTAAAATTACAACAATAATATCCATAAGTGTGTGAAGCTTAAAAACAGAGCTCAAAACAAAACATGCACGTTCTCCTTCTACCCCTCAAACAAAATAAAACAAAAACACCCTTCTCTGTTCCTGGATGATAAAGCCAATTGAATTTGGGAAATAAATCCCAACAAATACCCTTCTCCCTGCAAAAAATCCTCCTCCTCTCGAATATCCCTGTCTTTCCCATACCTGTGATTCAGTGGCTTATTCTCTTTCCTAATACAGTTTCATTTATTTTACATGGCAGCTAAGACAGACCAAGGAACAGACTTGGAACTCACTCCTCCTCCAGCTACCTCAAGAGGGGTCAAGGGTGTTGTTACTTCTCTGCTCTGTTGCAGCACTTAGCCATTGAGTGGCTGAAATGGCACTTGTCTGAGGACAGTCTAAAACCAGCTTGCTCCCCTAAGCTTTGGCAAGTACTTTTAAAAGGCTCTCTCCTATTTGGTTCTGTGCCACCAGTCCCATCTCTAAATGACTTAGAGATGGAAAGATGTCAGAGACGTCTGATCTTAGAGATCTGAGCAGGATCTTCCAGCTACTCAGGGACTTTCTCCATCTAGTAAGGAGGGGAGCACAGCATGGGCAGATTCCTATCTTTCCCATCAGAGTGCATCTACATAACTTTAGGCAACAAAGTAACCTCAAAGTACACAAAGATGATCACAAATTTGGTTTTCCTGGAGAAAAACTGGTCTCTCCTAAGTTCACACAGTTTCATAGCATTTAGCCAGCAGTTTAGCAGTAAAATATGCCAAAATTCTTTTTCTGTCATCCAAGAAATGACAAGACAGAACTTTCACTATCAAAAAGTAATTTCTTCATTTTCAGTCCCTCACTAGATGGTGGAAGTATATGTGGAAATGCAGACCACTACACACAGCTGAAGCACAAATCTTAATATATTGTTCTTTTCACCAGAAACTCCTGAAAGACTTTAAACTCCAGACTGTGGAAACCCACAGCACCGGGAGTATTTCACTGCCTGCTCTGGGGTGTCCTGACCCCCAGGGGAGCACTGACTTTGACCCTCTTTCATGGAGAAAGTTTCCTAGACTTCAAGATAGACTAGAATCCACAAAAGTGTGAAATAGATTATAGAGAATAGTATAGTAGAGAAATTTAGGTTTGGGGATTTTTAGTATGTTGTGGACAGAAGCAAGATGGAGGGCACAGGATGTCATCCTGGGTTTCTTCTTCATGCTTCTTCTTCCATCTTCTTTATGAGTTTGGGTGGCATTTTGTAATTGGAGAGAAAACTCCTCAATGTGGGCTCTTTGGGATCAGTTATTGGGTAAAAAGGGAAAATAATGTAGGTGTCAGTTCTTAATTGGATAGTTTAGTCTTAAAAGACCTTGTAACAAGAGATTGTTGGCCATTTTGTGCCTTGCTAACGAAATGCTGCTGAACTCACAGTAGGGAGACTGTTTTACTGATAAGAAATAATAAACACTTGAGTCTGAACATGAAATACCATCTCAAGTGCCTTCAATCCAGACCCAGAGAAACCCACAATGATACCACCACACCAGACATATGAATAATGAAACAAATAATGAACTGAATTCTCCAGAGAAACTGAAAGCAGAAGCTTCATAAGAAGTTATAACAAGAATTCCCATATTCCCAGACTGTATGCACGAGAAAATAATCTCCCTTTATTGAATCTTTGGCTTTCTTGATAACTACATTACTTCTGTACCAGTGGTCTGAAATAGAAGCTTTTAAAAAATTATATATCTAAAGTAACCCTCAATTTTCTCAACAGTTTAACAAAGATTATAACAGAAAGCTCTTACCTTAGTGTCACCAGTTTCTTTGTCCTTGTACTGAACACCCACAACACAGTCATCTTCCTCAAGTAACTGTAACACAGTCCCTTCAATGAATTTTGCACTGAAATGAAACAGAGGGGTTAAAACAGAGGAGGATTAATGATGCCAGCATTTCAAGGCACTAGACAAAGATAGAAAACCAAATTTTCAACAATGTTGTCTCTGCCAACATGATTAAAATTTTGCAAAAGAAGGGTTCTTGAACACTTTCTGAAGCCACATTAAATGTCAAAAAGTGTTGGTCATAAATTTCACTTTGACACTACCTTTGGTTTGATACCTGAATATTCAAAAGACCATACTGTTTATCATAAACATCCTGTCACTTAGAGTCTGCAGCTGTGCCCCAGGGCCCTGTGAGAGATGCTGAGAGGAGTTTCACACCTAATAATGGTCAGAAATCAGGGAGCTGCCTGAGTCATCCCTGCTAAAAGCTAGGAATCACTGACAATGCAGGTAAGAACTAACTGAGAAGAATTAAAGAGCAGGATCAGCAGCACTTAAACCCTTAACATGAATACTAGATGAAAGTCAGGCACGTAATTCTCAGAGCAGTCCAAACTAACCTAACCTGCTTAGGACACAGATATCTAGTTTGTCACCTCAGGAATTTGGGAGAGAGTTCTGGAGTTTTTCTATTCATGCTTTTAAGGTTCTGCTAACATGTTCAAGTGGAGCATCCCCTGCTTCCATCTCCCAATCAGAGCTGTTTTGAGTTCAGAAATTAAATCTCTCTAAACTTATATTCTTTGTTGGATCCAAGCTCTTAGACCTGCTCACAGCACTTCAGACTAAGCAGCTTGAAATGGGACACTCAATCTCCTGCAAATATTCCATATTCAGATGTAATTCCACAGCTTTAAGAACTGAGCTAAAGGTGCATGTGAGGATACAACAGCTTGCTATTTTAGGCTCTTAAAAGGAATTCAAGCATCTCAATTAATGGTTTTTTTCCCCTGGCATGCAGCACAGACATTTCAGAGCAGCTCATGACTGGCTTAATTTGACAATAAACAGGCATGTTGGCTGTATCAAAATATGAATGGTTATGAGTGAGCACTCAACAGAAACCTCAACAGCAAGGCACTGCAGCAGCATGCCAGGGAATCAGAGTCCTGCAGATCCTATCAGCTCTAAGTTTCTATTATAGCTGTCATTTCAGTTACCTGAGTGCTCACTTTTTCATCTCATTCTCATCCACTATAAGTGAGTTTATAATTATATATAATTAGTTTATTATTATAAACCAATGATGCCCTACCTCCTTCTGCAGCAAAAATAACTTTACTTATCTGAAATACATTCATATTGCCTAGTGCTTATAAAGAGGATATACTAACCACTAATAATAATCCCCTATATCTTCAAAAGCTTTGTAATAAAAGCCAAAATCTCCTGGCACTATTAAGAGTTCTTGATCTTTCACTGCACATAAACATGCAGTTTTCTATGCCACAAATTAAATGGCAAGCAAGCATATGCAAAACAAACATCCAGGAGTGTGTGAAAAATGGGAAAGAATTTCATTCAAGTCACAAACATGATTTTTGCAAGTTTTTGTTTAAAAGACTGTGTACAGCTACAGGAGTTTTTCCCACAAGTTGAGCACTCAGATACCCAAATTTCATTGAACTTAGAGCCTCAAGAAGGCTTTAGCTTTCAGAGATAGTGAACACAGTCACCATTAATTATAACTGTACTACAGAGCTGCTATCTTTAGTGCCACTTTTAGTAATTCATATGATATAACAAATATGAAAGGAGAAAGCAATTTTCCACCTCAGAATAAAGATGTTAGGTAAAAATATGATAATGCCATCTGTCCCTTTACAAGGGACAGATGGCATTATTATATTCTTAGGGGAAAAAATTATTTAGGGGGAAAAAAGACAATACAAAAAAAAAATACCACACAGAAAGCAGCACCTAGAATCTATTCTATTTCAATAGAAGTTTACTTCTCATCTCCTTTATAGAAGAAAGAAAACAGTTAAGAGAAAACACCGATTTTTTCTTTTAATTATGAAAAGAAATTGTCTTCAAGATTCTGAAACATACAAATTATTAACTAGAAAGATCTACTTCCATTTAATGCTCCTTTTTAGTTACTTTGGCTTACTTCTTGCTGTCCAAAAAGAAAGCAAAACAACATACAAATGTAAACGCTTGCTTTCTATCATCACTGATAACATCAGTGTCAAAGCTACATGCTACTGCCCAGTGCAGGAGGGTTGGACCACCTGACCTTTAAAGGTCATCCCTTCTAAGCCAAACCATTCTGTGATCTAACAAATAGTGCCAGATTTGCCACTCATGCCTTGCCTAAAGAAGTTCTGTGCACTGCTCACCAAGAAGAGGTCACTACTTCTGGTAAAATGCCAAACCCAAGAATCAGCAGAAGAGAATCAACCCTTTGCCTGTGAACTTTTCTCTCACACAGATGGGCAAATATCTCGCCTAATATTTAAAGCCCATACTCCCTTAAAGATTAAGTTGTCCCAAAGTGTGATATATATATATGATGTGTATGTAACCTATGAACTTGTCTACAGAGATCAGAATGAGTAACTCTAGCTGCTACATTCTCTCACTCCTGCTCATCACAGCCCTCTGGGTTGGGAAATGGTTAAGCAATCTCATAGAATTGATGGGAACAATGCTTCTGAATATCTGGACCCCAACTGTGCTTTCACAACGTGACTCACTTGGGCTCTGCCATAGCTGCCCTTCGGAGGCCCATGATAAACTGGCCATGATGAAAAGATCTTCCACTGGCCACACGTCCGTCTTCAGATGTTGGATAAGGAATCTCAACCTCCAATTTGCTCTCTAGATCATGAATTATGTAACCATTTACTATTTGTGAATCAATACCTTCTACTGTATCTGCAAGATAAAAGCCAACAGATGGATTAAAACAAGTCTTTAAGAAAGCCTAATTATTTATAAAAGGCATTTCTTTACACAGGGTCCAATTTTCTTAAACAAAATACACATATTGAAAGAGTTTTCAAAATAGCAAACTGGAAATACACAAGTGATTTTAATTAAAATGTTAAGTGCAGATAATGTTTTTCTTAATTTTTCCTGTAGGCATGCTTTTACTAAATACAGTGTTGAGCGTAGTAACTCTTGTGTTACAGATCTATTTACACTTTGAAATGTACCCACCTTCAAGACCCAAGTCTCGAAGAGCATTGAATCCTCCAGGCTGCAGCAATTCTCCAACTATCCTGTCAGGTTCTTTCAGATCCCTCTCTATCACAGTCACCTTCCTTCCATCTCTTGAAAGCACCGTGGCCAAGGAAGAACCAAGGACACCTGATCCCACAATGATAATTTCTGGATCATATTGGGGTGACAATGTTGTGTTTGGAGCGGTCTCTGTCAGATATACATCTGAGAAGTTCACTTCTCTTTTACCCTTTAGAAAACAAAGCCAAAGTTACACATGCCAATGGATATGTACCATAACCTTGTCAAGAGGGCTGACTTTGGAGCAGCTCTACTCTGAGGGAGGCTACTAAGGGTGCATTGGTAGTTGTAAGGCATCTTGCAGTTTAGTTTTGTCCAAAATTGAATGTGTCATACTCTACAAGGCAACAAAAGCACAACAAGCAGAGAAAAGAAAAAACAATACTGCTGCAAATCAAGACCCTGGCTAAACCTGCTATAAAAGGCAGTAAGAAAAGGCTGTCCCATATTCTTGTCCTATAAAGTAAGACTGATACCTTCATGCCAGTGAACCACTCCAGTATGGAGGCCTTAGGACTTTTTAATGAAAAAGTTATTAGATTTGCTGGAAAATGTATTTCTCTGGAAAACATACTCCTTTTAAATTATACTCTAACTGAACCTACCTCACTAACTAAACAGCAACTTACGGTAATATTCAGAATGAAAAAGCGTCAGCAGAAGCAGCTGCCTGGGAAATGCTTTTAAGAAATAGTCCTGAAATGAAAACTCATGTAACGTCTAAAAGTATAAGCAAAATCACCATTCATCTACATTTAAAGCTGTTAAGAATTGACATATATTGGACTGGACATCAGTGAATACAGAACTGGTATCTTAAATCAGCTCTATTATAGAACCTTCCCCAACAGCACCTAATCACATACACTTCAAGGTGAAAAATAATTTTAAGGGCAACTCCAATGCAAAGCTGCAAATCATTTCTCCAGCTGATAGATGAGAGTTCAATTCAGTCTTTCACAAATGCCTCAGCACTGCAGCGCTGACATTGGTAAAATATGATTGCATCAGTGAAACACACTGACACCAGAATTTTTAGTGGCCTAGAGTCATGTTTGTATTTACAATACAGCAAGACAGTGCAAAACTATCTGAATTCAGGTAACACAAGAAATTGGAAAAGGCAGGCTTGAAGAGAAAAATTAAATAAAAATCAATAACCTTTGACTTGCAGCCAAAATGAGTTTCATGTATTTCTGTGTGAGGGGTCAGTGCTCATGTGAAATTGCCCAGAAGTACACAGGAAAGGAGCCAAATAGTGCTGACCAGAGATGTACTGGATATCTATGTCCAGTTCATAGTCTTGGATGGCAGGACTCCAGCTAAGCTCCAGGCACCACCTACAGCTCTCCACTTGTTCCACAGCAAGGGAACAGACTGACTATCTGAGCAAGTCCTACACCTATTGTACAAGCAATAGGTCAGCAATCATTTCCCAGTAACTCCATCTGCAGTTGCATAAACAAATGTGTTTTATCCATAAATATCATGAAGCTCATCAGAGAGTTACAGAATGGCAGAGGTTGGAAAGGGTTTCGGACATCATGGGGTCCAAAGCCCCCGTTCAAGCAGGACCAGAGCAGACTGGCCTGGGCCCTGTTTGGGATACCTCCAAGGATGGAGACTCTTCCACCTCTCTGGGAACCTTGCAGTGCTTAGTCACCCTGACAGTAAATAGTGCCTCCTAATGCTCAGAGCAAACATCCTCTGCTTCCGTCTGTGCTCAGCACCTCTCATTCTGACACCAGGCACTGATGGAAAAAGCCTCGGCACAGCCTTCCTTGCACCCTCCCTGCAGGTATTTACACACAGCCTTCTGTTGGGGACAGTCACTCAGCCTCTCCTCAGAGGAGAGATTCTCCAGTCCTTCAGCTCTAAAACAGACTGGCAACCGAAGATATTCTTCTGCTACTACAATAAGCTTTTACTCCAAACCTTTCTTAAAACATATTTGTTTTGATGCTAGAAAACCCCTGGTCTACCACTTAAGTTTCACTCTTTCTTTTGCCATCCAAAACTGACACAAAATATGACAAATCAAACATCCAGCATCTAAAGACAAACCCTGTCCACCCCTTTCTTAGCTCTTTTCCCTCACCAGGGCAGAGGGTCAGTGGCCACAGAGGGAGGAGCAGCAGGACTTTCCACCTCACGTGCCGCGCCTGAATCCAACTTACCTTTCTGGATTTGGGCTGTTCAACTTGCTGAGACGCCGGGGTGGGTTTGGCCCAGAAGAAGCCAACCAGCGGCAAAGCTGAAAGCAGATCAGAGAGCATCCCCAGGTGCGACTTCTGCTTCTGCTGCTGCCGCTGCCTGGGCCCCCTGAAGTGGTACCTGTAGGACAGCACCAAGCCGAGCGAGAAAAACACCAGCACGGAGAGCAGCACCTCCTTGTTAGCGTAAGTCATGAGGTCGCCACACTTTTTATACACGTAAATGAAAGAGGCGATACCCAGAAAGGTCCACATCATGAGGGTCACTGATCTCGGTTGTTGCTCCAAAGCTTTGCCGCAGATGGATGCTGCCGAAAATAGGGTTTCGTGGAAGGGATGAAAAAATGTATCTATAGAAAAGCGACGATCTCCTTTTCACTGGAAGGTGGGGAGATTTCAATGGAAAAACACAGAGCCACAGAAGAGGAACAAGCCCCACCTCGCCAGGCTGCCACAGGAGCCTGGATAGAGATTCCGAAACCGGAAAAAAACAATGTATAAAACGTCTTCTCAAGAACCCCCTCCCGAACACACGATGCCGGAGGAGCTGGAGCTCGTCTCACCGCCTCCGGTCACCCCTCGGCCGTGCCCAGCCCCGGCCGGTGCCGGGACTCTCCTCGGCTGGCGGCGGCGATGCTGCCGAGCCCTCACGCCCGGGGATGAGGCAGCGGCGCCACGCGGGGCGGGGGGAGGACGGTGCACGCCCAGGGGGGCGCGGCTGATGCTCTGCTCTACCTGCCCGCACCAGGGCACCCCGCAGCCGCCTCACGGAGAGAAGATGCGGTGCCGCTGCCTCCCTCCTTGACCCGGTCGCGGCGCCTCGCCGCAGGAATGAGGCTGTGGGAGGGAACCAGGGGCAATAGGCGCGAATGGCGAGGGCGGCCCGCGGGAGGGGCGGCCCCGCGGCCATGCTAATGAGTAACGGCCGCCGCCGCCCCGCGGGCACCGCGCGCCCGTGCCTCAGCAGCGCCGACCAATCGGCGGCGCTATGCCGAGATGGCGCTATGGCCAGCGACCAATCGGAGCGCCGGTGGGGCGGGGCTTGCGCCCGCCGGGCGATGTGACGCGAAGGGCGGGGCGGAGTTGCCGTAGTGAGGGTGAGGGGCGGGGCCGCTGAGGGGCGCTGGTAGGCCGAGGGCAGCGGGCGGCCGTAGGGCTATGTCCCTGCTCGGGGAACGAAAGAAAGCAACACCCGTCGGAAAAATCCGAGAATCATGGAACGGTTGAGCCGGAAGCGAAATTGGAAGGTTGGACAGCGACACCTTCCACTAGACCAGGTTGCTCAAAGCCCCATTCAGCCCAACGTTGAACGCTTTCGGGAATGAGGGATCCAGAGCTTCCCTGGGCAGCCTGTTCCAGTGCCTCACAACTCTCACAGTAAAGAATTTCTTACTGATATCTGATCTAAATCTACTCCTCTTCAGTTTGAAGCCATCTCTCCTTGTCGTGTCACTCCATGCCCTTGTGAAAGGTCCCTCTCTGGCTCTGTCGTAGCTCCTTTACACTGGGATGTGCTGTCAGGTCTCCACAGAGGCTTCTCCGAGCTGAACAGCCCCATCACTCCTGGCCTTCTTCACAAGAGAGGTGCTGTATCTCCTCTGATCAGCTTTGTGGCCCTTGTCTGGGCTCATTGGAATGAATCCGTGTGTGTGCTGTGTTGGGCTCCCCACAGCACTCAGGTGAGGTCTCACCAGAGCAGAGAGCCAAGGAGCAGAATCCCTTCCCTCATCCTGCAGCCACCCTGCTTGTGATGCAGCCCAGGATTAAGCTGAGTTTCCTCTTTTAGCCTTGAACTCCTTAAGGGCACTAACCTGTGGTCCTCCCATTTCTGCAAGAGTGACTTTTCTTGGGCTGTGTACTTGTTGCTATGCAACAATATCAAACATGTCTGTCTATCACAGCATAACAATATTTAAGTGAGGAATCTGTGAAACACGATAGCACTTCAGGAACTGGTGAAATAATAATCAAAACCAATCACACTCATATGGAGCTAAAGGAGATGAGATCTTTCCAGTGGTAAAATGGAGTAGATTTTGAAGAGGGGAGAAACATCTGGTAGCTTTTCAGTAAAATGAGGTTAAACCAGTTTGACACTTGAATAAATCCAGGTGAAATTGGAAGCCATTAAGAGGTGGGGCTTTGGTTCATTCATCTGATCTGTCAGTTCAGGCTAAAAGTAAAGATTCTGTGAGCTAGAGAGATCAAACTCAGATTTTTCTACTTGGTAATAACCTGGGTCTCATCCAACAATGATGGTTATTCCTCAAACAATGAAATGAATTCTGGTGCAGCAGTAGCATGCAAAATCATAGACATCTATCTGTAAAAACATGTTCACAGCAGGAGCTGCTTTTCCCCAGTTTGAACAGGGGTTATTACAGCTGTCAACAAGTTCTAAACCACTGGAGACTTAACTTAAATACATCTGCACTCGATTTCCTATATTCAGTTTATAAATATTTCTTGTGCTTGCTAAAAATGCCTTTTCCTTATGGTCCAATCTCCACAGATGGAGCTAAACTGTGTTTAACCCTTCTGGGTATTTCGTGCTAGAGACCAAACACAAGAAGTGCCATAGCCTTGAAGTTACTGGAACCAACACAAACCTTCTGAAGACTAAGAAATGTAAATTAATATACATGAACCAACAATTGCTGAAAATTAATACCACACTAATGCAAGTGCATAGTCAGAACTGTACCAAGGAGCAGAACAAGCTGAAGTGGCTAATAGAAAGAAGGATGGTAGGCAAGGAGACAGATAGAAGCAGAATTCTGTGAATGAAGATACTGGAATGATGATTTTAAGACTAGAGTAGAATTTCTTCATTCCCTTTAGTGCAAACTACATGAAACCCTTCATCCAATGAGGATCCTGCTTGATGAAGCTGTAAGGTGATTTTGGTCACAACAGGTATGTGTAACCCACTGCAGAACATGAACTTTTTGTCTTCTTTTGTCCAAGTCACCCTGTAGCCACTGTGCAGCAGTCCATGGAAGGTATGGGAATGAGTAAGTGTGGGTGTTTCTCTGGCTGCAGGCTATAATTAAATCTTACTAGGTGATCAACAAGATTTCATGATTATTCTCCTTCCACCCCAAGAAATTGCCTTCTCTATATGAGATACTCATGTAAAAATTCTTTCAAGATTATGTAATTTGTGAGTAGTTTTTCTTGGTACTTCTGTTTGGAGTGGTTAGTGCTGGGAATTAAAGCAATTACAGAATTCTGACAGATGCATCTGTTCGAGACTCAGATGCTATCAGAACATTTCTGTATTTCCAGCCAAGACTTTGGAAATGGGTGGCTCCCTGCTCCTACTTAATTTACTCTCAATCTCCTTGCTGTGGTGAAGAGCTTGGCATATTTGCATTTCTTGAAATGCAAGTTCACTGTAAGAGCTACCTTTTTTTGCTTATGTTGTTGTAACTAAGGTGGATACCTAGATAGAGCTACTGATTTTATTGTTGTTAAATGCCATGACCTTATTTTCCAAGTTTACAATTTATGTGCATTCCTGAACATTTTTTTTCCTAGAATGAGGAACTTCTTGTTTCATTTGCATTGCCCTGTTAAAATTACTACTGGGAAACATCTTTTAATGATTTAAATCTCACAGTGGCAAATATGAAAAGGCTGAAGCAGGAATTTCTAAAATTTTGACAGCTTTTAACCAGGAAATAAAGGCTCCCAAGAAGAGCCTTGGAGGTTTTTCTTGCTTGGAGTTGAGCAGTCTTTTCTTTTAACCCTTCTCAAGATGCACCTTCCCTCAGCAAAATGCTGTTTTCAGACTTGGACAATCAGCAATTGGCAGGGCAGTGGTGTGATGTTGGAATAACCTGAAATGGTTGGCTGAACTCCAGGGTATAAAAACTAAATCACTTGATGAAGCCTGCCTCTTGTGCAGAAGCAGGCATTGTTCTGAGCCATCTTAAGCTGCAGAGCCTTAAAACACATGTCCCTGGTGGTTGCTGGTCACAACTGCCCCAGGAGCACAGTGTCAGTGACAGCATGTGCAGCATGACACTGACCCTTGCTGTCCATGGATGTGCTACAGGTGACAAAGAGCCTGGTCTCACTATGCATCCTGGTCATTAATTAATTAGTAATGGTCTTCTACCTGTACAGGTAGATAGATAGAGCAAGTCTGGTGTATAAACTGAAATTCAAAAGAAGATCTATTCTTGTGTTTCAGTCATCATCATGAGAAGCAGCAGAGCCTGGTAAAGGTTTGGACAAGGCATGGTAGGGATCCTGAAGAACTAGAAGAATAATTATATAAAACTGCAGTTACTCAGAATCAGAGATGCTTCAAGCTCTGAAGCAAGAGGCCACTGACATAAAAAGCCATAATCATTGTGTTTATATCACTGGGTGTGTGAAGGAATAAAAAACCCACTGTCCTTTATGTGGGCATTTTATTGAGAAGCTGGGCGGTTAAATCAATTTTTAAAAGAAGTAGGGCAGTGCAGCTAGATATTTTCTATACTGATTACAATGAACTCTGCAAATGTTTTCAGAATTATTTTAATGAATGTCAAAAAAACAGATTAATGACTGAACAACAGCAAAAACATTATCGAATATGTATGTAAAGCATGAACTGGAATTATATTAAGGTGTTAAAATATTATGTAACACATCATGAAAGTTCATCCTGATGACATATTTATTGTATTTTTAAAGTGTACCAAGGGATCTTTAGCAATATTTTCTCTCTATTCCGGCAGGAACATTGTGAAATAATTTGTGTCTTCTTAATGCATAATTAGGGAATTAAAGCCACTAGCTATTATGTTCTTTGCAGTTAGATAGTACAGAATATTTAAAAGGGTACCTATCTCGGGGCAAAGTTGTAATTCCTGGGGAATCCAGGCAGTAATTTAAAGTTGTTTGGGTTTGAGGGACACAGGCAACACACAGGCTGTGGTGTAGCCAGTGGCTACATATCCTGTGGCAGCCCCAACAGCTACATCCATAGGCATTTGTCCCTCCTGGGTTTTCTGTGTTTGAAATGACCCCCAAGGTATTAGAAAATCTCTTTTTCCCAGCCCTGTGACTGAAGAAGAAGTCAAGATTCATTGGTTCTGCTTTTCAAGGTTGTTTATTTTCTCTTATCTTTAACATTCTTTCTCTGACCTGCTGGGATCTCTCTGGCAGGTTGGTTCGTGGCACACTGACTGCCCTTGGGGTGGTGTTAGCTTTTAATACTAAGAACTACGTGTACTTTATTTACAATAAATTTCCAATGCCTATCACCTATGTTAGACAGTCTGTCTCTAAACCAATCCAAAAGTGTCACCATCACAGCAGAAGATGGAGGACAAGAAGATGAAGAAGGACAGGACACACCAGATTCCTCCATCTTGCCTCTTGAACCCCCTTTTTAAATCCCCAAAATTCTACTTTTTCACACTGTGACAAATCAACTATCATTCTACTCAAGCTCTTGTGGCTTGTAAATCTTCACACAAAGTTGGTAATTGTTTCCATGGCTTAAAGTTGAAGGCACAGGTGTCTTTGACTCTGTGCCAAGGTCTCTGAGCCCCTGCCAGGGTCTCGAGTCATCCAGGGCAGCCAGAGGAATGTCCTGGGTTCTGACAAGTCCCCTTCTTGGTTCTGTTTTCTCTGTAAGCCTGGGATTATGCTGTCCATTTTTATATAATTTTATCTCAGATTTCACATGGTGATTTTAAAATATACTATCAATATATTTACCTCTTTTTCTTACTCTATAGAAATTATATCCATATGATATCCATAATCGCAAGTCAGATAACTAGGATGGAAGGATGGAAAGGAGAGGCTAACTCATTATTTTAAAAATTATAATCCTTACACCAGTTTGTGACAGTGTTTTGTGTTTTTCTCTGACTTTGATTATGTGTTTCACAGACATTTCCTAGTTGTTTCTTGCTGAAGACAGCCAAATGTTTTCACGAGGCACTGCAATCTTCAGGCTTATTGTGAGAAGATGGTGATGTAGGAGTAGGGTTAATAGAGAGCAGATATGCTACAGATCATGAGAAAAGAAAAAAGGGTTGAAGAACTAGAAGGCAGAGTTAGGGTGGAGAATCATTTCAGCATTGCAGTGGCATTTTTAAAAAATATTTTCCTTTTGAGCAGTTACACAGCACTGAATAGAAATGCAGCCTCTGTACTGCTTTATTGCCACATGCAATCCAAACACATTCTCTTTATAGACCCCAGAGGCTGCTTCACTCCACTGTTTGCTTGGTGAGTAGTATGTTTCTACATAGCTGAAGCTCACCTTCACCCAGAAGACAATCACATCTTCAAGTTCAATATGCAGCAATGCTGAAGCAAGAGGTGCACTAGCTCTGTGAACAGAAGAGCTGGGCGTATTTGTGAATTCCTATGAGGTGGAATTGCAAATTACACATTACAGTAATCCATCCATGCTCTAGAAATTGAGAACAGGTGAGCTCTGGAGGGCAGATAGGAAAGACAAGCCAGAAAAGAAGGGAACAGGAGAGAGAGCTTAGAAAGTACTAAAAAAAAAAAAAAAAAAACCAAACAAACTTACAGGAATTAATCCACATCAACTCTGCTTTGAGTAACTTTATCCTGCTGCTGAGCAAACTTATGGGCGTACAAGTCTGATGAGGGAGCTGGGGGAGTTTAGCCTGGAAAAAGGGAGGCTCAGGGGAGACCTTATGGCTCTCTGCAGCTCTCTGCAACTCCCTGGAAGGAGGTTTTAACTAGATGGGGGTTGGTCTCTTCTCCCAAGCAACAAGTTACAGGATGAAAGGAAATGGTCTCAGGTTGTACTAGGAGAGGTTTGGATTAGTTACTAGGAAAAAAAGTTTTCATGGAAAGGGTTGTCAGGCTGGAACAGGCTGCCCAGGGAAGTGATGGAGTTACCAAATGTGGAAGTATGTAAAAGAAGAGTAGATGTGGTGCCTAGAGACATGGCTTAGTGGTGGACTTGGCAGTGCTGTGTTAATGGTTGGATTTGATGAACTTAGAGGTATTTTCCAATATCAATGATTCTATTCTATGAATCTCAAGAAGATTAATTGCCACATACTAAATTCCACATGACTTCATAACAAAAAGTACTGCTTGCTAATAAAAGCCCGAATAATTTGGCATCTAAGATAGGTGGAATTTATGACTGAATAATATAGGTTGGAAATGTCAGTAAGAATGAGGACAGCCTGTAATTACAGACTGTAGAGCAGCACGTTACAGCAAGATGTCTGATCTACAAAACAGTGAGAGGATCCACACAGCTAGCAAATTCCATTTAGCAGGGTTTTTTGGTTGCTTGCTTGCTTGCTTTGCAAACTAGAGATTGTCTCTTTAGACTGTAGGAACATGTGATAAAGCCTTCTGAAAATATATCATTTCAAGATGCAGATAAGTTCTTCCACTCAGTTCTGTATATTTTCTCGGTCATCCATCTTCCCTGTTTCCCTTCAGTCTCTTCTGCATCTACTCTAATTTCTCATTAGGGGGTGCAATTGCTTCTTAATCTTCAAAAACTGGAAAAAGTACTCCTAAACAGAATGCACTTTTGGATTGACCTCTAAACTCCAAGCCTAATTTAGTGGAATTTAACATCCCTTCTTTCATCTCCTTGAAGATACTGATCGCTACAGTGATTCACCCTGCCCAGATGAGGTGGTGAAACAAAGAAGCCACTTTGTTCAGGTAACTTTTATTTTCTAAGCAAGAACTCTTAAGGCAGGATAAACACTATTGAAGAGCCAACTGCCAAACCCGAAGATTTTTTAATGAAATACATAACAAATACAGAGCTGGAACTAATAATCTATGGGGCTCACTGGCCATGGTAAGATGTCCTACAGCTCTTTGCTTATCAGAAGAGAACATGAGTGAGATGGGGAGAGGCTGACTTCCTTTGCTTTGTGGAGCAGGGATGCCCTCAGTACTGCTGAGCTGCTCTCTTCTGATCTCCTGATTTTTTTGTCTTTCATATCAGAATTCTCCTCTAACCTTTATGCTCGTAAGTGTTAGAATTTCAACTGCTTCACTTACACTACTTATTTGTCTTATCTGGTGAGGCTCTCATGTATTTTTTCCCACCCTAATAATTTTCTCAATAAAAGTGACTGAAATTCACTCACCTATGTCAAATTTGAATGAGAGGCAGTGGAACCCCTGGATGAAAGGCTGCTCTGCCTTCTCACATGCTGTTCCTCCACCAGAGGAATATAACCTGTACCTCAGATGAAGCTCAGTCTCTTTACTCAGGTTGTCAGAACCATGGCTCAAGCTCACTCCACTCCTGCAATTATAGTCAGCTGCCTGTCTCCACCCTTCCTCTCTAGATGGTGACTGCTGAATGACCTTCTCTAGTTCTGCCCTAGCTCAAGCGTCTTCCACATGTTTTTGTCAGTGCCAAGTCCATGTCCCATGTCTTCTGCTTTCCCTAGCTTAGGGCAGGTCCCTTGCTCCCAATTTTGTTCTTTTGTGTATGAGATTGGGCTGGCTTTCAAGAATACTGATGAGCAGAATGAGGCTTACTGATGGTCATTCCTGGCTTCCTTTCTTCCTCTGGGGAGCAGCTGGGTCCCTCACAAGGGATGTCCAGGACAGGCAATGGACATCCTCTGTACAGCCATTAAAGAAGTCGGGCTTTGTAGAGCTGCTGCCTCCTACAACCAGCCACAAGCACCCATCCTGGTGGAAGGCCAAGAGGACTCACACTTAGGTTGGGTAATCTCCCTTCCCTTAGTCACTAAGAGTGAGGGAAAACCGCGGAGTTTGGCAGGTACACAGCAAGGACGGGTGGGATAAGCATAGTCTCCAAGAGAGCTGTACCCATGGTAGAGTGTGGTCACTCTTTAGATGCTCCAGAGCCCTCTGTCAAAATGTAGATGAATATTCCTACATGAAACCCTTGTAGGAAGTGCTTTAACAGTATTTACAGCCTCCTACAGGACTCTCTACCTGTGTGTAGTGAGCTAATAGCCACCTCTAGTGGGAAAAGAGCCCATGTCCCTTTCCTCCAGACCTGGAGTTTCAGCTACAATTACTGCATTTCCATTGCACCCTCTTGTTATAGATCTAAGTTACAATAGCTGCCAGGTGCTCAAATCTCCAGGATGACTGCAGAAGTAACCAGCAATCATCTACCTTTCAAAAGGAGAAAGGAGTGCATAATGAGTACAAATGCATTTCAGGGGAAATGTAAATGTCAAGAAACATATACACTGGGTTTACCTGAAATTACACACATTTACCTAAAGTTACCTAAGTTTTCTTAGCTAAAACTGATTTTCAAGAATGCTTGTTGCCTTCAGCTTTCATCAAGGCTGGAGAAGTTCATGCTGTATTGCTCAGAAATGTCAGGATCCTCAGGCTGAGCTTTTGATTCTTCAGGCAAACACCTATCATAGTGTCCTGATTACAGAAGTACTTCTCTACATAGCATTCAGCATTGAAGAAAAGAGAATGGAGCTGCACTGAAAATCAACATCTAAAACATCTAAAATTTTTCAAGACTTGCACTTTAGACTTTTGTGTTTCAAGCTCTCAAGATTGGGAAAAAACCCACACAAAGTATCTAGGGCCAAAATGTAAGAAAAGGGGTTAAATGGGGATTTAAGTACTGCTCTGTATGGTGCAGTCATATATGAGCAATGCTGGCCTAAGTGAGATCTGCAGTTTTGACTCAGTAACCTCCCCTGTAAAAAAGGGATCTCGGGTTTTTACCTTTCCTATAAAGGCATGGAAACAAATTCTATTGTTAGGTGCTGCTGTATTTCTTTCTAGAACCAGACTTTGTTTCCTATTATCTCAAAAGTTGAAGTAACTGATAGGATATTTTCAACTGTTTACTTCAATACATGTTATTATCAACTGTTTTGTATGGAAACTATTTCAGTTATTTTAGAATCCTAAAAACAACCGAGGTCGGGCTGTCTAAGTAAAAAACACACAGTGTCTCAGTCTCTCTGCGAGCCTCTCAGGAACCCTGGGCCAGTCCCGAGTCGGCAGACACCGGGGAGGGCAGCCCCGACACGGCCGACAGCGGGGAGACACTCTCTGTGCCCCGAGGGTATTGAGGGCACTTAGGCTGGTTGCCTTCGCCGCAGCAGAGACAGCAGAGACATCGGTAGAAGAGAAGGGGCCGACTCTCAGCAGGGGTTAGTCCAAGGTTTTTTATTAAGAGTCCCGGAGGAACTCCTGCACCCCAGGGGGCCTCCTGCCGAGAGCCCCGGGAGATGTCCGAAGGTCACATTTAAAGGGAGGAGGAAACCAAAAGTAGATAACATTTTACCAACCAATAGGTATCTCTGAGGGATGGGAACTGGGGGATAGACATATAGGGCAGCGTATGGGACTCGGCCTGGGGGGCTGACCCCTGGCCTCTGGCAAATCACTCGACAACTTGGACCGAAACTTCTGGATGGGGGGGATGGGATGCTGAGTGATTGACAGAGAGCCAGGGTGGGGGTTTAGGGATGATCTCATCCCAGGAGAGGGATAACACAGGTAAAGGGAGGGGAGTACAGTCTGGGATAAACCATTTGGGAGCAATATTGGAATACAAAACAAAACTACTTCAAAGTATTACAAAATATAAAAACACACTACAACAACACTGGATCTGGGTGTCCATCTCCAGAGGGTCCCCAGAAGTGCTGCCATGTAAGTGAAACCTTACTGAAAAACCCTCTGCAGACCTACCCAGGCAGATCCTATTTTCAGAGCAGGCTTTGCTTGTGGCTGGTACCCCCCTCTTGTGGACTTCTGCTAAATTACACACCAGAACTCCTGTATTTTGTCTGTGAATCAGTCTCTCAGCCGTGCTTCTGCCCTGTCTGCTAGTTTGCAATAGAAATGGACCAAAGCTAGATGGGAGGATTTCGGTAGAGAAATTTAATTTATTTTTACCTTAATCCCTAATTTCGGTTTATTTGGATTTCTCAATCCATGCCTTCAGCTTTTTCAGCTTTTCCAGTTTTATTTTAACTGGTTGATGCAGCATTTTTTAAAAAACTTACTGGTACTTGAGGCTCAACTCACGCTTTACATATTTTTAGCATCACAGATCTTCAAAGCTCTCTTGGAACTTTAGTCAATACAAAATGAGGGACTGGTATGGAAAGTGGCACCTGTGAAATTCACTAAACGTGCATATCCATGAAAGTGATGTAGCAAGAGATATTAAAGCAGTAATTTTTGGATGTATAAATGAGCATAGCAAGTAGGAAGAGTAAAACTATTTCACTGTGGTATATGGTATTGCTGATGATGATGCCAGAATGGTCTGTGGGAATTTGTGTCCTCAAGGACAAAAATCAACCTTAATAATTGAAAAAAAAATATGGGAAAAAGCGGTCTATACCTGATTTCTTAGACTTGAAAAAATGCATTTCACTACAATATTTAAAATATTGATTGTGTTGAATTTGTCAAATAAATGATGGAGAAGTAACTGGTTGTAGCAAAGAACCACCTCTGGAAAAAAAGTTTTGTGTGGCAATGGGTTTCTTACTCAAACAGCAGTGGCTCAAAAGCAGTGGCTGCCAACAGATCCAGAGTCATTCAAATGAAGAATAAGGCCCAAATATTTAGTGCTGAGTGTGATTAATGCCCAGAACTGATCTCTGGTGAGATGATAGAGACATGGTTTTTTTATCTGTAAATCAGGTGTCATGTACATATTTTAGTCAACCACAAGCTATGCTTTTGTTCAGCACAAGTAATTGGGTTAAATGCAGAGGTAACTGGTTGACATAACATGATTTGTGTCACATGTGACAGTTTAAATTGCTGTGTCCCCTCCTGGAACTCAGTTCTATGATTTTGTATTCTCTCGTGGTTTCAAAACCATCTGTTTATCAGCTGGAAAATTGTGCTGGTGGAAGGAAGGAGAGTAGAGCTAATGAATGGAGTAGTTACCCTTGCACTCCTGAGATACCATGTGACCATCTATAAAATGCCAAGGGAAGCTAATTAAATGAAGTATTAGGAAAAATCCCAAATACAAAACCAAAGTACTTGACTGTAGCAGAGTCAACTGTAGATGTCAGATTTGATGGTAAAAGCAGTGAGTGTTACAACAGCCTGTTTGAAAATGCTAGCTGAAAACCTTAAAGCAGCATGCAGCTTTGCCTTGCAAAGGGAAAAATTAGTTTGTTACTTCTTGATAGCTGACATAATGAAATTAAGATGAATATGACTCTAGTAGTGTAATGATTAGGAAAGGAGAGGGACTGCTTCCTCCATGAGCAAATACCTGAGCTGAGCTTGTAAAGAGAATTCCCAAAATTACAGTGACTGCAAGAAGATGGAAAAAAAATAGGCAAGTCTGAAGTGTCTGAAGTAAATGCATCAGTGTGGTGGTGCATCCCACTTTGACCCACAGTCTCACTGTGATCTGAGAAATGTTCCTTAGGCCTTGACCTTGATGAGCAGCACCTGGACTCAGCTCCTCTTGAGTTTGTCAGAAACACTGAGGGCTCCCAGGAACTAGTGCTGTCTAATGAGCTCCTGCTTTTTTAACAGCACTGGAAATTTATTTTTCTAGCCTGAATAACAACCCAAGTGAAATAATATTTTCATTTTCAAACTTTCAAAGAAAATTACTGATGCGAATTGCAGCCAGGATGAAAAATTACTCTGACTAAAGCCAACTCTCTCACAACCCTACATAGAGCAGTCCAAAGTGAGACCCTTGGAGCTCTCCTGGACTGCAGCAGCTGCAAACAGCAAAATCCCTCTGGGTGGGGCCTCTAAGAGCCAGTAAACTCTGAAGTTTGCTAAACTGAAGTTTGCTAAACTTGGAGAACAGCTGAATGAGGCTCAACCCTTCTCCTCTTGAGAAGATGCAAAGGCAGACATGAATAATTCACTGAATTCAAGGGGAATTTTTCACAGATAACATTGTACAGACTCCTTTATGTCTGTGTGCATGCAAGTGTGAATATGCTATAGCAAATGTACCAGGAATGTTCCTCTCCTAGATTCTTAAGTACTTCAGATTTGTAAGCAAAAAGGCCTGTAAGTAAGTTACTGTTGTGGTATTGTAAATTTTATAATGAATTTTTAATAAATTTCACATGAATCCTTTGTCAAGTTGTTTAACTTAAGTCATTGTTTAAGTGCTGTTAAGTGCTGTTAAGGTTAAGTGCTAAGTGCTGTGGTTAAGTGCTCATAAGATTAAGTGCTGTTGGGCCCTTAGGCATTACCTGTTGGTCACGTCCAAGCTCTGTTTAGTGAGGGGACAGGAAGGCTTTCCATATTCCTTTTTATCCTTACCCTTCCCTATCCTTTTCTCACCACCCTTTCCCTCAGCCTGTACATAGTTAGTTTTGGGTTTATTTGAGTTTGGATTGATTGATTTATTTTGGATTTTTGTTTGCTGTTTCTCTGTGTGCTTTAACCACCCGATAGGTAATAAAGTGAAAACTTGCCAGCAAACTTTGTCATGCTTTTGCTTTATATTAAATCTGGTTTTGCCAATAATACTCCTTTGAAGATGATTCTTTCAGTGACCTTAAAACACAGAGGGACAAAGGGGAACCTAGAAAAGGAGGCCTCTTCTGTTTTATCATCTACAGCAACCTTTCCATCTGTTCTCTATTTCGAGTCTGACAGGTGTGAAGAATCATAAAATCATAAAATGGTTTGGGTTGTAAGGGACTTTGAAAGATCATCTAATCCAATATCTCATCTTGCACTGGGTCAGGTTGATCAAAGCCCCATCCAACCTGACTTTAAACACTTCAGTGATGGAGCATCCACAGCTTCTCTGGATAACTTGTTGTTCCAGCATCTCACCATCACTGTAAAATAACTTCTTCCTTATGTCTAATCTAAATTTACCCTTTTTAGTTTAAAACCCTTGCCTTTTGTCCTGTCACTACACTCCTAGTAAAAAGCCTACCTCCCTTTTTCATATGAGCCCCCTTTAAGTATGGAAATGCTGCAATGAGATCTCCTCAGAGTCAATTTTCTCAGCCTTTCTTCACAGCAGAGGTGCTCCAGCCCCCTGACTACCCTTGCTGCCCTCCTCCTGACCTGTTCCAAGAGTTTCATGTCTTTCTTGTTCTTTCTTGTACATCCAGAGCTGGATGCAGCTGAAGGTGGGACCTCACTAGAGTGGAGGAAGAAAAAACCCTCCTCTATCACAACCTGCAGGACACACTTCCTTTGATACAGACCAGGATACTGTTGGTTTTCTGGGCTGCAAGTGCATTGTGCTGATTCAGTCAGAACTTTTTGTCTACCAGTGTCCCCAGGTGCTTCTCCATGGGGCTGCTCTCAACCTCTTCACTGCCAGCCTATGTTGATGCTGGGGATTGCCCCAGCCCAGGTGAGGGACCTTGCTCTTGGCCTTGTTGAACTTCAACAAGGGCCTACTTCTCAAGGAGCCAAAGTCAAGAAGATCTTGAGACTCAGTTGGACCAGATGATATATTCTATTTTTTGTTTTTAATGTTTTGTTACGCATGCCACCTCTATTCCTGTTGGCTGGTGTGTGGGATGGTTCAAGAGTGAAAGCAAATGGTGTGTTGTTGGATAACAGTTTCTTCAGTGATTATCAGTGACATGAGCCACATTCTTCACTTTTTACCAGTCAGCCAGACACAAGCATCAGGAGAGACTGAGAGATGAGCTCAGGGTGCTCTGACAGAAGAACCAGGTAGCAGGACTGGACAAATACCCTGCTTCTCAGGGAACTGGACACAGAATGCTCCCTGCTGCCCAAGAAGCCCTCCCTTTTCAGCCTACTGTACTGCTGACTGAGCTTTCCCTATAGTCTTGGTTGTTCCTTGTTCTTGCCAGACCTGGATAAGCCTGAACACAGACCTTGTTCTGGCATTTCAGGAATCCTGGTCTGTAATTACCTAATGGGCTGTAGCAATTCAAATGTTCCTGGGAGATCTGGTCTGAGAAAACAGTGCTGGGACTTTAGTGAGAGCAACAAAGACAAAACATGTTCATTAGAATTGTGTCAAGTGAGGTCTGTCCATTAGTGGGATGCCAGAAGGCATTCTTGTTATTTGGAGCCAGATCCAAAGAGAAGATCCCTGAGAAGTCCCGATTTCACATTCAAAACCATGCAAGGATTGTTATGACAAGTAGACCGTGCAGGGAGCATTTGAATTAGTGGGCAATTCTGCTGTGAAAGAAGTCATTAGCTAAGGTCAGAGTGGTTTGGGGCATATTCATGCTACTGTGCTATAAAGAAAAAGAATTGGCTACATGAATAAGGATATTTTTTGTCTCCTCTACATCCTGTTCCCAAGGACAGTTGATGAGCTAAATATTTAAAGATCAGCTAATACCTTTAATAGAACTGATCTCACCCACAAAACTTCAGTTTCTCTGGCTTTCAGTATGGTTTTTTTCTCACAGATCAGAATGAACATTTTGCTGAAGTTTGTCTTGTCCAATGACATTTCTTGGCTAAAGCTTCCTCTTCTCTGGCAGCAGCAGAACTGTACTTAATGCTTAAACACAATGTGATGGCAGATTAAAATTGATGGCAGATTCAGCCCACTCCATATATGTGCCTCACCCTTCCATGGAATAAGTATTGTGATAAGGCAAGTTGTATTTAGGATCCATCCATTTTTGGATTTTTGACTTAAAGCACTCTGGCATTAGCTGTGCCTTAAGGGTTTGGTGGATTGCCAGAGTCAGAACAATTTCAGCCAAGCAGATTTAATCTGTCACTGCATATGTGTCAAGGACCTAAAGGTGAATCTGCAGCTTCAGGAAAATTCTATTTTAATCTGATTTATTGTCGTCTATGAAAACATGGTATCACTCCTTTTTTCTGAAGTAAATAGTTTTATTTTGTTCTCACTTTTTGAAATTTTCCATCTAAAATAAACCATACAAATATATATTTTCCTCCAAAAAGAAATCTCTCATTATCTTACAAATGTCAAGTATTCCTATTTGTCAAGAATTCTGAATTTTTTTTTCCTAAGATTTTCTTTTGCATTTCCAACTAGCTCTATAGAAATTTCCATCATGTGAAGTCTTGCCTTTGCTGTAGCAGTACCAAACATGTTTGAGACTTCTGGTCCATTTCAGACTTTCTGCTGATTTGCATTTAGTTATTTTCCAAACCTTTTCAGTTTCCTTACTTGTCTGCTGTGTCCAGATTTGTCTGCTCTGAATATCAGTTTGAGCAATTCTCCTTTTAGTCTTGTTTTATACAACAGAATCACACATACTGTTCTCCAGTACTTGAGAAAAACTAGAAATGCAATGTGATGGTTTAGTTTACTTTGTAACCTACCCCAGAACAAAATGCTAATGAAAAGTAAACTCTTCAAAGCCTTTCAAGGTTCGTTGAAGAGTTTTGTATTTGAAATACTATTGACTAGTCTTACCCTTCCCACTCAAGTAGATCATCAAACTGCAAGGCCTTGCAAGGATTTTTTTTTCTACTGGAATAAAAATTGTTGGTACAAGTTTGATATACTCTTAGTATAATCTTGTTTATTTGCAAACAATGTACATAGATCCCATTTCTATGCAGGCAGAAGGAGAAGCTCTGCTGGGAAGTTTCATTGCCTGTAAAAGAGGGTTTGCCTGACTCCAGGGCCTGGTCCCAGGAAGACCAACTTTCAGCTTCTCCTCAAAGTCACATCCATAAGTCTTTCCTCTGCCTTCCTGCTGTTCCTATTCACAGCTTTCAGGCTACACCACAGCCTGTCTTTTTTCAACCACTTAAACCTTTCTGAGTTTATCTTCCTTAGTTCTGGGTATGCACATTCCTGTACATTTGAAAACAGGTCTGAACTGAGGGTCTATTGTGCTGATCTTCTCAGGGAGATAGTTCGGAATTTCTGATGATTTAAATTCAAAACAGCATAGAAAAAACACATTTTGAGCTTATCTTAGGAATTTTATAATCACAAATTAATATTATTCAGAAATTTTCTTTTGTACCCATTGTCTTTTGATAAAACTTAATTTGGAGAGGTCAAATTACCAAAATAATCAGTGTACACTTTGGTAAACATAACAGAAAGGTCAAAAAATTCAGTCTCTGGCTCTTACATAAATCCAAAAGCTACCACTGGAAAGATAACCTTTTAATAGGACTTTTACTTGCTTTTCTGACTAGCAGGAAAAAAAAAATAAAGCAAGTGTTATAGCACTTCATGAGACAATAGAATAGCTAGCGGATCCTAAAAATTTCATCACCAATGCATCAGACCCAAATAATGAAACATGCACAGTCAGTAAGGCTGTGGATCAAAAAAGAAAGCAAACATTAGGGAGAAAAATAAGAAGAAAATGTAAGAAGAAATCTTACATTTACTTTGTGCATCCACAAAGTTTCACATGATTAAGTAAGACTCCTGTTTTTTTTAAATTTTGAGGCTTTCTGTACAGGTTATAGGGAAAAGTACAAGTTGTTCCATAAGAATCTTCATTATTTTTTTCATCAGCTATCAAACTATCCCAGTCTCAGCTGCAAAAATAGCAACATTCTCAGTGTGGAAATAGTAGAAGCCAAAATCCAATTTTAAAAGTTCCTGGAAGTATTGAGTACCTTTTTTTTCCCCCATCATAGACCTGAGGTTGCCTTTTTGCACTGTGAAGAGGCGACCTGAAAATTGTCTCAAGATGGCAGAGCCCTGCTGAACAAGGTCAGCTCCCACAGGAACTTGACTTGTCTTTGATTCTCACCCTCAACATGAGTCACATAAACAGCAGTGGGCAGAGCTGCAACAAGGTTGAATGTTTCCTGGATAAAATCCCTGGGTAATGACCCTTCCTAGGAGTGGGAATAATGTAATACTGCTGGCTTTAATAAATGTGATGGAGAGCAGTGTAAGTATGGGCCAGAAGGCAGGCAGGAAGTGCTGCACTTCCCTCCAGGGGCTGTTTGTGCCTGTGGTGCTGCTGCTCAGCCCAGCCAGCTCTCAGCACCACATCCCCACAGCCTGGCTGCTCTTCCTGCCTGTTTGTGCCTTGTCCCCAGCAGCCTGAGGCAGGTGTCTCCTGTGAGCCACTTCTGCAGTGGTCCATCAGTAAGGAGAGAAGATACATCATAAACAAATTGTCAGATAAGGCCTAGCTGCTACTTAGTACATTCATGGCTGTCCTGAATAACTGTCTTTTTTTTTTTCTTTTTTTTTTTTAAGAAAGTCTGAGGTTTATTTTAGCAACACCTGGGAGACCTTCCCATATGATCAGAATGAAACCACTCATCTTAAATAGGGTTTCAGCATTTTATCTTGCTTACTTTTAGCACTGCCTGGCCAAACAGGACAGCTGGATGACTACAAAATCCATTTTTCCCTGGATGAAACTGCAAAGGACCACCCTTAACTTTCTCTTTTGTACCTAATTACATCTACCTCCTTTGCTCAAGTATTTCCCATTTGGTGTTTTGTAAACACTGCAGTGTCCCTCCAGGCACTCGGGAAGGTAACTTTGAATTTGGCCCAGGTTTGTTGGGGGAATTGGACCAACCTACCTTCAGAGGTCCTTCCAAACTGAATTATCTATCACTTTAGATTTCTTAAAAGCTGAGAAATCACTGTTGCATCAGTTTTTCCTTCAGCAGTTATTATCTCACCAGGATGATTATCCTCTTGCTTTTAACCTTGCACTTGCTCATTGACACAAATTTTAGTCAACAAGGTTAACTTAGGAAAAATATGTCAGTGTTTTCTCTGCTAATCAGCAAATAAGATCACTATGACTTTCCCAGCTAATTAGGTTCCTTATGAATATTAATATGTATTAATAATTAATGTCAAACAGTTTTCTCACAGTGAAACTTTCCTGCTTGTATTTTTGCAGAGCTTTTAAAGCACCATGAGAAAAACTCTCCAGCTGAGTGACAGAGGCAACAACACAGTTCCCCCTCAATTTAATAGGCTTTTTATTATATTGTGAACAAAAACTATATAAGAAAAAGACGCAATACAGAACAAGCCATAGGTAGCTTCACAGATAAATACTACACTCAGGCTGATGCTGGAAGAACAAATGAATTTTTAATTCTGCCAAATTTCCTTCTAAAATCAGTATAACTTGCATGTTTAAGTATGCCCCCCCTAAAGTCCTAGCTGGGTAGTTCTAAGGAGCTAAAAGGAGCAGGTCTTCTCTGCAGCTTAATGATAAGGGTTTCATGAACAAAAAAGGGCTAAGGGAAAAGTCAGAAGGGGAGATTTCTGCAGTTATCCATGAAAGATGATTATCTATTTACAAGATTTTATCCATGGGAGCTTTACTGTACTTCCTGCTTTCTAACCATTGGCATTTGGGATTCTGATTCTACAGTTACTGAGTTGTAATTGTCCTCTTAGGAAGAAAAGTAGGATGAAGGTCAACAGCCCTTTCAAAGGATAGCCAGGACTTGACCATTTATCTAAATGCTCAAGGCAATTATCTGGCTGCCCAGGCAAGGCACCCAGGATGTGGGAAACCAAAGTTCAAGTGCCAATACTCTGGAGAAGGTGTTAGTCCAGCTCCCTCCTCTTTGCTATCACTTTATCCATCTGCTACAGGATATTCTGGGAAGTTCTGCTTTGTATGACACACCTGAATATTCAGTAGGACAAAGAAAGCAAATAAGTATAGTACAGTGTGGTTGTTAGAGCATTCGAGAAGTGAGTGCTTTACCACTTCTTCCTGGTATTTAATAATTAAATGGAATGCCCGCTTTAGACCTTCTCCCCTGAGCAACTGGGTGACTACAGCACTCACCTAGCCAATACCAGTGTTCTGAGATAAAACCTGGAGGTGTTTTAGGTCTAGGTGAATGCTTCACTTCTGAGCTATTATGGATGAAAAGCAGATGCCTCCAGCCATGACTGTATAGAATTACATATCAGCATATACATTGTATCAAATCCTGCAGATGAAATAGGATGGGCAAAAAAATTGTCCCCTGAATCTGGGGTTTCTGTCTAAATTCAAGGTATTTGGGTCCTGTAAAGATACAGATGTTAATATTGTCGGGTTATGGCAACATCTAAGTAACTCTCATGAATTTTCTCTTTTGAAACAATGTATTTACTGATTTATTACAGCTAATAGCACCTATATTTTGCTCAAAACCACATAAAATCACATAGAATCACTTGAATTCTAGTTTTGTAACTTCATTCTCTAATGCTTTAAAAATTTACAGATTTGAATACTAATAAACACAGTGCCCAGCAGTCCCTCTCAAAAGAGAAACTAGGAACCTCAGTGAAGAAGAATTCTTGAGTTCAGAAATACATGAAGCTAATTCTTGCACAACTCTGAAGTTTTGAAGTTTTCTGAGAAAAGCCATGAGCTAATATAGTTGAAGGATCCTTCTGAGTCTTTCTGCCAGGCAACTTATTTCCTTCTCTTGTTAAACCAAGACATTCAATGTGTGAAAAGCTCTAGTCTGGTCTGCACTGCCTTGCACAACTATGTCAAATCTGGGACCTAGAAGTACCACATTCTCAGTCAGATAATACATTTGCCTCTGATACCACATATCAGCATTGCAGCTCTATAGTAATACTGTACCATTACTAAACTACTTTTTTACTGCCTTGCAATTCTATTAAAAAAACAAAACAAAACAAAACAAACTTGTAAAAACACAGATTATTTTTCCAAGAAACCTTAAGGTGTGTCAAGAACAATTCAAAATATTCCTTGGCTAGAAGATTTGGTACAGCATGCAAACATAGAGAGCAGAAAGAAGAGAATGAAAACAAGGAAATCATCCTGTTAGCCAATTAGGATAACATTGATAATTTACTCATTCCTACATATTTGTTATTAAAAAATGTGAATTCTTGGGAAGTTTTGAGTGTAGCACAGTGATGTCTGGTGCATAGCTCTGGGAATAATATTGTAAGCATACCTTCTGCCAAATGGTATCAGCAGCAAGAGGGAGCTAAATTTAAATATCAAAGACATTTAAATTGACACACACACACTGGCTGCTGGCCAGAGACCTAAGGAAAGCTGTGTTGCTGGGTTTGTTTTTTAATGAGTTCCTTTTTTGGATCTCAGGGAGCTTGGTAGCAAGCTGTCTGTCAGGATGTAGCACTAGGGAGGCAGTGAGATGTGAAACTGATGTGTGGAAGATCAACAGTAGATAAGTATTTTAAAGGTAGTTGGATAGAGGTAATAATTACATACACATCAACAGGAGAGGTCACCCAAGGACAGAGGACTGAGGATGGGGGGGCAGCAATACCTTTTGAGAAGGCTACACCATGAGGTGGGAGGAAAAGCTTTGGAGAAAGACACTTGAGGGAAAGTCTAGACTGAAACCTAAAGAGCATAAAAAAGTCCTTATGCCCAATGCTACAAGGTATCAGAGGACAGACATTTAACACTGGTGTCAAGGGCAACAAATACATCAGAGAGGGTGAGGATCATCCAAGATGTGCAGGTTTGAACCTTGGTTAGAAGTAGAATTTCAGTGATTGTACACGGAGGATGTCTATGAAGAGGAGCCATCAGGAACACACTGAAACTGGTCTAAGACTCAGATCACAGCTATTTATTTCCTTATTGCCACCACAGTCACTGTTCATCTGCTTTGTTTTTTGTAACAGTTGTAAGCATCAAGAGCTGTAGAACCAAGTGTTCTGTCTCTAGTCATGTGGACAGCACCAAAGGTCAGAAGAGATGCATAATGGGCCAGGAAGATTTTGTTTCCCAGGAAAAAATAAATCAACAGGGCAACTGAAAGATTAATGCAGTGAACAGGGGAATAGGGAAGAAATAGCACAGTCAGCAAAACAAGAATGAAAATAACAAAAGCTGTTAATTATCATATTACATTGCGGTTAGTGGGTCAATTAACATTTGCTACCTTTGCTGTGTTTGTTTATGAAACCTGCAACTAGTACAGAAAGTTGCATGTTAATTTAAAAGAAATCAAGAAACACAGATAATACTGTTTATTGCTAAAATCAAAGCAGTCACTTAGTAGCTTATCTTGATGAGGCCTTGCTGAAATGGGGTGGCATCTTCTCAACAGACACTGAGCTGAAGTAACCTCTCTGGAACCACTTCCTTAAGCATACCTTCAGCTGCCGTATTTCATTTAGTTTGCATATCATTTTCTAAGCACTTCTTAATTGATTAACATATTTTTTAAGTACATTAGGATATAGCTAATACTGGCTATGCAAATTTGGTAAATTAAAGTACAACCCGCAGCTCATCTGCAGTACATTGAATTTGCATTGTGTTTTTCAGGCCTGCCTTTCCCTGCTTGCACTCTGCAAAGCTAAACTCAGCAGTAGGGAAGGACAGAGGGTGAAAAGATTTCCAAGGACTCCTCACATATCTTCTAGCAAGGTGCAGCAGATCTTATTTCCCAGTCTCTCCTTCCTTGGGGCCAGCATCTCAAGAAACATCAGCAAGTATCAAACTGTGCAGGCAGGAATGGTCAGACAAGGGCCCCTTCCAATGATGCTTCTGAGACCTGGAGCTTCACCTGGCTTCTCAGTACTCTCTGCTGCAAAATGGGTATAATTATACTCATCTGCCATGCAAAATTGCAATGTTTTCATTAGCTAAGATGTGCTAAGTGTCTGGAAGAAAGTTGGCTCACATAAAGTGATTAAAAGAGAACACAAAGGCAGTATAAGTTCTCAACAGATCTCTTCAGAACGAGAAGCTATGATCAGATTAAATAGGTGATATTTGTTTAAAAAGACATTGGTGGTATGAAATACTGGCACCCCACCTTCTCCTTATGCCTTGCAGGGGCTTGTGCATAACACTCAGGATGCAGGGATGGGCCAGCAGGTGGCTGTAGATGGCAGCGGCTGCCTGGAATGGGGCAGGTCCCAGGATGCCAGAGGAGACCCGGAGCAGGCTCACTGGAGTGATTAATACCGGTACCTTTACAAGCAGTCTTTGGGCAGGGTCCGGCCCTTGGCTATCCATGCCCCAAATAGGCTCAGCTAAAATCAATTTCTCCTGTTCCCAGTGTTTTGAAGTCAAACCACTAACACCAGGGAATTTGTACTTCAGAAGTGCCTACTATGGAATAAATGGTTGCATTGCACTATGTAAAAGGTAGTGACAAATCATAAATATGTTTATCAAAGTGTTTCCCAACTCGCCAAGCCAGTATACCTCAATTCTGAACTCACCTGAACATTCACTGACACCATTCCTTGATACTCTAATTTTGTCAGGCTCTTTATCAGAAATTTGGATCCTGCAGTCTATCAAACACACGTCTCATTATGGCAAGTGGGACTTTAAGGAGAAGGAAAGTGGCTTGCAAAATATTCTCTCTAATTTCACCAAGAGGGTATCAAAAGACAAGAATCTTTCAGATTTTCCTTAGAAAGAGATTGGGAAAGATTTTGTATTGTTCTTCCTGCTGGACTCCCATGTTCTATGTTTTCAAAACACAGTAGTGCTTTTGGGGCTGTCTGTCAGAACATTCCCATGTCAAAGGATGAAGAAATCACCATGACCAGTGGAGGCATCAGAGAAGGGAACAGTCTGGAGCCTATCGTAGCTGCACTAAACCAAGAAAATTACACAAGCATTGCACAAGTGGGGATTCACTGCAAGTGTTGCCTCTGGCTCGCATTCCTTTTAAGCTGTTATAAAACTTTAAATATAATTAATAAATAACCAGGCCTCTCAAGCAGAGCTGAGTCCCAGGCTCTGCCCCCTGCATGAACCGCGGTTGTTATTTCAGCTCTGGATATGAAAGTGCAGCGTATGGCGGCGGCCGCAGCGCTGCTCCAGCTGCGGGGCTGCCTGCGGGGCTCCGCCGGACTGGCCCGGCTGCATTGCTGCTGCAAGGAAACAAACCACAAAAGGAGGGGCAGGCTAAATCACAGCCCTCATTCCAGGCCGGGATGGATGGAGGTAGCTCTTTCAAAGTGCCCTTGGGATGAAGGGCGAGGAAGGTTATCTGCTCCCTGACATCGGGGGATTTCCTGCTCCTCCTCCTCTCCCCTTCCCTTCCCCTGCAGCATCAGCAGTGGCCGGAGCCACCCCGATCTCAGGGCTGGGAGCCCAGGACTGCCTTTGCAGCCTTCGTTTCTGTGCCCCTTCAGGAAGGGGGCAGGAAAGGCGAGGGATCACTGGATTGAAGGAGGAGAGCTCTGCCTTTTGGCTGCCTGGCGGGAAGGAATCTTCCTCTCCCACTGTGCCCTCAAGGCGATTCTCTAAGGGAAAATTCTTTGACAATAGTCCTCCCCTCCTTTTTTTGTTTATCAGTCTTTGCAAAGCTAATGATCAGCTCTGGAATTAAAACACTCTCAAATTCTTTAAGTATGTAAAGACAAGTTTTTAGACCCATGTTACACGTTGTAATTTTTATCCACTCACGGTAATTTCAAAACTATCAGAAATCTGTTCTCTGAGACTCTGGTTGCAATTAATGTATTGATATCACCTGTACCCGTGTTCCTTTGTGCCACAGCAACTCTGTGAAACATTAATATCAAATTTAAGAACTACTTTTCTCATATAACAGGCTGTTTATTGGGAGTGTCTGGGCTAAAGAGATAAAAGAGTGTGACTAGACACAAACACCTAAGAGTCAATATAGACTACTGCTAATTAGAAATTCTAATAATTACGGATTTTATTGGAGTTTTTATGTTTCCAAAAATCTGATCACTTTCATCTAAGGGTATAAAAAAGAGTGCAGCTTCTGACAGCTTTGAAAACATCAGCTGTGGTTGCTGGTCTGAGACAACAGTAACTTGATTTCTAGAGCTGAGAAAATCTCTGTGCATGTCAGATACCACACAGAAGGTTTAAAAATGAATACTATAATCTCATGCTTTATATTGTAGTATTTGTCCTAGTAAGTGCAAATTCAATGCATGAAACAAAATAAGCACTGAGTACCAAATGCTCAGCAGCCAGATGCTTGTAGGTAGAGATGGAGAACAGGAATATTACTGCAGCTATATAAATATTCAATGTTCAGCTACTATGAAGCAATAATTAATATCAGGTCTTGTTTAGACTTTTAAATTAATGATGCATGACAAATTGCAGCTCAAAATTGACCTAAGGAGGGCATTAAAATTCACCATAAAGTATTTTCCAGGGTTGTCACAGAAGATAAAGCCCAGAGTACATTAGATGGCTAATTTGTCCCCTGGTTGATGATCCATGATTTCAAGACAAACTCTTGTTGCAATATATTCTTACAATGAATCAATTTAATATTTTACCATGTGTAAAATGGTGAAAGGCACCTTATAATCTGCTAAGGACCTACTCACAAACTCTGGCTTTGAATTTGGACACATGAGTGTACTAAAGGAATCCAGGAATTTTCAGATTTTATCTAAGAATAAAATACAGTAAAAGTAAAGAATATTAAAGTAAAGAAGAGCTAGGATCAACAAGCAGGTTTTATGCCAAGGATGACTATGTATTCAGGTAATGCATTTACATACCATGGAACAATAGTCTTGCTGGTTGCTGCAGATTTCCCTTGTCTTCAAGTGTCATTCTTGACTCATATCCTGGGACATCCAAGAAGAACTGAGACAGAGGTTGGAAAAGGGACAAAGAGAGGATGCTGGTTTAGGAGCTTTTAGGAGCTTACAGACCAATTTTTAAAGTATTGTTTTATTGAAAATAGAGCACTTAAAAAAAATCTGCTGTGTAGCTATGTCCTATGGATGATATGCAATTGCCTTCTCTGCTATTTTCTCTATTTAATAAGCAGCTCTATGAATTTTGGATGACCCCAGGTTTTGTAACATGGTTGATAATCCCAATTGTGGTATTGTGCCCAGGAAACATGAAAAAATTAATGAGGGGAGGGGAAGGGAAGGGAAGGGAAGGGAAGGGAAGGGAAAGACACAATGTACTTTAGGGGAGACAGGAAATGGCTGACCCCTTCTTCATGTGTGTTAGCAAGTCCTTGCTGTCCTACCATTGGAGCACCTAAGCTACAAGACAAGTTGTATGATCTCTGGGAGATTTCTCCTAGCCATGTTTCCAAATGTGGCAGTAGTCATAGGAGGAAAAGGATGTTATAGGTGTTCCCTGAGCACAACAATGGGATCAGAACTTTCAGGCAATGTGGGTGAGGGATGACCTGACTGTGGAGCTTGGCTGGTCCTTCTGAGTACTCCTAAAAGCAGAATTGTAGGTTGCTGGAAAAATTTATGAGGGGAAGTTTATATCTCTACAGACATCGTGTAGTGCTAAGTGAAATTTTTGAGATTTGCATATTTGAAAGTGAATACCTAAACACCACCAAAGCCTAACCTCAATAATTCATGGTCCTTCACAGATCCAACCCAGTGGGCTCACAGAGATATAGAGCAAAGATCATAAACCAAGTAAATTCAACATCTGTAATAAACAGATATTTTGTATGTGAAAGTATTCAAAAAACTCAATCTTTCCAATTCCAGATCAGTTCCCTCACATCATCACAACTGATTTTACTGTGGCTTACAATAAGGCAGGTGACTATGGACTTTTTTACATTTTCATCCACTAAACTATCAGCTTCTGTTTAAAGGATCCATTGTAGGAAGAGAGTTTCATAGATAGAAAATAAATTAAAACAGTTATTCCAACATTTCTTAAAAAATTATTGTATAGAAGAAAAGATACATATTTTATACTTCTCAAAAACAGCAGAACATAATCCTGATAATTATTTTAAGGGGTTATATGCTGAAAAGTGACTGTAAAAACATTTAAAGTATACTTTTTTCCCACATATTATTTGAATATCATAAAACACTGTTGTCCCATGTGTTCTGGGAGTCTGAACTGGTGATATGGGAGGGTGTTGGGTTTCAGTGGACAAACTCCTGTTACAGCATTGTAATAATTTGAATGAACACTTAAGGTGGTTTTGGCTGGGATGGAGTCAGTCTTCTCCATAGTAGCTCCATGGGGCTGTGTTTTGGATTTGTGCTGGAAACAGTGTGGTAATCCTGGGATGTTTCATTATCCTGAGCAGGGCTGACACAGTCAAGGCCTTTTCTGCTCCTCACCCCAGGAGCGAGGAGGCTGGGGGTGCACCAGGAGCTGGGAGGGGACACAGGCAGGACAGCTGACCCCAGCTGACCCAAGGGACATCCCACAGCACATGGCATCGTGCTCAGCACATGAAGCTGGGAAGGAGGAGGAAGGGAGGACATTCCCAGTGATGGCATTTGTTTTCCAAAGTCACTGTTATGTGTGATGGAGCCCTGCTTTCCTGGGGGTGGCTGAACACCTGCTTGCCCATGGGAAGTGGTGAATGAATTCCTTGTTTCGCTTTGCGTGTGTACACAGATTTTGCTTTGCCTATTAAAGTGTCTCTATCTCAGCCCACAAGTTTTCTCACTTTTACCATTTCAGTTCCCACCATCCCACCACAGGGGAGTGAGTGAATGAGGGCTGAGTTGCCAGCTGGGGTTAAATTCCAACAATGGTTCACAAAGACTGTTTTTCTCTTGGTCTTTTGGCACACATCTTTATGATGCATATCTTAAAATAACACAACAGCAGTCTGCAAGGAAATGAGCCTGATCATGGAATAGAGAGACTAGGACTTTCTTCCCACTGTCCTCTTGGCTGGCAGAATTTGTGCCTCATTCACTCTGCCAGCTACCCAATAGGTTTTCCTGTAGTATTGATTTCCCTTTAAGTATGCTTTACAACCTGAACCTACCAGCTAAAAACACTTCATAAGAGCAAGATCTTATCACTTGATGACTTGTGATATCAAGAATGTGTTTTAACTTTGGTGTCTATCCAAGCAGGTGTTTTATCTTTCTTATGAACAGCTTTCATGGTTAGAATTCATGCTCTATTTGCATGTCAGTAATAATAAAAAAAAGCCCCTTCTTCTACTTAATAGCTGGATACTGTTCACTGGAGAATGAATATTATAGATATCATTACCAAATCAAAGAAATTTTATTTTTCTTTTAAATCATCACAGACATCAACAGTGAGTTGTACTACAAGTATTCTATCTGCTCAGACACAGAAATGTATTGAATGACAAAATCTTCACCACAACCATAAAAAAAAAAATCAAAATAATTAAATAGGACATGAAGTAATTTGTCCACCTTATGTTATACCTAGTGTCAGAAAAGCAGATGATGTAACCTCAGGCATTTTCACTCACACCTCAGCTGTCCATCACTGTTAAACATAGAAGACTGGCTTTAATACAGCAAGAAGCTGATCTAGCTGATCTAACACTGCAGCACCTAATCTCACTGGCTAATTAGAAACACTTGAAATTGATTCTTTCTGAGGCCAGCAACAGCTGGTATGGTGCATTCAAATTGGCAGAAGCTGCTGTGATGTACTAACTAACTGCTGCAAGTGAGAACTGTCAACCCCCCCATGGAAAAAGTGAATCTCTAGGTGTTAGTTCTTTCTGAACTGCTGCAGTATTGTGCTGGTTTAGGGGAGCCTCTGAGTGTTACTGGGAAGAGTGAAAAAAGAATAATAGCAATTTATGCAGAAAATAACCATAGCTGCTACTCTGATGAGGCTTCACTGCTTAGAAGGGCATGTTTTGCTCAGCAGCTACTCAGCCAATCTATTTCTCTTCTGCTTTGCACTTGGGTTGGGGCAAATTGTCAGCCTGCCCTTCATACAACAGTGCCTTTAAGAAAAACAAAGGAAAAATATTTTTTCATTCCCTCCACCCTCCTTCAGTATTTGTTCTGCCTGTGCTGTGTTACTGCATAATCTTGCCTACTGCTGGTAATGTGGGTAATGTAGACATCTACAGTTTGTCATTACAGAGGTATAAGATTAGATATTGTAAAGACTTAACTTTTCTTATATTATCAAATACTGATTTGTAGCAGCCTTATTGCTTTCCATTGCTGATTAGCCTTTGATGAGGTCTGGTAGCAGTGCTGGCTTACATACCCTACCTGAACCCTCCTGCTTTTGCTTTGAGATTTGCCTGTTTGTTGACAGAAGAGTCAGGCCTGTCTGGCTTCTCTTCTCTTAGAACTGAAAGAAACAGCACAAGAAGATGTGACATGTCTAAATCGTTAGAATTCACTCAAAGGCCAAATTTAATTTAATTTTGGCTTGTATTTGGCTTGGGTTATTACTTCTGTTGTTTGTATCAGCCCAAAATACTGACTACTCCTATGATACCCTGTCTCTGTAAATGAAAAGGCAAAAACATTGACTAGCATAACTGTGCTTGTAGTGAAGGTAACATATTAAGTAATTTACCTCAAAATATCTTTTTTTTTTTAAAATTTACATCTATCTTAAAATGCAGTTGTTTTAACTATTAAGACATATTTGAGTTCACAGTGAAAAACTGTGTGAAGAGTATTATCATCCTTAACCCAGATCCTAGCTCTAAGGGAAAAAAGAGTCTTATATAAGAAATAGAGGAACAAAAAAGACTGTTGGGTCTATTCTATTAAAGCTCACTCCATTCAGAAAACATTTCCCTGCGGTCAGAATCTAATTGCTTTCTGAATAACCATTATGTATTCGCCTTTGCCCACTGGGCCATTCCAAACGTGACATTCCTTAGAGGGGAAAAATGACATCCAGCTGTCGTGTTTGAATTACTTTTTTGCTAGCAAATATCAATATTTCATCCAAGAAGCTGTATTAGGAAAAAAATTAATTATAAATGCAGTAAGTCTGATGATAAGTGCTAAAATTAACATTTGCCACATTCCTTAGTTTATTACCTGTCTGTGTTATGATACAGGTTTTCATTGCATCACTCTGTGCCATGTGCTCCAGAGGATGCTTGCTTTGCTTGGTGCTAAGGAGGGGTGACATGTTGAATGATCAGCTTCAAGAGTTTCACTGTGCAGCTTCAGACATTGAAATGTGTTCTGTTTAATACTGCACCCAAGTCACAAATGTTAATTTCCTCACAGCCTCCTCTGTGGTGCTTGGAACTATCATCAATATTGAATTCATTTTCATACCTTTCTGGAGATGAATATAATTCCTTGTTTTACTAAGGCAGAGCTGAAGCCCGGTTAAGCAAATATCAAAGATATCCACTTGTTTTGGATTTCCATTTTGGGGTCATGAGAATACTAAGCTTATTTGGAATACTTTTCATGTGCTTTAGATAACAACATATTATTACTGTGGAGAGAAAACACAGATGAGCTGAAAAGCAGTAAATTGTCCATCCAGTACAGCCCCATCACAACTGCTTTTCTTTTCGTAGTCCCATTCTGTTGGAACCCTTCCATCCACTGTCTTAGTCACCTGTATACTATTTTACTTGACTGCCAAAGTCATACCACTGGTGTTCTGATCTTCCTTCTGCTCAGTCTCCTCTCATTCAACATCCCAGGATATGTCTGAAGTAATTGCCAGGAAAAGCTATGCTGCTAAGTGTGGGGAAGGGAAGTATCTATCAAGCCTGTAGTTGTGCCAGTCTTTTAAGATCTTGATGTTTTCATGGTTGCTAGTGTCATTTCTATGGGAGGCATGAGAGGGACATGCAGTTCCAGCAGAAATAGCAAATATAAAGTGAAGAGGTGACTGGTGGATGAGTCAGACCAGGAGTGGCACAGGAAGGGAGGAAGGGAGGAAGGGAGGAAGGGAGGGAGGGAGGGAGGGAGGGAGGGAGGGAGGGAGGAAGGAAGGAAGGAAGGAAGGAAGGAAGGAAGGAAGGAAGGAAGGAAGGAAGGAAGGAAGGAAGGAAGGAAGGAAGGAAGGAAGGAAGGAAGGAAGGAAGGAAGGAAGGACTGCAATGTTTGGTTTTATTTGGTTTTACACTAATGAAATAGCTGCAATGGAGGAGCACAGGCAGGTGATAGCAGCAATCCCAAAGGTAAGCAGATATGGCCAAGCCATCAGGAACTGTGCTGACAGCCGTGAGCCACACGTGGATTTTCAGCAGTTCCTGTGTAACTCCTGTTCCCCAGCACCTCGGACCGACCAGCACAGCCTTGCTGTGCTCAGACTTCACCCATGGGATCAAGCAAGCCTTCAGCTGCCAAGGCTGGTGTCATCAGATCTTCTGGAGGCCAGCTGGGTACCTAAGACAGGTTTTACTGGCAAGGAAGGAATTACATCCTTGGAATCACTGATTTCCTGGCAAAATCTGTTGGAGTTTGCCATCAGTCATCTCTCTGCAGCAGCTTCATACTCTTGCTGGAGACAATTTCCCAAGAGATACCTCAACTGGAAGAGAGGCCGTGCTGGAGTTTTCTTAAAGGAGAGCTGATCTGTGTGTTCAGCTTGATTGATGTGTTCCAATGAATCCTGTGGTCTGGGACCTGTGAGATGAGGGGCCATCTTAGCATTTCTAGTCCTGAAAATCTGAGCACTGTATGCTCTCTGACAGCTGCTGATATCTCTGTTGGTTTTCATCTCCATGTTCCTCCTAAGGCTGTGGTTCCCCACTTGAAAGCAGAACCTGTGTCCTGTTGGATGAAATTAGTGGGTGGGCTGTGAGTGTGCTTTTGTTCAGCTTGCAGAGACTCCTGAGAAGAGGTTTATGCTGGTTTTGGTCAGCTACAGGAGAACAGACAGCATGCAACACAGCAATACAATCCTGGTTACCCTGCCTCGTCTACAAAAGTGGTTTTGGTAAAAAAGAACTGGCAAATGTAGAAGGTATTAATTGAACCTGTCCTTGTGTGCATGACATGTGAGATGCAGTACAAGGGCCTTGAACACAGACTTTAAGATCTCATCAAATTGTTGTCTGGGTTGTACTAGAGCAGTCCCACTGATCTAAGAAGTAAAGATAAATAAATAAAAGCCTACATTTTATGACAGAATTTAGTGACCTCTTTTTCTTTCTCTTGAAACATATATTTCTTTATAACATACAGTTTTTTTCATCTTAAATATAGGCAGCTACAAAAGGTATGTTAAAATGTCAGCAGGAGATTGACCTTTTTGAAACTTCTAAATAGCCATTCTAACTTTTAGTCTATTTTTTTTCTGAAAATACAGGTCTAAGTTTAAATGCTGGCTCCAGGCAAACTGTTTGAATTGTTCAACTGTCTAAAAATATACTTAAAAGCTGCATGTGAGGAGACAAGATGCTGATGTAGAAGCAAAGGAAAAGACAGAAAGTCAGAGCCTTCAGGAAGCTGTAACACAAAGACTCCACAGAAGTTCCCTTCAAATTATCCCTCATCTGCCTGCTCATAGTGCAGATATTCATGTGGAAGGAGCATGCTGAATTCTTCCATGAAAGTTACATAAAAAGAAGTAATCTAAAAATAACATTTTTTGACCAGGAGACCTGGAGGCAATGAAGAACAGAAAGATTCAAAATATCAGAATTAAAGAAGGTAATTTGCTACAGACAATCTTTCTAGTAAGCAGCTAGAGACAAAAAAAAGTAATGCTGTTTGACATAGCCTCTAAACACAGAAAACCTTGCAAGCTCCTTAGATTTTTCCTTGCTAGCATGACATAGCAAGGCTTTTTTCTTGGGTACTGGGTCTGCCAGATCAGGAACTGTGGAATATAAAAGCAGAAGGTTTCAACAGTGACCAAAGGGGCAAGGCTGATGAAATGGGCTCTTGGATTTTGTTCTCTGAGGCAAAGAAAATTTTGCAAGGCAGATCACCTGATTCCTTGCTTCATGCAATCTCTTTTCATTCAGTCACTAGAGGCTGGAGATAGTATGTTTCTTTATAAACAGCTTTGAAAGATTTCTGATCTGCCTTAATTGGGTTACCATCCTGTCTTTCCCTGCAGTTCTGGATGAAATGTTGCTTTGTGACATACATTTCCTCTTCCTTTCTGTACAAAAGAAAAAGATGAAGATCAAGTTATTTCTGAATAACAATGTCTAGACACTATTGCTGGACGCCATCCAAAAATGTTTAAACAGGTCATAGCTTAAGCTGGTGTAAACTGGCACAGCTGCAGTGGCTTTGTTCTCGTTATCCTGGCTAAGGCAGGTGGGGATGTAGCACATGTTAACCATGCCCTTCTTGCTCCCAGTGCTCTGACAAAGACTTTTCTGAGCTTTACTCAGGCTTATTCATTTTTGGGTACTCTGAGTGATGGTTTAATGTAAGAAATTATGAATGAGATTTAAGTGCATGACCCAGTATCGAGACTACTACTGGCACTTAATCTTCCACCTTCCATGTAGACATTGCTTTTGTACATAGTTTAATATTTTACTGCTGTTCCTGCCTGTGTGTTGGACTGTGTGCTCTTTTGTGTGTGAAACTTCAGGATTGCAAAGAGATTGCTCTGAGTGCACTGTATTACTTCTTTGTCTCTTTCTTCCTCCTCTCATCATGCTCAACCTTTGGTTGACAACAACTTCAACAAGTAATTATGAATCATCCAATCTGAGAAGAAATGCTTCAATTGCTTTCATAATCACCTTTCTGTCATCACTAACTACAGAAAAAACAAAGTACTGTCAAGATTGACCTCCACACTCTTGTAAACAATCTGGTCTTGCTGTTTGCCTGCTGTTGAAACAATGAGGTAGACAATGGGCTGTAGAGAAATGGGCCCAACCCCTTTGCCCAGAGTTTTACAGTGACTCCTCTCATCTCAATACGTGTTCATTGCTGGCACTGTACAGGTCTCAGCACGCTGTGCTTCATGACAATCTTACTAACTCAGCTTCAGTCAGAGGAAGAAATCCTTTCCTTGTTAGCTTTGGAAAGATTTGGGTTCTGTTTCAATGCATTTAATATTAAAACAAGAAAAAAATAGAGAAGTGAGACAAAATTGTTGCCGACACAGAGTGGGAAATGAGTGGGAAATGTTATCTCACCTAGAGGCACTTTGTTCAGAGAGACTCAAAATGCAAATTTCGTAATCTTGGTCATGTTCCAGGTGATGGCCCTGGTTAAGCAAATGAGAATGTTTTAACTTTGCAAACTGCTGAAAATGCAGGAAATAGAGAAAACAGCATGAGCCAGCAGTTGCCTTGTTGCATGGGGTATGAAGCAGGAACGGCTCCCCGTGGCCTCACTGCTTGGGAGCTGGAAGCAGAGTGCAGTGCCTTGGCAGGTGCAGGGGTCACAGAAGTGGCTGTGCTGGCCTGGTGGCAGGGGGCTGCTGCTGCTGCTCAGCACAGGTGTGAGGCAGAGAAGGAGACAGCTGTGTTACCATTGTCTGGGCAGTTTTAGTTTTGCACCTTTCTCTCTCATATTAGTGTCTAATTTAGCAAAACAGCTGAGGGTCAAGGCACCCCTTAAAAAGCTTGCTTCTATATTAATGGATTTCAGGGGTTTGCCATTTGACTACTTAACTCTTTTAATGGAGGGAAAATATTCTTTGGAGACTCAAGGATCATCTAGACAGATTGAGTTAATACTTGTGCTCACAGGCAAGCCTTGTGTAGGCAGGGAAATGATGGATCCCTCTCTGTGCTTCCTCATAGTCTAATAGATAATATGATGGAACTTGAGGGTATTTTTTTAAATGTCTATAAATGATAATGCCTGGGAAGAGGCATCTGAGACATGGCCTGTAGTTTAACTGCTGATACATTTATAGCAAGACATAGAAAAAGACCTCTAGTCTCCTTTGTTCCCCCTCAGTGACCAGAGCTGCCAGATCACTTTCTTCTTGTCAAAGCACAAACTTTTACCATGTATTTGCTCTCATTTGATTTGGCTTTTCTCCCTCTGCTGCATCTCAGGAGGCCTCACTCTTCCCTGGTGCCACCTCACAGTGTATAGGAGACCAGAACCTGCATCTCTCAGTTCATCACCCTATTTGAACCTCACATCCCTACTGCAGCAAGGCCTGTCCTGTCTTTCTGCTGCCAGCCTCCTCACCTGGCCTTTGTTCCTGTCCTCCCCTCCCCTCTGTCTGAGCTGCCTTCTCCTGTCACACCTACACCCACTCAGGTGTGCTGGATGCCTCAATCTCTATTTTATAGTCAGGAGGTTGAGGCTTGGGTTTCTTCAGGCCTTTCCTGCCTCACAAGGGGACAGGAAAAAAAGATTGCATGGGACTTCCTGGTGACATGGAAGGAGGAGGAAGAAGTGCCTGGACCTTCTCCAGCAGGCAGAAGCCCTCTGCATCCTGGCTTTCAGGGGAGGGCAACTCATGGGTCTGCAGTTCAGTGGCTGCTGCATGTCCTTTTGAGCCCAGCAGCTTGCAGATGGACAGGGAGGAAATGAACCAAAACTTTGAATTCTCTGCTTCTCTTGCAGTCTCTAATTTTTCTTGATGGCACAGGTCACTTCTACATACACAGCACCCCCATGGCTCTTTGCATTAAAGGACCAGGGAGGGCTTTGCTGTGACTGGGATAAAAATCAAGCATTTGAGGGCACGTTTGGCATAATTCAAGCTATGACTCCTGCTAAAGATTTTACAGAGCAACTTCACTTCTTGTAAGTTGTTCATGAGTAGACTACATTTTTACACATTTAGTTTATTGGTTGTTTATTGTGGGGTTGGGGTTGTTTTGTTGGGGTTTTTTTTTTACATTTTGGTTTGCATATTTTCTGCCAATTCTCTCCTTGATGTTTGTGAAAGATTGATTTCAAACATTTAGCAGTTAACATTTGAGCTGCCCCTATTGAATATATAGACATACATGAGATTTAAATTTCACCTAGCCATGACTTAAGACATTTAATTTGACTCTTTATTAAGGCTGATCATGCGGCCTAAGAAGTTTAAGCAAAGCTTAAAATCAATTGATGGTTGAAAATAGAGGCATTAAGTTTCCTGGGAGCCTAGGTCAGTGCTCCTGTTCAATTCCAATTCCCAGAGGTATTGATAGGAAGCCAAATACATGCAAATTCTGTCTCATGAACCTGGGAAGCAGTGAAATCTAGAGAGAGGAGGAAGATTCTCCCCTTTAGCCTAATGGCAACCTCAGAGGGTATGAGACCATTCTTTCCACTTCCTCAGAGAGCATCTTAACTATCCCCATGTATCTGCAGAGAACCATTTTTGGTTTTCTGGTGTCTGCTTGGGCAGGATGCCGGCTTTTGGTTGTGTAGCATTCTGCAAAATATGCAGAAAACTTTTTGTGCACCTTCCTACAAACAAATCCATGAGCAAGAATATCCTTAGCAAGTAAGCTGCAGTTCTTTCTACTTTTCATGCAGGTCCTGGCGCGATGGGATGTGGGGCTGTAATCAATACTCCAAGTCAATACAACACTAGGTGTGTACCAGTGATGTATTTTCTCATCATCCTGCAGCAGGAATTGCTGCACTGACATGCTGTGTCTGCTGAAGAAAGAGAGAGCTGCATCTTGGAAATGGTTTTTTTTTGGATATTAAATTAAATTGTACAAGAATTTTATAGCAAGGTGTTTAAAGTATAGCAAAAAAAAAAGGGCGCTAATAACTTGAATTGTATTCACAGTATTTTCATATGTTTTATATAGAATTTTGTATGGTAAGTTCAAAGTGTAATTGCTTTTGCTTCAGTGTCTTAAGCTTTATTTCCCCCTGTACTGTCTCAGCAAATTAATTGCCTCAACACCCTTCTCCCACTGACAGGAAACATGGTTTTATAGGCACTGTCCTTCAGTAACTAAGAGGCAGGGTATGAGGCAGTGGTGCTTAGTAGGATTTTTGAAAGGTGACTAACACAGCATTGCCATGGAAATCAGTGGGATTTAGCCAACTGGAAATCTCTTCCCAAAATCTGTCTACCAATGCAGTGAGCTCAATGTTTTGGCTAAAACTTGGTCAGTCACCTCTGCTCATGCTGTCATATTCCTCTGTAAGGGTATTTCAGTTTGGGCACAGGACAGGTTTCTGGCTCATAGGTTCTCTACCTGGTCAGAGTGACCCTGAGATAGGTTAGAAAGTCTCTTTTCCCAGCCCAGCAGTCGAAGAAGGAGTCAGAACTCTTCAATTCTTGGACTCAAGGTTGTTTATTGTATCTTATCTATAAAATTCTTTCTCCTGTCCAGCCAAGATCCGCTCAGCAAGACAGCGAGGGGCACTCTGCCTGCCCCCTGGTTGGTGTTATTTTTTTATACTAAAAACTACGTGTACAATATTTACAATTACTTTCCAATACCTATCACCTATGTTAGACAGTGAGCTTCTACTCCAAATCAATCTAAAAGTGCCAACATCACAGCAGAAGATGGAGGCCAAGAAGGAGAGAGGCTGGACATGCTCAGATTCCTCCATCTTGCCCCCTGAACCCCCATTCTAAAAACCCCAAAAAAATATTTTTTTCACCCCGTGGTAAATTCACTATCATTCTACTTAAACTGTGGTGGCTTGCAGATCTTCATCTAAGGTTGGTAATTTGCTCCATGGGTCATAATCAAAACCACAGGTATCTTGGGCTCTGTGCCAGGGTCTCTGAGCCCCCTGGCAGGGTCTTAGCAGTCCAGGACAACCAGAGGGATGTCCTGAATTCCGACATCTGGCCACATCGGAAAAGCACTGCAGTGAGAGGGAGCTGCACTGGATTATGTGCAGCTCCAAGCTTCCAGCTAGGAGGCACCAGTGGGATGAGGGGCACAGAAGCCTCTCCCTGGCACTCACTCCCTGATTGTAAGGATAAGGTTTCAGATGGCGAGGGAAGCGGGATTGTTTCAGAGGGGGAAGCTGCCGTGCTCAGTGTGCGTCCAACCCCTCTGCTCTCTGCAAGTTTGGGACTTCCTACAGTAGGAAGACGATGATCACATTCCCTCCAAGGTCAACCATCACAGTGGGCAGCAGGTGGGAGTAGGAGCTGTAGTTTTGGCTGGTGTCCTTTAGCTAGTCCCGCTAGGAGACCTCCCACTGCAGCAGGCAAAGGCTGCAAACAACCCATTTGCCTCTTGCTAATGCTGGAGTGCAAATTCCTTTTGCCCTGACCCAGGATAAACACACCTGCATTCTCTTCTTGCCTTGGCATTTGATTTTGCCCCAGTGAATAACAGCAAAACAGAAGAGAGAGCTTTGTGGTTCAGGAAGCTGACATTAAAAGTATTATTAAAAGTAAGTTTTACAAGAAGGCAAGACGGAGGAAGGGGAATTCTGACAAATCTCTGATATGTATGGAATGTTTTTTTTGCATGGGAATAAAGTAGAGTTCAGAGTTTCTTCAATTACATTTTGGGAGCTTAGTTATTTGAAAATAATTGTTTGCAGTTGCTTTATTTTTCCTGAGCCAGGGCAACTTTGATTGATGTAACTGGAACAAACAGGATTGCATAAGTCTGCAGAGGTTTCCTGGTATGCTGGCCAGGCTTTGTAGTGATTTTTATCATAGCTGTGAAATTCTCACCTGACATGTGCACATCATGTCATTTGCAGTACTGCTAACATAAGGCATTCCCACAGAAGGGTCTCCAGCATGTCACTGTGGAGGGATGGAATGCAGATGCCATAAGTTTCTGCTGGACATGGACACAGCAGCAATAAAAATAACTCCCCTGATTTAGCAAAAGAAACCACAAAGGCCAGGTCAGCTTTGCATCTACTAAAAATGGTCCAATGTGATGACATTTTTTTATATCACTTCTGTATTTAATTCTAGAGTCTTGTCATCTGGAAGCAGCATGGGCAGGTGCAAGTGAATGAAATAACAGCTCCAGGGGGTTTTTGTAATTTATCTTTTTAAATATTGCCTGCCATTTGTATTTATAACTAATTCAAAAACTTCTGGTTTATGTCAATGCCTTTTGGATGTTTCTAGGATTTCAAATCAAAAGAACTCTTTGAAGGACAAAATGCAATATTCTGCTGGAGACAAGGTTATTACCTGAAATGTTTGTTTGCATTTGAGAGAAAAACAGGCTTATAGAAATACAAAATAAACTGACATCCTGAATGTCAGCAGTAAGAAGAGAAAGGACATCTGTGCTTCAGACATCCTGTGACTGTGGTGGCAATAATTCATTACAAACAATTGAGAGCTGCAGAAAATCACCTGAGGAGGACAGTCTGTGATGACCAAAATCTCCTGACATTGACATTGGAGTGATTCCCCTGCAGGTAATAGAAAGGTCTTTGGGACACCAACTTGAATCTACAAGACAGATTCACAGAACCTAGAAGGCTGTTTTTCATCACCCATCTGATTATTTCTGCCTGCAGTGATACTGAGTCCTGGTCACACAGAAACAGAGAGGGGTGAGCCCCTGTGCAGCCTCTCCTCAGCCACGCCCTTCTGGCCTGAGGGGGGCATCCAGCCACCACAGTGATGCCCACATCATCTGCAGGGTGGAACTGACTGCAGATCTTCCTCAAGAATGGTTGGGCTTTTAAACAAGGTGGGCAAGTAGCATTGGGGTCAGGGTAAACTTTTCAAAAGAAGCAAAAGCCAGACAAAAATGTTCTTAATTGTTCTTTGGTCCTGCTGATGTGTTTCACAAGGCCATATTAGGACAGCTAAGGACTCCAAAAACCCAGCACTTTGGAGTCTTTGTTCCATTTCTTGTTTGTGAAACTCAAGCTCTTGGCACAGAGTCCCAAAAGTATTTGGGCATGTTGAATCCTAGGGATTCCTATGATCAGGTAACTCAGCTGCAGCTGCCTCGGAGACTCGAGCTCTAGGGCTTCCTATCACTTCTGAGAAGAAGATTTGCACTTTTAAGAATTTTACCCATTATTTATGGGAACAAAGAACCCTTTCAAAAGAGAAGCTTCTAATTCCATAGCACAAGGCCAGCTGTGCCATCATTCCCCGGGGTGAGGGCTGCTCTTGCTTTGCTGGGAGCAGCACCAAGCTCCATTCAGCAGGATGCTGAATTAAGGTTGGACTTTGGCACTAGAGTAGCCCTGTTGAAGGATATACCTGCCTGAGGTAACAACTGATGTTTTTGTTCCTCATTCCTGCTTATTTAGAAAGCAGGCAAATAGTGATAAAGCTTTAAAACAATTCCAAGAAGTTTGTAATTGCAAACAAGCTATGGGAACTCTGATTTAAATCCAATTTTTTGTTTTTCCACAGAACATACATCTTTTTACACCAGGAAACGAATAAACATAGTGTCAACAAGAGCCATCAGATTAATTCTTTAGGATTTGAAGGGCAGTTTGTTCATTGAGTGACTGGCTTCATTCCCTCTCCCTTCTGTGTTAATCTGAGAAACAAAGGGCTCTGAGAAACAGCAAGTGGGATCTGTGTCTGCATTTGGAGTCTTAGGGATTTTAATTTCATTCTTCTCCATGAGCTTTGTATAAGCCTGTCACTGGCCTTCAGTAGAGAATAAATAAGCAGCAATAGCTTGTGTGGTGCCAAAACTATAAAACAACTGATATTAGTGGGAGCTTCCAGTGCTTGTGAGATACTTAGAAATGTGAGCCCCAATGTGAATGACTCAAGGAATGATATTTCATATTTTCCCTGCTAGTACAAAATTCTTAAGTTCATACATTATTTTTAAGAGGCTGTAGCTAAGTTAAAATTCTTGAGGAAAGTACAGGCAATGGTAGGACTGGATAATGACTTTGTGATCTGGACTCCTGCTGTGTAAGGAGATCTCACATAGGATGTCCTGTGATGTAGATGTTCCATTTTTCTGAGAATAACATTAAGGGGTTTTTTCCTATTTTAGAAGGTCCAAAGCCTTGCAATGCCCCTATTAAAAAAATACAGAATTACTCATACACAGTAGAAATAATGTAGTCTGTGTTCCCCTTTATTTGAGTCCTATAACTGGACTTGCGTTGTCTAAGAAGGGTTGAGTTGTCCTGTCATGTGTCTGTCCATACACTCTGCTCCCCTCATGGAGACATTTTTCCATGAAAAATGTAGTAGGAACCTTGCATGTTTGAGATAGAAATTTCTCTTAAATCAACCAGAAGATTCAGAAGGGAGCTTCATGAGAAAGAGCAGTGGCAGTGCCTGTAGCTTAGCCTAGGGAGGGGTGATGAGCAAGCTGGGAGTTTATGGGTGGGGATTAAAGGGCAGACCAGTGTGAGCAACTGTGGTGGGTGTCAGCTACAGATCATCTGATTGGGAAGAAGCAGCAGACAACTGGGAGAAGTGTCATGTTTGCAGGTCTGGTTCTTGAACCACCCTGGTAGCTGCTGGGAGAAGAACACAGCAGGGCACAAGCAACCAAGGCTGTTGGTCTTTTCCAGACACAGGTGACAGAGAAGTCAGCAAAAAGAATCTGCTCTGCCTGATACTTAACAATGTAAAAAAACTGATCAGCAGTAGAAAAGTCAGGGGTAGCCTTGGTTGCAGTGATCATGAGATGAGAATGAGGCAGGGAAATTGGTGACAAAGGACATGGAAAAGGTCAAACTCAGTGCCTTCTTTCCCTTGTTTTTTTCATGTAATATTTGCCTACAGGAATCCCAGGCACCCGAAACCAGTAGGAAAGTTTGAAGCAAGGAAGACTTGCTCCTAATGGATAAGAATTAATTAAAGGAACATTTAGCCAGTCTAGATATATACAAGTCCATGGAATCTGATGGGATGCACCCATTAGTAATGAGGACCTGCTCAATGTCCTTGCAAGGCCACTCTCAGTTATCTTTGAAATACTGTGGTAACTTGAGGAAGTTCCTGAGGTCTGGTAGAAAGTCAACGTCACTTCTGTCTTCAACAGGAGAATTTGAGGAACTACAGGCTGATTAGTCTCACCACGATCCCTCAGAAATGGAGGAAATAATCCCAATTGCACAAATTTACAAAAGTCAAATCATACTTCACTAACCCAACAGATTTTCACAATGAGATGACTGGCTTGGTGGATGAAAGGAGAGCAGTGGGTGCTGTTTATTTTGCAAGGCTCTTGACAGTGTCTCCTGTAACACCCTCAAGACAAAATGTTGAAGTACAGACTAGATAAGTGGACAGTGAGATGGACTGAAAACTGGCTGAACTGCTGGGCTCAGAGGGTGCAGATCAGCAGCTCAAAGTCCAGCTGGAGGCTGAAGTACCCCAGGGGTTGATACTGGGCCAGTACTGTTAATTCTCTTCATTAGTCACCTGGAAAATGGGGCCAAATGCAGCCTCAGTGTGTTTGCAGATGATAAAGAACTGGGAGGAGTGATGCAAGAGCCACAGAGTCCTTGTGGTAAAGGTGGCCAGCAGCCTCCAGGGCTGTGTCAGGCTGAGTGCTGCCAGCAGGTCAGGGCAGGTGACTCTGTCCCTCTGCTCAGCCCTGGGAGACACCTCTGGAACGCTGTGCTCAGCTCTGGGCTCCCCAGTGCAAGACAGACATGGACCTGCTGGAAGGAGCCCAAGAAAAAGGTCACAAAGATGGTTCAGGGCCGTGTAAGGAGAGGTTGAATTGTGATTATTCAGCCTGGGGAAGAAAAGGCTGCAGGGGGACTTTATCAATGTTTTTAAATATCTGACTGGAGAGGAGAGTGGAGTAAGGAAGATGGGCCAGACACTTTCCATGGTGGTGCCCAGTGACACCACCAGAGAAGCAATGTGCATAGAAAAATACAGGAAATTCTGTGTGAACCAAAGAAGTAAAATTTTACTGTTCAATGGTCAAACACTGGACTCAGTTGCCCAAAGAGGTTGTGGAGACTCCATCCTTGGAGATATTAAAAGCCTGACTGGATGGAGCCTTGAGCAAGCTGTTTTAATTGCCCCTGCTTTGACCAGGGTTCAGACCAGATGGTCCCCAAAAATGCTGAACTGTTTTGTGATTCTATGGGATGGGCACATCTGTACATTTACACATGTGTGAACACACAGTATGACTACAAAAACTCTTCAGAAAATCAGGCTTACGAGGATAACAGAAATTTTAAGAGGTTTCTTTCAAGGGGAGTTAGGAAGTTTGGTGCTCATATGAAGAGCACTGTTTTAATCAGTCTGTGTTTAGGTTTGGGTCTTTTATGCAATACAGGCCACAGACTTTTTAGCATATACTATCCAGAATATTATTTAATGTATTTTGATGCAAATACTTCAAATCTAGTGGAAAATGCATATTAAATGCAACACCTTGTGTGTCAGCTAAGCACATTGGTCCAGGTTTTGGTTGCCTTACAATGTCCCTCACCAAGTCATGGTGTTCTAGCTCTGTGGGGTCCCAGGCTGCCCAGTCTGCCTAGCCTGTGTTTATTCAGTTTAGGCAACCACACATCAATTTGGGACCACCCACAACTGCCACAGAAATATTGAGAAGGACCTTCCTGCTCAACATCTATCTAGTGCAATAATTAAAAACACCCAAACAACTTCCACATTTTATTCCTTCCTCAGGTGACCAGGCAACAGCATCTTGCTTCCATCACTTCTCTCCTGTGACAGTGTTTAGGCCCTTTTGAACAGCAGCCCATGGAAGGCAATAGGTGGGCAGATTGTCTATTAAAACAAGTTATTTATTGTGCAGTAAATAATTCAGCACAAATCATAAAGTCTAGTTAGTCTGTTACTTTGAAAGTCTTTAAATCAACACATTCTATATTTTATTTTCCAATCAGCTGCAAAGATGATGCAGAACACAAACAAAGCAAGATCAAAGGCTGTGTATTATTACACTGTGTAAGTCTATAATGGGGATAGAAAGGAAAACAATTTCTCCTCTTCAGTCTATCATGTCACTGTATGTCAAGAATAGTAAATGAAGGCTCTTCCCTGATGCAGAGAAAAATAGTTAACAGGAAATCCTTAAGCTGAGGACAAGGCAGAACAGTTCTGGGAAAGTGCTCTTACTCTCCATCACCTGCCAGAGTCTGCTGTCAATCTCCAGGAGGAGCTTGGATCTTGAATCCAGTCTTGTTTTGAACCAGTTAGTGCAGCTGAGCCAGATAAGCTTGGTCAGTCAGAGGAAACATGGATCTTATAATTGTTCTCTTGAGGAGTTCCTATTATGTGTAGTATGCTAGTTAGGGTCTGAGTCAAGGAAACATATGACCCTGAGCTTTGTTCACACAAATTCAGAAGGGCATTTTGGAGCTTTGTGCACTTAAACATTTTTCTGGAGCGTGGTGGCTTTCTGAGGTAATATCTGTAGCCATCCCAGTGGAGCTAATGGAGAAAGACACTATTGACTCTTGGAATCAGCTTTCTCTGTAGTAATGTTGACAATGCTGAAAAAACCCAGGGATCATCCATAGGATGTAGCCCTACAAGGGGACAGGTTGAATTAAGCCACAGCCGTTGTTTTAACTTGGACTGTCCTGGAGCTTCAGGGATGCGACCATCTGAATGTTTCAGAGGACCAACAGTGAAGAGTCAATGACAGTTCAGACACTTGTGGAGGCTCTCTTTCTCTCTGCCCTCTAGCTGAGAGAGATCTAATATAACAGTGGTTTGGGTGACTTTATGTGACTGTGGAGACTAAACCAATGAGACTGGAAGAGATGAGACCCCCAGAACAGTAATTTATTCACCCCTGTTTCCCTGTAGCTGCCAGAGCATAACAGAGCAAGGTCTTTGCTGAGGAAAAGGGAATACCCTGGGCTAGAGGCCTGGAACCTACCCAAGGGGCAGTGCCAGCCCTCAGGCTCTTTGCAGAAACACCATCCCTGCTAAGAGGATGCCCTGCTTCTCAGAAAGCAGCAGTATAGATGGTCCACAGGAGTCCTGCCCTGCCTAGGAACAAGGCTTTCCATCCCCCCTGACACCACTCTGGCCTTTCTACACTGTCTGAGGTGGTGTCAGTTCCCATCTCTCCTGTGTGTGTATTGCTGCCCAAACCCAGAAGCCCTGTTAGCAACACGCAGCCAGGCCCAGCCGTGGCAACAGCGGATGTACAGTGACCTACTTTGAACACAGCTTATGTAGCCTTTCTTGCTGCTTTATGCTTGAATGGCAGAATTTGCAACAAAAGGTCAATTTATGGCAGCCTTTTATTGCAAGGTTCTTTTTCTGTAGTCCAAAGTTATAATGACAAAATGCTCTGTTGAGTACAATGAGGACTGCAAAAATCAGCCCCACTTTTTATATAAGGCTTTCAACTTTATCTGTTTTAAACAGCTTTTGGTGCTAAGCTTTTTGTTTGTGTTTGCTTTCTTATGAAGAGATCTTTATTACTTGCATGGAGAGCAATAGAGGAATGTGTCTGAATATGAATAGAGAGGGTCAGAAATGTTGGGTTTAAGTAAAATCATAAAAAATACTTCTGAAGCTCAGCAACCCACCCCCCTGCATAGAGGGAAAAGAGCCTAAGCCACAGCAGCCCAGAAAAGGGAAAACTGCATGGCAAAAATGGAATGGGAACCTGTCCCCTGCCAAGGGAAGGCATGAAGTAAATCTGTTGTGACCCAACCACATAGGGTCATAAACAAGCTGAGAAAAATACAGGAGGAAGGACACAGTGACAATAGTTAGCCCGGAAGGCTGAGACACATGGCTGAGTTTCTACATGTCAGCTCTGCTGCAAGAGCTGACTGATTCACACACTTGGCCTAAGGCAGCCAGGAGGTGAAACACATTATGTTAAGCCTCAGTGGAAGAGGGTTGGATGAACGTGCTCTCCTTGATTCTTGTAAAGGAGTGATGAGCTTTATTTACAAAATGACCATGAGCTGTTCCTGCGGTTCAGCTAATGTGGGCACCCAACACTGCACTGAGCATCCATGGCTCCCGTCCATAACTCCAACCCCTTTCTAACGAGGCTTAGCCTGCTGCAAATAGGGGCTGTGGAGCATGTTAGCATAAACCCTTTCTACTGCCTGCTCAGGGTAAGCACATGATGGAGAAATAGTGCCTGATACCATGTGGGGCTCCTTAAAAACCCCCTTCCAGGTTTGAGCCTTTAGCAGGGCCATGCAGTTGGCAAATATTCCTCTTGGGGAGATGTCCTCTTGGGGAGATGGCTGTACAGAGCCTTGCTGGGCTGACAGGGTGATGGCAGCCTGTGTCACACTCTCCTAGCAGGATGCCAAGGACTGTGCCCCAATAGGGGCAGAGCCTTGTTTTCCTCTCTACTCAGCTTTCTTCCAGATAGCAAAAGCAGCTTTGCCAAGGTTGCTCTACAGCTTCTACTGCTGCCAGTAATCTGGGTAATCTCTTATCTCTTCTTACTTTGCTGTTTATAGCCATGACAGCTGAAGCCTAGACAATGTGTAATGGGTGAGTTATGTTAGACATTGTCGAGCCAACAGTGATCTGGAGCCAGGGCATTGCAAGCTGTGTACCAGAGCTCAAAGCACCAGGGGTAGAAATCACCAGTGGCAAGTGATTTGAGAAATTGCTGTGTCCTGGCTTCAGTTTACTCATTCAGTGCACAGTCTGCTCCTTGGGACTGATGGAGAGTTTTGCCTAGAGGCAGTTGAGTGTTTCTAGTTTTGAGAGACTCAGCCACAACTTCAAGCGAAAGGCTTGTTAGTCATCTTCCCTTTATCTCATGTATCATCACATGAGGTAATAACCCTCTCACAGCTGCCATTCAGGATGCTGGGAAGTAAGGCTCTCTCAGTTTGAGCCTTCACTATCTCTGTGTGTTCCCCGTGCTTTGTCTGTCTTTCTGCTGGTTAGGACTCTGACTGAAGTGAATCTCCAACAACAATTGGAAAATATACAAAGAAATCACATCTTTCTTAGCTGGAGTGACTCCTTGACTCCTGAGTTTTGGCAGGACTAAGGAACTTTTCAGTCAGTATTGAAGCTGCTAATATAATCAGTTACTCCACACAGAGCACCATCTTTTGCATATAAACATATTTGTATAGTCCCTTTCTGAGTCTTAATGACTAGGTGGATCTAAAGATAAAGGGGATTTGAAAAATTCATCAGTCATGAACTGACATACTTCTTTCTGTTGAAGAAGTAGGTCCACATTTCTGTAACATTAAGAAACCTTAACACAAGCCATCACTGTAGAATTGGTGATGCTAATTGGTCTTTCTTATAAAAAATAGGGAAAAAGAATTCTTTTTAAGACCTGATCTTAAGTTGACCTGCACATCTCATGAGTCCTTTCCTGGAAAGAGCTCAGTACATTTCTGAATTGGCTGGTTGAAAGAATGATGTACTATGAAGACAAGGGTTTGGATGTACGAATTTTCTCAGATACAGCCATAACCACATCCTGAGTTAGGGCACCATGCTTGCAGTCATCTTATCAAGCAGCCCTTGCTGTTATCACCCTATCAGTGACAGCAAGGCATGAGTGTTGAAGTAGAGAGACAGATAAGGAGAAAGGAAAATTCTCTGAGCAGCCAGCTGGGAAGACAAATAATGGGTCCCCCATAGTTGGGTGTTCTCTCTGTGTAGGAGGGTCCCCCCACCATAATGTCCCATAATAACCAAACAGTTTTAATCAGGAACTCTTTTGGGGGAATTTGTGCTTTATTTGTGCTCACCATGCTTTTGGGAGAACAGTTTGACCAGGGTGGGTATTGCAGGCCTGCTGGTTCTTAATCTGATTATTTTGGGGTATCTCATTGCAAGATACCCTCAAGAGGAAGAGAAAGGGCAGGCATGAATCTCACCCAGTGGTACTTGCTCCCCTTGCTCACCTAAAGAAAAGTATAAGGTTGGCAGGTTCAAGGCCATAAGAGTAGCAGCATGGGAACAACAGTAATGAGAATAACTAACAGAGGAAACAACCACCCCAGAAGTGCTGAGAAACATTCCTGTGGCATCATAGGAGAAAGGGTACAAAGCTGTAGGTGAAAGGCAGGCTGTAGAATGGCAGCCAGAAGGGCCTGAGGATGACATGGGCTAAGGCACCTACAGCACTGCCACAATGAGGGGGCTGGCAGCCCAGAATGGGGCCCACACATCGAGGGTTCTGAGCAGGACATTGCTAAGAGAGACTGAAATGTGGAGAAGTCAATCCTGAAAATGCTGTCTTTGACTTAGGTATTTATGTGAAAGCTCAGATCAGGTGTCAGCTTGGGCCATGAGGCTGCAGAGCTCTGATGATGCACAGTTCACCCCACAGACCTCCATACAGACAAGCCAGGAACCAGCTGGGGTGGGCCAGGACTTCTAACCCACACACCCACATCTTCTTCCCATGAAATCCAAAGAGTGGAAGAGAATGGAAGGTTACTACACACCTTGGTGTCCCCATGGCACAGGGGGACAGGATGTGGCAAGGGCAAGCATCCAGGCCGGGGATTTGCAGAGCACTCCCATACATCACCATAATCCTCCCTTGGCTGGAGATTACCAGGTAGCTCTTTTTAAAAAAATTTTTCTTCCTGAATCTACCCGAAGCAGGTAATTCCTTCTTTTTGCATAAAAACCAGTTAATTCAAGCACTTGCCCAGAAATTGCAAGACCTGGGTTTCATCCTCAGACTGAGAGATTTCAGTCCCTCTGCTTCCCTTTCCACTTGAGCATCTGCACAGCTTTCCTTAAGGTCAGTGAGAGAAGGAAATGTTCTGTACATCCACATCCCTAATTGTAGCTGGTCTATTGTCTATCTTTGTGCAGGGTTCAGCTCCAACAGGAAAGGGTAAGGAAGAGTCCACCTTGTTGTTGGGGTGCTCCCAAAGTTGGCAGCTTTGGACTCTCCATTATAGTCTTCACTCTTCAGTTGTAAATTTTTCTAGACAAAGCTCAGATTTTTTGTGATGTGTCTATAAATCAGCTAGAATACCACTGCCAAGGACCTTGTTATTACCTTGTTACTCTCATTAATTACCTAATTAAAGCCAGTCATGATATGTTAATGATAAACCTCAGCATGATTTCTGAAGAAAACAAAAAATTGGCTTAGTTTTCCTAGCTCTGGTCTCATTTAAGCCTCATGTCATTCTCATTATAATGGGATTTTCATGACTTAATCCATTATTTACTGCAGGGAGAATCTGAAATGCACAGAACATATTTACAATGCGAAAAGGCTACTTGAGTACTGGTCTTTGAACCAGTGGTTTTGTACAAGGAATTGCTTTACAAGTCTGTCTTGTGGCTACTTTTAAAAATAATACTATTTAAAATAGCTATTTAAAGGGTGAGTAACAAGTCCTGGCTTTGCAAATGCAGACATTAGATCACAGTGACCGTCTGCCTCCTGGGAACAGCTTCCTTCTCACTTCCAAGCCATCAGATAATGTGTGTTGAGTAAAGTGAACTTAGGTCAGAGAGCTGCTCACATACACTGCTAATTGGTGAACTCCTCATTTAGTCTTTTAAGGGATCTGGCACCATGTAATGTTTCAGCCTTACTCTCCAGATGGCTCCTTGATCCTGTTGAGCTTGTTCTTTATTATTTTTCATTTCAAATAGCAATGTTTCCTCCACAGAAGTCTTAGTTTCCACAATCCAAGGTTTTTTTCTGTTTCATTCAGAAATGGTACCTTGAGAAGAACTATGTTTTCCCATCTCTGTGATGGGTTCAGTGGTGACTCAGAGTGACACGCAATGAACAGTCAGCGCCGCTCCCCGCAGTGTCTGGCCTTTCAGAATTCCCTCACCATCATAAATCTTTGTGGTTTGAGAGGTCTGACAAGTCTGCCATCAAAAGTGGAAAGTTCGGGGAAGCCCAACTCTGTTTTCACATCAGCTGTTGGTTTAAAATGCCAAAGCACAGAGAAAGCAAACCCACAAAGATAAGGGAACTGCAGCACAACTGTTGTCAAGGTAAATCAAAAGCATGGGGTTTGCAAGCTCCATTTTTCCTTACAGTCTATCACAACATGAATTCATGAGGATGCTGGAGGGGAAATGGCACAAGAATTCCCTTCCTTGTTGTGCCCAGGGAATGGGCCACCAAGAGCCGTGTCTCTTGCTCTCAGGAGGAGATGAATCTATCACGCCCAAGAGAGATGGAAGGTGCAGGAACAATGTCAAGCTCTCTGTCAAGCAGGTCCTCAGGGGACAGATGAGCAGGCTTGAAGTCTTCTAACAGTCTTCATGAACATGCTTCCTCACAGCCAATGTGCCCTCTTCCCACCTGGCCTCTATGGTTAAATCTGTGGATGTTTGATATGCTCAGAACTGATCAGCAAGAGTTATAGAGTCTCATTTCTCCAAAGAAAACAAGAAGCCCTTTATCTTCAAGGCATCACATAGTTTCCAGTGCCTCCCTACTTGAATATCAACTCAGAAGATTTTTTTGGTCAGGTGCTTAGTGCCCCTCAACTTCACAGCTATAAAAAGTGTTATGAAGCACCATGGTGGTTCGGTGTTTGGGAAGAAGCAGATGCCTGGAGTTGAAACACACCATTTGAGGCAGTTCTTTGAAACACAGTGGAAAAGCAGTCTTCTGTTGTCCTTGTATAAAAATAATGGGAGAGAACAGATTAAATAATATCTGGTCTTTGCCTTCAAATCCGGCCATTCATGATGCCTTATTTCTACTCAAAATGCAACACACCTCGAGATCTTGCTATCTGCTTTGTTTCCTCAAGGAAAATCTGCTTAATTTTATCTCCCTTAAAAATTAATATCATTAAGAGGAATGCACTTTGCCGTACTGGGTTGCAGTACACCAGGAGACAAAATGACCCCCAAGACCATATCCTTGACCAAATTTGCAATATCTTGGTGTGGGTGTTTAAAAGGTATCCACACCAAGTGATGAGTGTGCTGGAGCAGCAGTGCCAGAAAGTCACCTCTCTGTGCTGAAGGGTCATCTCTTTCAGGGGGCTGGTACTGTGCAGCTTGTAGTGCAGGAACATTAATAACCACACAAGGTTATATCTCCAGCCATTGCCTGTACTTGCATATCCTAAAGCTGCTGCGCCTTCATGAAGAGGAAGAGGGGATGACTTCTCTCCAGCCATGGAAATCCCACCAGGAACAGTTCCAGGTTATATGCTGAATGCCTGGATGTCCCCATCTGGCCACAGGTCTGCTGAAGGTTTTAAAGAGGCTGGAGCTCAGTGGTATTTGGGACAGGACCCACAGCATGAAGGATCCACAAGTGTAGGCTGGCAAGTGATGACCACACCTGTTTGGCTGAGGATTATTGGAATATGATCCCAATATTACCAGATGGAACGTGCCTGGGCTCGTCTGGCCCTTGCTGCTGGACCAAAGGCGGCAGCTGTGGTGTTTCACCTCAGAGACACCTTTGGCTGGCTGTACATGGCAGCTGGCACTTGGAACAAGTCCAGGCAAGCAGGAACTCAGGTTTACCTCTGGCAGGAAGGCCTTAGGTGATGGTGAAGAGGAAAAGGAGACGGATTCTGCCGGAGGGTTTAATCCAGAGTTTTATTCCAGGGTCACAGATCTCCGAATCTTGGTAACAGCTCCAACAGAATGACCACTGCGTGGTCCCAGTGTCCTTTTAAGCCGGGGGAAAGGGGGAGGGGATGGGGTAGGTGTCCCAGCCAGGTGGGAGGGGGGGAGTCCCAGGGGACAATGACACCCAGACTGGCCAATGACCCCAGGGCTGAGAAGCATCTTTTGAACTTGACCAACCAGACGACGCCCTTGCTGGAATGTTAAGATTGACGGACAGCACTTAGCAAGGGGGCAAGGGGGAGGGGAAGGGAGAGGTTGGCACACCTGAGGGACTGGGATAGGTGAAACAGGATATTGCTTCACACCGCAACAGAGGATGACGTGAAATGGAGCATGGAAGCACGAGAAAAAGGAAAGCAAATGCCAGTGTGGAAATAACCCTTCACCACCCCCTTCCTCACCCAAATTACCACACCAAGGAGATTTCTGGTAGAAAACAAACCACCTGCAGTGAGGGGGCTGAAAATATAAATTGAAACCACGGGGGAATGGGGAAAACCAGGATGGCACAGTCATAGTCAGATTTAGGCAAGCATATAGAGGTGTTTCTCAAGCTGCTGCCGAGGCAGGACACAGTGGTCAGCAAATTCTCAGGAACATGAGGACAGGGCTAAGATTTCAAGATGGATTTGAATCTCAGCTAAGTTTTTGTGGCAGAGATCATGGAGACATAATTTCATGCTGCAAGTGAACTAGAGAGAACTGAATTATTGCTATGTTATCATGCCAAATGTCCTGGACAGGACAAGAACATCCCCACTGCCAGCAGGATGAGGAACCACAGCAGTAAAGAGGTGATAAATTGCTCTACATCAGCCTCTGTGGAACTGAACTGGTATTTGGTGCAGTAAAATGCAATCAAATGTTAATCCAAATGGAACTTGGGTTTCTTTTTGTAGGGCCTGATCTCATACAGCTTAATACAAAAAAGGGAAGTAAAGAAAAAAACAGGAACAGTATTTGATTTCCTGATCAAAACTGAGCTCTATTTGTTTTGAATGAAAATTTTGTCTCTACAACAATGACTCACAAGCCACAAGTCAAGAAGAAAAGAAAAATTAATCACAAGGGAAGGGAAACACAAAAACAAAACCAAAAAAAAACCCAGAAGTTCTTCAGCTCTATGGGGCTGAGGGAATGAGTGTGTATCTTGTGATGCACTTGGCTTTATGCAAGTGGTTTTCCTACTGCATTTTCATCTCAGTAAAATTAGAGGTTGGAGTATGGGGGATGTGAACTCAGCTTTTGATTCTCCACAGCTTCCTGGGAGGCATAGGATGAATTTTCAAATCTCTCTGGGTCTCACCTGTAAAACAGTAATAATATTCTTTGGCTATTTAAATTACTTGTTCTTCCTATGAGTTTCTACTAGGCTTAGAGTAACAGGGCCCTAATGTATCATTACAATCTCTAGCTGCCACTGTGCTATGAATAATAATGTTTATTAGTCATAATAAACATGTCAGTGCTGTCAGAGCATGTGCATGGAGCAAGTAGAGCAGTGTCTGATAATCCCATCCTGCCATGTAAGGCTTGGGATGGAAAATAAGACTCATTTTGCAGGCAACACAAAACCCATGGATGGCCAAAGTCTTCCTGCAGGCAATGCTGGAGAAAAGAGAAAAGGCCATGTTTGTTCTAAAAAATAATGCAAGAATATCACAGTGTCCCTCTCTAAAGTGCCAAAATAGCTCCCCACATTTCCAGACTGCAGTAGTGAGGGATCCAAGTAGAATGCCTCCAATCCAAAATATATCTAACAGAAAACTCTAACTTACATATTTAAATTACTTAAATCTATTCCTTAAATCTTCCCCCCACTTGCTCTCCTCCTCTTCCTCCTTTATCCAAATCTCTATTTTGGTGAAGAGGCAATGAAAGGCAGAATTCAAATCATGCTATCTGATGATCTCAGTTACTAGTCCCTCCACCTGTGTGCCAGCAAGGGACAGACTTTATTTCTTATTTCAAACAGGTCTTATTTCTGACTCACCATACTGAGAGAAAGGGGGGATGGCAGCCCACCAAGGAGAACCTCATACTTTGCATGCTCAACAGATCTTATGGTAAGGCACAACTCAAAGTGGGTCAGGTTACCTTGCTTGCCAGAGTGGTGTAAAAAACCGAGATCATTCCAAAACCAGCTGGGGTAGGATCCACCCTTGCCCATATGAAATCATTGCTGCTGCTGACAGCAGGAGGTCAGCTCAGATTTTGGATTATTTATATTAAAACAAGATACATAAAGCCTTTGATGCTCCTGGAGTTACTTGAGAATCCAGCTGGTGTAAAGGAGGTTAGAACCTGCTTCTAGGTCCTTTGGTTGCATCTCATTGCTTGATCTATGCTGGAGATACTTGCTGCAGGGTTAGTCATCCTTGTGTCCTGAAGAGACCTCACAGCACTTTCTATTACTCAGAAATACCTGCTGGGAGGAATTGTCTGGTGAACTACAGGACTGGAACAAAAAAGAAGGAAATTCTTTATATTGAGAAAGAATCAAACCAACAAAAGCTCTGTAAAAATTGTGTGCTGTGCAATGGGGAAACAGTCTCTGTCCTTGCTTGATTGCCTGTGGATAATTACAGTGGCTGATTTATTCTCCCCTGGAGCACTCCTGGTCCCTTGCTCTGGTGTAATCCATCCCTGGCCACTCCTGCCAGCCCCACCACCTGGGAGCCAGACAGGTCACTGCCACCCTGCACCTACCAACATCAACCTTTGACTTTCAGTGACAGCATCTTCTCCACGCTGCAGCCCAAGCCAGGAATTATTGATCTGAATTAAGGAAAGAGCATAATTGCCCATTTTCATATGAAATTCAAGTATGAATTGTTTGTTATTTTAAATGCTGAAAGGTGCTGGTCACTCAAAACCCACTGAAAACTGTAGGATCTGAAGACCCAGCTCTCTCCTGTTCTTTCACAAATTTGAGCTCCAGAGATGTCCTGGTCTGTGAACTCAGCCAACACTTCACGTGTGACTGCCTTTATAATTTTCTCATTGTGGCACTGCCAATACCTTTGTGCTTTTCAATCACTCCCTGTTTGTTTTGGAACAAAACAAACATTGTTTGCAAAGTGTGTCTGCTTAAAGCAATTCTCTGAACTGTTCACACTGTGGGCATCAGCCATGCCAGGAAAATGTGTGTCCCCATGTAAAAACCAACTGTGTACCCAACCTCTGCAAACTTCCCATGCTCAGATGAGGCCCAGCTCCTCCATTATGCCAGAGGACAGTGATGATGTGCTCACTGCTGTGTTCCTAGTGCTGACAGACAGCAACAAGCACAAGGAAACAAAAATAGCACTTTTACTTAACCTATGTCCTTGTAGAGAACAGTCCCTGGAATTTTCAGCAGTGGCCACATCATGCCAGGCTCTTGGGTCTTGCTAATTTTCCAGCATCAGCATTTCTGCAAGGCAGGAAATACTGTTTGGTGCAGGCAGGAGAACCACAAGAAAAATAAAGTCTTGCCCTAAGCCACCATTTCAAATCAGTGGTGGAAACTAACAAATGCCAGGAGATTCCCAGTCCCTTGTTTCTGCCATGAGGCAAATCTGGTTTTGCAGTGACATCAGTAGCTCACTAACACCTACTGACTGTGACATCCAATTCATTTTTACAAGTTTTGTGGCACTATGGTTTGCCAAGGAATCCAGAGTGAACAATAATTTTCATTTGAACCATTTTTTAGCTGTGGATATTAAAGTCATAGGGGAATGGAAATAACCCCCACATGGAGCATCTGTCATTTTTCCACCTTTTTCATTGTCTTTGATGTGGGAGCTGCACCGCTGTGCCCTCCATGTCACGACATTATCTAATACATTGTTTAAAGGGTTGCTAAAATGTCTATACTAAAGACTGAAAACATGTCAGCTTGTTTTATTTAGATTAGGGCATGAATGTTTACCCTGCACTACCTTTGGAGAAGTGGCCATGCCCAGGATCAAAGCCATGGTGCCACCCAAACCTCCTGATCCTGAGATGTCACCCCTGGCATACAGGTTGGAGATGCTATTTCCCAAATGCAAATGTCAAAAGGGTGGCACTCGTTCAAAAATCAGCCCCTTGCTTTTGCTGACTGCATGAAATAGCTGAGAATGTGTCTAGAAGCAGGCCAGGTCCCTTACAGCAGGCTGTAAAACAGAAAATCTGGGATAGGGAGGAAGCAATTTAGAAAGAGATGAAGAGGACTGAGATAGGGAGAAGGGCCCTGGCAGCTGTGCCAGAGCCTGTGTGCCATTGTGGCATCACCATGAGATGAACTCTCTCCCTAAAGCTGCCTTATTTGAGGATGGGCTCTGGAACAGCATCACCTGTTCTCTATCCTTTCCAGCCTGGCTGAGCTGCCATTTGGCTCTGCTCTTTCCATGCTAAGGGCAGCTGGGAGCCAGGCAGATGGAGTGGGGGCACCAGCACTGGCACCACTTATAGACCATGCCATAGGGGAGTCAGGGCCTGACAGCACATGGCAGCAGCCTGGACCTCTTCCTCTCAGTTCTTCAGCACCATGTACCAAGAAAACACCAGACATCCCTGGCACCCTTCTAAACAGCATGGAGGGAGGGTCTGTTCCTGAAGCATTTCTAGATTCCAGCCCTCCAACCCAATGAACAACAAGCATGAAGCACTGGGTTAGCCCCCCTCCTCTTGGAAGCATCATCCCACTTGGCCAGCAGAATGGGAGGACACAATAAGATCAATTCTGGATGATCTGTGTGACAATATTAAGCATTTATTTTTTCTTTTTCTTTTTTTTTTTTTTCAGTTTGGTGCTGGATGAGATTGCTTCTAGGATGCTTCTGTAGCTTTTGGCTCTGGCTAAATAGCAGGAGAGCTCCCAATAGCAGGAGTCATATGACCATGCTCTTGTGCACTTGTGAATGGAAAATCATGTGTCTTCATAAATCACAGGAATATAAAGACCGGATGTGATGTTCAGAGCTCCCAAATATTCACATAAGAATGGGCCAATGCTAGGGAAGAAATATGAAAAGAGAATAATATGTGCTATGTGTTTTACTTTGCTTTAATACTGAATGTAAGTGGAGAAGTGAAAAAATACAAATAAAAGAGAATGTCAAGAATAATGAAAAAAAATGTGTGTTCCAGGCTCAGAAAAATTATTTTGACACCATCTCTCACATTTTTTTATTATCACCCCTTTGGGCAAAGTCATTCAAAAGAACAAACAGAAAATCATACCTCAGACTAAGATACAGAACCTACCTCTCTCAGCAAACTGGATGTGACAGCAGAAATAAGACCCCAGGATCCAAGCATGGTGGAAAATGAAAAAGTTATTTTAAAATATTAAAAAGATTCCAGGATCCAAGCATGGTAGAAAATAAATTATTTTAGTAAGTGGGGAAGTGAGGAGTGAACCCTCTGTTATTAAGAAGGTGATTGCCTTACCATTACCTTACCCTATTTTTTCCCCTAGTTTTAATACAGGCAGATTGAACCACCACAACCTGAATGTGATAAGCATCTGCCAGGATTCACTCCAGGACTTACTGGGGCTGTTCCTAAAGAGACCTGATTTGCCCTTGAGTGTGTCTGTCCTCTGTGGATGCTGGGGAGGCACCCACAGTTGGTGCAGAGGGTGCTCCTGTGTCTGGAGCTACATGTGCTACTTCTCATCTCACATGGAGTACCCACAAACCTACCACACTGGAGTCAGCAAACATCAGCTGGACTTCCCTTTGTAGCAGCTCTTTGCAGTCAATAGGGTGCACAGCTGGCCTTCCTTGCTCTTTTCCATTCATTCTTTCTGGTTTATAGTGGTTTTGGTTTTTTTCAGCCTTCTCCAGTATCACTGTCATGGGAGTTGTTTTACTCACCTTGAGTTGTAATATATGAATACACATACAACCAAGATCTTTGGACCATTGAATTAGCATTCTTCTGCCCTATAGGGCCCCTTCTTTTCCCTTGGGATTTGCTTTCTGACTACCTTTGGAGCTATGACTCTGGCCTGTATGAATTAAGTTTGCTCCTTAATTATGAATTCATTCATAATCCTCCTCCTCCATATAATTGCATGTATTTTACAGAAGGAAAAGAAATTAAGGGACATAAACATGGAATAGTTTGGGTTGGAAGGAACTCCAAAGATCATCTAGTTCCAACTCCCCCAACTATGGGCAGAGACACCTTCCACTAGACCAGGTTGCTCTGAGCCCCATCCACCCTGGCCTTGAACACTGCCATGGATGGAATATCAACAGCTTCTCTGGGCAATATGGAGCAGTGCCTCACCACGCTCACAGTAAAGAATTTCTTACAAATACCTAATCTGGATCTACCCTCTTGCAGTTTAAAGCCATTCCCTCTTGCCCTGTGCCTTTGTGAAAATGTCCCTCTCCAGCCCTCTTGCAGCCCCTTTACATACTGGAAGATGCTGTAAGGTCTCCCTGGAGCCCTCACTTTTCCAGGCTGTACCAGCCCAACTCTCTCAGTCTATCTTCATACGAGAGGAGCTCAAGCCCACTGATCATCTTCATTATCCTCATCTGAAGCCATTGTAACAGGTCCATATCCTTCTTGTGCTGAGAGACCCAGAGCTGGATGCAGTACACCAGGTGGGATCTCATGAGGCCATCACCTCATGAGGTCCCATCACCTACTAAATTAGAGAAGAATGTGCTCCAGGGGCTGCTGTATTGGCTTGTCTCTTGGAAGAGCTCTTTCACATCTTTTTCAGACTTTCCTCATGACCTTTCGTGAGCTATTTAGGATCTGAACCTCCAGGGTCTTAAAACTTTGGAAGGCTTGGAGCACAGGATGTGTCTATCTTGCAGAAATACCAGCTAGGTGTGCAGCCTGGGATTCAGCAGGGATTCAGCAGGGATTGGTTTATCTTGCTGTAAATAAATAAGGGAAATTTGTGAACTATGATTTATGATTACTTTAAACCAGAGATTTCTGTTGTATCTCTACAACACTGCTGCCACTTTTTTAATTGTAGTGAAGATACACACAAAGTGTTGCTGCAGATATGCCAAGAGACACATGCACTGAACACCGGGATACAATGAGGGGATTCACAGAAATTAACACCAATCAAACAGGGAAAAAATCCTTCATGTCTGGAAATAAGATATTGCTACACCACAAAGGAAATCAGCACTCATTTGGCATAGAGTACTGGAGAGCAGGGTCAAATACTGGAACATCAACACTGTGAAACTCTGGAGAGGTCTTGGCCATGACCATGGCCCAAGGTAACCAGCAGTCTCCTCAGCAGAGGTTCAGCACTTAGCCTGGACCAGGGACTAATAGTAATGGTAGGAAGTCTGCAAACTTGTTGGGGAACAAAGCTAAAAGAAGGGAGATGGGCAGATGATGCCAGCTGGCCCCAGGACCCAAGGGTGAGCACCAGTGCCAGCTCCTCAGCACAGGTGTAGCCAGGAGAGGCCAACAGGCCCCACAGCCATCAGTGAACTGGCACCCACCTGTGCTATTCATCAGCCACTTGGCCCTTTTCTGGGCTGTAATTTTTTTCTGCCCTAAAAAGCAGCTGGCACCTCCACAGAGCCAACAGGTTTCTGCTCCACCGAATATCTGTGAAGGTGTAAAGCAGATGTATCTGAGCCAAGGATGGAGGATGAGACACAGAAGGATACCACAAAGCTCTGAATGCTCAGTCTCAGTGCAGGCATATTTCAGGGTGTATAAAAAGTGATGGTGCACAAGCTGTGGGCAAAAACATGTAAACACAGCCCAGTGAACATAACAAGGAAGAATATGAAAGAATCTCAGTAAGTGTTTTTGCCAAGTCCATCGTGGTTTCGAAGTGACTGTACCTTGCACAGACTGAAGGGGTAAAAGAGGATTTTTGATCCATCTCATGACATGAGCTGTGAGAAGACCAACCAGGTGAAGCTAGCTTTGCACATGAGTAGAAGAAAACCTCTGTGGAATCTGAGGAGGTTTAGACATGTGCTTGATGTCTACACAGGCATTTCTGGTCTCACCCCAAGTCCCCACCTCATGATGCAGGAAAGAATTGTGGTTCTAGGTCCTCTCCCCACCCTTTACCTCACTCCCTGTGTCCCCCCTTTATCACTATGTTACATCCCTCGCACAGAAAGTACCTAAAAACAGCAATACACTTGAATTTTCATAGATGAAGCCTAATACTTCAACTTAGATTAAAATATTCTTCACAAAGACAGCTAGTTTTTGCCTTATTTTCCAGTGGACATATTGTGAGATGTATCTTTTAGGCACATCGGTGGGTACAAGGGATCCATGTAAAAATCTGTGTAATAGAGGAGTTCTGAACTCACAGCTCTACCTTAGCATGGCCAGAAGTCTTCAGAATGAGGCCTCTGATCTGCATGTTGATGATTGCCCAGGGAAAACTGAATGGACTTTAAAACATTTGTCAAGGCTCACAGTAAAGATTCAAGGGAAAGGATGATTCATAGCAAGAGTAAATTTTCCCAAGCAAATCAACCCTTCCACCAAAAGACACTTTTTGGGAACATGGGATTGAAGTTAAAACAAAATATCTTGTTAAAAACAGTTATGAAAGAGCTCATGTAGTACTTGAAATAGCTGGCCTTGGTGTACTTTCAGCAATTGTTGGGCTATATCAGGTGCAGGTGGATGGTTTTGCTTGGTTGAATCAACATGATTGTCGTTGTAATGCTGGCCTCCATGGAAAGAAACTGTGAACAGGCCTACAGCTGAGCTGAGCTTTTGTGAACTGCAGATCTGAAGGGGGACAGGGAAATGGAAAAATATGAATTTGAGGATAAAAATGTCACGATAAGCTCATGTGGCTGTGTTCTTAGTTTGAGTCCCGTTTGGGGTTTGTCATTGTTAACTTGAGTCCTGATTTCCCTGTGTAGAAATATGATCCAGAAGAGAAATTCTGGTTTTGAAGTTCAGTCCCATGAGTAATGCATGAACTTTTCAACTTAGCACTGGTTTTCAAACACTAACTGCAAGTTTGCAGTTTTTCATCAGAACCAAAGGAAAAAAGCAAAACATAATTTGCACAAAAAGTGTATTAAGGCTGTCACAGCAGAGCACACTAGGATGGTGCTCCTTAGCACTCACAATGTGAATGATGCTCACATTACATTAATAGTGAAGAGAAATGAAGAAATAGGGAAAAAATAATCTCTGCATCAGTGTGCAACTGTGCTGTATTTTATAGATGAATGATGATGCTTAATGGCTTAGAATAAAGCAAGGAGCTCAGGGTCTCCATTGGATGTCACCATTTAGGGCTGTAGTGCTATATTTTTGATGTAATTCGAATCTGTGAAGGTCTAATTCACCCATGCTTCAGCCCCTGAAGTGAGGAGGAGCAGGAGTGGGGTCACAGAGTAAGAGCAAGTCAATGAATTTAAAAGAAAAAACATCAGTAGATCAGAACACGTGGTTAGATCCTCATGAACCGTTCCTCTCTCTGCAGCACTCAGGCTCAATGGATTCATAGATGTAAACTGCTTTGAGATTTCATGGAAGAGGAAAACAGGTGTCAAACACTGTTATTTACACTAGGTAATTGCATAAAGAAAATCACAGAATCAGATCTTTGTTCTACATTCACAAATGTATTCTCTTAATGGTTTATTTTCAAGCATTTTGAGCTATAAATAGGTTTGTAAATTTAAGAGCTGGCAATAAGCCACCAGCAATAGTGACCGGGTATTGTGAGAAGGGTTTCTTATTTTTGTGTTGGGGGAAGGGGCTAGGCTAAATCAGAGTGGAACAGACATGCTGAAACCAGCCTATGCTTGTTGGGAAGGAGACCATGGGCTAGGATTCACTGAGGAGAGCGGGCAAGGAATGAAGGGAATAGGGAACAAAAGCAACACAAAATAATTGGGATTAATATGGTACCACATGTTAAAGTTTTTGAAAATAAGCAGAGGTAACAATGAAAAGTCCTTGCCTAGCTAAAAATAGTTATAGTTATGTAAACAGAGGAAAAACACAAGCACATAGAGTTATGCTGTAGGAATTTCTTGATGCAAGTGGCAAGGGATTCTGTTTCTCACAGCTAAAAAAACGTTTCACCACCAGACACTTTGCAGCAATGGGCCAGTGTGGCCAAGCAGGAGCAGCATGTGAGAAGTGAGTGGTTGTGATGGAAATCGGAGGAAGAGGGTCTGCTGAAGGATCTCTTCCTGTTGTCATTATATATTGCAAGAGTTCTATTGGCATTATGTTACAAAGGTTCCACATTGCTAGAGTTTCATACCTCCTTGATATTTCTTGTAGGCAGCTCCTCTAGGCACTGACTCTTCCTTGTCCTCACAGCAACCAACTAACTCCAGTTCCCACCAACCAATCCACTCTTTTATAACACTTTTCTTATTGGCTACAGCTGTGGCCTGATAACATCAGGCCTGCTCCTAATCCTTAATAATTGGCTCAGCTGCAACTCTTTAGGGGGTAAGATTACTTTCTATACTACCTTTATTTACTTATGTTCTATCCCCCTACATCTTCCCTCCCCAACAATTCGTGAGTGCTCTGCCTGCCTTGCCAACTCCACAGACTCCAGATACTAAACTTAGGACATCATCTGCTGGAGATCAGCTGGAGCAAGCCAGCACCTGCAAGGAACACAGCAGAATCCTGAAGCATGCAGCCCACTACTGGTGCTTCTCCCAGGAGTTAAAGCCAGGCTTTAGGCTTTAGAACATTTTACCCCTATTTGACAAAAGCTCCTCAAGGTCACAATTTTGGTGCTACTCATTGTGCATTTAGTAGAGAGTAATCAGCCTTTCCCTATGCAGGGAAATGTTTATTCTCATGTTATAACTCACAGAACAAAGTAACTGTGTCACCAAGGACATTTTTTAATGAACTGTGCTAGTGAAAATGACTCTAATAATCTCTAACATCTTGGATACATACATTTCTCTGGTCTACAACTGCCTAAAAGGGACTTCAAACCATCCTCCTCCAGCACTGGTCACAGCAGTGGAGGGCTGAGGTCTACAAAATGTCCCAGACTCCACACCCAGTGTGACTCCTATTAAAGACACCAAAGTAGGTTTAGTGATCAGTAGGAGCCCCTCTGTTCTAGCCTTTGGTTCACCATCCACCTCCTCTCTTTCAAAAGTATTTTTAATTAAATTTGCACTTAACTATCAGCTACATGATAGGGTTCCCTATGCATTGCACCAGGATTTTGTCTCTCAGTAGAACAAACAAATTTGTTGCTTGTGCTAAGAGATATACAGGGACCCAGGGGGGCAGGTAGAGGTTGTGGGAATTAGACAGCAGTGGATGAAACAAGTGAAAGAGTTAATTTCCCATTTTATTTTTTCTCTTCCTTTCTGGCAATGATCAGTTAATAAGACACAGACCAGGCTCTTGAGTTATTTTAATCTTGGTAGGTCAGAGCTGCATTTTAGCCTTTAAATAAGAGAACAGAGAAGACACCTGCCCCTATAGCCTCATGCAGTGAGTCTACAGCAGAGGCGGGGACATCTCAGAGCATCCTGCTCCTGCACAGTCTGTTCCCAGTCCCTCTGTGGTCTTGTCCCACAGCACACAGCCTAACCAGCCTGAGGCTGGGCTTGGGGGTGACAAAGAAGTGCAGAGGGCAACCTCACTTCATCACATCTTTGAGTATAAAATGTATAAGACCTACAGTCCCATCTTCTCTCAGGGGCCTCCCAAAGTGCTGTTGTCCCCTAGTAGAGCTGAGGTCTGCAGAGTGACACAGGTGCCAGGCGAGCTGTGAGACAGGAAAGAGGCAGGGAGGGATCCCCAGCTGCAGGCTGGGAAAGGATTGCAAAGGGAGATCACTCTGCTGCTGGCTGCTGAGGATGGTGCTAGGTGGGCACACACAGAGCTGACACAGGAGGCAGATACTGTGTGAGGAGCAGCTGCCATCCCCTCTCGCCGTGTTTGCACACACGGGCTGCTTCCTCCCTCTCAGAGCTGCTGTGGGAGGCAGGTTTGGCTGAAAACCACTTCTCACTGCTGAGTCACCCCTTCCTGCTGATACACTCCCTGATCCCAGGGCTCTTCGAGGATGGTGAAGCAAATGTTCCAGAAGTGCTTTTGAAAGGTAGAGTGGAAGTGAAGAAATCAGTCTGAGTTCTTCTCGGAATGGGAACGGCAAACAGGGGGGAAAGGAAAGTGATAAAGTCATTGGACTTCACAAATTTGGGTGGTTCCTTCTTTGGATCTAGCTTTTGAATCACCACTGTCTGGTCTCATTTGCTGAGAAGCTGAAGACCACCAGCTTAAGATCCTCAGATATTCAAGTACCTCGGAAAATCAGGCCAATTGGATCAAAATCACTGTGCATTTGTGGAAACATGGGTCTGCACATTACATTAGAAGCCTGTTGTGAATAGACCCAGACTTACACTTACCAAAAAGAAACTAAACGGCTTGTACTTTTTCAATCATCAGAATTATATTGTAGATTCAGAGCTACACTGCTCTTGGAAAGAGCATAGAGAGTGAAATATAGTGTACATCCCACTGGGTAACACATTCCCTAATGGCATTTTTAAAGCATTTCACACTGGCAATAAAATAGAGAGAGAGGGAGAAAAGAGCACAGCCTTCTCTGAACATAGAAGATGAAAAAATTAATAATCTCAAGAGCTTTCCACTGATGTGGGCTGTGGCACCATGCTATCTGCTGCTCAGAGCAGACAGTGTTTCCAAAATATACACAGCCCAAATCCAGCAGAGCGAAACTTGAATAACTAGTCATGATCCCCCAAATTTAAATATATTGCCAGCTCCCTATGGAAAGAGACACCAAAAATAACTAAATCTGGATTACTGGAATAGTTGTCCTTCAAATAAACAACCTCTGTAGCAACATGTGATTTCCAACAGTTTCCCAGTGAAGCTACAAAGGTCTGTTCATGGTACCCAGTGATATATGACACTGCTGATCCCATTTCAGGATGAGTAGGGAGTATTTATTTGTTGTTACCCCTTGAGAGAAGGATGTGCTTTATCACAAAAGAATGGTGAATTTCACAGGAGGGTACCAGGCTCCATTCAGCTGTGATAGAAAGGTCAGCATTGAGCAGACAGTGGTTTTTGTACAGGCCTGGAGATATTTTAGGACAGTATTACAACAAGGTGAAATTCAGGCACCATTGAAGTTGATTCCAAAACTCTTGTTGACTTCACCAGAGCCAAGATTTCCCCAAAAGAATCCCTATGCATATTTTAAGTCACTGGAGCTTTACGTTAATAACAATGTTTTCTCCATGGAACTAGAAATAAAGAGGAAAAAAACAGAAGTGAAGGCATGTTGGAGAAAGAGGAATCAAAGCTTCCTTCCCCCATTTCTTTCATAGGAAGATGCTCCTGATTACCCTCAGAAGTCTACATCTCTCTGCTCTCCCCTTTTGCTCTGAGAGGTCTCATCCCTTCAATGCAGAGGAGCCCATGGGCAGCCTGAACCTGGTAGTGCTCCACTGCTGGCACTTCTTGCTCTGTGGGATCAGCCAACAGCTTAACAGCATCCTGCTTTCTTGTTCACCTTTATACTCAGTCATAAAAGACTGACAAGGCAGAAGTGTGATGGCTTCACTGCGCCCACAAGTGAAGAAAAGGCAATGACTTCTTCTTTCAAGAGAATCCTGCTGAAGATCCAGCTTACAAATGGCCTGAAGTGGGGCTTTAGCTGAGGTACCTAAGACTCATCACCAAATCCCTCAGTGTGTTGTAGGCAGTCAGTGCTGAAGAGGAAAGAAACATGACAAGCTGTATGTATGACAGTCTGTTTCTCATGAATGTCTTACCTTTAATTAGAGATAATCAGAGCCTGATTTAGTCCCCAAACAGGAAACTTCTTTCTCCTTTTCAAAATTGGTGACAAACTGTGATTAGATGGCCTTGCTACCTGTAGAATTGGCAAGGTCTCTGATTTGATTCTAAAGTCAACCTACAGCCAAGCTGTCCACAGCCAAAATGTATGTGAAATAAAAGCAATTTCCTTATTTTGGTGAAAGCTATTTGCTATTTCAGTCAGAGTGATAGTGCTTTGAGAGAATCTGATGGCTGGAGTTTCAGAGGATGTTTTGCCAAGAAATCACCCATCAGAGAAGGCTGCTTGCAGCAGGACATCTTGCCTCTCCTCCCACTTTATATTTTTTAATCTATTTTTTTCCCGGGAAGTCATCATTCCCCCAGCCTGGGGAAGGAGAGAGTGCTGCATTCCTAAGACCAGCAAAGAGAGAAGAGAGCCACTGCTCCCAGTGAGCTCCTGCAGACACAGTGCAGCAGGTGAGCAGCAGCACTGCCTGTCACTGTGAGCAGATCCCAGCTGCCAGCTGATGGTGATTTCCTGCTTCTGGGACAGGCTGGAGCAATGGGTTTGTAATCCAATTGAATTTTGGCCAGAATGCAGCCTGGGAGACTCACTGCTGAACCATTTCGCTCTGACAGCTGGCAGAGATTTGGGGAGCACAGGCAGGGCTGCTGAGCTCTCTGCTCAGAGGTGGATGCAGGCTTTCACAGAGCTTGCCCATGGGAGAGACACCTGCTCCTGCCTCCCAGCTCCCACCTGGAGATAAAACCCTCAGTGTCTCAAGAGACAGAAATTCTCCTGTCACTTGTGAAATGCAGGAGCCCCTGGCATATAAACCATCCCTTTTTCTTTTCTCTTTCTCTACTTTGGCCATTGCAGAAAATAATTTTAGAAAAGTCTGCTTTCATTTCAAGGACTACATTAAGTTCAGAGTCGTAATGCAGATCAAGGCATGGACATTAAATCAATTAAATAATGCAGTGCCATATCTACAAAATCCTCACTATCAGATTTCACATACAATATGCTGTTATCACAATAGACAGTTCCTCCTCCCAGCATTTCTAAGTGGGAGACTTGCCATCAGCACCAATACAAAGTGCATTGAATACTGAAGAAATAAAATAGCAACCTGGCAAAACACAGTTCAGGCATTACATAGACTGCAATGGTATAAATAAACACCCACATCTTGAAAAATTAATGCTCCAAAAGCTCTGTTTTGTTGGGATATCAGAGAGACAGGTGACACAGTGCTTCAAAGAGCTTCTGCTGCAGCAGCTGGGCACTTACTGTGCCTTCTGCGTTTGGTCCACGTGGGAGCAGGAGGAGCAGGTGTCACAACACAGACACAGACCATCGTTCCTCCTTGGCACACTCAGCTTCTTGCCTGTGATGGAGGCATGGGATGGAGGAGGAAAGCAAGCACAGTGAGTGATCACAGTGGGATACAGATAACAAAAGCTGGAAGCATATTTCCTGTTTGGTACCACTATCTCAGATTGCATTGGCAATCAATGAGTGATTAATGCAAGGAAATATTACTGTGCTCCTTTTAAAATTACTTCATCTAGCTGCATTAAATTCATAAATAAAAAGGGGAAAATGGAACACATCTATTTTGCTAGCCCTGATAAATATTTTAAATGCAATGCTTGCCATCTTTGCATTTACTTTATTACTTGGAAAGCTCAGTATCTTTAAGAATAAAGTTGCTGAATTCAACTGAAAGTTAAACTCATGACAGGTGACAGACAAATCAGCTCACTGACTTCTCATATTACCTTATTTTTAATCCACTGGTGCCTCTGCAATGCTATGCAGTGGATTTTGTATGCAGAAAGAACCAAATCATCTACACTTTTCAATGAGGTACTCAATTCAACAATTTGAATAGAACAGCTTCTAATAACATCCTGCCCCTCAAAAAAACCCAACCAAACAAAAACCAAAAACAAACAAAAAGCACAAAACCCCAAACAAAATAAAAACAAAATAAAAAAACCCAACCAAAAACAAAACCAAAAACCACCCACAAACCCCAAATATAGTCTATACTGCCAAATCATATATATCTGCTTAAAACAGCCTCCAGACCTACATCTCTGATCACATTACTCTGTCTGCCTTTGCAGCCTGGGGAAGATGGACCTTGCAATGTGCACTGAGAAGTGGGGAAGGCAAGTCAATTCCCAGCTTCAGGAACCCTTTCTGGGAAAGATGGGAACAAAAGATTCAGCTTGTTTGTCCTGGGGAAGCTTCACCTCAGTTTGGTTCTGCTCAGCTGAAATAAAGTTGTGTGGCTCTGGGCAACATGAAGCCTTTCCCCAGAGTAGTGGGGCACCAAACTTTAGGGTGTCGTGTCCTCTTTCACCTGACAATCTCCACAAAAGTCAGCTGGGCACTGGCTTTCAAGGCTGCCAGTCTTCCTTCCTTCCAGAGGGAGTCCATCCTCTGTCCCTAACCACACAAGTGCTCTGAAGTCTTCAGGGAGTGAGAAAACATCCTGTATACACTTGTTCCTTGGGGATCTATTCTCAAAACCCAATCCTGTTGCCACAAAGTTTCTCCATCACTCTCTCCTGCCACAGCTTTGTTACTCTGACTTCACTCTGTGTTAGAGGATTTGGCCCTGGCAAGACTGTGGATGTAGAAGAAAGATCAGAGGTTAAACAGAGGTCAGTGAGGGAGGAAAAATAAGTGTCTTGAGTTAAAACTGAGGTTGACATTTCCTCAGACCAGTCCTTGTCACAGTCCCTCCATTGGCAAGAGCCCTTCAGGAAACACTGCTATTTTTATTATCTCAAGAAGAAAAGCAGCAGACAAAGATCGTAGGCCAGGGTTCTCAGAACTCATCTCCTTTTGGCTTCCCCCTTTTTTAGGAAAAGATGTCTCCTGAAGTCAGGGAATCCTTTAGTTCTCTTGAGATGGTCATCTTTACAGCATTGGGTTTTTTAAATCCTAAGAAATGGTCAGGCTCCAAAGTTGTATTTTTATATATCTTGGAATAAGGCTGCATTGTTTCCCCTGGCTTCTGCATTATTCACTTACTGCCCTGCAAATCCTGCTGAGTGGATTACAGTGTTTATTGCTCTGCCTTGCAGTATTTTCTTCCCACTTATTTGAGCAATATTGTCTGCAAGATAACCTGTCAGTAGTGGTCTCTTCTGTCATATGAGGCTGAACACATGCTGCATGCCACCAAACACAAAGCCATAACCACATTGAGCATCCTGCTGGACAGACACCACCACAGCTCTGGTGCAGCACACAGGGGCAGTTGCTACCTCTGAGGCTGCAGCAGCAGTCTAATGAACATTGGAAACCAAGGGATGGAGTTTAAGCACTCTAGCCCAAATGATTCATTTCAGGACACACAGAAGTGGCATGGAAGAGCAGAGAACCAAGCCTGTGGCTCCACATGGTTCAGAGCAGAAAGGCACACAGGGATTTTATTCAGAGCAGTCAGTAGTGCACCTGGGTTCTATCAAAGAGTCTCCACGCCCAGGCAGCTCTTGTACTACCAAGGTGGCAAGGGAGCACACTGTGCTTCATCCCGCTGCAGGATGCTCTGACTTCTCAAGGCCTTGTGCTGTCACACCAAGCAAACCAGGAGGAGAAAGTTTGTCTTCTGGGATCTTCTGCTGGTGTTGCCTTGTAGTCCTCTACAGGAAGACTACAAAGATGAACATTCCCCTTTACTGGTATTCCCACATATACCTTTATACCTGTTATTTTTTTAGAGAAAAAAAATAGATTTGACAATGTAATTTGATTCTAGTGAAATTTCAGAGGCAATAAAGTTTTTGGCTTTTTTTCAATTCCTCTCTAGTGGACACTAGCAGCTATAAAGACACTTTAATATTATCCACTAAACTGCTTATATAGTCAGAAGCATTAAGGTTGGAAAAGACCTCCAAGGTCATAAAGTCCAGCATTTGACTAATCACCACCTTGTCAAATAAACCACAACACTGCCACATCCAGTCATTTGTTGAACACTTCTAGCAATGGTGCCTCCACCACTTCCCTTGGCAGCCCATTCCAATGCTTGACAACCCTTTCCATGAAGTTCTTCCTGATGTCTAACCTGAATCTCCCCTGGCACATCTTGACACTATGTCCTCTTATCCTGCCACTCATTGCCTGGGAGAAGAGCCCAACCCCCACCTGGGCCCTCCTACAGGTAGCTGTGGCAATAAGGTTTCCCCTGAGCCCCCTTTTCCCCTGGCTAAACACCCCCAGCTCCCTCAGCTGCTCCTGGTGTGACTTGCTCTCCAGACCCCTCAGCCGCTCTGTTGTCCTTCTCTGGACACACTCCAGCACCTCAATGTCCTGAAGTGAGGGGCCCAGAACTAGACACAGGACTCAAGGTGCATCCTCATATGTGGATGGACTGGACTGAGTGCCCTGCCCTGTTAACAACACACCCCTGGAGTGCTACGGGAGCATCTCAGGCTGCTGTCAGGGGCCTGGGCTTGCCCTCGCTCTGGGCTCCCCTCTTTAGCTCATAAATTGCTCTCCCTACTCTCTGTTGACATACTATGGCACACATGGAGGAGATGCAAGGAAAGCACAGAGTGGAGATGGCACATTTCTCTTCTCTTAAGGACAGCGTATGTTAGAAATGTGTCAGGATTCCTGAGTTAAAGCAGCACAGTGAGATGTCAGGGAAGGTGAACAGAAGGGGAAAATTAAGGCAACAGATTTCCCTGGGAAACTCTGTTTTGCAGAAAAATCATTGGAGGAAAATGCTATTCTGATTAACATTAATTTGTCCCTCTTTTTTCTTTTTTTTTTTTTTTAATTTAATCTCCAGGCAGGATATAGGGCAGAACAGAGAGCAGGGAAATGGCAGCCCCTGGCTGAGCCAGCGCTGCAGCAGAGCTGATGGAGTATCTGGGTCAGCGTGCAGCAATTCTTTGCAGATGACTGAGACCAACAGAGCCGAAGGCCAGCCTTGGCAGTAGAGCCAAGGGCTCCTTTTGTGACTGAAGGGATGCAAAATCTGCTCCCCCTTTCCAGCAGCATTTGCAGGAGGGAACCCCATGCTGCAGCCTCTGTCAGCTGGAACTAAGCCATCGGCTCCGCTCACCCATCCCTGCTCAGCAGAGCACAGGCTGGGAAATCAGCGTTGCCATGGGATTCAGCTACAAAAGGCCAAAAGATGTGGATGTCAACCAAGTATCCAGATAGACAGGGAGGGTATTTTCTGCTCTAACTAAACCTGATGTGGAAGCTCTTCTCTAAGAAACAACATTTTGCTTTTTTTACTCACAAGAGCAATGTCAAAGGTTACCTGGAGAAATTTTTTTGTATTTTAAAGGTCCTGACTTAGCTTTGAAGATCTTTGTGTTTCAGGCAGGCTTTAGGAAAAGCTCATTCATGCATTCAAACATTTGGCTTCTTTTCCCAAATATCCTGCTAGGCCTAATGAGAGACATTACCTTTGCTGACAGCTGTGGTGCCCTCAGAAGAGATACAGCTTTGGAGAGACCAGCACGCTGCCCACTGGGCATACACAGATCACATATCATGGGATCTTTGCCCTTTCTGCTTCTGTGCCTCAACCCACTGGGACAAGAGCATGAAAGGATCAGTGCTTTCCTTATCTATCATCCCTGATCATCAGTAAGACTGGCAGCTGTCTCTCAAGATTTGTGGTAAACCCTTTGTTAGAGGTTGATTCACACAGCCACAGCCTTCAAAGTCAAATGACACAGTTAGATCATCCTGTCGGGTAGCACAGGCCATCAGGATTTGTGCTGATTTGTGTTTTGTTAAAAGATGTCCTTCAAAAAAGGGTAGTCCACCTTGGATTTGACAGCCACAGAAGAGGGAAGATCTGTCATTCCCCCATACTAACCAAAGTTTAGAAAGTCATTCAGGATTTTTCCCCAGATGTTGAAAGCTCCAGGAGAATTTTTCTGATGATCTTGACTCCTGGCAGAATACATCAAATTTAATGCTCAGGACCTAAACTGGTAAAATGTGATGCCAACCAGCTAACTAACCTGCCTTGCCACTCAATGTTTAAAGACACAATATAGAAGAAGTGCCTGATTTTCAGCAGTAATATTGAGGAAAGGTCAAGGCCAGAAGAAATGTTTGTGTTTCTAGAATAACAGCAGCTGCTTCTGCATATGCTTGAAAGGAGGGTGGATATTAACACAAAGATTTTGAGGAAGTAGCTATTTACTACTGGAATTTTTGACGACAGCTACCACATTATAGGTGTTTTTCTAATAATATTCACCCTAACACTGCTATGCCTTGTCTGAACTAGTCAGCCTAATGCAGATCACTCCTTTGTTTCTGCCATAGCAGAACTTGCTAGAACAGCGTTTTTTACTATGAACATTTCTGCTCAAATCCTTCATGTTCTGATTCTGGATAATTTCCTCTTCAAACTGATAATATAGGGCAAAAGACAAAAAGATCTGGATCAGAAAACCCTTAATTTAGTGAGTAAATAGTATTGTACTCTTTTTATGTGGACACATAGAGGTACAGCATTTGACAAGGCATAAGGATTCACACCAGTCTCAGACCTGTCCACGCACTTTTGCCCTGGTCCACAGAGATGACCTCATAAATTAGGTGCAGGGATGGTTGTTCACAGTCTGAGTGATACACAGACATGTTCTGAACAGCATATAATGCACATTTAATGGTATTTATTTAGTGGCCATGGTTACAGAGATGTGACTTTTGTACTTTGTTCACATTGTAGATATGTTACATTGAAAAACTCTCTGTCCATCACTATCTCCTGCATAGGTATATACCCATAGGGGTTAGCAGAAAATAAGAAGGCAGGGAGGCCTTCCTGTAATCTCTGCATCCTGCTGAAGCTTCACACATCTGCTTACTAAGAAAATAAAGGCTATTATGTTCCCAGACATGTTAAGTCCGAGTCTTGTGGAGTCAGGAGTATGGCAATCCGCATGGTAAAACTGGTACAAAATGTTGGTAATCAAAGGCTTGGAAAGAAGATGAAGGGAAGAGGGAATGAAGCTGTGACAACCCACTATTTTGACTGTTGAATCTGCACTATTCATAGTAACACACCAACTGTATCTAGCCAACTGCAGTAATGAGTGATAGCTCACTACTCAACAATTAGGTGTTCCTTCCCCACCTCTGCAACTAAGGTCATAACCTTTTCTATTTACTTTTGGGATATGGTAAATTAGAGCTTCGGCTTCATTACAAAAATTAATTAAAACAGTCACACAATGGCACCATTCATGGCTGTGCTTGTCCTTCCCTGCAGTGTGTCCTCATGTCAGCTCTCATTGGTTTCAGTCCCAAATTCCAGTACGTGCTAGTCTGCCTGTATTATCTGGATCAGTAGACTAGATTTTTCTTTTTGTCCATCTTCTTTGATTCATTGGAAGGACTCCTCTTGTTTCTAATCCCTCTGTTTCTTTTTTTTTCTTTTAAGAAAGTGTACACTAGCAGGCTGTCAGCATGATCTGATTGCCTCAAAATGCTTTCTGGCCACAGACTTTGCAGCAGAACCTTAACTTGGTCTCACAGCAAAGACCTCTGCCTAACAATTTCTCTTAGGGACATCCCAGGTGTCTAGATCTGGAAAAGAGGATTAGTACTCTTTTCCTCAGAATTTCAAAAACTAAACAGAACTACAGTGATAGGAGGATAAAAGCCTGACTATTCCCCAGTTACACAGAGTTGGGAGTCTGCCCATTGAAATAAGTTTGGGTTGTTGGTTTTTTTTTCTAAGCCATTTCTTTGTGAATGTAGTGCTTGTTTTAAAAGCTGGATTTATGAACTGGCAAAAAATAATATTTTCTTTTGTAAGAGAAAGTGTTGCATTATGTTTCACATGACCATGTCCTGAGGTGGTTCAACGTACTCAGTTCTGTGCATACCAATAAATACAGATCTCAGAGATTTCAGGAGTAGTGATTTACTAAAAATTATTGCTCTATGGGAAGTAGAGAAGAGCTCAGTTTCATTTATATAACACCTGAAAGGAGAAATGGCCAACAAAGGCTTGGACTAATATATGTGCTGGTGAGAGAGTCCAACAGGCAACTTTGATACATATGTGTAATTATCCTGAAGTCAAAGCTGATGTTGCTCTGGAGATGAGGATGTGAGATATTTGCAAAAGTGACACCTATTATAGCCTTTATTTCTTCAGAGCATTTAAGCATGTGTGTAACTGCAAGTATAAAAACCTGATTTTTTTTTTTTTAACTTACTGCTTGACTACACAGGTGCACTCAGGAAATTGTATCCAAGTTAATTTAGGGCATGACTTCAAGATGCTGAACAGCTGAACAGCTTTAAAATGTAAAAGGGAGGCTTGGTTTTGTGGAGTGAGTGTGTCCTCACCAGAACCTGATATAAGGTGATGAAGCCAGTTTGAACAAGGGTTCAGATCAACAGTTCCTAAACCTGTGTTGGCTACAGATGAGAAACAAGAAGGTATCTAGTGGAGAATGACCATGGGAAGGGTTATACAAGCTGCCCCTTCTTTGTGAAACACAAAGAGGCAGGGTCCTCCTCTGGGCCAAAATGACCTTTCCTTGTCGGCTGAGTTTTCTGCCAAATCAGCTCCCATGGGTGCCTGAGCTGGTGCTGGTGGCATGGAGGGGCAGGAAGGAGGCCATGGATGGGAGGTGACAGTGGCAATACACTGTCTGTGCTGCTGCAGACTTGCACAGGATGAAAGTGCCCACATCACCTTGGCCACAGGACCCCCTTGGGGGTCTGTGGTTACTGAGGTTGATCATGGGGGAGATTTAAAAGCAATGATGGGAACATTGCTTTGGAAGGACGTGACAGACCTGAGCTCCTTTTCTGAATCTGCAAACTTCAGATGGCACATGTGAGCAAAGACATCCCACCTTCCCACTACTACAAAATGTAGTCTCTCTCTAAAGCCCTTGATATAATACACAAACTCCAATTTTCAGATTTTGTGCTTTGCACAGTGATACCTGGGAGCAGGACTTTTTTAGCCTATTTGTTGGTGAGGGGGAAATGGAAGACAAGTTTAGTCCCTTAAAAATAAGCATCTTGTCCTCTATGTGCCCTGAATAAATGGCATCCCATGTTGAACTTTGCTGAAAATGCTTTTTTTTTCCTTCTGAGAAAAGCTGAAAATGAGACCGCATTGATATTTTGCTGCAGAGTTGTTGCCTGTAGGTAGGCTTTAGATGGAGCTGTTCTATGGAAATCAATCCTGGTAAAGCAATAACAGCTGCTATTTTGCCAGCACACAGCAAGCAGAAACAATTGCAGAGGTACCCCCACTACAGCGATGCTACTTGGTAATTTGAAAACAATGCATGACATAAAAAACCCGGATAAGGCTGGAGAACCACAGTATTGTTATTCCTCCTGTTCTGAAACTGCAGACTGTAAACACACACTCTTGGAAAAAAGGGAATTCCTTCACCTCTATGTATGGCCAGTGAATAATATATTATTTATAATGCTGTTGGGACAGCTGTGTGAAATGGATTCTGTTTGGTTTGCTCAATTTTTCACCAATTCCTTTTGTCATCCTTCTGGCTGTGTTTCCTGGTATTCTACCTCTCTGTCCAATAGGGCACTGCAAAGCGAGCTCATCTGCTCCCACGGACAGAGCAGGATCATACCCTGTGAGCACTGTGAGGACTGGAGGGATGGGAAAGACTCCATTCTTGGAAGCTCTTGGGCTCTTTTTTCTTAATCTATAAATAGGAAAACACCATCATCCTTCAAAATATAAATCATTATTAGAAAACTTCAAATGGGGACGGAATACACTGGTTTCAAAAAAAAATAAAGTATTCATTTGCTTCTCAAGTTTATTGATATATTTCATGAAGGCTCAAGGATGAAAGATTCTGAGGCAATATAATGGAGTATTATAATATTAATTTGCATCAATTTCTTAAAGAGATAATTCAATTAAATAGTTCAGCCTTTAGCAACCTATTCTTTTAAAATCATATCTCTTTTTGAACTGTCAACCACTTGGAGGAACAGCCCTTGATTCTTTCTTGATTGTAAGCTAGATGAGGCAATTTTTCCTTGGGGAATAACATTAGCTAAATTAGGAACACTGTAATTTAAAGGTGATTAAGTACCTTTTGTGATTATTGTTCTAAGACTTCAATCTGATAACACTTAAGTGCATGTGTAATCTAGTCTTCCACAGGGCTACTCTCATTCATAAGTGGGTTTAAATCCTCATAAGATCAGGACCTAAATAAGTACCACAGTTAAACCTTTTATGGCACATTGACAGAGCATGTATTTGTTCTGATTGCAACATTTCACACTTGGGCTTGGTGCATAAACAGTAGGAATGCTTTTTACAGAAGGAGAAAGCAAGGAACAGGAATGTGAATAGATACATTCTGGTCATAAGGCAAGTCTGCTGGAACACCTGGGAACATACTGTGGACTCCTGACCCTCATGAATTTGTGTCCAGCTTTGCTCCAGCTGTACTTTGTGCCTTGGTGCTCAGCATGGGAGAAGCAGCAGGAACCATCCAGGCCAGGCAAAGTGACCAAGTCATTGCTCAACCTGCTCACTTATGTGTGGAGAAATTCTTTCCTAACCATCCGTCTTCTTAGGGTTTCAGTAGAATTTTGTCAGCAGAGCACCCAACGTGTTGAAGGATGTCAGAACATGGGCTACTATTGCACCACGGACAAATTTAGGGCTGACATCTGTTGGGGGCTGCTGAGCAAGATGCACTCAGCTGACCCATTGTCAAGAAGTGCTGCTGGCATATGTCCATGCACAGGATATTTTACAGAATGTCATCACTTGGTAATGAAATGCTCCCCGGTAACGATGGCTCACAAACACAGAAATAGCCTTTGCCCATAATAAAGTTTTGCAAATAATGCTTGCAGGAAGTGATTTGCTATGAATCAATCAAGCAGAGCCCAGAAATAATGTGACAGATGGTAACCCGACATTACTGCAACATCACCAAACTACTTCTTACTCGCACTTTAAACAACCATTTGGACTCAGGTCTTTAAAGAAAAATGTTCACTCTCACTCTACAGCTGGTTGAAGCTGAATTGTCACCCCACAGAAAATTCTATCCTTAGAATCAGTAAAAGACAGGATAAAATTAAGTCTGAAATGTCCTTCAATGTGAAAGAAAAAAATATTCTGTTATCAAGACTCTATTTTGATGCCTTCAGGCTATATGCCCTTTCTCTATTTTTAGCTATGTTAGGCTACAAACAAATAAAAATTTTAAATATAAAATTAACACAATCTTTGTTCTAAGTGATATATACAAAGAAAATGTAACAAAATAGATTTGAAAAAGAAAATGCTGGAAAGAACAAATACCTTCCTGTTGGCATTTTGATTTTTTGTCCTATGAATATAAAAGTTTGTTGAAATCATCATGTCTCCATTTTTCATGCCCTAGAACCTTCTGACAGAAAAAATAAACCACCTGAACAGTTTTGATTAGGTCTCTCTAGGTCCTGCCTGGGTACACTCAAGTTACAGTGGTTTAAAAAGTTACTCATCGTAAGGTGCACTTTCTTATTTGCAAGGTAAGACCCATTATCTTACATTGTATGCCTAACTTACTTGTTATAACTGATTGAGATTTAAAATTATTAAGTTTTCTGTTTATGCCTGCATATTCTTCATATTCTTTCAACACTGTATAAAGACTTGTTGCATGCCACAGAGCAGGCAGCCCTGATTTATTTACTACGGTATCAATATAGTCCTTAAACAACAGCTTTACTTGCAGATGGAGATTTTTCACCCTCCTCTCCCATGTGCATCATTGCACTCTGAAACCTTTCCAGAAATGAGGTTAGCCAAGGCACTGTTTGCACTAAAACAAGGAGCATCCCAGAAATGGGGTGGCTGAAGAAAGCAAAGTAGGCCACCAACTTTCCCCGCCGGATTGCTGGCTGTGAGCGTGTCCCACAGGAACGCTGTCACGCTGGTTGTGCGACAGCACCTGGAGCTCGGCCTGGGATGAGCAGTGTCATTATCACTGGGGACATTTGCTGGGCTCTCTGGGAATGAGGGTCATGCAGAGCTCCAAATGAATCGCCTGCTCGGACCCATGCAGGTCAAAGCAGAGGGAAATTACTGCGGCAGCCTGTGCTGCCATGGCCCTGCTGGAGACAGGGCACCTGCCCAGCACTTTCCCTCAGAGATCAGTAACAGAGGATGATTCCTCATGGGCACCTACCTAGGTACTGGCTGAAATGAAGCAAAATGCACTGGCACAGGCACTGGCTTTTCTCAGGCAGAGTTTGTAAAGTAAATTTCAATAACTCAAATTCCTAAATTTCCGTCTTAGCCGTGGTTGTTCATGCACCACTGTCAGTATGAAGGGAAAGACCCTTGAACCTCCCTCAAGGTCTAAGGCTTATTCCTCTGTACATGCAGGTTCCTGGTTCTACAGCAGTTTCATAGTAAAACTCGTACACCACAGCCCGTGCTGTTCCCTTGGTGTGTGATTTCCCTGGGGGGAGCAGCAGCAGGACCTTTGGAGCTCTGCCCCTCAAACCATGCAGGCAATGCTCCATTCACACCACGGGAGAGTCCCGGCCCCTCGGTGTGAGCGCCATGTGCCAGTGTCACAATCGTGCACGGTGTGAGCCACCGCCTGTCTGCGTGCGGAAACAGGGGATTTTGACCACAATGTTTTGTAAAATCTGGCAGAGTTAATGTGCAAACTGAATTACTTCAAACCCCCACGTTTTACACAACCCACTCTCACAGTCTTGCCTATCGTCTGGCATTTGTGGGAGAGGATGAATGAGCAGCCTCACAGCTGCTGCCGGCTGCACTCCCCAGGCTGCAGCTTTGCGAGGCCTCTCAGCTCGCTGTCGGGGGGCTCAGGCGGCTTGTCACCAGAAACAGCCGAACTTGGGGCCATTTCGGCGAACGTCACCAGAATAAAACAGTTTCTTCGCCGAATGCTAAACATGCAAGTCAGTTTCTGCCCTGGAGAACGGGAACGGGACCGGGAACGAGACCGGGTCCAGCGGAGTCCTCGGGGCGGCCCCGTCCCTAGCGGGGCGCGAACCCCCGGCCTCCGGCCCACCGGCCGCGCGGGGCCAATCGGCGGCGGCGCTGGTGACGCGGCGGGGCGGGCGGGGCGCTGGGCGCGGGGCCGGGCGGGGGCGGGCGCTGCCGCCGCGGGAGCGGCACGGGCGGGCGGAGCGGCTGTTCCCGGAGAGAGCAGGCAGCGGGTCGGGTGCTTTGGCTGTAGTCTGGTCCGCTGGGGTTGACCGAGACCCCCCCCCCCCCCCCCCCCCTCCAGGCTACTCCACGAGCACCGGCTTGACGCTCGATCTCTTTTAATAGACACCGATCTTTTTCCCCCGCCTTGTTTTTTCGGGGTGCGCTTCACCCAGCGCCGCGGACGCCCGCTGCCCTGAGCGCTGCCGTGCCGGGAGGCGCGGGGGGCCGGGGCCGCGATGCGCGGAGATGGGGCCTGTGGCTGCTCCCGCATGGGCTCGTAGTGCCCGCTCGGTGCTGAGTGCCCGGGTGCCGGGGAGGTGCGTGTAGGAGAGAGGCGCCAGTAGCGCTGGATTTTATCCCCTTGTAGAGGTGCAGGCAGACAGGGGTTCAGGTGTGTTGGTGTGTATTTTTTTTTTCCTCTCGTTGCCTACATCAGCTTGCTTGCCCCTTCTCCTTCTCCCCCTCCATTTTTTTTTTTTTTTTGGGGGGGTGAGGTGGGAGCCCGGGGTGGCTGGTTTTCCTCCAGCTGAGCAGTGCAGTTGCAGCGGTAGCGGTGAAATCCTGCTCCTCCTGTGAGCTCCAGCCAGGAAAATGGAGGCTGTGATAGAGAAGGAATGTAGTGCGCTCGGAGGGCTCTTCCAGACCATCATAAGCGACATGAAGGTAAGAGGCTGAGGTGTGTGGGGGAGCACAGGGGAGGGGAAGCGTCTTCCCACCTGGCCCGGTGAAACTTCGCCCCGGGCGGTGCAGCCGCATCGGGGGCTGCTGGCGGCGCGACCTCCCCGCGGCGCTGGGGGGACGCTGCCCCGGGGCTGGGTCCGCGTCCCCGCCGGCGGGACCGGCCTGGCAGAGGGATTCCTTGGCTTCACACCCAGGATTTGGGGCTTGCGAGTTGGTTGCAGGATACCGCCTCTCCCTCCCTCCTTCCCTCCCTCCTCCTTCCTTCTTTTCTCTATTTGTCCTGCTCAAACATGCAAGCTGTTACCTTGCACCAGGGTCAGCGATTTGCCTCTTTATTTTACAAATATTTTTATTCTCCTTTTTTCTCGCCTGGTGTGGGCTGTCAGATCGGTAGCAGAATGAATGCAGCGGGGCGGGAGCGTGGTGCGGAGGAGCCGGGCACGGAGCATGTCAGCCGTGGGGTGGGGCTCGGAAGGGCAGTGTGAGCATTTCGGTGCCAGGCTGATGAGCGCGATGGAAAAAAAATCTCTGCCTGGAGATGCTCAGAAGTTGATGTGTGCCTGGATTAAAATTGCGGCTCAGGGTGATATTATTTTCACGCTGTATATGCTCGTGGAGGTGGCATTTCTTTTTTTCTGTGAATGGATGCAAAGGTTTCAAGTGCGGGGGTCTCTCCACCAGCCACCAGAAACCTGAGTGTGCTGATCCCGTCTCTGCCAAAGGGTCCCTTTGAGAGAGGCGCTCCCACTCTATCCTTGGCAGCCAAGGGCACTCCTGCAGGGTTTTCTTTGGGTGAGCGGGTGCCTCCCACCCTTCTCTCGTGGAAGTAAATAGCGTAAAAGCGTTGCTGTGTTTTGCCCGTCATGTCTCCCCCAAAGCCCGGGGCTGGAGGCGCCCAGCCTCCGGCACACGGCCGTACTGCAGAATACTGCAGTGTTCCCCTGGACAAGGGCAGCTTGTCTGCCTGCCAGGGCCGACTGGGAAGGATGCAGTTGTCGGGAGATGTTGAGGGACGTGTCAGATAATGGGGACTGCCGTAATTTAAAGGCGGCAACCGTGCACGCTGTGCTTTTCCCAGGGCATGGGATTTCTCTGGATGTTTTAATTCATGCGGGGCTGGTGAGCAGCGAGGGCTGCGGGAGAAAGAGCTGCCAGGTAGTATTGGAGGACAGGGTCTGCTCTAAGAGGGAGCCTGGCAGAGGTGAATGGCTTCTAGTGTATTTTTTGGGGAGGGTGGAGAAGCTGTTTGCACTAGAAGTTATTTTTTGGCAAATGTTCATATGCACGTTCTTCTCAACAGATCTTAGGAGACATTTAATTAAAAGCGTGGCTTGTCAAGAGCAGGCAGGTTGCAGAGAGGAGGGGGGAGTCTGTGTATATCTGTCAAGACAATGCTGCAGACCTGGCAGTGGTGGTCCTCAAGCTCTCAGCCTCCTTGGATTTTTAATAATGACTGCACTTTAAAATAAAAGAAACCCCCCCAAAAGCAGGAAACGATCACAAATTCTGGAATAATTTCGGTGGTCAGTGCAGGGAACAGGCAGGAGATGTTCTGTTCCAGATCAAGTGTGGTTTTGGGTTTCATTACAGAGGAACACAGAGTATGTTTATTCTTTCCTTCTTTTCATAAGTGATGCATTTGGTTTTTCTTGCTCTTAAACCAGTGGGCCTCTGTGTTGATTCATTTTTTTTCTTCTACACATTGCTACTTGCATGGGAATGTTGCTCATCAGAAAACATGTTGACATGAGTGTATGGAGATGGGCACAGGTGTGAATATTTTTTTCTTAATGCTCCATAGTAGTGGAACCTGTTTTGTGAAGTGGCAATTACTGAAGGGGGAGGTTTGGAAGGAATAGCTGCAGATCTTTAGCAGCATGGTGGTTGTTATGGTTAAAAAAAATCTGCTCATTATTTAGCATGAGTAGAACAAAGAATTTTTACCTGTAGTGCGATTTGATGCAGCTGATGCTGTACTACTGAGATGCACTAGGATTCTTTCTGAATTGAGCACAAAGGAGCACAACAATTTCTAAGGAAAAGTAGCTATTTTTTTGATAGTTAACCAGAACCTTTCAACTAATCATACCTTTAGTAGTAAAGTGAAAATTAGCATTTTAAGTGCTGTTTCACGTAGTCAGATCTGTGTGGGCAGGCTGCTGGCAGGATCTCGAAGATGTTGCGTAGGGGTCTGCCCACGCATCCCCAAGTGCTCTCTCCGTGCCTGTTTCTCATGGCAGGCTGTGATCAAGGCCCCACATGCCCTGCAGTGCTGAGGGATTTGATGCAGCATCTGCCTTTTTTTAACCAAATGGTTCACAGGTTCTTTTATGATATGTATTGCTCTACCTTAAACTTTGTTATAAAGATGGTAGGGTTAATCAACAGCTTCAATTACTCTGAAGTGTTGCCAGTGGATGCAGATGGGTGCTGCAGCTGAGGTGATGAAGATACAGTACATGAGGACTGATTTTTCTCTTTGTTCACAGTAACACAGAACTGGCTCAGGTGTACTTGTTGTTAATTTTGAGCTCTGCCTGGTTCTGCCAAGGTTACAGGAACTGGAATTACAATTCTGAGCAATGTGATTGTTTCCATTTATCTCTGTATACTCTGTTAGATCTGAAACTTCATATGGGCAATATATGTCAGTGTGACTTAACACATCACATTTTTTGACAGCAAGATTGTGTCTTGCTGGCTGAGGTCTCTTGAATGGCATTTAATGTTTTCTCATGTTTTCTCATGCTTTCTCCATAAACCCCAAATTTCTCTCCACCCTCTATCAAAAATATTTTTGTGTCTAATACTCAACAAAACCTGCTCCAAAAAAACTCAGCATAAAGCTAAGTGATTTGGAGAAATGTTACTGTGTAAATGTAAGAACAGTTAATAAACATCCCATTGTACTGCACATTATTGTACATCACAGTGTCACAGACTATTTTGAGTTGGAAGGGACTCACAAGGATCATTGAATCCAACTCTTAGCACTGCACAGGACACCCAAACAACCCCACTGTGTGCCTGAGTGATTTGTCCAAATGCTTCTTAAAATCTGTCAGGTTTGGTGCTGTGACCACTTCCCTGGGGAGCCTGTCCCGGTACCCAAACACCCCTTGGGTGAAGAAACTTTTCTTGATCTCCATCCTAAACCTCCCCTGACACGGCTTCATGCTGTTCCTTGGGTCCTGGCACTGGTCACCCGAGAGCAGAGATGCCCCTCCACTTCCCCTCGTGGGGAAGCTTTAGACTGCAATGAGGTCACCCCTCAGTCTCCTCCAGTCTGAACAGAACATCTGGAACTTCAGTCCCCTGACAAAGGAAGTCCATTTTTTCCATGCCAAACAAGGGTCAGATTTGTTGAGTAATATGGTGGTGTACATGATGACAGGGTTGTTTGTGTAAAGTCCACAATGGGAACTGAACTTGGCCGTTGTGCTCTAGAATTGGATTTCTGTGCTTTGAGATTTCAGGACCTGATTAAACAATCATAAAGGTGGGAGCGTGTGTGCCCATCCCATCCTTATTTTGGTCCACTGTCACAGCCCTGATGTTTCCTACAATACATCACTGAGCATGTGGCACTTACAATTAGTTACACTCTTATGCAAGATCTTTTTCAAAGCAATTACAGTTTATAAAAACAAAAATAAAATGTCCCCTCAGAGGAGGAGTCCTGTGTGCTATGTGCAGACGCTGTGTGACTTGTTTTTGAATGCGGCGAATTTTCTGTAGCTCCCTGTGGGAAGGGAGTATTTGATCTGAATGGTTTGTAACTCATTTCTTGCAATTGAGAAATGAGATGCTGCAATGTGCTGTTAATTTCAATATCTCTTTTAGTGCAAAGCAAATCATTGCAGTTAATTTTTGGGAGGGCCTGTTGCAGATGGGTTTCAAAAGAACTTGTCTTCTCATGCAGAGCAGATCTTTAATGCTTCTTTTCCTTCTGAGTTGATTTTACATTCCTTTTAATCATATTGTTCTCTGCTATCCTGAAGAAAAAAACCACCGCCTCTGAAAACATTGAAATTGGCTGTGTTTGTAGTTCATCACTTGCTTGATGGTGTTTCTTTGGCTTTTAGCATTCTCTTTATTTGTCTTGCCTCTTCTGCCAGCATGTGTTTTGACAGAGCAGGGGCTTTCTGTGTATGTACAGCACCTGACATCTGGGGGGTGGGCATGGGAGGAAGATGAGTAATGAGCAGTTGGTTGAACGCAGGTTGTCTGTGACTTCATTTATACCAAGTCAGAGGATTTACTAAATTTTTATGGGTCAGGTGTGTATTACCAGTTAATCTCATTCATCTCCCTGCATGTGAGGGATGTGCAGGTATCGTCCTGAAACAGGGTTCCCAACAGCCATGTGAGTTTTTGGAACAATTATAAACTTTTATTATCTGTGTATGTGCCTTATTTTTATTTGTTTAGCTGAAAGCACAATAAAATCAGTACTAAATCATTAATCTCTACTATAATACTCCAGAGGAGCTGCTGGGACTCCTGGACTAGGCAGTGGCACATGTTTCCTTTCAGCTATGCAAAACTCTTGGTTGATACAGAAGAGAGAGACATGAACATATGAGCATGAGAAACATTTATGTTTTTGCACCCTCTAACCTGCTTTTAGAAGGTGATCCGTGAGAGGCAGCATTTTAATTTGCTTTTGTAGAAGTTGGGACCAGGGGTGGCCACATCAAGGGTTGAGAGTTATTTGTTTGGTAGCCCTGTTTGCTTACAAGGGATGGCCTTGTGATATTCACACAAATAATATAAACTGAGGAAAAAATATTTGATGGAACAAATAGAACTGCTGAGACAGTTACTGCAGCAAGTACAGCTGCAAGTCCTCTGTGTGTGTTAGTCCAAGGAACAGCACGCATGTACCAGAGAACCTGGGCAAATTTATTTTCCCGTGACATGTCGTAGTGCAACAGCTCTTCCCCAGCTGTGCTTTATTTGAAGCTTGAGATCTCTGTGGAGATTAGGAATGTTCAGTTGGATGATTTTAAGGGTTAGTTTCAATCCAGCTGTTAAGGATGATAACTACTGTAAGGAAAAACAAATGTGTCATGCACTGGGACTGGCACTGTTTAACATCTTTGTTGGTGACATTGACAGTGGGATTGAGTGTTCCCTCAGCAGGTTTGATGATGTCTCCCAGCTGGGTGGTGCAGTCACCGTGCTGGAGGGGAGCAATGCCGTCCAGAGGGACTTTGACAGATTTAAGAGGTGGGGCTGTGTGAGCCAGGGAGACCTTATTGTACCTTGAGTACCAAAAGGGGTCTGCAAGAGAGTTAGAGAAGGACTTTTGACAAGGGCATGTAGTGACAGGACAAGAGAGAATGGCTTCAATCAAGAGGGCAGGGTTAGGTTAGGTACAAGAATTTTTTTACTGTGTGTTGAGAACAGATTTTCCAGAGAAGTTGTGGTTGCCTCTCCCTGGATCAGTTCAAGGGCAGGTTGGATGGAGCCCTGAGCAACCTGGTCTAGTGGATGGGGTTAGAGCAGATGATCTGTAAGGCCCTTCCAACCCAAAGCATTCTGTGATTTTCTGTGCAACAGACAGGTAGGTCCAGGCTTGGAGAGGAAGCACACCTGCCATGTATGCACTGGCATGTCCCTTATACAGCAGTCTTTAGGACAACTATCTCTTTCAAACCTAGCAAACTGGTGTTTCTTCCCCTTCACAAAAAGTCTGAAATGAGTTAATTTGGAACTTTTCTTCCCATATATTTTGTTCCTCTAGGTTTTACCACCAAGGCATTTGGAGCATAGCTGGCTGCTCTGATTTCTTATCCCTCTGCCTCCCAACAACCTGCTTGCTCAGGCAGTTGGTTTGTGTACACTGAAATTCTTGCCTTTTCCAAGCAGCTGCAGTATCTTTCTGTGAACATCTCAGAGGGGGAGGGGTTGACATGCAGCAAAGGCTGAAAGATGGTGCAAGAAGAGAGCCTCTGCATGCCTGCCCAGACACTGAGGTTCAAGCAACAGGGCATAGCTGGGAACATACTTAATCACAAGTAGTTTATTTTTTAGGGACACATGCTTTCTTGATCCAAATACTCTTGTGTGAGTGTTAACAATTTATACAACTGTTGAACATTTGCTACATAAGTGTGTACTGGGCTGGCTTATCCTGTGACATACCCAGAACAAGGATTTTTAATATCTCTTGAGAGTTCTCCTTTTGGACCTGGCAGGATGCCAAGAGCTGCACAATAAGGTTTGTGAGGTTCTGAGTGTGGAAGGAGTTGTGCAGTGCTGCATGAAACACAATTGACTGAACAAATGTTGGAGAACAAGAAGTCTGTGTAATTACGGGCTTAGTGCTGGTTAATACCTAACAGAGGTGATATTCAGTGGAGGTTGCTGCTTCCTACCTGAGATCTGAGTGTGCATGAACTGAACCCAAATCTTTGTTATAAAATACCTGAGAAGCTAATTTTATTTTTTTAAGGACAGAAGTTGCAAGAGTTGATGGAGTATACTTGTGAATCTCTAAACAGCATTCTGAAGAACATTTTTAAGGTTCATAGTCTACCCAAAGACAGTTGATCTTGAAGATAAGCAGGGAGCAAAATAGGAACTATATCTAAAAAGGCTTTTTGGTCTACTTCAGATTGTGCAAAGATGAGTACAGAGAAGTTTGAGTCAGTATCATAAAGTCTACCCTTCAGAATAAGGTAGTCTCTTTAGGCTACATATATGGAAATGCCTTTTCCTCTTCAAGGGTACATTTTCAATTTGAAAATTATTTCTGCCTTGATACTGTAAGGTGCAAAGCACTGCTTTGTTTGCTGGGATCTACGCTGACCTTTCAGGACATTGATTGACTTCTCCTGCTGGGCTGAGATACCTTGAATGCCAAGATGTTTGGAAGGATTGGAGACAAAATGTCTGGTAGCTTTGTGGCTAAGGCCATAGCAGCTTTCATCTTCAAAGTGCTCTCTGAGTGACTTGGCTGCAAAGAATGGCTCCCATTTTACAGAAAGGCAAGCTATGGCTGCAGGTTTAGTGACTTCTACTCCCTCCCCCTAGGACAAGAAGAAATTGGGTGCATCTACAACATGGAGTTAATGAGGGAATGTTGTTTAAGCTCCCAGTGTAATAGGTTTCTATCTTCATGTACACACTACTTTGTTTTTACTGATTGAGACGTGTTGCTGCTCACCCCTGTGATAACCCGATGCTTGCAGGCAGAAGAGATGACATCTAAAGATGACTGATAAATTCTCAACAGAAGTGTCCTGAACTCCTCTCCTGGAACTGAAACTACAGGACCTCTCTCAATTTTTAGTGGGGAAGCCTGACTGAACATCTTAACCATAAGCTGGTTGATCATGAGGAATTTGTGTCTTGTGGGGTTTTCTGTGAGCTCTGTACTTTTTACTCTTCTGGTCAACAACCATAAGTGATATGTAGTTGATTTGAATTCTAGGATGCTAGCTGGAGTACAGTCATCCTTTAACAAACCATTCTTGCAGGAATGAGCTTGTGTTGTGTGTAAAATGCTGCTGATGAGTGTGTAACTAGAGACACTTGGTTGATAGTACAAAAAGATTCACATTTGTTCTCATTCTTTCTTCCACATAAACTGCCATCATACTTCTCACCCAAGCATGAGATATATATTTTTTTTTTGCCACAAAAGTCACGTGTGCTTTGTAATTTCTCTGAAGCCACCTGTATAGAGGCATAATTTCGAATTTTTTGTTAATAAAGCTTTATTTGGGATGTCTCCTAACAATAGCATCCATGAGCAAACCAGATGGATGCTCGTTGTCCATGAGCAAACCAAGGGTCTAATTTGGAGTTTGAGAGGGATTATTTATCTTCTCATGAGTAAAATGGAAAGAGAGTAGCCTGCATTAAGCATATACCTGCACTTCACTGTCTGTCATGAGACAAAGGTCAATAAGCATTAAAAATGTGGGCACCTGGCTGCTGCCTTTCTCCCAGTAGGTACTTTCCTGGTCAACTCAAGTGCTTGTTAGTAGTTTGAGTCCTGGAGATTGTTATGACTGCTTGTGGGATGGAGATTGTGTTGAGTGGATGGTCAGAAATTAGGGTTTCTGCTTGCTTGGAAAGAAAGAAGTGATGAGACCCCAGTGGTGTTGGTGACATTACCAACACCGGACTGTTGGCTTGAGGCTGTCCTGTGTAGGTATTAACTTGACTGACTGCCTCCTGATATTTTAATTATCTTCATTTTGATCCAGCTGAAATATTGTGGGTTTAGAAAATAGCTGCTGAGTATGTAGAGTGGCCACTTAATGATTGAGTGGATGAAAGGCGGTATTGATGAGTCTCTGAGGAGAAATCTGCTATTCAGGCTTGCAGACTTGTTCAGACCTGCAGTGAAGATTGTGGAACTAAATGCTTCCTCTGGAAGACTACTTAATGTCCAGCTTTTTTCATGTGGCATGGGATAAAAGGTCTCTAGATGCTGTGGCTAGTTGTTTCCCACCGCCCCCTTGTCTTTTGAATAACTTCCTATGTTTAGAGAAGGAGAGACTGTATGTTTATGCCTGATGTATTTTCTCACAGTATGAGTCTAACTTTTGTTTGCTAATTACACAATCTTGGATTTAAACCATGAAGTAGCTGCTTTGGAGCTGAGTTTCTTCATGTTATAAACCATGAAACTGAACTGTGGACAGTACAGATTTGAGGTGGTCCCTGTTGACATAGAAGGAGGCTCATGAGTTGGATTTGTAAGCCAGGATAAGTTTTCACAGGTCCTTGCCGTACTACTACTAGATTGGAGTCACAGCCATAAGGCATCTGGTACCTGCACTGGGGATGTTTAAGCATGGGCTAATGCACTGCAGGCATTATTACAATACAAATTAAAGACTCCAGAGCTCTGACAGCAGAATGGTACCAGACTTAGGTTCCCTCTCCCCCTTTAAATGGTTAGTGAGATCTAATATAAATGTGTGCTCTTGCAAAGTAGTGCTGCACTTCAATGCTTCTGCTAAGGGAATTGGGCATTCTTTAGAGTTCTTCAGGTGGTTTGAGAATGTAGAAAAATTGGGTATCTGTGGTGTTGCTGTTGTTTGGGTTTTTTACCCCAGTGGTGTGAATAGCCTTTTCTGGATTTTAATCACTGGATTTTAGTCTTGATTTTTTTCATGTCATTATCTGTTTTCTTCATTGTTCTAATTGTACTATTTAAACTAAAAACTAAACAGTTTTGAAAATACTTTTTGTGTGGTTCTGTGATATGTAGAAGTACCCAGTTGACAGGTTTTTTTAATAGTGTATGAGATGTTTTCAGCAGCATTTTGTTGCATAATTTTCAATGTTCTGATAATGTATGTCCTTGAAAAGCAAAGCTTGGCATGCCTGTTTATTCTATGCATGGTGAGGGAAACTAGTTTCTAATCCTGCCATTCCCTAAACAAGAGGCAGAAATAATGAAAGTAAAGGTATGGATACAAGACTGTGATTTACCCCTGCTTTCTTTCCTGAAGGGTAGTTACTGCTTAAATGACATCTTTCATGTGCTTTTACTTTCACCTGCATGCACTATAATCACTCAGACCCTGAGTCTGTACCTGCCTGCTCTGTTCAGTGATGTGTGTGTTCAGCTCTTGCTGTGAGATCCTGTGAAGTTCATGTCTTTTGCTGTTGGTGCCTTTTCACTCCTGGCCCAGCACAAGTTGAGAGTCCCTTTTGCTGATGGAGCTCAAACTTCCCCTATGCCGGGCAATACCTTCAGCTTAGAAAGACAGATGAGACTTTGAATTCAGCTGGTCCCTTTCCTTGTCTTGTGGCAGTATTTCTGCAAGACCTCTACACAAATGTGTTACTCTTCCTGAAAGAGGTCTAGTGAAAGGAAGCTGCCTGACCTTTCAAGAGTTGCATGTTACCTGGTCTTATAGTTGAATGGGTTGTGCAATCTGAAACTTCTCTGCTGAAGCCAAACTGATTGTTTCTTGTTCTGCACCACTGGAAAAGAGATGATGGACAGCATCAGGGATGCTCTTGAAATCAGTGTTGGGACTTGCTGCTGAGTTCTTGTTCTGAATATAAGAAATAGGCAGTAGATAGGGTAGATTTAGATTGGACACAAATTGCTTTAATTTACAGTGAAGGTGGTGAGAGAGTGGAGAAGGTCACCCAGAAAAGTTGTGGATTCTCCACCATTGGAAGTGTTCATGTTCAGTCTGGATGTGGCTGAGAACAACCTTATCTAGTAAAAGATATTCCTGCTCCTGGCAGGGGGCTTGGACTAAATGGTCATTAAATGTCCCTTCTAACTTAAGCTGTTCTGTGAATGTGTGTATTTGAAAATCTAAGGAGTAATGGAATAGATTTTGTGTACATCTCTATGTCATAAAGAATGAAGTTTCTCTTGCCAGCAAAATTCCTGTTTCAGTTTGTAGAAAGATTTGAGACTTTAGATGCAGCTTAGGAACATTCATGATACTCACTCTTGATGCTTTTCAGAGTAGAAAGAGGGAAAGCCACCAAGCAGAGTTTTTTGGATGGAGAAGAGCAATTCTGAACTTCAGGCAAGATGATGCTGATTCTGTTCACCCCTTTATGTTGCAAGACCTTTTGTGACTTGTTAAGGGTCTAGGCAGTCCTGTCCGTGAGTCGTGGACTTGTTTAAATGAGTGGATTGTACAGAGGAGGATGTGCTAGTCTTTGGTAGCAATTTTTGACTTCTGCAGTTATGGCTGGCCAAGTGCTTTTTCACCCAATTGACTATTTATTCCTCTAGAAAAGAGGTAAAACTTCCAGTGCCAAATATTACCTGAGAAGGGAAACTGCCTCTCAAATGTTGTGTCTTCCAATGTGTTGAGACATCTGTGGCTGTAACCATTGTTTTTCCCTTTTTTTCCCTTTTTTTTAAATTTATTTTTTCCCCCTCCTTCTTTTTCTTTCAGACTGTTATTGTTTTCCTGTGCTCTTTCCCTCCACTCTTTCCTGGTTTTGTCTGTTAAAGGACTCTGGAAAAGTGGTAGTGTCTATGTGCAAACCTTACTTGCTGATTGCCATTTGTTATGTGTAACATCTGTGACCTTGTGTGGTGTTTAGCACAATAAAGTCTCTTTGCTACTTGGAGGTAGTGTATTGAATGCCACAAAAATGAGACATTCATAATAATCCTTGTGATTCTGTTATCTGGTAAAATTATAAAAAGAAATCTTTTGTTTCCAGCATGATTTACTTTGGAGGGGTGGGAGGTCACATGCACAAGCCAAGTTAAAATTTTTGTTCCAAAACCAGATCTGTGGCATTTGGATGTATTACTAGGGCGTGGATCTCTGTAACACTGTTGTGTGTTTGGGACTCAACTTTTTAGCTTATCATAGCTGAACAACAACACTGAGGTGGAGAAGTTCTTACTCCTGTGGCCTGTGCAGTTGTTTTCTTTTCCATTTCATTGAAGTCTTGCAGTTAGTCATTGTTAGTACTTTCCTGGAAGGCATGCAGCTCCTGGTTTGATAACCCCTGAGATAAAACCAAGGCACTGCTGTCTCCTGGTTCCTCTCTGTTACCTCTCTAGCTGAAACAGCCAGAATTGGGTTCTGGATTTGCTTTACTGAAGAGCACCTCCCTGGCTCTTTCCCCCTGTCCCAGAAGTTTAGATGGGTTTTTGCTGTGAACAAGATTCCAAACTGTTACTGCTGCCTTTGTACTTGATGTGTCAGCAAGAGCTGGTAATAGGGCTGCAAAGCCTTTCTGATAAATGAAAGAAAGCACTTAAAACAACACTGTCAAGGGTTTTTTGAAGATGGAATGAGTCTTGTATGTGGGAATTGGGGTGCAAGGAAATAAATTAATAAAGTAAGCATCTTTTTGCCTAATGGGAAAAAAAGAATCATAACTTCTTGGCAGAAAGAGTGAGAGAACATTTTAAAACTGTCAAGGCTGCTGATACTTAAGTTGTAATCTTAGATACAGCAATCTGGGTTCCTGTTCGTGCCTTTAGATGTCATCAATAACAGTTTCAGTAAATATCCTTTGCTGCAAGTCTATCCTTCCTTTTTTGAGAAATCATTGAGTTTCTCATATGTGTCTCTTGTCATTCCTGGTGTGGGATCACTGGCCTGAAAGGTAGGGAAAAAGTATCATCCAGAAATCTTTTGTTGAGTTGTGTTTATGTAGAGGGGTTGTGCTGGTTCACCAAAATATAAAAATTTCCCAAGGCTTAAATTCTTTTTCCCAAGCTGCATCTTGGTGATAATTTCCTGCTCTTCTGTGGTGTGGAGGGCTGATCTTGGCCAGCTACTTTTTATCTCTCCTTCCTCAGTGGGGTAGGGGAGAAAATCATACGAAAAAGCTCAATGATTGAGATAGAGGCAAAGAAATCACTTGCTAGTTATTGTCATGAGCAAACCAGACAGGGTGGAGAAGATGAAATTTATTGCCAGTTAAAATAGATGTGAATGGTGAGGAAGGTGGACAAAAATGGAGACATCTGCCCATGTCCATGGGGTCTGGGTGTCAGATGGGATTTCACTGAATGAGGATGGGTCACCCTTTTCCCCCTGGCAGTGTGGGAGCTGTGGCTCTGGAGGGCTCTGCCCAGGTCTGGGTGTTTGTCTGGCACTCCCAGACGCACTCGCTGTCCCTGGGGGAAGTTGTTTCATGTCCCTGATTGCGGAGGGACAGGCACGGGGCGCCGGGTGTTTCTCAGCCCTGAGGCTGAAAGGTGTTTCCCGTGTTTGCCCTGCCTGTGTTTGGCTCAGATTAGCTGGAGCTGGGCTGTGGGATCAGGTGACTAATCACCTATAAGCCCACTAATTAAGCAATGGGGTAGGATAATGGCATGCTGCAGCTTTCTGGTGACATGCTGGGTGACATGCTGAGCTCTGCTGAGGAGCTCCAGGGGCCTTGGTGCCGTGGAGTGTCATATGGCAGTGGGAAACACCCATGCCATGGAGGACAGGTCAAATTTCTTCCTTCAATGACTAAGATATTATTGGGCACAAAGTTATTTTGGGGGAAATAGTCCTTGGATTAATCCTTTAACAATTTAAAAGAAAATTATTTAAACAAACCCTCACTGTAATCGATCCTTGGCTTAATCCACGAGGAGCTAAATGGGAATTTGTGACCCAGGATCCTGCAGTGGCTCTTCCCTAAGCGTGGCTGCACCTGGGGGAGGCCTCCTGCTTTCACAGATAACACCAGGCCTGAGTAACCCTGACATTTAAAAAGGGAAAAATTAGTTTCTTTATCAGCCAGCTGAAATTGGAACTTGCAGAGGGAGCACAGGAAGCTCTGGGAGAGGCAGCATTAAAAATAGTGTGTTATTATTCTTCAGATGAGGCTTTATGTCGCAAAAGCGTGTCATGGACAAAGACATCAAATTCCACCTGCTGTTTCTTTGTGTTTAAATTGAGAAAGTAATACATGTTGAATCAAGGATGTGTATTTTTCACCACTGTTAACATTTCTCTTGACGCTGCTTTGACAACAGTGAGAACAGTTGCTGGAGGGGAGACACAGCAGGGCTGCCGTGCTCAGGAAGAGGTCTTGGGGAAGGAGTTGCTGGCCTGGGCACTGACACTGTGTGGATTTACAGCATTTGATTCCTGCCATCTCCTTAGTTTGTCCCCACAGGCATCACTTACATGGCTTTCTTGCTTCCTAGCTGCTGGAGTTGGGATAAACCCCTGGTTATTTGGTCTTGTAAAGTGGTGGTAGGTGTTGAGCTCTTTTACTGTAGGTAGGAATGAAGGGGGTTTCAGTTTCAGCAGGGATGTGGTGGTGGAAATGTTCTTTGGAAAAGCTGAAAGGAATGATGCAGTTTAGTGCGTGACTTCGTGATCTGAGGGAGAGATGAGCTTGTGGATGTGGCTCCAGCAGGGAAAAGTGAGAGCAAATTATTCTGGAAGCCAGATGAAGTACATGCCTCTTACTTTCAGCTGAGTGTGAAACCAAGATATGGCAAGCTGAGCAAATAATATAGGACTTCATATCTCCAATGTAAAACTGCTGGAAGGTTTTCTTCAAAAATGCAAAAACAAGCAAAAAAAGAACTCCAACAAAATCCACCAGCGAAGGTATTAATTCAGTGACATTTAAAAGCCCCAAAAGCTCAATTTTTCTACTGTCTGAAATGAGATCAGATGCTCATTGCCACTATATAGGGAGCCCAGGTAAACAAACTGCATTGATTTCAACCAAACAAATACAGCAAACAATTAAACAAAGTGTGCTCTTACCGGTTACTTGAGCAGCCTTGGTTTGAGGAAAACGGCATTTTTATAGGCAAGAACTAAATAGTTGTGGAAATGTTTGACTTCTCCAAATTTGCTTTCCAGACTAACCAAAAGTAAAAAAAAAGGGGGGTTTCTTCCTGAGCTGTGTTTTGATAGGAACAAGCTTGCTTGGGAAGCAGCTAAACACAGGGCTGCTTGTGTCAATCTCCTCCATGCCACCAGGTGTGTTTAGCTGGATAATACACCAGGGAGATGGAAACATAATCGGGCTGCTTTGGTATCCTCTGCTTGCCGGCTTGCATTCTGCTGGAGAATCCTGTAAAGCCTTGGGCCGTGCTGGTGATTGTCAGGGCTCCTGGCATGCACATGCATAATGCATGCACGGGGTGCAGGTGACACTGAGAGATGGGGTTCAGAGTAGGGATTGCAGTAAGACTAATAGGTTTAAGGAAATAGCATTTTTTGCCTCTTTTAAATAATTGGGTTTCTTTCATTTTTAAAATGTCTGACAGTTTTTTGCTTAGCACAAAGCACTTTATATTCTAGGTCTTGCCACCCAGACAACTGCTATTTTCTCTTCCACTTTCTGTATTTGCCATTGGCTCTGTCATGTGTAGGGTATAACAAGGTTTTATGAACACCTGCTTTGCATTGTTTGGGGTCTTTTCCCTTTCTGTTTTCCTCTTTGCAAAAACTCCACAAGCTTTGCTGAGAAATAGAGTACCAGTAGGCTTCCAAGCAGGTGTCTTGGGAAGGAAGCTGCCTTGCCAGGGTGTACTGAGGAGCTGGAATTTGTCTGACAGCTTTTGGGGAAGGACCTGTCTTTGCCCTGAAAACAAAACACTGTCTCTCACGGCAGTGGATTTTGGTTTACTTACAAAAATCAGACCAGTTTATAAGGGTGGATTGAGTTTGCTACAAGCAACTGCACTTTTCTTGCAACCTCTTCCAGTCAGAGCTGGGGTAATGTTAGCCTTGAGGATCTGCCTTATCTGGGTTTTATTGTGTTGTTGCTCTGGTAACAGCAAGTCTTATACCTTTATTAAAGGAAGCAGGGATATTTTATTTTACTCTCTAGACTCCAATCAAAGGGAAATGTTGAGGTTTCTTTCTACCACATTTTTGCTGTTAGCAGAAAATTTGTACTTGCTCTGCAGAGAGCAATTTCATGGCAGAGAGCAATTTTTTGTTTTAAATTTGGCAAATAAAGATCAGGACTTGCAAGAATACTTTGTGTTCATATTCTAAGTAAAACTTTGGGTTTTAATCCAGTCTTTAAAAATGGGGGAAATTCTATAGGAGACTTGAAGTCAGGAAGAAATAAACCTTATTAAGCACTTTGTATACACTCAGTGCCATGCTCTTTTATCAGCTTCAATTCAGAAATTGTCTCCAAGGCTTTTGACTGTTTTGGAAACAGGTCTTGCAGTGACAAGGTAGCTGTTGGGAAAGCTGATTGTCTTGAGCTGTCACTATGCTTTTCTGTGTGCAATTACAGAGTTATATTGAGGCAGTGCTTGAAGTGGTGTCTTAGTCAAGTCACACTTTATTGTACAGGCTCTAAACCTGGAAAAAAACACAGATGATCACTTGGTAAAGAAGAACAATTCTGATGCTGCCTTTGGTTTTGTGAGCCTCTCTGTACATGCTGTTGCGGTATACTAGTGCCCTGCTTTGAATGGGCTTGGTTTTTGCTCTATCCATCCAAAGGAAGGCTTTTCTTTTTGCTGCTTCAGTTGAAATCCCTCTTGCCCAGTGTTTCTATTCAGAAAAACTGTAAAGCCTCATCAGAGGACTACTGTTTCATCTGGATTTAGAAGCAGTTGATTTTGGTGTTCATGGATTTAGTACAGTTTTAGTTATTGTTTTACATCCAGTTTAATTTGATCTATAGTCTTAAAATCAGAATGGTCAAATCAAGTGTTCATTGTTGTGTTTTGTTTTTTGTTGCAGGGAAGTTATCCAGTATGGGAAGATTTTATAAATAAAGCTGGGAAACTGCAGTCTCAGCTTCGGTAAGTTTTATGTTACACAGTCAAGATCCCCTACAGTTCCTTGGATGTGCAAACATTAAGATTAAACACAGCTTTTGCAAGGATAATTTTCTAAGCATGTCCTAGTAAAATTGTGCATATTTCTTAGTCAACACCTGCATGTAATTTTTTAAATACTACTACTGGTGTTTTATCATATTTAGGAAAATTCAAAATATGCCACCAACTATACACAATAAATATAAAATGAACTAAATTCGATGGATATTGATGAAAAATTGGAAAGAGTTTACTGTTGTTTAGCAAATACACATTTGGAATTAGGTCTGTGTTACCCTTTTTATTAGTGTAGAGTACAAAGGGGTTATGTGGGAAGAGGGCTCAAAATATTAAAAAATCTTTGGTAGCCTTAACAGTATTTTCTTCTGACTTGAAAATGAAGATAATTGTTTTGCTGGATCATACATTGGTGATTATTAAAACCTAAGGATTTGGGGTATACTTTGAAAATGACATTCTGGATTTTTTGATATATGGCAGAAGTATCACACTCAGACCAATTCTACCTCTAGAATTCATTCATTTGTAAATTTGTTTCTGCTGATACACATACAAGCTCCATTTCCTCACAACTCTCCCTAAACCACAATCTCCTCTCTGTTCTGCAGAGCACCAGTTTTTTTCCCCAGCAGCTGTGGTGGTAACAGGTTATTGGCAGTCTGGTTTGTGGTTCTGTGTTGCATTATGAACCATTTCCCAGAGAAGCTGGGGGTTTGCTTCATTTCCCCTAAACAGCTGGAATATGCTGTTCTGCTACACTGTGCCTAATGTGCCACACTTGCATATGTTTTTTTTCCTTTTCCAGCAATCATGTCACAGTGAGTATGGAAGATGTAGAGGAAGTAGAGAAGGAGGAAAAATGGAGAACTTTCCTAGCATTTTGTACTCTCCAAACACAGGCCTTCTGGGATGGCATGAGACACAGTTTTGTTTAATTCCCAGTCCTGTGGTGTTGCATTCTGTCAGTGCAGTGCTACAGGAACATGCAAGCAGGCAGCTTGAAAGCCTGTGTTCGAGGATTTGCTGTTTGTTTCTAGCAAATGTGAGCCTTTTACTGCTGTTTCATTTCTGTGTGCTCTGATAAAGGACAGCAGATGCCATTTGAGCTGGAGCCAGATCTTTCTGGATCTTGTTACTGGGGAAATGGAACTTTGTTATTAGCAATATAATTAATAATTAACAACATAGTACATGAATAACAGGGTGACCCACAAGTTTGGAAGATGAACATCACAAACAGTGTTAAGGAAAATTTTAGAAAATATTTTCTGGTTCCAGGGCCCAATATTGCTAGCTAGCTGTCAGGGTGGGGGGTTTGCCCTCCCTTTAATCTCCTGGGCATGTGGAGAGTCCTTATGCATTTGCTTGGTCCTGTCATGCCTGGGGTGGTTTTTTCTGTGTGTGTTCAAATCTTTTGTGCTGTCAGTAGGCCATTTACCACACTACCAGTTATGTCCTCTGTACCTTGAGCATATTTGGAGTGAGACTTGCATAAAATCTGACCTAATTAAGCAGTCCTGTGGTCTTTCTGGCTGAGGATCAGCTTCCCTGCAGGTCTGCTGGGTTTTTTGAGGCTACCAAGGAACTCTTGAAACAAAGTGAATGTGATAGTCCCTGTTCTGGATTTTGCTTGAAAAGGCTGACTGACACCACCAGGAGAGAAAATCAGAGTTACTGTTAGAAAAGATGTGCAGAAACAGAACCATGAGGTAACTGTGGAGAGGGCACAATTGTAGAGCCCTGGCCTACTTTCTCTTTAATTGGGTCAACCAGACTATAAACCTTCAGAAATTGGGACTGACCTGAGGTGTTCAGGGCTCTGGGGCATGCTTATCTAGAACAAACGTGTCTGGAAATGGTAACTCACGTTTGCTGTCCCCTTGAACAGATCTGTCCAGCACAGGTCTGGGGGTGCTTTCCACACGTGGAGGGAGATTGGGCTAGGGAGGTTGACACTTTGGATTGTGAAGTCTGAGGTTGCTGCTGTACCTCTCAGGAAGGGTCCTGCTTGGAGGAACACTAGATCAGAAAGGGGTTTTGGTAATTTTGGGGGTTTGAGGGTTGGTGTTTTTTTGTGGGTTTGAGTTGTTTTGGTTTTTTTTTCTTGAAATGGAGGGGTTTTTTTTCTTCTTTTCCCACTTTTCCATTTGTCCAAGAACTCCAGACCAGTCTGATTTCCAAAAAATTTTCTGTTTCAAGGGATGCTCATGCTCCCCACATGAAAAATGCAGGCAATTGTTTGGCTAGGATCCTAGATAAAAAGAAGTTCCTGCATGTTTATTCTTAAAATATGCATGCTCCCTGAAAATAGCAGTGGCTATAATTTGTTCACTAATGGGTGGAGTATAATGTGTGTTAGATTTGTTTTTCATGTTTGACTGCTTAATATTAGTTCTTCAGAGGAAATCAGCTAGAAGGAGGGTGGCTGTGCTCTTTTGAAACAGCACCTGTCCTGTGCAATTCTCAGCATGGAATTAGCGTGGCTGCCTCCAAGTCCATAGTGCTAACACAAAGCAAGGAAGGGATTAAGAAATGAAGGAGGGAAAAGGCTAAGTTCAGATATAAAAGAGCATACTTTTTGTGGCCTCTGCAAGTTCACAGTGTTATTCTTTATAAGCCTAAATGTTTTTGGCAGTAATTAAATAGGCATCAATGAGACACTGCTAATGTTTTGTTATCTGTATGCATTTCAGGACTACAGTAGTAGCAGCTGCTGCCTTTTTGGATGCCTTTCAGAAAGTGGCTGACATGGCTACTAATACACGTGGTAAGCAGATGTGTCAATATTGAGTTTAACAGAATGCTGTGTGGTTTATACCATTTGTAGTAATAAAAAGAAGTCTTGTTACGTTGACAAGCAGATCTGTGAGACATCTGTTAGATGGACTTGCACTTTGAAAAAGTGGCACGTGAAAAAGGAAGTTGTCTTTACTGAAAAAAAATGCTGGAAACCTGTAATTTAAATGTGTCATCAATCATGTGAACACTTCTTAATTACCATTTGAATTATACGTTGATGAATAATATTTTAGAAAGCAAGATTTACAGAAATCTGTATTCACTAACGCCTCTGTACCTTGTGGAAATGTAAAAGGCTTGATACTCAGCTGGAATAAATAACTGTGGGGCTGCTGGAGACAGAGCAGACACTGGCTGATGCTATGGCCTTCAGGGTCTGCCAGTAATGATGACAGTGACCTGTACTTAGATCTGTGAGCAAAGACTTTGTTTGTGATTCCCCTTTAAGTCTGAGGTTCTTGGTCAAACTGAGTTTTCCTGGGCTGTGGGCTTCTCTGGGTAGCAGTCTCAGCTTATTGGTGAGTATGGAGAGCCAGAATAGTGCAGCTGGCATTCTTTCCAGCCTGCTGAGTTGGAAGGAGACAAAAGGCTGCTTCTCTCTGATGCTGGATGCCCAGTGACCAAGGCATCATGTGCAGATGTCCCTGCAGTGGTGTAGGGCATTCCCCATGGTCACTGTCCTTGGACTGCTGCTGAAGAGTAAATCCAGAGTGCAGATAAATCACTGCTGAGGGAGCAGCTCTTGGTCACCTCTAACCCTAAAGGTTTTGTAGCATTTTTTAAAGTCCTAATGTGCTATTGGCATTTGACTTGGAGAGTAAAAAGGTAATATTGCTGACATGAAGGGTGTTCATTCCCATTAGCAGAGTGCAAGCTCAGTCAGACTTCCTTTACCTCTGGCTTACAGGAGGAGTGGCAGCTGCTGGAGTGAGTTCCAAGTCAGAATGACAAGAGGGAAAAATACTTCTTTTTCCTGTCTAAAGCTAATATTTACATTCTGATAAGAAGATCCTCATTATATGCATACCTACTGTAAATTAGAGGTAATCTACTCACATAAAATAATAAACATGACTGAAAGTGGAATAAACTAAGGAAGAACTTCACTTGGATTTCTAACATGTCCTTCCTTCAAGCATGTTCTCTTTCTTCTGTTCTCCCCAAGGGGAAACAAAGTCAGTGACCAAAATCCTCGAGACTTGTCTTCTAGCTATGCTGGCAGGCTTATAGGACTTTCATTGAGATACCAGAATGACTGAAACTTTTCCCACTCTCAAACAAAAATGGCTTGTGTGGGTTTTTGAAGGCTATTTTGCACTTTCTGCTGTGTCGTGTCTTGTCTCTTATCTCTTCGAACACATCCTTTACAAAAGGAGCTCTGTGAATCCAGGCATGCCAAATTTGTATAGCTCCTCTGTTCTGTCTTCTGCCTTTTCTGACTGAAAGGATAGAAGGGAATTTTGGTTTTATTTTTAGGAAGTGATGTTCTGGGCATTGAATCAAAACTCCAAGTTAGCTGCTGGTTGTGATCTGCCACCCAACCCAAGTTCCATTTGTGCCCATTCAAGTTTATCTCTGAGGTTGCACCTTGCTCCTTTAACAAATACTGATCATTCTACCTTGCTGTGGACAAGGATAAACACCTGTCCCCATGGAAGGTGATGGCAAAAATCCCTGTGGCTTATGAGGGCACAGTTCAATAAAAACATATTTTGCCATCAGTTTAAGGAATTCTATTCCAAAACTGAAACAGAAAAACTTAATATTTTTTTCTCTGATATGGGAATTTTAGCAGGTTCTCAGTTTTCCCTTTGAGTGGTTACCTAAAGTGAAAAATCCTTTCTTAAATTTTCCCTGTTACTTACCCAGTATGTAAAATTATGTATCTGATCGTCTAATCAAACATCTGGCTGTGTTCCACCCTGTTTAGAGGGTTAACAGATAAACCAAAGTTTACAGTTAACAGATTAACCAAAGTGAGACCAAGTCATGTTCAGCTGCTGGGGATAAATGAGACTTGAGTAGCACTTCCCATGACAAAGGCAGGGAGGTTGGTATATTTTACATCATGAGGCTGGTTTATCATTGCATGAGCCAAATGCTTCTTCTGGGAACTAACTGTGTATGGAAATGCTGGAGCAGGTGCCTGCTCTGGAGGGACAGTGTTAGTTCCTTGTAGGATGACTGAAGTGTTGTGAAGCTGGTGCTGCCTTTAATTTGTAATTGCTTGTAGTTCTACAGAAAGTGGCCTGTTATTTTAAGACTCATTGATCTAGCCGATGAAAGTGTTTTATCAGTCAACAGAAGAACTCTGGCTACTCTTTAATCTGTTTGCAGCAGCATTAGCTTTGAAAGAAGAAAAAGTGTTTGCCTGGATATACATGTGCATACACATGCAAGGGGAGACACTCTCCTTTCAGTCACCAAGTGTTCAAGAATGAGAGCTTATTTCCATCATTGCCAGTCCCTGTTCCAACTGGTAGCCTTACCTTGTGTGCCATTACTGCTGTTCCCAAGCACTGTCTTTGCTCTTCTGGTGCATTGTTCTCTCCAAGCCATTTACTTCCTTCTAATCCTGCAGTGGTAGCAATGTTAATCTTCACGTTCCCATCTGGAGCTCAGAAGGCATAACTGGAGCTCTGCCTGTGGTCAAACCTGATTGGATGAGTCAGATAACCTGTACTTTGCTGTATTTTTTTCTCTTGGTAGCTTCTGAAGTAGGAAAAGCCCTGAACATGAAGTACCTGATGTTTTGTGGTGACTCAATACACAAATTAATTCCCAACCAGCTCCTTTCAGCTTTTGCTTCCCCCTTTGCTGTCTCTCCATTTTGATGTGCATCAACCCAAAGTTATCTCTTTTTTCCTCAGTTTACTTTCCTTGGTTCAATGCTTTGATTTTAGCCTGACAAGGGAAAACACAGGGAAATTAATTCTGATGCATGTATCACCAAAATGTTAGATTTCTGTGGGTCTGGTCATCTGAGAATCATCATTTGAGTGGGGGAGATTGTTAAGTTATGTTGCTAATGTAAAGTAATGCTAGCTGTATAGCAGTGTGTGCTGTTTTTGCTGGCATCAGAGATTTTTGAAAACAAAATTCCTTCAGATGTTTTGATTTTTGAGCTCTGACAAAATAGAGACATCTATGTAGCAGTTTTTGTTGTTCAAGCTGCATCTGTTTGGCATACAGCCCAGCAGAACTTGGTAGTCTGCAGTGAATCTGTATTATCTCTCACTATGATTATTAAAGAGAATGCTTACAAAATATTAAATGAATGAGGTGCTTCAGGGTACCTTTAAATCCTTAATATTCCTTAAATAGTGTAATAATAACTCTTGAATACCTTAAAAGTGAAGTTTCCTTTTGGGGAGATGTGTGCTCATGAGTTTTCGTTCAGGCTTTTTTAACATGGCTTATTTCTTTCAATATTTGAGATTCTGAATGTTTTTACCTGCATCAATTCTAACTGAAGCATGGAAGACATTTAAATCTAATATAATTTAATTTCTGTTTACCTGATTATTTGTGCAATAAAAATATATTCCCTTATGAAGACAAGAACTGTGCATCACAAATACTGTGTTTATATGTGATATATGTTCAAGTTGGCTTTCAACAGTTTGTAAAAGGACGTGTGTAAATTGCTTTGCTTTTTGTATGCTAGTCTTCTTCTGCCTCTGCTGCATTTGAATGTCCTTTGTAGATAAGTACTAGAGCTCAGGAACTTGAAAAAGTAGGTGTGAAAAGTGACTATCCTCCTTGTGTTATGAGGGAGATTAATGTGAAGATATGCACACTTCTTATATATCCACTTAATTCACCATCAGCAGCTTCCCAATAAAACCTTGCCCCAATCTTGCCTACCTGCACAGGTGTAAATTAAAATTTATGGAAAGATGATCAAAAAGCTTTGATTTACTCAAGCTTAAAATTGATCTTCAAAGTGAGATTGTTAATGAGGCAGCTGATACTCAAGTCTTGTGGTTTTTTGTTTTTCATTCATATTGAAGGGTTTTGCATATACATAGGTGTGCTTGATATTAGCAGATTAGTTAAATCACTTCAAGGGGTGTCAGTGTATCACACAGCTTTCTCTGGCCAGCTGGATTCCATGCATTGTAATGCTGTTTGAAGTTCCCTCTTGGCAAGTGCTACTAGAGGTATGTTTTCCCTGCCTTTGGTAATTCTGACATCTAGTATGTTTTCCATCTCTTTCATTTTACAGGTGTCTGAGAGGATTTTAAGGCAATGCAGTGTTGCAGGACATTCCACTTGAGCAGGAGACCCTTTCTGCTGGACTGAGGGTTTTGAGATCAGGGAGGACATTGTGGGTAGTCAGCCAGCTACCAAGGGGCACTGAGTAGATTTGGAAGCAAAACTCAGTCTGTGTCTGCATGGCATGCAGCAGCAGCAGGGACCAAAATCAGCACAGTAATTTTAATGTTACCCTTTCAAGGGGTCGGATATATCAGTGTGGAAGAAGTGCTACATTAAAGTGCCTGCACTTTTTTCAGGCCTCATTAAATTTCAACAGCACACAAAAATGTAAATATGGTTTAACACTTTTACTTATTAAATTTGATTAATATTTGTGAGTGTCTATGTCAGGTAGCTCTTCTGTGGCACTACTCAGTGACTGCTCTTCATGTTTAATAAGGCTGCTTAAAATAGTACCTTTGCTGCAGATTGGTGTTCCTGGACAGACTCTGCATCCATGTTGTTCCAGGTAGTGTGTAAGTACCCCTTCAGACACCCTTAGTCTGGGTGATCCATTGTTATTTTGGCCAGGATCTATATTGTATGTACTGAAGTGGTTTCCCAAGGTGCCAAGCTGCACAAAGTGTTGCAGGGCTGGAATTATCTGTGAGCTCCCAAGTGAGTGTGCTTAGGCATCCTGAACCAGGAGCTCACTGCAAAGATGGCAGAGTGTGAGCCAAGGTAGGGTAGGGTCTTGGTGCTACAGCAAAATGTAATGGACAGTACTGAAGGGTGTTTTCTATTGATTTATTTATTTCCATGAGGGGAAAAAAAAAAAGATGGAACAGAAGTGAAGGCTGGGGAGGAGAAAGACATCACAATCTACAGCAATAGACATACAGCTGTATAACATTTCTGAAATGGACTGGTTTGCTCCTGGCTATGGACTGGGGAGATGTGATGGTGATCTGTGCCTAATTTCAGAGTGAAAACAAAGCTGGTCACAAGAGGAAAGGCATTCTCATTGTCCCATTCCTTCGTCTGACTCCTCTTTAATTTCAGATATTCATACTCAAATAGCAAAACCTTTGTTTGAGCTTCCTGTCAGATAAGATACGACTGTCATAAGTACTTATTCTCCTGTGGAGTCTTTGAAGAAAAATAATACAGTCCAGACTTTTCCTTTGTGGATATTCATATATAAAATAATCAGGAAGAAAAGTATTAAAATGAGCCATTCAGTCTTCCATTATGTTTTCATGAAGATGTTGCAAAATGCAGGACCAAAATCAGAATCACTGGCAGATAATTTTGAAGCTGGATGCATATTACATATCTGTTGTGTTTGGAGAAATGGGACTTGGATATTCTGCTTAACAACAGCTAAAACTACAAATCACAAGGCCATGTTGTGTTACTCACTGTTTCTGTGTTCTCACCTCTCTCTAGACCAGTAGCAAATGTCAGTCCGTGTTTGTCACCATGTGTGTCGTCCTGAGAACTCTGCTTCTGATGTGAGCCCCTTTGTCTGGAGCAGACAAAATGGGTTGAACATCTAAAATGCTCAAACACAAAAGAAATGGTTTGGTTATTAATGATTTTATACTTAGGGCTGGAAAGGGCTGCACTGCAGGTAAAACATTGCCATTGTCTTTTCTTTGGAGAAGTGCAGGCACTGCAGCTTAAAAAAATCTTACTTATTTATGCCTTATTTTTTTCCTTGAGGTCAAGACAAAATCTAGCTCAGGGTCATTGACAACATTTGTGCTGATTTATCCTTACCTAAGGAGTAATATTCAGGGCAAAAGTGAAAGATAATTGCTATAATAACTTACATAGTCAGATGTCCCTTTGTAAAGTGCAGAGAGTGACACAGGAGTGGAGTTTGCATTTGCCTTACAACCCAGTATTTTTTTGAGCTTACTGAGGTGCTGAGAGACTGAAATGTTGTTAGGAAAGGGTGTAAAGCCACCAGGTGATTGTGTGTGCTAAACAGAAAATTTGAATCCAAGACCAGCTTCTATGAGCGGGGGAAAAAAAAGGGCGAGGGATGAAGAAGCAAACAAACTTCTTTAGTACCTTGTCCAAGAAGTGGGCTGGTGTGTTAAGATAGCAGTGGCTGGACTTTTTTCACATGACTGAATGTAAGTCTGCTCACTGTCATCTGAATTGGAAATCATTGGGAGTGTGGGGAGGGGGAACAGCTCAGAGTTAATTTTTCATACACTTGGTTGTGGTTCTTTCTCCTTACTTATACAGCTGTGTTGCTTTTAGGAGGGTAGAATATCAGATCCTGGTTTTTCTGCAGGCTTGGGATGGATGGATTGATTGTTGTTTCCAGCTACATTATGAATTTATATCTCTGTGGGCATCTTCACACAGAGCACCTACACTTCAGTAACTAAATACTGGTTTTGTAGCTGTAAAGAATTTTCTCAGTCTTGGCAACAGAACCAAACTTTTAATGTCTTAATCATCCAGTTTGGGAAGTAATGAGGATAAACTGTAAGTGGCTTTAGGATTTCCTTCAGATGATTTATTAGTTTAGATGCAAAAGCATCCTTTTGATGATGGGATGTGGATTTGAAAGTGGAGGCTGAGGTTTTGGTTGGTGGTTGATTTTCCCAGTGTAGCACGTTTCTGTGGTGGGAGATCCCCTTTCAGGCTAATTCAAGCAGCCTTTTGATGTGATAAATTACTAGTTGGCACATAGTTACAATCCTGTAGTAATCACAACAAGGGAGTTGTTGCAGCTCTTATTTATTTTTAATCTGTCACCAGCTGGGTAACAAAGGTAGCTGAAGATCTGCTCTCATAGAGTTTTATTTAGTATCTTTTTTTATTTGCCATACAAGAGAAAGGGAAGTTCTGTGTCATGGGAAGAGAATTAGAAAATCAGTTCAGACTAAGCAAGTTTTCTGTGAAGTAGGGTAGTGCTTCTTGCCTCATGTACCTTGCCCATAACAATCTGTGGAGGCTGTGGAGCAGTTGCTGAGCTTCTGTGCCCTTGTGCTTTGTCCCTCACAGCTGCCTGGAAATGCAGGTTTGGGGTTGTCCTTTTCTTGGTCACCTCAGTGGTGGCTTCCTAGAAGACATATGTTGGTGAAGTATCAGATTTGGTGCTGTCAGCTGGCTTCTTGCAAACTCTCCAGACCTGGGGGTGTGAGTGTGACCAGAGCCCTGCAGTTCACCTCACTGCAGCCCAGTCCACCTGTCCTAAAACCACTTGTGAAGTTCCTTTGTATCAGCAAGGCAGTTTGTGCAAAGGCTGTGATATAAAATGTGTGCTTTCACTTGGGGTGTCTTCTCCAATTCCCTCAGTCTATTCCTATTCTGGCTGTACAGAAACTGTGTGTGTTTCTAATGACATGAGGGAGCTATACAAAAAGTGAAATTACAAGCTGCAGCAGACTAATTGTGAGTGGAGCGTCCATAACAATGGACTCCATCTAATCATTAACAAAAGCAGTAACAAAAGTCATTTTCTGAAGCAGCAGTGACATTTGCATTGTCTAACAGGTTTTTTTTTGCTCTCCATAAATCAGGCTGCCTCCCAGAAGGATGCTCTTCCACACATTTTCGTAGGTGTCAGGCCCGTAGATCGTATGTGTTCACTCTGTGTGTGTCCATGCAAACGAGTGTGCTGCTGCCAGGTGATTTACTCTGTGATATGATTCATCTCATGTTTGCATACCTGCTGCTTCTTGGGAAGCAGTGCATGTTCATGGTAATAATGAGGTCTTGCTTAAAAATAGACCAGCTTCCTTCATTTTCTTGTCCTTCTGTTTGCTTGATGATTTGTCGGCTGTTGCCAGCACAAATGTTTGTCCCTGTTGCTGTGCAAGCTGTTCACCCCTTCCCTCCTCCCTTCATGTTAGTTTTTTTCAGTGAAGCACTTCCCTGCTCTTTTCTTCCCTGGTTGATGTAGTAAAACCTGCCCTGTTCAGGCTTATAGGCTCATTTAGAAAGGTGAGGAAGAGTCCCCCCCGCTGTTTGTTGAATTTCAGTAGAAAATTCAGTTCTGCCTGGGACAAGAAGTGAATTGTGCTGTGTGTCTTCCTCTTCCACCCCCACGCACGATGGAGTCCAACCTGTAGAACTACTTCTGAAAAGTTAGAATAATATTACCTCACTGTTTCATTTCAGGGCTCAGAGTCCTCCCTCTTGTCTTTGTGCTTTCTACAACAGTTTTTTTCTACAAATTTATCTGTGACCTGCCTTCTATTCAGGTTGTTTTTTTGGACAGGGTGGAGAAGGAAAGGAAGATGGGCTATTTCCAAAGAAGCCCTGGGTTGTGACCTGACAGTACTTCCTGTAAAACGTTTGGACTGTCTGTACTTGCATACATGCTTAAATCTTCCTACTGCTTTGCAATTGGGGCTTGTTTTATTGTTTTCAAGATGGGCTTCTTGCATGTAAAAATGAGTACGTTTTCCAGTCTAATGAAGCCACTGAAAAATGCTGCCACCTTTCCAGCATCCATCCCAACTCAAGCTTTGTGGAAACCACTTCAAAACTAGGAGCAGTGGCAATTGTGTGCGTGGGCACGTTCATCTGCAGTGTCGTGGGGTAGAAGAGGTCTGAGTTTGTACAATCAGCTCCTGCAATTGTTGTGAAATTCTCCTCTCCCGCAGCATTTATTACTATGTAAAATTGAAATCTGCATGATTTCCTGCTGTGAGCGCCTGTGCCGAGGGACTGGTTTCTATAGTAACTAATATCAAGGAGCTGGCTGGGACTTTAGTTTGGAGCAGTATTTGAGCCTGTTCTGCAGTTCAATGCAGCCCTGTGCGAGTACCTGATGGATGACAAGCAAGCAGGCAGGTTTGTGGCTGCCATTACTACAGCAGTGGTGCTGTGCACCTTGGTGTGTACACTGAGGGCTAAAAATAGGCATTTTGCAAAATGGAGCTGGAGGTGAGGAGGGGGGATGTCTTTTTCTCTAACACCACTCCCCTGCCTTGGCAGAGCTGCCAGATGGAAGCACTGAAGAATACATAAATGAGTGTTTGTCCTGGAGTCACTTCAGCTCACCCTGAAGTGAAAGATATGCCTGGGAACTGGGTTCATTTTCTCCCAAGAGTAACAGCCATTGGTATTGCCATTACTCTGTTTTGAAGCAGAGCTGGTGTTTGTTCTGCTGAGTATGATAAATAGCATTGTTAATGTGTTTTTGTCTGCAGGACCATCTTCTGCCCTTACTTAGTCCCAGACACACCTGCTTAATGTATTTGATTTCGCAGGGTTAAGCAGCAGGTGGGAGTGTTAAAGCTTGGCTTGTAGAGACTGTAGGCTTTCAGGGTGCCGGGCAATATGCAAAGTCTGATTTGCACCATTTACAGTTAGTCCAGAATTAGTCCAGGGGTCGGGTGCATGAAAATGAAACTGATTCTTCTATTTATTCTATCTTCACTTTTAAAATTTGAATAATGTGATGGAGGTGAGAAAGCAATACAGAGCAGTGCTTGCTATCCAGACAAGTCCTCTAAGTACAGAAACTGGACTTAGGCAGCAGCAATGGTTTGGTCTCTTTTTTCCCAACCGCAGAAGTTCCCCAAATTATGATGAGATCAAGCCTGATCTCTGAAGTAAACTTGGGGCGTTGATGAAATAGTCTGAAGTGTGAAGATGTCATTTTTTATGATTGAAGGTTGTTTTTCCTGGCTGTGCTAGAAAAGGAGATATATTTTAGATATGCTTGTCTTCCAAGCCCTCTTCCCCAGAAGCAAGCATCTCTGAGGAGAGGGTGAAGTTGTATGTCCTGTGTACCTATGGACATGGCCGTGTGTACACACAAGAAGTGCCATTTGCTCAGCCAGCTCAAGGGGAGCCTTCATTTGGCCACCCTCAGAGCAGCCTCTTACTCATTTGGTATTTAGGGATGCTGAAAGTGAGTGTAGAGAGAAAGAACTGTATGGTGGACAAAGAGGAGCTGGGTGTGTTGTGCTGGGAATATTTAGGGGACATCCAGTACATATCCATGAAGAAGCAAGGGGTTTTTATCTTTAAAAAAAATCCTTTCAGACAGGTCATCTTTTATATTCACTGTTTACGTCTGCAAGTCCATAGTAAAAGTATTACAGTGATTTTGAAAACCCCAATAAATAACTGGATTAAACTATTTGCGTCAAGAGAGTAATGATGCATTCGAATAATCAGAGAGAATTTGGCACTGAGATATGACCAGATTACAGTTTGAGAACTAGGATTGGAAACTGTTATTTAAGACTATAATGACTCATGGTGCTGGGAAATCGTCTTCACCTTTGTTCTTGTGTTAAAGTTAAAAAATCTCCCTTTCTTTCAAGCAGGTACTAAGCAGAGTGCTGAAATGAGAATCTTAGAGTAAGACTTGGTTACATTTATGCAATATAGTGATGGAAGTCCAGAACGTTGAGTTGTTATAAATAAATTAAATCCCAAGTAAATTTAGTAAATACTTTAAGTGCATATTGTGATGGATTATCCGTTTTCAATGCTTGTTCATTTTTTGCTAGTTTGCAAAATCACTGGAGTCCAGCAGAGCACATTTCTGTTGGATGCTGTTGTGACTGTGTATCCATTTTAAATCTAGGTTGTGTTGCATGGAGAATAGCAGCTCTGTGTGAGCGTTAGTCACTTTGGTTCAAAGGTAAAGAGTTCATGTGTAACTTATGGAGCTGCTGCAGAGGCAGGAGCCTTGGTTATGAATGTAGTCAAGGGAATGTTTTAGCTATTAAGCTGAAATGTAGCTTGCTGCTGGGGAAATGAGTGTTGTACTGAGTGTGTACTGTAATGCAAAGCCCTCCCCAGACTGTTGGGTTCAAGTGCACAATGTGTGCTCAGGACGGATAATTGATTTAGACGAACAGATTTTAATCTTTCATTGTAAGCTTGAGGCTGGCTTCACTCAGAGCTATAAACTCCATTTTTCTCAAGCTGCACTTTCACAAGTGTTTTAGCTGTTCTGTCTGAAGTGGCTGCCTGCTTTCAGAGACTTTGTTCTTCACAACATGTTTTCTTTGTTGGCAACCTTACTAATTTAACATGGCTTTCAAAATTAGGAGTGGGAGAAAAAGCCTTGTTCATGTATATTCCCAGCTAGAGTGAAAGTACTAAACTTGTGTGCATCTCTAGAGACAATGAAGAAACTGGTTGATATGTTATTTTAGGGTGACTTTATGCACAGTGTAATTAAGCTTGAAGTTTAGGTCTAAGTATTTTAAAGCAAATGTAGTTGTTAGAATGAAGCTTTCTTGTTAAGGCTTTATGTTTATGTAGGGTTAATGGGGTCTCTCACAGACAAAAAGCTAATGCCTTCAGAACAGCAAAGAACCACCCATCTGCTCATCGTGAATACTGCTAAGGGATTTTTGAGCCTAAGTGGCAAGAAGTCTGTCCTGTCCTCTTAGGCTGGTTAATGAAGGTTAAAGCTTGGTCAGTTTAAGAAATTCATCTATTCAACATCCTTTCCAAAGCTCCTTGTTTCCAATGTTTACTGTTGCCTAATCTGTTTAAATTGGTCCGAATTTCAGCCTCTCTAGAGTTCAGTTTTTCAGGTTGTGATCATCATGGATAAAGCAATGTATGTTTTCTTGTTAATGCTTAACTTTTGTTTACTTCAAGTTAGTCTGTTTGGTTTCAACTTATTTTCATGTGTGATTTTTTTTTGGTCAAAAAAGGAAGCTGGACTCAAAATTTGTGCTTCTAGGTGTACCTATAAAGTGAAAGATGTATGAATAACTTCTTAAGAGAAAAGGTCTCTTAGGTGGAACATATTCAGCATATAAAAAGCTTCTTGTGACCAATGGGAGTAAACATTAAACATTGATGATGGAGCTTTAAGTTGCATGGAAACAAACTGGGGCAAGTCAGTTCATTTTACCTTTGATTCACTGCTTCCAGCCGTTAGGAAAGGTTGAAGGGACACAAGGCAAACAGGAATATCTTCCTTTAGCTTTGTCTTGTGATGACATATTTTGCCTCACACAATAGTTTCAGTAACTAGATGCACAAAATTTATAATTTATAAAATTTAGGATTTTTTTTTTTTTAAAAGCAAGCAATATGATAACAGCAATTTACATAATTGCAATGATTCCTAGTTAAAGGGAGATCTAGTTCTGTTTAAAGGGAGACTAAAATAAAGACTTCCAAGAATAATCCTGGATTGTAGAGGTTTTGACATCCTCCTGGATGGAGGTATAAAGTGGTAGTGTGACCCCCAAGGCTTGGATGTCAGGCACATGTATTTTGTATGACCTGTCTATAGCAATGAGAATTTCTTTTGATGTTAAGATCTGCAAAGATTGTTCAGGTTACTTGGGGGGTGAGATGGTGCTTTGGAGATCTGGGTGAGATGCCATGTAATTCCTGCTGAGCGACTGCATTAAAAATGGAGGGTCTGTATTTCCTGGTACCTAATTCCTTCAGTAATGTTATTTAGGATCCTAGATATGCTGCTTTGCATGCCCAGAACTATCCCAAAGCATTACTGAGAATGCACAGGTGGATATAGGTGGATAACTGTTCACAGGATCCAGGGGGCAGCTAGAGTTTCACACTCCCCCCACTTTCTTTTCCTTTTTAAAAGGATGTCTGGGGTCACTTGTTTTCTGGTGTTTCGTGGCTCTGTCTGGATTTCCCTCTCTGGTACATTTAGTTGTGCTTTGCAGAGGGCATTGTTTGTTTTTATTGGAAAGAGGCTCACCTGTGGTTTTTTGTTTTCAGCTTCTGTGGGTTTCTGTGCATTTTCCTTTCTGACTGTGGCCCTGCATGTTCCCTGCAACATTTTCAGCATATTTGCATTAAGATGGATGATTGGGAAATATGTGTGTAGAACAGCCTCATTTTGCAAGAGGATTGGTAATAACAAGAGATGAGCAAGTTGCAGTATTGATTGGTTGAATGGGATTCGGTGTAACTGAAGTTATGCTATTCTTTTCTTGATCCCTGAAAACTTCCAGTGCTCTTCTTGTAGCACATACAGACCTTTCTCAGTGGTTGCAGAGGAAGGATTAAGGCAGACAAACTTGTTTCTGCCACGTAAAGAAGGTGTCAAACTAGACAATCCTGTAAGCCTTGTTTTTAAGGCTCCACTTCCCTGGCCATATTAGTTCAGGGCTTAATTACACAATAATAAGATTTCTTACATGCAATATATTTGAACAAAGACTTCTCCATGCAGCAATGAACACTTTGTTTGAAATAACTTACTCTCTCTTTTGTTTTCTCTTAACTTGTTTTTGATTTCAATTCTGCAGGTAGAGCTGCAACTCCTTTTAGGATATTTAAAAAGGTTCTACAGGGAGTTTGCTTTGTAGGAATAGTTGTCAAAATCTTCTCACTAGTTTAAGCTATAATGAAACCCATTTAAATATTCTTATAAGGCTATTTTTAAACTCATTTATGCTGATGGAAGAGTAGGAGTAGAGTTGCTTTGGCACAAACATGAGGAACAGCATCCTTAGGTTTGATGGATATGTTCTCAATATAATTTATCAGCTAATTAATTCTGCTGGGGAAGCTTTCTGTGAAAGCACTAAACAGTGATGGCTTTGCACAATTTAAATATCGGTGAGCTGCTTTAGTATGGACAACTGGACAGGTCAATCTTGGAGAAAAACTAGCTTCTAAGCTTAGGAAACAGCCTCTTGGGTTGTCCTTGTTAATAGCCATCTACTGCACAATTCAGAGGTTTTTTTAAAACAATCTTGTATAAAGTATTAGGGTGAAGCAAGATCAGAGGATTATTCAGTTACCTGTACAAGAGACAAAACTATGTCCACCTGATGTGAGAACTGTTCTTTGGTGAGAATGATGGAGTGAATGAATAGTGGGGACCAGTGGCTGCCATTTTAGGATTTACTTATGGAAAGCATCTGGCCAGAAAGCCTCTCAGGCTCTCTGTCTCCCTACCCTTTTGTTTCTTAGCCATCTGAATGCCTTCCTGTCCTACAGAGAAGCCTGTCTGGCTTCATCTCTCTTCTCTGGTCATCTGCTTCACCTTGGTTTTGAAATATGTCTGTGCTGCTGACCACAGAAGTAAAACTTGGCTTTGATTTGAGTTTCATCTTGCAGTGGCTGGTCTCTGTCTGTGGGAGAAACTGGACCAGGGCTTCAAAGCATCAAAGTGATTCACCTCATTTTCTTTTTAAGGACCAGGAGGACTATTAGATCATCTAACCTGATTATCTCTGGAGGGCTGGTCAGGGCTAAGCCTGCTGCAAGCCTTGTGCTGGACACAGCGTGGCTGGGGCCCTGCAGCACAGAAGCCGTGGGAACAGGCAGCCTTTCTGCAGTGCAGGCGTGCTGGAAAATGCTCTAGGTGCATCTTCTTTGTATAAATATATATGTAGAAAAAAATTAAATCACACTGGTACCCATAAGAAGTCTTGCTTGGATTTCTGAAGGAAATACAGACTTTGGGTTTGGTTGTGTCTGTCATCTGTGGGTTTTGCATAAAATTGACAGAGAGGGAGAGATGGTCTTGCCTCAACTCAGAGTGTGCAAGAAAACATACCACCTTCTATAACATGATTGTCCTGGTGCTCATGGACTGCATCAAGCCATGGCCTGGAGTGCAGTGTCATGGCCAGGAGACAATAAAGTGCTGTGGAGATTCTGGTGACTCCCATTTGGGGGTGGCTAGCTGGAGAGGTCAGGTGAAACTGCTGTGAAGAGATCTGCCTTTGCCCTTGCAGGGCTCATGACCTGTTCAGCACAGGGCTCCTGTAGCTCACACTGATGCTAGTGGCTGAAATCCTCTTCAGAACTGTCACTTTTGTGTGCTTTTTCTTTCCTTCCTCTTGTGGATGGGAATTTCCCCGTGGCAAATGATTCTATGCCCAAACTGCCCGAAGGTTACCCCTTCCTGGGAAATAAGCAGAGCTGTGTTGGAGGGAGCAGAGCCAAGAGTAAAGGCTTGCATCTTGATTTCCTGTGGACTTAGTTTATTAATGAAATGGATGGTTGTAGTAGTGGGTCACTTAACACTTGTGCTTTTGCAGTTTTTGTCAGTGAGAGGAGACAAAAAGCCCAGCTGCAGCAGCGGTCATGGAAGCTGCAGGTGTGAGCTTGGCTGGAGAATGCCAAACTGCCATCTGTGGTGAGGCTTTGTGGAGATTTTTTTTGCAGGCTATTTAACTAGAAATAAGAGCAAGAATACAAAATAACAGGAGATTAACTGGAGATAGCTTTCCTCCAGTTTCTGCCACCTTGCTGGTTAGCCAGAAGTCTGTGAAAGTGTAAGAGTTGAAATTGCATCAGGCTCAAGGGATGAATGTAAGTGCATTCAATTAGGTGCAGCATGTTCAATCTTTTTAGGTATTTCTTCCCATGTTGCTTTAAGCAGGTTTGTCCTCTGCTGTCTAGAAGATGTGGAAAAATAGCAGAAAAGTTGCAGGTGTTACTTGCATAAAATATATAAAGAGAAGAACATCATCAGCATATTGCATTGCTTGCTTATGTGGTTAATATCCATTTTTTGTGCCTTTAAAGCTAGATAAGTACAGTAAGTAACAATAAGCATTTTAAAAAAAGAAAAATAAAACGTGATAGTTGCCATAATTAACTCAGTCATGTCCTGTATGCATTTTAAATTCCTAGTCCCCCTATGCTGTTAAACTTTTTTCTCTGTTATGCAGCATGTCTGCTTGTTTACAGAATGCCTTGGAGCTGCATGGATTTCCTCTCACTGGGTGCAGAGTGGTTTATAGCAGCTAGGCATGTGTTGTTCTGACCAGGGAGATGTACTTGGAGCTGTGCTTTGGATTGCACAAATACCAGTTTCCAGGAATGGTCATGAGGATCAGCAGGAGGAGCTTTGAAGAGTGCGTGGGTGCAGCATGATCTTTGGCTGAGGAAAGCCCTTTGCTGGTGGCTGGGGGAGCTGATGCTATTCTGAAATGCACAGCCTGAGCAGTTATTTTCCCAAACAGCTTCCTGGAATAACAGAAAGAAGGAATCTAAGCATGCTGTCTCTCCTCCTTTTTCCTCCTGATTTGCACTACAAGAAGGAGTTAGGCAGTGAGGAAAGTGGGTTTTTTTAAAGTTGAAAACATTTGCATAGGGCAAGTTACATTCACAGCTGCCTACTTTTGAGAGTCTTTTTTTGGAAGTAGAAGCTTTAAGCAGCTGTAAGACCAGAAATGCAGCACAATGCATTAGCGATTGTATTTGTCATTCTCATCTAGAGAGAAAATGTGCTGATTACATTCATTTCTTTTTTTAGCTGGAGAGAAATGAGATGCTGGTCTTTATTCAGCTAGCTTTGTATATTTGCAAATTGCAATTTCAACTATCTGGGCAAAAGTGATGGGCACTTAACAGGATAAAGAAGTTAATATCTCACTATCTCTTCATAGAGTTGATTGACTAGTCTTTTCATAACAATGAAATTTACATATTTATGAGCTGGTCTTAGAGTTTGGGTAATTTTTTTATTGCATTAAATTTAATTATATCAACTACTGCTAGATGATTTTTCTTTTGGTAGAGGCCGAGAGATCTTCTATTTGACAAGACTTGAAAGAATTAACAGATGATTTTGCAACAGCTTGTTACTTGGAATGCTGATTTCCACTCTAAGCCACTTCAATTGGATGTGTCCACTATATTTGGAGTAAACAGTCTTGGCATTTTCAGATTTGCTAGTGCTTCTATGCAGCTGCCAGACTGGCAGGGAATACTTTTGTTATTTGCAATAACATCTTAAGGTTGCTTGTTCCTCCAGCATACCAGTCTCATAGTCATTCTCTTTAGAGCCTGTCTTTGAGTGGTAAGCATTGTATTTTTGGTGTTAAAGCAATAACAGCTTCCTTCAGAGGTGGATCTCTGGTTTGTATCCAATTCCTGTGACCTGGGTAGTTAGTCTGTACCATAGGCTGCAGCCTTCAAGTGTCTTCCATCATACATTCCCAATAGGGTCATAAATCTACAGGTGGTATGACCTGGCACCTGCTGTAAAGGGACTGAAAATGAGCTCTTCAAGGCTTTGTTGAAAGGATGTATAGCTCCTGCAAGTTAGCTGATGGAAATGACCAGTGTGGGTGCCTTCCTGGATGTGCTGGATTAATTACTGTAATAAGCAGGAGAAGATGGTGGACCAAGACAGAATGTAAAATGGGGAGGATTGCATCATACCCATTATCCAACTGTTGTCTTTCTCTGTGTGCAAGGTTTGAGAAGACAAGGAGGAAGTATGATCCTGCTCCCATAATAAGCTGCTTCTGGCATGCAGGGACCTCTTTGTCAGTAAACTGTGGCCGTCCTAGTGGTCTGAGGAGCTGGTTGGTTAAAGATGGAATTGCACAGGTCTACAGAGGTTTATGTCTCAGGACTGAGGCTCAGTGTTTTACTTAAGTGGGATGCTCTGCAGAAAGTGTTAATGCTAGACCCCATACATCTGCCCTGCTTTAAGCCTTGTCAAGGCACTGATCTTGTCAATTGCTAAATGTCCTGAAAACAAGATGAGGCTTAGACTATGTGCAGAGGATGAAGGGCATGGAAGCTGAGTGACAATGCAATTGCAGTCATTAGTTGGAAGTTACTAGTTAACAGTATGTTTAATGAATTTCTGATTGCAAGACCTGTGAAACATTGTGATTGCATCCTCAGCACTGTGTGTGGCTGGGCTTGCTTGAAGGAAGGAAAATTTATGTGCCTGGTACCATCAGAATAACAGCTTGAGAGCCCTTCACTCCTCCAATTCCTGAGACATTTACACCACAGAAGTAATCAAAAGCATACAAATTTAGTCCAGAGCATGATTTCCTTTAATCCATTACATTTAAGGCATCACTGTTTTGTTTCTATTAATGCAATGCAAAACATGTGTCTTGCAGTTTTTGAGTAGTTCTTACTGGTATGAGCATCTCTAATAGCTCAGACAGATTTCATTGAAATGAAAATATACAGGGGCCTGTTTATGAACCTCCAGAGCCAGGTTTATGGCACAGACATTGGCTGAGGCTACTTGTTAATTGTGAGAGTGGACTGGTATTTCATTCTTAATTCCTGTGAATAGGGTTTTTCTTAGCTAACCTCATTTGAGTGGGAGACTGGGAGAGGAAAAAGAAATGGGAGTATGTTCACATTTTTTGGGCAAATGTTTTTCAAAAACCTTAAAGTTACATGCAGTAAATGATAGACTATAATGCACATATATAAGCTGCATTTTTCTAGTTGATGGAATACACACAGATGGCTGTGACCCTTTGAGATGAATATTGCAATCCTAAATTTAGCACTTCCTAATTAAGGAACCTCCCTTGCTAATTTGCACCACTGAGTGGAATAAGGGCTGTGCACTGAAAATATATTCCTTAAAATTGTGCAGATCTGTTTGTGACTCTGTGATGCTGTGTGATATTCTAGAGAAGACTCAAGTGAATCAGGAGGGTTCTGGGGCAGCGTCCTGGTGTTCAGGGACATCCCAATGCAAATTCTTGAATTCATCATACATTTGATCTTTGTCCTTGGATGTTGTATGTTTTTCATTTGGTGGCAAATAGAATTTTCATGTATGCAAAAGAGATATTAATGTGGTATGTAAATGAAAAATTATGGGAACAGAACTTTATTGGTTGCTTTATGAAGTATTTTTCTCATAAACATTATTGGCAGAATGTATTGCAAATTTACAGCTACAATAAGGAATTTTACTACACCCCCTTTAGCATACTTGGAAGTTGTTTTATGGCACAGCAAGTCAATTTTCTGGACCTACTAATATCTTCATTTTTATAGAGGACAGAATCATACAATCATTTAAGCAGGAAAATACCTAGAATAATCTAATCTAACCGTAATGTTCAGGTTTTGTTTAAATTTTTATCTCTCTTGAGTTCTGAAGACAGGATGTGTTGTTTAAAAGTGACAGTGCTTGATTTAAATATAAAACAAGCCTTCAACAAAATGGCTACCATGCAGCTAACATACAAGTCAAAAGCAAGGCACTCTGCTAATTCAGACAGGATTTGTTCCTGCATATTAAACAAGCTGAGGACAGGGACAAAATAACTTGTTTTTCAGCTTGTGTACTAAAAATAGGTTTTTTATTGTTGTTGGCTTCAGAATCTCTTCAGACAAATGATGGTCAGACAAAATATAATGTAAGTATTTAAGTGAATAAGCAATCTGCCCCAGTAATAATATAGGACATCCTATCACTTCCATGTTTGTATTGCTGCAGCTTCAGGTGCAAAATTGATTTTTTTCTGTACACTCATGCTACACATCTTTTTCCAAATCTATGAATTGATACAGCACATCTGTGCTACTTGAGAACAAAAAAGTATGAAGTCATAGTCCCATAAATAGCTTGTAGGATGAAAATGCTGAAGACAGCCTTCTTTTCATCTCCTGTGGGTCTCTTGTACAGGACTCTGGAATCTTGGCTTTGATTCTTCATGCAGAGTCTTCACAATATCCACATCTGGGCTATGAATGTAGCTGAGAACAGATCTGCTTTAGATCTTCGTGGCTAATAATAACTTCAAGAAACAAATGCTTCTAGCAGAAGAATGTTTGTGTGGTCTCTAAAACAGACCAAGTTAAGACAAAAAGGAGAATCCAGAGCATCCAAATAGTGCTGAACTGGTATCAGATGCCAGAGTTGTAAAAGGAGTTTTCTCTCAATTGACAAAGAATTTATTTTTTAGCTTTGCAATAAATCCTCTCTGTCACAGTGAAAATTCCTGTCTCATCTTTCTTTGGTGATATCTGCATATTCTCCCAGATAATCTGCATTGTATTCAGCACAGTGTCTATTTTAAAAAGGGCATTTTGCAGAGCTTATTGTTTCCATTGTTTCCCTTTTTGTAATAACATACTAGGTCCTTTTCACTAGCATACATTTTTAATCATATTTTCTTGGAAGCAGGATGTTATCTATTTAAATAGCGCTGTTCAGTGCTTCTTAATAACTGGTAAAAGATCAATCTGTTTTTAACTGGTAATTACTTTGACTACACCTGCATCTTGTGAAAACACTAGCAATACCTTAAATAGGACTACATCAGGCACAGGCAAACCTCATAATTTAAATATTTGAGTAAACACATCAAGCACATTTTGGGTGGGAGGAAGAGAAAATTGATGGTTGGGCATTTTTATTTTTAAATGTCATGAGGGTTGTGCTTTGTTGTGAAATAGTGTCTAAAAAATGAGAGGAGGAAAAGAGATTGGCAGCATTTCCTCATTCTTCTGAGAGGAAGCAGTATTGCACAGCTGACCTGGGAGCGTGTGCCAGGAGATGACAGGAGTGTCTGGGGTTCATGCCAGAGGTGCTGTGCTCCTTGCAGGGGCTCAGGGGCTGGGAGAGGACCTCAGGATTTCCAGCGTTTGAACAGAATAGGAAACAGGATTCAAGTGGACTTTTGAATGAAAGTTGGAGGAAGTCAAGGTGACAGCAACCTCACTGCAGGTCTCAACACTGACTTGCCTTAGTGTGAAGTTTGTCCTCGGTGCTTGAAAGAAGAAGAAAAAAAACCTAGTTGGATTTGAATGTTTTGCACTTCTGGAGTTGTGGGGTTGGGGTTTTTTTTGTTTGGTTGGTTTTTTTTTTAATTGCAAGAAAGGAAACATTGGAATAGGCAATGCTTATAATGGTCTAAGGTATTTAACATCACACAGTCCCATCAGCACTGAAAACAGGCGAGTTTGACAGTAAATTCATCGCTTCAGATTCATGGAAGTTCACATGCATCGTTGGTGGCTTGAGAGCTGCTCAGCAGAACAGGACGTGGGGGTGCAGCTTGACAGCAGCTAAACATGAGCCAGTGTGTGCTCAGGTAGCCAAGAAGGCCAGTGGCACCCCAGGAATAGTGTCACCAGCAGGACCAGGGCAGGGATTGTCCCCCTGTACTCAGCAGTGGTGAGGCCATACCTGGAGTGCTGCATCCAGTTCTGGGCCCCTCAGCTCAGAGGGATATGAGGGTGCTGCAGTGTGCCCAGAGAAGGGCAGTGGAGCTGGTGAAGGGCCTGGAGAACAAATCTTATGAGAAGAGCTGTCAGTGTTTAGTCTGGACAAAAGGAGGCTCAGGGGACCTCACTGTCTCTACAGCTGGAAGGAGGTTGTAGTGAGATGATGGTCGGCCTCTTCTGCCATGTCTCAAGTGAAAGGATAGGAGGAAATGGCCTTAAATTGTTCCAGGAAAGGCTCAGATTCTATATTAGAAGAAGTTGTTTCTCTGTAGAGTGCTTCGATATTGGAATGAATTACCTAGGGAGGATGTGGAGTATCATCTCTGGAAGTGCTCAGGAGCCATCTGGGTGTGACACTTGGGATTGGTTTAGGGGGTGACTGTGGTGGTGCTGGTTGATGGCTGGAGCACATGATCTTGAAGGTCTCTCTAACTTTGATGATTCTGTGAAAATCAAGTCTGGCTCAATTGGTTCACATGTGTTTTTAAAAAGTTTATAAGTAAAGATTTAAAATTCAAGCCTTGACGTGCCTTTTCCTGGGTTGAGCATGAGCTGTTGCCAGTGGATGTAATTCACTGCCCGTGAGATGTGGCCTTACTAAGTCCCCCTTTGAGAGCATGCCTTGGTGCTGCACCTGTGTTTGCTGGTGCCATTTTTAGCAGTAAATGACAATCCATAAAGCAGCATGAATGCCCAGTATAACATCCTTGATCTTTAGTCTTTGGAGGAAATGCTGTAATTTAGTCTTTGTGGAAGTAAAATGTAAATCTGTAACTGTGTAATTAAAACTAAATAAAAATTTTGATTTCTCATTCCCTACATCCACACAACAGTAAAAGCTCAAAACTATCAACATTTTAAACAGGAGAGAAAGAGGGATTGAAAAGTTTCACATAACCTCATGTGGGGATGGAAGAAGTAAGAGTTAAACAGATATGTGAATTTAGTTTTTAAAAGAATTAAATGGCTTGTTTGTTCTGCCTTACTCATTTAATTACAGCAGTGTATTAAACTTCTTATTTGCAGTGAAATAACCAGTAAGAGACATGTTTAGGTTACATTTTTTCCAGAGACAAGTCCCTGCAAAAAAGTGTATTTTCTATATTTGCACACCCACATAGGTATAATAGGTGTCTGCTTTTAGTTTGGAATACTTGTTGAACAACCAAAAATAAGTTTCTGAAAACCAGAGCTTGAAAGGGAGGCCAAGGTTCATATCAGTTATGCATGGTAGTGTATTTGTTATCATACTGTATGACAAAGAATAAAAATTTTAGGGATTACTTTGGAGGCTTCCCAGACACGTGAAAGGAATGTTCAATCCTTCTACTTTGATGTAAACTCAAATTAATTTACACATTCCCATGGAACTTGGTCTCTTCCCAGCCTCCCCCTCAATATTCTCTTGGATCAGGAATCCTCGATATTTCAGTGAAGGGGGACTTTGGCATTTGAGGTAGCTGATTTTCAGTTTCTATTCTTCATATACATTTTATCAGGTAATGCTGAGGTGGCACAGTTAGTATTAAGAAGTGAAGGATTAGGGTGCAGTTGAGATTTTGCTGTCATTATCCATTTTCACATGTTGCAACCAGAAATGCTTTTGCTTTCTCTGCCAAGAAGCAGATTAGTTTATGTTGCTCCAATTGTGGAATTATATTTTCCATTTTAAATACTGCATCAGAAAGTTCTGTTTCACAGTCAGGAAAACTTGCTTCCAAAGTATTTTGAATCTCTTTCCTACAGAAAGAGAATGGGAATCAAGTAGATATTAAAAAAAGCAGCATCTGAATACATAATTAGTCATCCAAGCCTCAAATAGAAAGCCACTTGGAAGCTTACATTTTCTTGTTTAATTCTCAAGCCAAACAAGTGTCTACTAACAGCATTAATTCTGGAATTTGGAACTGTTTTTTCACCACCATAAAAAGGTACAGTTGATAACCATTGATACAGTTGTAACTATTCCAGTAGTAGTTTACTAAAAAAAAACACCCCCTCACCTTTTTTTTTTTTTTTTTACTGCCCAGTTAGTTAATTTGTGAAAGGAAAAGAGCTATTTTCAGAAACTGAAAGGGAGGGTTCAAATAGGTCTCCTGTTTTATGAATTAACTGCTGAATACACCTTCAGTTTTGAAAGAGCAATTTATTTTCCTGTGACTATTTGCAAGAGGGAAATGAACTCCTGGGAAGGAAGCTGTGGAGAAACAATAGGACACACAGAATACATTAATCTAAATGTGAGTGCATAACTGGCATAAAACGTGTTCTGGAAGATATGCCTTGGAGAGGGGTAACCTGCACTAGCTAGCAGAAAGCTGCATCCTGTTGATGTCAACCAACTGTAAGGAAACACTGTTGGATTCTAAAAATAGGATTAAAATAAGCTGTATGGCTTCCATGAAAGTGTATCATCCTTGACTTGCTGGGACTGACCTCTTCATGCAGAATCCAGAGAAAATCCTTGCCTCTCTCCAAGAAGCTCAGCTTTGGTTCCCCCAGATGCATGAGTGGCTGATGGCAGCTGTCTGCAGCCTGACTTGTCCCCTCCTAGGAGAAGCTCTTAGCTGGTGAAACAGTTCCCAGCTCCTTTAAATATGGCCACACCATGAGTAGTGAAAGTGGAGAGAGTATGAACTCACAGTATTGTAGCAAGAGTAAAGCTTTGGTATCTAACCATCTTACTTGTTTCCTACAAACTGGCAGTGTTTGATTTACATGGATTAATGTATCCCAGTATTCTTTCTTACACTGCCTGACTTGCTGGCTGAAGATAATTGTCTGCTCTGTAGGGGGTGGTGGGTGGGTGTGCCTGGTGCATGCACTTACAGCAGTTAATTTCATTGCCTTTAACTTTCAAAAAGATAGAAAAAGTAGCTGCACTTGGTTAAGGACACAGCTTTGGAAAAAATACCTGTGGAGTACCTGATTATAGATAAACAGATTTGGTGCCATGGCTTTATTGACAAGCCAGTTTTGTCAAAATGATTTGTGCTAGGTGCCTGTAACCTCACAGGGATAGGGAAAAGGCTTAGAAAGCTGGATAGCTCTCATGTGATTACATTATCAGGGGTGTATTTACATCCAAAATAGAGAAAGCACCAGAATAAATAGCACCAGTGTTTATTGCAGAACTTTGTGTTCTGTTTGTTGTGCTAACACAGCAAGTAGTGTGAAATAGTAGTGACAGGGAAGTGTTTATGTAATTAGGTGATTTCTACAATCACCTTGTGTACTTGCTGCATGAGAACACCACCTCATGCTAAACTATGTGTTTTCTTTCATTTATTTATTTATTTATTTATTTATTTGCATTCTAGCATTAATTTTGGGACTGAAAGTTGTGTTGTAGTCACACTTAGGAATGATGTAGTTTGTCTTGACCCGATTTAGCAAATGGTTTCTCTGTACCAGTGACTTTAAAATCTCCCATACAGTACCTGAAAAATAGGAGCTTGCTTATCTTCTTCCTGGGGAATCCCCATTTTGGCTTCTGTGGTCTTTGACATTGTGACTACAGCTTGTCCTGATATAGCCCAAAGAAATAAATGGATCTCTTCACAGAGGGGAAATCATTGGAATAAATGGGAGAATCCTGGCCAAACCCTACCCATTACACATGCCTTTTCCCATGGCCTCTTTCACAGGACCATTGCAGTACTGTTTACCATCCTTTTTTTTTTTTTTAGTACAAGTTTTGGTCCACACACCAGAGTTTATGTTAAGGTGGGGTGATAAACAGGGAAAACAGGCTTTCCACCTGGTCATTCAGGGTGCTTCTTTGCATGGTGTTTTATCCTTTAGATTTTCACTGCAGCTGAAGTTGGCATGTAAGGGAATGTCAGGATGGAGTTGCTTTACTTGGGTGTAAATCTCTGGTGTGATGTCCATTGCCCCTGCAAGCCTCTAACTCTGCTTCCCTGGGTTTCCTCTGTGCTCTCCATTTCTCAGCCCTGGTGGGGATGCTACTGGCTGGTTAGATCAGTATCTGCAGAGGTTACAAATGTGCTGCAGATTCTCTATATAAACATTTTGTTCTTGTTTTTGTACTAGTCCTGGTACTGTTGCCAAATACTATTATCATAATTGGCCAAAGGAAACAAGGGGCTCAGGCTTGTACCAGAAATAGCAGCTCTTGTTAATGTACAGTGGTTTGTGTTGTCTGTGTGTCTTGCTCCAGCTCTCTGGGAGGCAGCTGGTTGTGTTGCTTTTCTTTTTTTTAATGTTTGTGTCAGAACTGGTTTTGGAAGAAGCAGAGTTCACTCCTGGTCTGTGCTCCAGGGAAGGTGGTACTTGGTTAACTGGTAAGGGTTTGTACCAGAGGAGAGCATTTGTATGATTGCACTTAATGAGGAAAAGAGAGACTCTGGGAGTTTAAATAATTCATCCCTTTCTTTCAGTCACTTCTTTTCAGCTGTGGTGTGTATCTTCATTAAATCTTGCATGAGTGCTGTGATGAGAGAAATGAGTTCCTGGCATTAGAGGCAGAATGCAAACCATTTGGGATGGTCAGTGACCGCAGCTGGACAGAGGTGCTGTGGCAGCAGCTCAGTCTGCCCCATTCCAGCCCCATGGGAACAGCAAAGCTCAGGAAGTTCCTTCAACAAACAACAGCACATAAGCTGTCCTTGCAACAGGGTTGGAAGGATTTGAGAATTATTAAAGTTCACAGTTTAAAAACCACTTCAGGCTCCATTCTGCCCCTGTGTAACACTCCATACAGTGCTATAATTGTTTACCCAGTGGGTCAATCTGTCTCACCCCAGTCTGAGAGGATTCCCCCAAAATGGTTCTTTCCTTGTGCTTGTGGCTGACAGGAAGGCCAGGCTGAGACTGTGTTTTAGATTTTGTTGCAAAGCTGCAGTTTGTGGTTGCTCTCAACTCCTCTTGAGCAGCTTGTTTCCAAAAAGAGCTGCTGCCTTTGTGTGCCCCAGTCAGGAGATTGTTTCCACCAAAATGGAGTGTTGTTGATGGGAGGCAGAGGAAGGACATTGCCAGCCCCCCCAAAAGGAGAAAGGTGCCAAGCAAAACTCAAACCTCTGTAGGGGACTGGTAGCTGAGCGTGCAAGGCTCAGTTGTGGCTGTAAACATGCGGTGGAGCAGCAAGCTGCTGTGGGTTTGGAGCTGCTTCCTGCTGAGCAGTGATAGGCAGGAAGAAGTGTCTCTTGAATTTGAAGATGACTGTCACAATGCAGTGAAATGCACTTGAATTTGTTGGTCTGAAATAGCACTGAAGTGAGCAGCATTGCATCAGTGCCTTCACATGGCAAGTGGCATGGAGCAAGGGCTAATACTTTTGACTTCCCTCAGAGGTTTGCCTTTGTCTTCAAAATAAAATATTAAGAAATTGAGAGACAGTGTTTTTCCCTCTCATTCGCCTGCCCATACCCAAAGGGTGGAAGCAGTGATCCTGCAGACAGAGGCAGGGCTGTTGCTTTGGGCCTGTTTAACCCTTTGGAACCCACTGAGCACATGGCCAAACAGCTGCTGCCTATTTACATCCTACAGCAGCTGCCCCAGCCCTCCATTCCACGGCACCAGCTGGTGGGGAAGCCACAGAGAAAAGTCTCTGCACCCACACATTCCTGTTCCTCTGAACTGCCTGTGGGTTGCTGGCTGGCTAGGAGTCTTCATTGCAGGTTATTAAAAGCACCCAAGTCTGGTGTGCCTGAGAAGTGCACTGGTGTTTCTGTGAGTGGTTGCTTTAAAATTGAGGGGAAAATACAGATGCTTTATTTATAATAGCCAACTTTTCTGTCAGTGAGGAAAGGGTTTCATTTGCAGGTGACCATTCATAGTAGCAGAAAAGTTGTTTTTCACTCTGTGTATCAAATTCTCCATGTCTTAGATGCTTTACTTGCCCTTTAATCCTGGGACCCTGCCTGGCCCAGGAACTTGCAATATATTTTTTTAGTTCCTTTTAGCCCCTATCCATCTGGAACACTGCATTTTTTTTTTTTTTTTGACCAGATGAGAATTAAGTAGCTGAATCCAGTTGATGAGGGCTGTTCCAAATAGCTCCTGGTATTCCCTATGTCAATGTTGAGGTTGTATGGCTTGGTTCCTGTGTCTGCAGGGAGCTTATTTCCATATTAAAGACTGAACAAATACTTTCCTCTGCAGAGTCTTCTGACAAACTGGTGAGAGGAAGCCTGGTTTCACTGAATCACAGGAGAATGACCCACGGTGGCAGAGCTTTGATGTGGTGGTGCACTGGCACAAGGAAGCTATTGAACATTAAATTATGCCATTGCTGATTGGGATCAGTGAGCTGCCTCTTAATACTCTGGTTTGGTCATGGGACAAAACTCAGCACTAGAGATCTGTGTTTCTTCACTGCCATTTAAAAATAACTCAAATGAAAGAGTTTGAGCTTACTTGATGTGCAGATCCCTTTGAGGCAGGAGAGCAGGGCTGTGGCTCGACTGAGCAGTGCCTGGTGCTCTCAGCAGGGCCACAGTCCTGTGACTAACGCAAGTCTGGGATATTTTTAGTGTTCTTCCTTGAGTTGTTTGCCTGGTCCTCTCTGCACTTGGTTAGTGCTGTGAAGGTCAAACAAAGATAATAGACAGTTGTAAAGAGTGCTGAGAGGCCCAGCTGGTCGGGATGGCACTCCACCAGCACTGCTCTGCTTTTGAGATAGAGGGATGGGGAAGGGCTGAGAAGTACTGGCATGCTGCTTTCAAGATATCAAACCCAGCTTTCTTCACACCTCTAAGCTAGGGAATAGGTATGTGCCAGGAAACAAATCCAGGCATCAGAAAAACAGTGACCTGGTCAGTTTGTCTGAAAGGATTAGGGAGTCATGTACAGCCTGCAACCCAATAGTCAGGATCTCTTATCTTGCATACTTCTCCATTCAGCAGGGAGTAGCAGCACATGCTGTGGAGGGGAGGGATCTGCCATCACTGAATATATTGACAAAGGGAAATGGCAGGAGACTCCCTTTACTGCTGGACTCTCCTGTAATCAGGTTCCCCCAAGTGTTTGTTTTTCTGCTTCTTACCTTTCATCTTGCATTGTGAGTATTAAAATTGCTGTTGGTGGAGGGTGAAATTAATCCATCCCAAGGACTGCTGCTGTCCTTACACAATGCTGCTGCTCAGGTGACTGGGAACTTATCTGGCAATGTCTCATGAAGAGACCCTAAAACTCACTAAGGAGATCAGGGCTGAAGGGAAAGTATGCAGCTGAAGCCATCTAAGACTGTCTCTCAGGAAAAACCTCTGGGAAAAATGGGGAAGAAATGAATAAAATAAGTCACCAAAATAACACAGTGGTGTGTTATCACTCCCTTTCTAGCTACCAGTGCAAAGCATGACATAACTGGAAGGAAAGGATATTTTTGGGAGTAAATAAGAATACAAATAATAAATGGTTTTTTTTTCTGTGTGTATTAGATATTGAATGAAATATGTTGGGCCGCCTTCAAAGCAAGAACCATGAGTGAATTGCTCTAATTTACCTTGCAAAGCAGAGTTGTTTTCCCTATATCCTCTGTCTGGAATTGCCTCATTCAAGGGATATTCAGCAGAAGCAAGCCTTGACTCCCAATTATTCCCTCTGCTCCTCCTCCTTGTTTGTTCTTCTCTCCATTTACCCAGGTTCTCTTGAGGGGATGAGAGATGCTTTTCATTTTTTGGAAACTTCTGGCTGTGCTGTTGTGTCTGTGGTTTCCTGAGGAATGGTTGTGTGGGGTTTCTGAACAGCTGCTCAGGGCAGACCCAGGCTGACAACACAGCAGCCTTGGAACTCTTTCCATTACACTATCAGCATTTCCCCTGAGGCAGGACAGCTATCTATCTAATGGAATGACACATTTTTTCAGCACTGTCAGTCCTTAAATATCAAGTAAGTGAATAAATAGGGAGCAGGTGAGTGTTTCTTCAGAAGAAAGTTTAATGTCAGGTAGCTGTTTGATGCGTTGCCTCTGGTGCAACTGTCTTGTCATAAGACCTGACACCATTTGTTCAGTTGTCTTTCAGAATTACTTGCTGCTTTTCAGGGTTGTTAATTATAAGTGACGTTACACGTAGTCTGATATGAGCTAGAATTACAACTTCCAGATTGACTGCACAGAAAGCAAGCACATTTCACTAGGAGACAGTGCAGCCTTCATCAGTGTACCCATCTGTTGATTGACAAATATCTGAAGGAATGACTTATTAGGACTGCTCTGGCTCCAGCATTCAGTACAAATAGGTCTTTTTGAGTAGCATGGCACTGCCACAGGAGCCTTTCATCAAACAATATCAATGGGCTTTCTGCTCTGTACTCACTGCCTTAATCCAGTGATGCAGGTGTGAAACCACACTGCAGACTGAGGAGGCTGATGGTGCTAAGCTGCTGTTGCTCACTCAGTTGTGGAGCATGAACTTGTAACCTTTATCTGGGCACTGCTTCTCCCAGTGAAGCTTTTCATTCCAAATCCAAAAAAAGGCAACAATGAAAGCCCCACACCTTTCCCCCAACAGTAACACACAGTTACACAGTTACTACTACTTGTAGTAGTGGTGTGAATCAGCTTTCATAAAGTATATCCCCAAAATGCTGTCAGTTGAACAGGAAAAAGTGGTTTAGAGAATCATATGTCCAGTAAATTAATCTCTAGACAGAAGCAGGGGCTCTTAGGAGCATATGCAGTGAGATAACTGCTGACTGCAGTTGAGGGTGAATGCAGATAAACCTTTCCTGCTGCAGCTTGCTGCAGGATAAATGGCTTATTAGGGCATAGATGCAACAGTGTGAAATGTGGGCTTGTGGAGTTCATGTGGTTGTCTGAGAAGGTACCATGGAAAAGGGAGTTGCAGCAATTTCTTCCTGTCTCCTCTACTCGTTAAGCCACAAACTTTGAAGAGGGCTCAAAAAAATCCAAAAGGGGATGTCTTGATCATTGAGCTGCCCCTGTTGGGAAAGTCTCAGTGTGTTGAGATAGCTTTTCATATATCACAGAGAACCTTTGTCCTGCTGCTTCTCCCCCAAGACTGCAAACATCAAGTAAATACATCAATATGGAATGGAGTCCTTTGCCTCCCACTGAGCCCAGTGTTCTTCCAGTATTGTGCATGTCCTTTGCCTTCAGCGTGCTTTATCTGAACTGCCTTAGTATTTATATGGTGATGCTCTATGCATTCTGTTTTCCAGAAAATAACTATCAAACACTTTTCCCTATCTTTAAGTAGGTCAACCGTTAATCTAATCGATTAACTTTGTAGGTGGTCAATTAAATTGATTTACTCATATATGGGGGGCATATTTATTCACTGTATTGGTGTAACTCACTGTGTAGTTTTATGTAGAGGAGTTGTGAAAAGCTTTGCTGGACAGAACCTCAAGGGGAAAACCCAAAACCTAATAGGGAAGGCATTGCAAAAAGTGGTTGAACACTGACGTATCTTTTAAAAACACGTTCAGAGATGTTTTTGCCTGAAATTTCAGACTGTCAGCTCATGGGTGTCTTCATTGAGTGGTGAAAGTTTGAGGGTGTTACAAGGCAGTACTTTGCTGGAAACTACTAACCTGTGAAATGCCCCTCTGTTTTGACAAAGGAGTCACTGAAAGATAGTATTTTTAAAGATTGGTTCCTTTGGGGAGTTCAGCAGCCACTGCACTTTCATGCTGGAAGCCTGAAGTAGCTCTAACAGCTTGTTTGTGTTGTTGAGGAATGGACCATCATTCAAAAGCTGCCATGAATTATCCATGGAAAACAGCCCTTAGATAGGAGCCCCTTGGTGGTTGGTTAGTATAATTAATATAAGCATCTTGCTGCAGCTTTACATTTTGGTTTAGCAACTTCTCAATTTGAGAAGAGTCTTGGGACTGCCTAGATTTCAATTATCTCCCTGATGCTGGAGGTGGGTTTTTAACTTGATGTTAATTACATTCCTCAAGGGAACTGCAGACAGCAGGCAGTGGGTAGGGTTGTGCAGACAGCATAGCTCACACCAAACATCTGAACCCAAAGCAGATGTACCATTTAGGAGTTAAAAGTGCTATGCTACTTGCTTTCTATTTTAGAAAGCCCTTTTTTTTAAGCTGGCCTTTTTGGGATACAGCAAATATGGAGTGTTACTGGGCTTGTATTCAAATCATGTCTTCCACGATTTTTTCAGGTTTTTTGTGAATCTTACTAAAGACTTGATTAAAAGAATTCCAGTGCAGGAGAATGTGAAAACATGAACTGAATGTGCTGTAAACACTGAAAAGCTAGAAGACAGCTCAATTTCTTTACTTGCAGTACCTTTTACTGTTGATGTTGGCTGTGCTGCTGTCATGGTAGACAGGTAAGCCTTTGCTGTAAAAATGCAAAAATGATGTAAAAATGATGGATTAATCAAGGTTGGTCCTTCAGTTCAGTACTCTCTCTCTGGGCAGATGCAACATGCAGGAAATGCTGTGGAACAAATCCCTTGGGCAATGTCTTAGGCATTGCTGTCCAAAAAGAATCGTGTTGGCTTTGCAGAACAATGAGCTAGAAGATGGAAGAGAATTTGAGAACAGGGCAGACAGAAGCCTTTCCTCTAATAAGCAGAGGCAGCAGCTTCAGCCAGACCCATGGTCACAGATGAAATTGTGAGGGTCCTGTTGAACTCTGTAGCATTCCCAGTCTCACAGGGCTCATTTGTCCAGCATATCCCAGTGTTCTATTTAATGATCTTGTGAATTGCTGCTATTTTCTGTTCTTGGGAAAGAAGTGGTGCTGGGCCGATGTCCTGGAGGATACAAACACCCTTGGTACTGCTATGAGGGAGGCACAGAGGGATGGCTGCATGGGCTACTCTTTCATAGTGGGGAGGTTGTAAGGGTGGAAAAAGGGAGGCAAGCAGTGCTTGGCAATTGGGAGTTAATTCAAAGAATGCTCGGATTTTGTTTTCCCTTTTGTCTGACAACACAGCCTCCTCCCAGATTTCCCACACAATTTCACAATTAAAAACGTTTCAGCACTGGCTTCTTTATGCACTTCTGCATTTTCTGGAGGCAGATGTGCTGAATTATGTTGCTGGTTTTTTCGTTTAACATGGCCCATGCTCCTTCATGCTGAATAGGTCTTCAGTATTCAAAACATGGGGAACTGGGATAAGGCTCAGCTCTCTTTATATGAACAGCAAAGCATACATCCTTCTGAGCAACATCTTTGTCTGTAAATGCCTTTGCTTCCACTACCTGTTAGAATATGGGTGGATATTGATGCCTTTTTATAGATGGAGCAAGTCAGCTTAGTGTGCTGGCTTTATGGCTGTTCTTTTGAGAGGGGAAATGGAGTTAGTGCTACCATGACCAGGCTTTCATGCAAAGCTTCCATTTGCAAAATTCTTTCTCACTTGTTTTATCAGCTGCACCAGATCTTATTAAAACCCAAACAGTAGCCAGCTCTGACTATTAGCTTAATGGTTTAATACCAGCTTCTCCATCAAGTAGAAGCAACAGGTTATTTAAAACATGTAGGTCAGATTGGTCTGATGTTTTCCAGTGAGATTATGTAAACACATTATTATTACTATCAAAACTCTCAAATGCTGCAGATGCACCTAGGGCAGGATGTTTTTTGTGCGTGTTCCTCTTTGCTTCCTGAAGTTCTATTGCAAAGTATACTCTAAGGAGATTTTTTGTCTGTGCTTTCAAACTTGATATTAACACCAGAGTATTTCTGCTGACTCTTTTACAATGGTATTCTTAATGTAAATGTTCCACTACAAGTTTAGGCTCAGGTTAAAAATGAAAACGTTTTCCTGTGAGAAATCCTGTCCTACTTCTTCAAGAGGGCTGCAGTATAAAACAAAAAGTAAAATGAATGCTAGGTGGCCAGTCCATTCCTGGTTTTTGGTTATCAAAGCTAATAGCTGCAGAAAGTAAATTGTTTAAAAGATTTTTAATTCTGCTAGAGTACTGATTACAGTTAGAAGTCCTAGGGTTTTTTGTTGGTATAAGCACAGATAACTATGTAACATAACTTTCACATTATGGGAAAACTAGGCTGTGTTAAAAGTATAAATAGATGTTTATGAACCTTTAGGGCTATTTGCTATAAAACTCTGAAAGGATCTGTAAATATTTAGGGCAGCCTTTTTCCAGAGACAGTAAAATCCATAGGTGCCTTGTAGGAAGTGAGGAAAAGGGCAATATTTACATACAGAAAGGAGGCAGATGCTCATCTGCTGGAATCTCAGCACTGCAGAAAAGGTACCATTTACAATCTGTTGTAAACTCGGGTGTTCAAAGGGCAGCAATAAGACTCCCACTCAGCACTGAAGCTCGAGCAAGTCTTTCTACAAATCTGTCCCTTTGCTTAGTTGTTGTTAATTGGTTTGGTAATTGTTGTGACAGCTTTCTGTGGAAGCAGCAAGCCACTGCATTCTGGAAACAGCTTGGTAAATTCTTGTCATTTTAACTGGCTGGCTTTAATATTACCAGTCCACAAAGAAAGGGTGGGGAAAATAGATTTTGGTGTTACTCTGAGAAGGTGGAGACAGGCAACCGTGAATTTTATCAATCGAGGCAAATGACATGCTGCACAGGCAGGTTCAGAATTCATAGCCCTTTTCAAAAATAATTCTTGCAAGTCACAGAAATAGAGACTTTTATGTGTGTGAGAGAGAGAGAGAGAGTAATCATGGAAAACTGCACCACCCTTGGAGGAAGGAAACAGATGGCAGGAAGAGCTTCCAGATACTTGACAGGCTGCAACAGACTTAAATGCAGGCAGTGATAAATGGGCATGAGATTGGGTTTTGCTGTAGCTATTGTTGTTTAGTCTTGTTAAAATGCCTGATGTGCTCTATGTTAGCAGTACCAAAGTTTTATGTTCTCTGCTTTGGTGGTCCTTTGTTTAGCTGCTGTGGCCACTGGGGTGCTGTGAATAGGAATGAAGATCCAGGCATTTCTATGAAAAATGAAGTTTTTGCAGAGCACTAATAGCAGGATTTAATGTTGAGTAACAGCAAGGGAGAAGTGAAACTGAATTTAATCCTGCATCTGGGTTATTCCAGTCTCTCTGGCAGAAATGGCCATGTGAGGCTAATAATGAAAAAAAAAGAAGTTTTTGTATGTGTTTGAATGATTCATTCCTCCACCATCCTCAAGTGTAAAGTTACAGATGCTGTGATTTCTTATCTTGGGAGCCTTATCAGGGACAAAAATGGGTAGCAGTTATATTTTATACCTTGTGCAGGCTGCTGGGAATACTGGAGAGCAGCCTGCTGTCTGTCCTGTAAGCACAGTACCTGATTTCATGTGATTGATTATAACAGAGAATAGACAGTGTATACTGAGGAAAGCCTGTGGCTTCTGATAGGAGCTACCAGTGTGGACTTCTGTGAAGCTGTTTGGACGTGAGTGAGTAAACACAGCACCTCCTCCTTTCAGGTAGGGTAGAGCACAGCTGATTTTCCTTCCCAGGTTCAGCCTGCAGTTGTGCAAGAAGACAACTATGCTGCAATAAAGCTAAAACCATCAAGCCTCAGCATGAGGGTAAAACTCCACAGGGTTATTCAGGCATGTGACTTCTCATTGCTTAAATCCTCTAATACTTAACAAAAGTTTCCTCCTACGAGTTTGCAGAGTGGTTTTATAGGGCAGTTTAGCCTTTTTACCCTTCGTGCTCTTTTCCCCTCCTGTCTTGTGGCCTGTCAGACCTGTGTGAGTTTGTTTTCAGCCCTGAGCTGAAGTGTAATGTTCCCCAAACTCAGCAGAGAAGGAGCTGCTGTATTTGCAGGCAAGGCAGAGCGTGGGCAGGGAGCTGTGCGAGCTGTGTACGTGACTGAGGACAGCTCAGTGAGCAGGTACTTAACATGAGCAAGCAGTTGAAGGAATGCAGGCTGGGACAGATGGCTTTGGGGCAGTCTGAACAACAGGGAAGGCAATTAAGTTGAAAAGTGTCTGCCTGGGTTCTGGAGCCTGTGTGCTCTTCCAGCCTGGGTTTTCACTGCTGTCTGGATGGCTTCTCAGTGATGGTGCAGTGCTGCCTGGGGCAGTGGGCTGCACATCCACCACGGAGCTGTGTGCAGCCAGAGCTTCTCAGCCAGTAGCATTCAGGCTGACACAAAGCCAGGGTATGTGTAAAGTTCTGAAAGTTAGTTCTAGAAAATATGGCCAGAAGGAACTGAAGGCAGTCTGTTGTGTACTGACTGTTAGAATGAAAACACCTGGGTGAGGTGCTGCTGGTTCCACACTGAATACCCAGACCCTGCTCTGCACAGGTAGTGTAGAATGGCCCATAGGGAATGTCTTTGAGACCACCTGGTCCTGGACCACTTAGGGCTCTAAGTGCTTCAGATAGTTAAGTGTGAATATGATGGCCTCCTTTGGGCAGGGAAAAAAAGCCCTAAGGAATTGCTTCTCTTTTGCAAAGTCTCAATTAAAGGAGAAAGTCAAACGTCTGTGTCCTCACTTGACTTGCTGATGTAATATTAGACTGGACTGTAGAAAGTATCTGATGGAGCAGCCCTGATGATACCAATGATCTGCAACAGAGATAAGTTGCTATGTAGCATCTGATTGAAAAGGTCACGGAGTAAGATTTGGTTATTTGTGATCTGGATTATTGCTTGCTTCTCTATTTGCAGTGGTCAGGTTTAATGTTAGTCTGAAGTAATTGTGTCCTGTAGCAAAATAACTTGAAAAAATTAGCTGTTCTATTCAGCATGCTCTTAAAGCAGCCCCTTCTAGCAATGAAAGGCCTTACTTCAGCCTGAGCTTGCTGCTCTGCATGGGTTTTCTGAACTTTAATGACAATGCTTTGAGATTGAGGTGCTGTGGGTGCTTTAGTTCTATTGGCTCGTGTTAGGTAACTCAAAGGGCTCCCTGCAGAGAGGGCTCCCTTCTCCCTGTGCCTGCATCAGCAAATGGAGATGCTTTTTAAGTGCCTGGCAGCAGTTCACTGGGAACTGAGGACTACAGAATGCCTTTTGTTGGGAGGAAAATACTAAGGATGCCCGATTTGCTTTTTATTAATTTTTTGATAGTTGGATTACTCTTTTTATTAATGCCTTGACAGTTATTTACTTCAGCATCTGTCCAAACAAGGGACAAAAAGTAACTGGCTGTTGTGAAATAAGGCCTAAATGTATTGCATATTACCTCCAGTCCAGTCTTTTGCTGGCCTGGAATACTGAAAGAAGTAGGGCTGTCCTTAAATTTTCCTTCATGGGCAATAAAGATGGCAAATAACATATTTAGTCACACCAGGATTATGGTTAATCCTGTAGGTCACATCAAAAGAAATCTCTATCATTGAAGTTGCATCCCCAGGTTTTTGCCTCCAAGGCTTGCCCACTGATGCAGTCTGTGATCTCCTGGCACCACATTTACTAGGAAAAGCTACCTCCAGGAGCTGCCAGTCTGCCCGGTGTGAAACAATTAAAAAACTGAAAAGATCTGGCGAGTGTCTCCCTGGTGAGTCACTGGGCAGAGGGAAGCAGAGCTCTGCATCATCCTCCCCAGCCTTGCCAGGTGCTTCGCTGCCTACCTGAGGGTACAGACACTTCATTTTTAAGAAGAGAAACGGTTCCTTCGTGATCCAGATACAAAACTGCTGTCACTTATGTAAAAATGGAATTCCTGCCTGGTTTTGTTTTGTCTCCTTGGGTGTTTGTATTGGCTTGGCATTTTCATATTTTGTATCCTGTGTCAGTATTTGTTTCTGGGAAGAAAGTTTTGCCTAACTTTAATTCCTGCAATTTGTTTGTTTAAACTTGTTGGCAACTTTGAAATGCTGCAGTCTGCTCCATATGCTAGTATCAGTGCTGCTATTAGTGACTGCCTTCCAAAGAAAAAAGCAGCAATTAGACAGGGAATGTTTTTATGAAATACTTGGGAGTATTCTCAGTTATAATAATATTTGGGAATATTTTTGAGCTATTTTGTGGCTAGTTTTTAATAAATGTAGGCTTACTTTGTGGCTGGTATTTAGTCAAGATTGTACAGAGCTGAACCCGATGAAAATTTTTTCCCCTCCGCAGACTTGCAGTGTATATGGTGGAAATAGTCCATGTATATAAAATATATATAATCATGATAACAGTATGGATATGATAGGTGACAGCTGACTTGAGCACAGCCAAAGCTGTGAGGACAGACAGACGTGTGTTTGTACATGACAGATGAATGGTGAGTTCATTGGAGAAAAATCATTTCAGTAGCTCTGTGTAGTCAGTCTGTGAAGATTGAAATAGCATGAGCCTGATGAAAGGAAAGAAGTTGAAAACCAGAATGCAAGCAATGATTTTAAGAGTCATTGGTGGTACCAGACTAGTGGAAGGAAAGCCAGGTCTGAACAAAGCAACAGGACACATGTATCAAATACCAAAACCCAAACTTAGTTAGGAGTGTCAGTGCTCAGATGGATGGGAAGAGCCATCTTTGCTGCTTTCAGGAGGAAAGTTAGGATCAGGAGAAAGAGTTGAGAAGCAGAAAGCAGCCCCCCATGGCTAGGTCTGTCATTTGGGTGGCTGTGTCTCCAGTGATCAGGAAATGTGGCTAGAGGGGACTTTGTGACCTTTTTTCAGCTCTGGTTCTCTTAAAGTAATGCCTGAACCTCTTTAAAAAATGGAAGTGATCCAAGATGTAAGACAGGGAACCAAGACTGAAGAGCTAATTTGAGTCATCCACATGAAGTTGTTTATTTTATGTTTAAATTTGAGAATATTGAAAACACAGATACTTTATTCAGTGGTTGAGGATGCTTCACTCCAGCTGATCACAACAAAAGTATTTCAGTGAGAGTTTGGTTCCCCAGGAGGAAGCTGAGCAGAGTGCAGAGAGCAAAAAGCCTGGGGGATGGAGCCATGGATGACTCCTGGAAACAGCTGGAGTGGGAGGGATGAGGAGAAAAATGGGAGAAGACTAAACCACAAGAAACAAATGAAAGGGTAATTAAAAGAAGGAGGATGACTGCTTGTTCTGAAGACAGCTGGCAGGCTGGGGAAGAAGGGAATGGGTTGCTGAATGTTGTCCAGAGAAGGTAATTATTTCTGGCTTTGAGTTCTGGCTCTGATTCATATAATATTTAAGGAATACATCTATATTTTTCATGATAAGCAGCCTGAAAGCAAATGCTGGAAATTTTCCATCTGTGGAGAAACTTCTTTGCTGTGGATATATACCACGAAAGTGAGTGGGACTGAAGCAAAGTCCGTTAAAAAATTCCTCTTTTCATGGGAGTAAGAGGTGAATGCTCTGGACCAGTTGAAATACCCAGTTAAAAAAAGTGCTTAACTGCTGAATTCCTTTCCTAAAAAATTAAATAACATACGCAGATTTTTCATTACCAAAGTCAGTGTCCAAATTAAAAAAAGGTGTTGGAAGAAGGCAGTACAGGGTGTATTTTGAAAGTTATGGTCTAGATGCAGGAAAAAGGGCAATCATACTTCATGTTGGATTGGCCTACTATTATAATAAATGAGGATGGTTGACCTTGCTGTGAGTATTAAATTTTACAATTTTACCCTTATCTGGGCTAACTCTGTGAGCTCAAGAGCAATCACTGGATGTATCCCTAGGTAGATATATTAACTTTTGCCTCTATTCAGAGAGCATGTGTATTTTGGGGAGGTTTTTGAAAACACCCTGTCTCTTTATCTTGCCTGATCTCTTATTCAATTCAGACCCGAATTTCACATAGAAATTCCTGTAATGAGATCTCCTTGATTTGACTGGGAAGCTTTTGTGCCCAGAGCATTTGGGCAGGCTGTTCAAATCTCAGATTTGGAAGCCTGAGTGGGGATGAATTTATTGCTTTCCTTGCTACACTGGTAAATCTGACCCAACTCGCTTCTGCTGAAGAGAAGCAAGAAAGCAAGAATTCACAAAACAAACTCAGATATTTATTTACACAGTCATTTGGGAAGAACACCATTCTAACAAGCTATTTGAGCAAACTCAGAGGAGAGGGGGAGAGTTGGGGTGGATGTGTTCAGACTGCACTGCACAGTGGTGAGGACACACAAAGTCACACACACAGCACCTGCGTTAGCTGCTGTAGCTGCAGCTCTGAGCACAGGCTCTGCTGTGCAGGGAGACAGGGACTGCCAGCCCTGCAGTGCAGAACTCTGGAATACCCCTCTGGAGGGCTGTGCTGGTGTAGTTGCTGCTCTGATCATGACCCTTCATGTCTGGAGATAATTTTGGCCCAGCTGTTATAAATTAGAAACCACATTTGACTTTATTTCATCTGTCATGTAGTCAGTGATTAAATTTTACTTTTCTATATTAATAACTATCTGCAGGAGGCAGTTTATAACCCTACTTAACTGCTTCAGAATAAAAACCTACATGCTTTAAATTGCATGTTGTGTACAACCTGGGTAACAGGTTACAGGATTGTGCAGCTTCCTACAGACTGGAACTTCCAAATACTGAATATTAACTGTCTGAATATACAGTAGATTGTCTGAATATACAGTAGATTTGCAGTTTGTTGAAAATATCTGGGAGCAGTGTCTCATATTTAAGTGTATTTTTGTTTGTAGTGGGTTTCTGTGGTTGATTCTCTAGGATGCAGTCATCTTCTGCTAACCTGAAAGACAGCATCTGAAACATAACCCCCCCCCAAAAAAATAAAATTATCTTCTGTGAAGTATGACTGTCAGTTGGATTTTGTATATTAAGCTGGTTTGTCTCCATTTTTAAGTTTGGGCTTTGGATATGTATATATAACCTTGTCTAGGGAAAAGTCTTGAGCTATATGTTTGCATGGAGTTTCTTAGAAGAGCAGGGATAAAGCTGTGGTGGTACTTGCAGGTTGTGCAGAAAGCCCCTCTAAATCATTTATCTTTGAAGGTGCCACATGTGAGATGTGAAGGTGTTGGAAGCTACCCAGGAGAGCACAGCATGGAAGATAAAAAGAGAATATAAAGCCTTTCACTGGAGGCTGCTGGCTTTCATGTCTTTGTGCATGGGAGAGACCTCATCTGAAGACCCAACCAAGGGATGAGTGTCAGCAGCAAGGGGAGGGGACATTCAAGGGGCCACTGGAGATAAACTGCCACCACTCCCCCCCCCTCCTTTCCCAGTCTGAGGTTACTATTCCAGGTTCTGATGGAAGAAACCATGGTGGGAGGGAATTCTGCTTTTGCTGTGTGGCATGTGAAGAGAGAACTTTCCTTTGTAAAGTTACTTTTCTGGATCCCATCTCATGTTTTCTAAATTCTGTGTATAAAATCATCTCCATGTGAAGAAATCTCTCTTGTTCCTTAGTAGCTTCAGGCAGGTTTTTGAACACTGAATTTCTACTTACACCAGATTTAAATGCGTTGCGGCAGATTAAGAAACAGTTACTATGTTATTGGCAGGGCAGCCTCTTTGCACATCAAATGCCTGTAGAGGGTGGCAGATTGTGTAGTTGGGAGCTGTGTAATAGGAACAAAGTCTTGTCACACTGAGCTCTGACATCTGGGGAGGTCTGGGTCCACACTGTGTGGTATGGAGCTGACTCCAGCAGGGAAGCTCAGCTTCCTCCCAGGCTTTGCCCTGACTTGCAGTGCTGCTGCAGCAAAGCTGGGGGGCCCACACAGGACTGGGGGATGGTTTGTGTGTGTGTTTGTTAACTTCACTGCACAGTCACCTACTTGAAAGGAAAAGATAATTAAAGAAAAATAAAGAGGGTGGGTAGGGAGTGGAGGAGACCTCTGGTTTTTCTGTGGCACTAGAATTGACAATTTTCATATTGTTAAGGCCTTGTCAAAAATGTTTTGTTCTGCCTTTGTTTTATATTGAATCCTCTGTGCTTGGTTAGCTTCTTTTCAAATTAAAAAAAAACCCTCCATACATGGATTGAAAGCTTTATCTGTTTATCTCCTCATTAAAAAGACTGTCTATGAAATGTGCTGACAGGGCTTTTACTCTCTTGCTTTCTATTCTCATCACATTTTCCACTGAAAGCCTCCCCTCTGGTATTTCTAGTTCCATAGTAAATGGAGCTTTCTGGTGGTGGAGGCTCTGGATGCTGTTCCTGGCTCCTCACACCCTGTGTCCATTGCTGTGTGTGAGAAGCCTCAAACAAGCAATTCAGGCAGCAAGGAGGCTGGTTTGGAGAATGGGCTTCCTCTCCTGAAAGGTACTTCTAACAGCCTGGAGGGGTCCCAGGGTCAGACCTGGTGGGAACACATCACCGTCATCTTCCAGCTGGATATTTAAGCCAGAGGCCCCATTCTGAGAAGTGTGTGTGGAGTGAGCTGCTGAGGGAGAGCCTCAGTGGATGCTGAGCTTCTCAGGAAATGGTGTCAGGACTTCTGGAGCCACTTTAAGAAATTGCTAAACAATTTGCTTGAGGGGAAAAAAATAGGTACAGCAAGCATTATACCATTTGAACCACTTAGAGATTTCTAGTGGCTGAGTGTCCTTGCAGCCAGAGCAAGTTCTGGTTACAGAAGAAATTGTGAAGAATAACTTTTGGTATAGGCTGTATTTTTGCTAATGTAATTGAAATTCTCACAATAACAAGTGATAAAAATGGTGACTATTACCCCAGATGTGATAGCATAAGATCTGGTCTTGACACTGGACCAGTGATCTCCAGCCTTTGCTGATCTCCACCATTGATATTGAGCATTGTTGCTTTGCTATTGAGCATTGTTGTTTGCTCTGCTTTACCTGTAACTTCTGTTGCACCCAAGCACTTTTAGAGAACTTGGTGGTTTGTGAATGACCACATCATGCAATTAAAGAATACATGCATTTGTATATATGTCTCTATATCTGAGACTCTTTTGTTTCCATTTGCAGATCAAGAAGTTACTAGATAAAACCAAGTAAAGTACTGTGTGTTTCACTCCTGTGCAATGGCATCCCTTGTTCTCAACTGTGACAAAAGAAGCTAAACAAAAAGAATAAAAGAAAAAATCTTTTCATTGCAATAAGCAGAAGTGCAGAATTTTTGCAAAAGATGCATCACAGTGTTCATGGGCCAAATCCTGGAAAAGGCACAGTTGCCTGTGAGGTGAAAGCACAGTCATGGATGAGCGGAGTAAACACTTTGTTCTGGTTTATGCGCTGCTTTCACCTGCTCATCCCTTGTAAAAAAAAAAAATCCTGTGCAGCAACATGAACTTTGTGACATGTCATATGTAGAGCAGACAGCTGCAGGCTCAATTAATTCACCCCTCTGATTTTTTTCATAGTATTTTTTTTTTCCCAGGAGGCTGTAGTGACTTCCAAAGCCTCCCGGGTGAGTGGTGTTTCTGGCTTGTTGACTCTGATGGAAGTGCAGTGCAGAGTGCTGCTCACACCCAGAGAGAGTTTGCATGTCAAAGTCTTCCCTGGATGCCTTTTTGGGTGGATGGCCCAAGCTGCTGGGTACCCACAGCTTCACTGGCATCCATCCCACCCAAAGCAAATGGAACTTTGGGTGCTGGGCACAGGAGGCTGAGGCTGCCTGGAGCTAAAGCAAGCCCTGGGAGGCAAAAGCAAGGAGCTGGCTATGGAAGCAGAGGGGAAAGCAAAGCATGGCAGCCCAGTGTGCAGGTTTGAGCCGTGTGTGCTGTGAACACACCGAGGAGAAGTTGGCAGCTGCCTCTCCTCCCCTCCACCCTCCTTTGCAGTCCCCTGTGCCTGCTCCGGGTGAGCAGGAGGAGCAGCTCCCCAGTGCTCCCTGCCAGGCCCACACCTGGAATTCAGACCTGGTGTCTGTGACAGCCCCTGGACAGGTGCTGTGTGTGAGAGAGGGGTGGTGAGGAGCAGAGTCAAGAGCAGAGCTGGGGGTTCTTGCTGTGGAGCTTCTGAATAAACATGCAGGAGGGGGCAGAGCAGGGGCCAGTGTGGCAGCTTTGGTGAGAGGGAGTGGGAATCCACCAGTGTCTGTCCATTTGTCTGCTTTAGAAGCTGCCATCCTTGAATATGCTTCATCCACATCCCTGCTAGTGGATCTGCATAGTTTTTGTAGTCAACAGGATTGTGTTATTTTTATTATATTGTTTTGTTGGTTTTTTTTTTACAATAAAAAGTGATTAAAGAACAGGCTGTGCTATACCAACTGACTGCTTTATTTTTATAGTTAATAGATTAGATTTTGTCTAAAGCACTCTTTCCCCTTCCCCAGCAGTAAAGCAGCATGGTGCTGGATATGTGCCTGCTTCATAGTACCCTTTTTTTAAGCTTCTGGCTGCTGATATAGGTGACTGTGGGATATTCTAGTAAAGCTGGAGTTATTAAAAAAAAAGAAATCTATTACATTTCAGGGATGCTTGGGCTTCACACTTCAATAGTGCTAATTAGATATGTGACCCATTTTCATTCTGCTTTAGCTCCTGGGGATGGTGGAGCCTCATTATAAATAGAAGGACAGAGAATGCCCATGTTCCTTACTCTAAATAGCTTCTTCAAAACATGCCCAAAGGGCTTTAGGGTGTTTTCTGTGTGGGCATTGGTTATGTTTTCTTTTTCTTTAAGTGAGGATGTGGGACAAGGGGAGATTTCTCTCTCCAGAAATAAATAATTGAATATTTTTTCTTTCATTTGGAAAACCTAGTGGCAAATCAAGGTCCTCTTGAATTCTAAGTTTGCCTTGTTTTTATTGACAAGGGAATAAACTTGAATTTTTTTTTCAGAATAAAAATGTGTTTAATATTGCAGTAGCTTCCCATTAACTGGTATTTTTAGCTCACAAAATCTGTGCAGCTCATGTCTTCGTGGCATGCACTGAGTGGCTGGCTGGATGCTGACGAAAGGCAGCAGTCATAAGAGGTATTTGTTGGGAAACATCCTGACAAAGTGCACGGTGTGACACAAAACTGAGGCTGGAAGGAGCAAACAGCCCATTCCAGACTCTGGCCTTGGAAAGCCCTCCTATTCTGTGCTCTTCTTGGCAGGACTCACTTGTTTCCAGAAAATCTGTAGTGAAGAGACACCCCCAATGACTGAAAATGCTGAACTCTCTTTGGAGTGAACCCTGGGTGAGACCTGGGGATAAGTATAAGTGTATTAAAAATAATATAAATGAATAAAAGATAGCAGAGTGTTGCCAGGCAACTGTCAAAGGAGCTGTGGCTCCTGCATCTCCGGGCTTTGCTGAAATGACCTCTTACATTTTGAGCATCTTGCCTGCCTGTGGATGAAATGATTGTTCTGAACTTTGCTGATAAACCTCACAGGCAGCAGTTGAGCTTGAGTGCTGCTGTATTTACTGTTACAGTTCTGATGTTCCTGCCTTATAAAAAAAAAAAGTAATTAAAAAATATAAATAATTAGCTGAACTGGATACAGCTCTTAGCAGAACAGCACTCATTTATCACTGAATAAGTACATTTTTGTGATTTAGCTATGTCAGTGGGGTTAATCTGAAAGCAGGCAGAGAAGGAACTCTCCTGTCACTACACTGTTAAAGACTACACTAAACAAAAAGATAAGCTGGGTTTTACATTTGAATTTAATGGTCTGAGGACTTGTCCATGAACTGTGACTTGGAGGCTTGCTGTTAAAATGGAGTCTTGTAAAGAAGCAGGCTGTGTCAGAGGAATTTGAGGCAGGTATGTCTAGTCCTGGGGTGGTTTTCTGGGCATTTTGCTGGGATCCTCCAAGAGGTCCTTTGGTGCAGAGGAATCCAGGGCTGTGCTCTGCAGCTCCTTCCTTCGCATGATAGTTTGATGTGTGTGCAGCAGATGATGAAGTTAACCTTTTCTGTTTGCAGAGGAGGAGGGAAATAACCTTTTCAAAAGCTGTGTTTATCAGTATAAACATAACTTTTTACATCGTAAACATGAACAGCATGAGTAGGTTTTGGGTGGCTGCTTTATTGCTTGTATCACGTTCCCATTTGGAGTATGTTAGGTGCTGTCATCTGTCTCCACCACGAGAAAACTGCTGTCTAAAAATTCCCAGTGTACAACAGGATGAGAAAAATCACTCCTACAGGGAGTCTATGATGGAATCTTACAGTTATTTAAGCTTAATTCACTGTAGATATGTAGGACTAGACAGAGTGAGTAAAGGTTAATGCATTTATAAGGCTTTGAAGATCAGAAGAAAACTTGATTTAATTTCAAATTTGTGTTACATTGTGTGATGCCTCACTGCTAAGTATTTCTCAGAAGATGCTGGTGGCATGTTACATGGCTGTTTGCTTTGGTCATGGGTTATTTTGCAGTTTTTTTTCTCACAAATCTATTTCCACATTTTTCCTCATCTTCACCACTTGTTTTTCTTAATTCTGCTGTTTTAATTTCTCTCCGGTGTATGTTGTTTTCAGAAATTTTAGCTCAGTTGGCTCACTGAAGACTTTGAAAAAAAAATTATAACTAGAAATAAATTCTGAATATTTTCCCTGCACAGAAACATTGAATAGAAACCAGGTACTGCCAGGGCAGAGCCTTCGGCCTCGTTGAGCTAACAGCTGACCGTGTCGTGTTAATTACTGCTGTACTGCACAAATGTACAGTGCCCCACAGCTGTTGATAAGCAAGCTTTTCCTTGCAAAAAAAAAGTGGTCATGAGGTGGTGATTTGGCTGAATGTTTGGAGTGCATGTGCCCAAAGGCAGCTCCCTCCCCAGGAAAGCATCCGCGATAGGGCTGCGCTGGAGGCTGTGGAGGAATGCGGCTCCGTGCCGCCGACGTGCCCTGCAGCTCTGCATTCCACTGCAGATAGCGCCCAGGCACTTTCTCTTGAGAAGAAAACCAGAAAACACCTGTTACTGTTGGCAGCTGGTGCCTCAACAGCAAACAGACAGACAGACGGACCAGGGCTCCTGCATTCCTGCCTACCCCGTGCATAGGCTTGGAGAGTCCTGCTTGGGAATAAAGAAATGATGTCTTAAAGAAAAAACGAGTGGTGGTTTTTGAGTCTAAATGGATTAGACTCGCTGTGGATCTGTTATCTAGGAATTTTTAAGGAAGCTGATGGACACATCCTAGAGGTGGTTTTTTCTTTTCCTTTAAATTAACTCAGCAACTAAATACATTGAAATGCTGAATGTATAATTGATCAAAGCTTTCTTCTTTGGTGGGGCTGAAGTATAAGCAGATAAGGAAAGGGTTTTTATGAAATTAAGGGTAAGTATGCAGAATTTTGCTCTGAAGGTTGCAAGGTCCAGATATGTTCTCAGGCATAAAGACAAGTTACAAAAAAACCCCAAACAAATTAATTTATGTGTTTAGTCTTTCAAAATAGTATTTCAGGCTGGATGAAACAATTTTTAAATCTCCTGGATTGGACCCAGCAGTTAATAGCTATAAATAGCACGTTCCCCTGCAAGGACTGCATTTTACAACCAGGCATGCAGGGAAGGGATGCAGAATTTAAAGCATCTGACCCAGCTTTTGTTGTTCCACTGGTTGAAAAAGAGCTGAGGGACCACGATAAACACCTGGGGAAGCTACTGGTGCATGTTAACCAGTGTTTGTTTTTGAAGGCTTGGTGTTGTTAGAGAAGCAGCATTTGAAGAGGTTGCTCTGTAGAAGACGCTTTGTTCCGCTGTCTGGCTCCATGGCTGGGTGCTTTCCCCAGCATGGGGATCATGATGTGCCTGTAATTGCAGTTAAATGAACATGGCTGGCTCTCAGGCAAATGAAACCTAATTTGTCACAGCTGTCAGAATGATCATGTCATGTTTGTTGCCTTCAGGAGCAGTTTTAGGCTGCAAATCCTGTTAAGGTCACAGCTTTTTCTTGTTAAGTATTGCACAGCATGTTTGCTGACCCTAAGATTTATCTTGGTGGGGTTTTTTTAAAGGCAAACACACAAGTTCTGTCTCTTACATAAGCTGGGGTTGAACTTCTGTGAACCTTAGTCATGTGGGCTGGAGCTTATTAATTTGGTGGTCTTCAAGGACTTGAGCATAGCAGTAATTTGAGGGTTTGCATAGACCATTTGAGAGATTTGCTCACAGATTTGTATGACCAAGATTTTGGAAATCATGCTTCAGCTCAGCTTTTAAAGGGCAGCCTTGCCATGATTGAAAACACAGTTACAGTGAACATCAGCAGCAGCAGACAAAAGCAGCACAGCAGCTTTGAATTTTGCATTTGTGCCGGCAGGAGATACAATGGAATAAATGTTAGAGTCTATTCTTAATATCTCAGGAAAACAGTGTAAAGTGTAGGCTTCTTGAAATCCCTCTTAGTCATAATTTCAGTATTTTTTATGCTTTTGTTTCTAGATTAACAGATTGTGTCTAAATTGAATAGAGCAAGTCCTGTTCTGTAAAACAGACAAATGCTAAAAATTTTGGGATGTCAAGCCTGAGGGAGCAGAGACTTCTACTGCTCTATTCCTCTTCTAAAAAGTGGAAACAAGGTTTAATACAATTATTTGGATCCCTAAAATACCTGAGGCTAATTTCTTCTTCCTCTGTGCTGGTGGCTGTAATAGAACTTCAGACGAGAGAGGTGAAGGATCTGTGCCTGTAGATTGTTGGAGTGCAAGGCTGGAAAATGTCAGTGGTGTTCATGGAGCTACCCAGAGTGGGAGGAGCTGAGCTTTTAACAGAGAGATCATGCAGATGCATTGCTCTGGATGCAACACTGGCTGCCCCTTGTTGTGGTCGCTGCTGAGTCTTGGGGACATGGCCAAATGTCCCCATGTCCCCTTGGGCTGCAGCTGCCCCTCTGTGTGCACCTGCCCCAGCCTGTGGGGGAGGACACTGGGGCACAGCTGTCTGCATCTGCCATCAGCTGGTGTCCCAGAGGGGTGTCTGCAGGGCCATCCTCCTCCTCCTCCAGTGCCCAGCCCTGGGCTTTCCATCTTCCCAGCTATTCTGGGGCTGGGGAGGGAGAGCAGAGCTGGCTGGGGGAGGACCAGTGCTGTGTGCAAGGGAGAGGGGTAGGAAAGCAACTGCTGACCCTGAAAAACCCCTTCTGCTCTTGAAATGAGTCTGCCTTCTTCCAGGCTTTCTGCCTGTCCTCCCCTCCCATGGCAGGAGTGCCACAGCTCACAGGACTTTCCTTCATTGCTGAGGAGCTTTAAACTGGCTCTGCTGCTGCCTTTGCCTTGTTGTATGTACCATATACTTGGAAGTGTAGGCATGGAGTGTAGAAGTCTAAATGAGGGAAGATGGAGCAGAACTGGTAAAAATAATCTCGCAGAGGTACCCTGTTAATGAAATTTTGGGCACATCTAGCTGCTGGATCATCAGCAGAAGGTGAACAGCCTCACCCTCAAACCTTAATTTGCATATATTTTATCTCCCATTCCTTTTTCGAAATACAAATTGGCATTTAAGTATCCATCCCTTCCATGACAAGAAACTGCAGTCCTAATGCTCAATGCTTTAAAAAAAAAAAAAGCTTCAACCTTTTGTAATAGTTACCTGACAGTTTAGCAGTTAATAGAAGAAAAACAAAAAGTTATGCATCTGCTTTTGTAGATTGTGAGGACATGACATTGCAAATAAACATTATAAGCTTTAGCTTAATGATTTATTGAAACTCATTTTTTCATTTTATTGTAGCTTTCAGTCTCTTACTATGTAGCTGTCTGGTTTCCCCAGAGAACAGAAGACTAGCTCAGAGATATAAATCTCTGTTAATGATTTTAAATAGCTATCTATCTGTATATAATACAATTTTTTTTTCTTTTGCCCTGGGCATTCAATCATGGGATTAGGAGAGGATAATCAATAACCCTAAATGCACAGCAGAGCATGTTGGTGCTGAGGGCTCAGAGCTGCTGCAAAATCCCATTGCTGCCTTCCAGCCTCTCGCTGTGAGGCCCCTCTCCCTGCTGAGATTTCTGGCAAAAATGGTCTCTCCATGACCTGCACTGCCTGCCAGAAGAGATCACTGTTTTCCCAGACAGCTCATGTGAGCTGGTCACCTTAAGTCTCTTGTAGAACAAGAGAAATGAAGATCTGGGCTGTAGCTTGTTGGGAACACTCTGGGGTTCCATTAGGGTTTGTTTGTCCTCGGCCAAAGGAGGTTGAGGCTTGCACAGATAGAAGAACCTGTTGTGAAATCAGAGATACTGTAGGCAGCTCTACTAAGGACCATGCAGTGAATGTGAACAGACCCCTGGGCATTAGCCAGGACATTCCTCATCTCCTGTAGTTTGTGTCTGAACCAGCCCTGGAGGGACCCTTTTCATCATGGAGAAAACACGTAAACCTTGGAGCTAACATTTCCATCTATTTGTTTCCCAGTGATCCCAGGCAAGTTCCTGCAACTGGGATGCAGGAGCAGCAAATACTAGGAGTATTTAAAAGGGTAGGATTATTATGATTTCATATATTTTCTTTTGTTTTATTCACATTAATGATGTATCAGGAAAGTAGTGATTTAGGAGATGATGTGTGGCTGCAGGGCCATTTAGCTGTACTTTAACTTGGAGCAGAGTGGTTGTGTGAATATTGCTTCACCTTCAAAGCTCTCCAAAGGCTTGTGCAAATAAATTTGTTTACTGTCCTTTTTGCACTGGAGACATGCTCCCAGCAGAGAAGCCAGCACCAAAGTTAGTGTTAGATGGAAGTGTCTGCTGGAAGTGAACTGAAGGTGTCAATATCATTTTAGATCAAATGATGTGGTGGTGTTGATTTAGGTGAGCAATACAGAGGCTTGTTGACCACAGCAAACAAGCTTGGGCTACTGCCTGTGTTTAGCCTTGAAGGCCAGGTTGTACAGCAGGATGTGGGTTGGTGGTTATGGGACCTCATTAGAGGGTCACTGTCCCCTGTACTGAATATACAGAGGCTCATATGGGCTCTGTAAGATATGAAAATCTTATGTAGCCTTGAGATTGAGCCCTGCCATGCAGAGGAGTCTGGTTGTGATGGCAGATGTGTAGTCATTTTATGTGGAAAACAGGAGGAAGAGCAAACCTGCCATTGGTAGCTTTGTGCTCTGAAGACTTTTCATTCCTCTCTTTCACTTCCCCTTTTGCTCCATGTTGTTTCCTTTGGTCATTTATCACTGGTGGTAACAGTCCTGCCCTTCATCATCTCTGTAGGCTTCTCTGATGGCCCTTTAGGCACACCTGCAAACAGGACTGCCTGGAACAGCCCATGTTCCCCTCCAAGGTGCCTTGTCCAGCAGCATTTGCAGGCTAGCTGTAACAGCAACACCATTTCTGTAATACCTCAGTTTGTCAGGGTTCAGATCACAGGTTCCAAATAAGAAGGAGTCTGTCCTTGGAGGTAAGATTACCTGCTGTTAGTGTTCCTTCCCATGGTCATTGAGTAACTCACATGCCTAGTGTGCTTTCTGAGCTTACTGGTCATGGTGCAGCCGTCCCAGCCTGCTGAATTGGTTGGCAGCCTTACACGCTCACCAGCTTGTAGACACTGCAGGACTTCTCCATTTTTTTCCATCAGTTTTTGGCTTAACACAAGTGAATTGGGAAGGGCTAGAAGTAAACCACTGCAGGTGAAAGTCCTCATGATGTGCTACTGTGCCAAGTGGACTTCTGTCATTGATTTAAAGGCAGACACAGATAGCAAATAGGGCACCATTAGGATTCATGGTGCTGTTACAGTGTGAGACCTAATAAATCTTATGTGTGCCTTTTACTTAGTTCATGTAGTTGTTCTCACCACTGGGATCTATTCTTAGCCCTGCTTTTTTTTTCAGGAATTGCTGTTCCTTCATCAAATGGGAGCAGACTGTCTGCTGTGTCAGACTCAATTTTCTCAGCTAGGCACAGATAGAGATGGGAAATGCCTTGGAAAATGAGAGAGAGGGCAAAGTCAGTTTGGAAGTTGGAAAGGGCCAGATCTGATCTTTTACTTCTGGTGTTATTTCTCTTCTTGAACCACTTTTTACTTTCTGAGTTAATGCCCATTTGCCATTTTCAGAAAGTCAATAAATACCCCTGGCAAGAAGACCTGTCCACCTCCTACTTGATCTGTCCATAACTCCAGATTTAACTCTAGTATGAATCTGCTTGTGTTGTTTTACATATTGAACTCTAAGGAATATGAGTACTTTAACCATTTACATAAGGTAAATTTTTTTTCCTAGTTTCTATGCTTTTGAGTTTGCAGTGGTTGTTTGTACTCTGGGACCCATGTTCACAAATTTAAATCCAGGAATAGGAACATATTAGGGGTAACCAGGAGTGGGAACATATTAGGGGTAACTGGAGGAGCATGTGTTGGAATGGACACTGTTAGTGCTGCTTTCTGTCTGTCACTGAAATGTCAGTAACAGGTTGTTACTGATTTGAAAAAAAGATGTGTAGCTCCTGCGAATGGAGAGAAGTACAAATAAACCAACCCTTCCTACAGAAACTTGTTTGACATGTTCTCTCTTTTCATATGAGAGGCACCAGATGAGTTTTGCTGCCGTGGCTCAGTTTTACATCAGGAGAACCCAGAAGGAGCTGCACCCTGGTGATTCCTGGCCCTCCTCTCACCTGAGGGTTCATAGTTGTGTCTTTTTAACTTCTTATAGTGATCTCTCTATTTTGTTTTGATGCTGATGCAGTTCATCCGAGATGGAAACAGTGATGCTGACTTCTGTGAAAATGGTGGCTGGCGTTCCCTATGCTGGCTTTTTGTGGAAGTGGTTTAGAGGGTAGGGGGGTTAAATCCAGCTGGTACAACAGGAGCTCTTCCATCTGCTCTGCTCTGGTGTGCAGTTGCACAGTAACAAGCCTGATCAAGCTGGTGGTGTGTTTAAGTTAAGGCACTTGCTGACTCATTAGCAGAAATACAGTTGTAAGGAAATCCTCTGCCTGCCAACTGACCGTGTACTGTTACAGTCACTGTGGCAACACGGTGTGCTGCCTGTCAGGGATGCCCATGGCCTGCCCTGTTTTATTTTTCTTTAACATAAAAAAAAAAAATTAAAAAGCCCTGAAATGGGAAGGAGGAAATGTTGCAAAGCTGATTAAGGCTCCTCAAGGTGGTCTGTGGAAAGTAGTTTTAGAGTGCAGATTCCCTTTGTTTCATCCTTCTCTGCCTTTCTTCCATGAGCCGCCCAGACGTTTGGACAAGCCCCACCATGTTGACACAGACTAAATGTTTCTTCTCAATCGCTTCTCCACTGTCTCCTGTGCTAATTACTGCTCTGCAAATCTACTCTCTGGACTGATTTCTAAACTCATCCAGGAGGCTGAGCAGCTCTGAGGATCTGCTGTAAACATGACTTATCCGGCAGGCAGTAAAGCTGCTCTCAAGCCCTCCAAGGAGAATTAAGCCTGTCTGTTGGACAGCTGGTTTTATCAGTCTGTGTTGCAGATTAAAACATGTTTCAATGTCTTTTCTATCAAATCAGGAAGAAAAAAAAAATGTTCTTGTTACCAGGTCCCTGGCTGCATGTTAATAGAGAACTAATTGACCAAATGTCAATCACTTGTGCTCCTTGGAGGGAAGGACCATCTCCCCTGTGCTGAGCATACATGAGCACAACCTGTGCCTGTTCTCAGGCTGATGATGAGTTTTATGTTTTATGTTTTACCCACCAGAGACAAGAGCTGCTGAGGTTACAGTGTGTGGAGCCCAGACTGCCAGGCCATGGATATATCTGCTCCCACGCTCCTAGGACATGGATGTGTTGTAGAGGTTGCACTGCTTTTGAAATGGAAAGGTTTAGGGCCTCTCCTAGCCTAGCTGTCAAACATATGCTTTATTCAGACTTTTTCCCCCTTAAACCTCCATTTGCCTGTGGCATGCCTCTTTTCAGCAGAAAGCTTCCTAAGTCACCAGTTCAAGTTTTGAAGGCATTTATGCCATCTCAGAATTGGCCATTGTCTGGTGGGGAGATGAAATCTTATAGGTAGAAGAGCCTCACAGCTCTGTACAGGTCACAGGTATTTGGGCATTTTGGTTGTGTGGGGTAACTCACTAGGTTTTTCTTGTAGGAGTGTTGAGGGGTTTAAGCACTGAAGGTGATTTTAGTTGAAAGCAAAGGTTGTGGTGCCTACATACTGCACCCTTACAGTTACTGTGCAAACCAAGGTACAAGATTATAATGGCACATAAGAGACAGGGTTCAAGGCCTTCTTAGAAAGAAATATGAGGATTTGGATTTAAGTACAAGCCAAACAGATTGCATCTTTCTTGCTTTTTAGTCATGAGGTTGATACATGACTTCACTCTTCACCTGCTTTTTTTTGGCCAGCTTATCTTGCTGTGTGAGATGATTTTTTAAATCTTGATTCACTTTCTGTTACAGGGACAAAGTGTTAGTTTTTTACCCCTATAAAACAAAATATCTCCCATTCAAATAGGTATAGATGTCTCAGACATAGATCTTCCTGTCATAACTGGTTCTGGAGCCCTTTTGCAATAGTGTGTTGCAAAACTCTCATTAGGGCTTCCCTGTGTCACAGTAATATTATGCCCATTAAGCCGTAACCCTGCTTTGACACCTCTGTGAATAGCAGTGCAATGCCTAATAAAAATGCAGTTTTACTGGCATGAAAGTGTTTATGTTAATGAAGCTGTGTTCATACATGCTGGAGCTTACAATACAGATATTTTTCTTGCAAACCCCTGAGTGATATGCTGATAAGTGTCTTGGTGAGTCTGATCTAGATTAAAAAATATATCATATTCAGTGTGGCTTTAAAATACAACCAGGGTAGGTATGAGGTAAAAATATTTAGTAACAGGCTTTGATCAAACTACCTGCTGTGGAACAAAAATGTTTCATTGCTCTCTGGGAAAGCTTGTAATTTGTTTTTTTCCTAGTTATTGCAACTGTACAACCCAAATGAACAGACCCAGCAGTGGAATTTGAACCCAGGATTTCTGGATCAAAACCCATGACCAAATGTTTTGTAAGGTTAAGCACTTACCTATTAGCTTGCAGCCAGTAAGAGATTCCTAAGCCTTATGAAATGGCAAGTAACAGGTGACCAAAGGTAATTTTAAAGTAAAAACTTGACCTGTGTGCCTAATGGTGCAGGTTTGGAACAGGAGACACTGTGTGTAGTTCAGTTCTCAGTAAGCATGTTCGACAGTGGAGTGATGAAAGAAACATGTGCTCTGCCCACTAATTTATATTTGTGTTTTGGTAACCCTCTGGACTGTGAGCAGAAACAGGGGCTGGTCCTGCAAGCATGAGTGCAGCTTGAGTACACTGTGCTGTGCCTGGGCTTGGTGAACTCAAGTGCTCAGGGAAAGTGAAGCAATTCTAGGGGTCCAGAGGCCAGCAGGGTACAGGCATGCTTCAGGAATTTGCTGTTGCTGACTCAGCTATGGGGAAGAGGCAATGTATGTTTTTCGTTTTCAGAATTGCTTGTCAAGCTGTTGGGGAAAAAGAAACTACTCTGGAGAAGTGGAAAAAGCTTTGTCTGTCAAAAAGGCAGTTAAGTTAGAGTTTGCAGATCCTTTCCTGTATAACTTCTGAAATCCAGGTGTGGTTGAAAGACAATGAAGTTATGTGTTACATATTACATGGGAAACTTTTATTTAGTTTCTCCAGCAATTTCCTGATACCATAACAGCAGCTGAGGAATGGATCAGGCAGAAGGTGAGGATGGGTAGGTGTTCATACACTGCCACGCTGAAGCCATTTCTGGAGATTTGAGAGAGTTCCTTAAGAGTGTATTTGCAGCAGCTGCAGCAGAAAGTGAAGAACGGTGTGTCAGAGGTAGCTGAAGGATGGTGGACAGCCTGAGCAAGTGAAGTACCTGCATCCTGAGATCAGTGAGAAAGAGAGGTTGGGCTCTCCCTTGTAGCTTGCTGGAAGTTTGCAGCTTGTATCCAGACCCAAGCTCCAGACCTTCTCCCAGACCCCAGTGCCTGCTCCGGAAACAGGCCCATTTCTTGGAGCATCTGGGATTTTCTGTGAGGCATCTCCTTCAATCCAGCACTGACCTGGACTGACCCTGTGTAGCCCATGAGGCAAAACAAAATTGTAGCTAGGGGATGATGGCTCTAGTAAGCAGATCCCAAACAAAATTGAAGGCTGTTAAAATGTCTCATTGAATTATGGTGCTACAGGAGTGGAGTGACTCATAGTGAAGCTAATCACCTGCTGTTTTGTCTTGACTGCAAAGAATAGATTCCTAGTTAAACATTTAAAGGTCATAATCCTAGCTGTATTAGTGTTGCTTTCCTCCTTTCCTTCTCCAACCCCATTCTTCCTGAAGTTACTAGGGGAAATCAAGTAGATACTCTGGAGGTCTGTGTTCTGAAGGTGAGACTCAGAATGTTTATCTTTCAGGCTCACACTGTGGACCTCTATGCGTTCATTTATGAGAGACCATGGTGAAAAACATTGCATTAGCTCTGCACAAATTTCCCCAAAACATCACCAGTATGACACTGGTGTTCTGTGCAGGGTCCAATTTGAAGTCATAGATATTTGGGAGTTCATTTTGTTCACAAGGAATTCCAGGAGTGAAACAGGAGCTCATGTCCCTATTCCCACAGCCAGGGAAGTTGAGTATTTTCAATTAATAGTGCTTTGTTCATTGGGCAAGAGCATCTTAAAGGAGACAGAGTTTTCTTAGTCCTGCCTAAAGGCGCTGTAGACCTTGTCTAGTGGACTGGAGAAAGAAGAGACTTTCCTTCTGCCATTAACTTGTCTGTGTGAGTGCAGAGAGGAACTGTGTCACCTCGATGGAACAATCATTACTGTCCTGCAGTTGTTCCCAGGTGCAGCAGCCATTGTCAGGAAATCTCTGTAGAGAGAGGACGTGGCTCTTTGCCTGGTGGATCTTCCCATACTCTGCTGGAAAAGAGCCTTCTAGGCTGATGAAGGTGATGCACTTTTCTATCAAAATGCTGGTGTGGCTCTTCTAAGTGATTCGTGCTCCTTACATCCAGTTCACTGCTGTGAGTCACCAGGACAGGTGGTGTCTGCCTTGGTGGCTCTCCTGGAGAAGTATTCAGATGGTGGTGGAGGAAAACTTATAGATAAAATAACAGGAAGCCATGCTAAAACATCTAAACCTCGAGGTCACTTCAAAAGCAGTGAGTGCAGTGCATATCACCAGTGACATCAGCAGAGTGTTAGCACTCCAATTTAAATACAGATTTTGAAGGAAGTTTATAATATTTTCTGCATATGTATGTGTTATGGCAGGAAGCATATCCTGCTATAAATTACTCTGTTTGAGAGGCTGCATTAAAGACTGTGTGTGACTTAAGCCTGGAAGGTTTTCCTTTTGGAAGTGTTGGCTGTGCTAAACTGATAGACCAATGGAATGTTTTAAGCTTGACCATTGCCTTACTTTGGACTGGGCCAGAGAGAGCATGGTGTCAGGACAACATGTTTCCTATCAGCTGCCAAGTTCTTGTTGTAGAACGATCTGGACAAGCTGAATCAATGGGCCAAAGCCAGGTATGAGGTTCAACAAGGTGATGTTCTGGGTTTGTACTTTGGTCACAACACCTCCCTGCAATCCTACAGGCTTGGGGAAGAGTGGCTGGAAAGCTGCCCAGCAGAAACAGACCTGGGTTTATGGACCAGGACAGTGATTTTCCCCTTGTACTCAGCACTTGTGAGGCCACACCTTGAGTCCTGTATCCAATTTTGGGCCCCTCACTACAAGGAGAACTTTGAGGTGCTGGAACATGTCCAGAGAAAGGCAGCAGAGCTGGGGAATGGGCTGGGCACAAGTCCTAAAAGGAACAGCTGAGAGTGTTTAGTCTGGAGAAGAGGAAGCTCAGGGAGACTTCAGAGCTCTCTACAAGTCTGAAAGGCTGAAAGGTGGCTGTAGCCAGGTGGGGTTTGGTTTCTTCTCCCAGCAAACAAGTGAAAGGACAAGAGAAATTACCTCAAACTCTACCGGGGGAGGTTGAGGTTGGATATCAGGAAGATTTTCTTCACTGAAAGGTTGGTTAAGCATTGGTACAGGCTGCTCAGGAAGGTGGAGGAGTTTCCATCTCTGGAAATGTTCAAGAAATGACTGGATGTGCCATTTAGTGCTATGGTTTAGTTGACAAGTTGATGTTTTATCAAAGGTTGGACTTGATGATCTTGGAGGTTTTATCCAACCTAAGATTTTGTGATACCTTGGTGGCCAACAACCACGTGAAGCATTCTTGTGAAGTGAGGTAAGATGGACTTGGTCTCACGTGTGGTGAGGTGTTGAGGGATGCTCTGTGTTGGTTTCTGTCTCTGTGCCCATCTTTCTAGTGGTTGTCCTCATCTGTAGTGGTTCATATTTTAGGAGGGATCCTTGGATGCCCTAGTGGCCTTTTCCAGGGCTGCAGAACTGCTGTTGGGAGACACTGATGTAACATAGAGACAGGAGGGGCCCAAAACTTCTAAAGGAATAGGGTGGATAGCAGCATCCTACTGTACATCCAGAGATCCCTGTCTGTGCCTGGCTTTGCAGTGTGCCTGAAGCTGTCCCTGGCCAGCCCTGCTCAAAGTGACCCACGTCACTTTGGCCAAAGAGCTGGCTTCAGTCCTGAGCCCATCAAAGGTGTGCTGCTGGCTGTAGGGAAAAGGGCCCCTCACTTGTGAGGGCTGCTGGCTTGTGCAGATTTTGGATTGACCTTTGACCTCACTAACAGATGGCAGAATAAATTGATGGTGGATGTATTTTTAAATGAGCAGATTGTACTTCCCATCTTTGCATGCTTGTCTCAGAATATTTTTTCCTTGAGGTGTGCCTTGGCAGAGAGATTACTGAGGTAGGTGCTTATCCTGCCTCAAGCATTTGAGGTACACCCAGTTTAGAAACAGGTCAGTGTTTCACCCTGACAAAGTCCGATAGCATTGAAATTTTTGGAAATGTGTCCAGTGCAACTCTGTTAACAACACCTTAAAGCAAAGGTACATTTTCAATAGTCAACAGCTACATTTGGCTGAGGAGCACCTGTCCATGTTACTCTGTGGAGATGATTCTAGACAGGGAACAGGCTGAAGGAAGGGGGTGCCCTCTTGGAAACCAGCTTCTGCTGAAAAGTCTCACCATTTTTTTGCAAGCTGATTTGTGTAGATGTTGTTTATTCTTCCTTTTGCAAAAGGCAGTCAAACTTCAAAGGAAGCTGTATCATACCATGTTCTCCATGCACTTTAAGTTTAAAGTGGAGTCTTCACACATTTGGTTATAGGTAGAAAAAGGTGTCCATGGGGATCTGCTCCCTCTTCCTGCCCATTGTGACTGCTGATTGGACTTGCAAGAGCTGCCTCTAGTAAGGGGCAGTCATTGGATGGGTAATTGCTAATGCTGATTTATATCTGTTTTCTCTTAAATCACACTCTTAAGTGCTTTAAAATAGTATTAGGTTTACTTTTGTTTGCATGGCAGATAACTTGCCATGTCTTTCTTTGTAGCTCAATACATTTTTTAATTGCTTCATGCCTAAATCTCCCCTTAGCTCACCTGCATTTTAGCAGTCCTGGTATAAAGCTTTGTTAATAGATTTACTGGAGCTCCTTCAATGTGATTCTGTTCTTACTAATGTTTACAATTCAGGAATCTGCCACAGGATTTTTTAGTGCTTCCCACCTCTACTTCCATAGGGTTTTGCTATATCTTCCACACAGGAAAATAATGCATGCCCTGTGAGTACTGGTGATTTATCCTGGGTTGACAACTAAGCTACCTCTTGCTTCTTTTATTATCATCTGACCTGCAAGCCATTCCTTTCATAGCCTTTTGATCCTGTTGGGAATGCCAGATTAATGAGACTAACTACTTTGGCCAGATTTTTTTCTTAAGCAGAGAAATACTCCTTACATCAAGACCCAATTATACCGTCCTTACTCCCGTTTCAAAAACCAGTTCTTTGGGGGCTACCTTTTTAATTGAATCATTTATTTTACCTACTTTAAACAAACTGTTCCAAAAATCTAGGCTAATGCCTTATAGCAAGCAGTTGTATCTGAAATGGATTGCAGCTGGACAGATTGAATGTGGCAGTGATTTCTGTGGATGACATGCCCTTGAGTTCACTCAGCATGAGTGGCAGTGCTGCTGCAGAAAGGAATCCAGAGATGCTCGTGGCCTGTGCAAGTGCTGCATTGCAGTTTCTGCCAGCTTACGTCACTCCAGACACTCCAGCAGCCCAAGGGCTCCTCAGGAGCCTGAGGAGAGCGTGGCTATAGTACCATGGAACAGCAGATCTCATGGTCTGTGTTTTCTGTGCTTCCTGGTGCATATCTTGTGCCTTCTGTGCAGGGAAGCCTCTATCAGCAGCTCTCTGTTCTCCTTAATGCAGTGTAAAAAGCTGTGTGTGCTTATCCATTTACAGCATTTGGGTTGGAGGGCTTTTTAGCCTCATTTTTTAATTCGTGTTTAGAGACTTACACATGTCATACTGTGATTACAGCATTGCACCATTTGAACCTGTCTGTTTTAATTAGCAGTTGGCATTGCCCTATTTATAGATAGATGGAAAAAACACAAGCTAGCCAGTTTGCAGTGCAGAGTGTATTTTCTTCTGTTGGCAAGTAGTTTGTATCCATTTTTCCATAGCTAAACTGGCTTGGCAACCTGCAGATGTTGCAGGCATTGGGTACTGATGCTTGAAATAGAAATGGACTCTGAAGAGGATGTGGGGTGGGGAGGAATAAATCAGAAACTGCTGTTGCATTGGAACTCCATTAAGACTGATGATACAACACGCTTACCAGAGTGTAACTGCAGAAGTTGACCACATGAAAAACGAGCACATTAAAAAAAAATATTTTATATCTTGCTTCTGTCACATTATTAAGGTTCCTTTTCACTTTGGCATGTTGTGGTAACAAAACTAGTTACCAGTACAAGTGTTTGGCTGTCCAGCATGGTTAAGTTGGTTGGTGGGTACTTGTACAAGCAGAAGAAACAGATTTCTATCTTTCTGGAGCAAGTTGTGTCTAGTCTATAAATAATGTGAAAAGTATATGTGTCTTTCTTTTTAACTGCAACTTTAAATTTGCAAAAGTGTTGGCTTGTGTTGACCCTGCAATGCCCAGGAGACTGTCAAGAAACCAGAACAGCATTGTGTTATTAATACTAGGTGTTAGCTGCTCCTCAGGAACTGTCTGCTGATGCACTTTACTCTGGGGAAAACAATTTGAGGCACCTTTGCCCTCTTCAAGAAGCTCTCCTTAAATAAAACCATAAATTACTTCTCAATGCAGATGCTAAATACAGGCACAGGAGTGTTGTTGAGCAGCTCACATGGAGGTTGCTGGGTACAAAGTGACAAATGCTTTGCTCTGTGGCTGAGCATTTGATTGCAAGGATTTCAACACAGTTGTGTTGCTGCCTGGGCTTTGCAGAGCCTGTGGACTTCTGGTAGGGTACACACCATTGTCTTGAAAAACACTGCTCATGAGTCAGTGCCTTAAAGCATTACTGCCTAGCCATGAGGGGAAGGCAGGCAGTTCAGTAACTCCCTTTTCCCTGCACACCTTTTCAGAGCAGCTGCATCCTTATACTCCAGCCTGTATTTTCCATTGTCTTGCAAGATTTCAGCCTTTCAGTCTAGGACTGAGCTGACCACGCTGGTAGCAGCAGGTGGATTTGAGTCAAGCTTACACTTGGTGATTTGGGAATAAAGCCCAAGAGTTAAAGCTTCCAAAACCTGGGGGCTCTCACTTTGGTTAGCAGACTAAAATGTCGTCATCTCTGTTGGCTCTTCATATTACAAACTGTATTTGAGACCACATGGCAAGAGTTGAGTGATCCAAGACTTCTCTCAGCATGTCCAGCACAGTAACACAAAAATGGGTTTCCTCAGACAGACTGTGACTATGTGCACGTCTGTGTGTGTAATTTCTGAGTGACCTGTCCTCAGGCTGACTGTCTTTGGGAGAAGAGCTGGTAGAATTGATCCTGCTTCACATGGCTGAGCAGGATGCAAGTAAGGGGAAACCTTTCATGTAGCAATATCACAGTGAAATATTGGCATGTGGGTTACATGGTGCTAAATCAGGGTAGTCTCTGGGGGAACACAGTTCATAAATTCTGAATAGGAGGTGACCCTTTCTGAGCACTTTATCTACACTTGTAATTTATGTGCTAGTCCTGTGGATTGCAGTGCTTAAAGCCTAGGTCAGAAATCCTCCATGCAAATTTGGCACCTAGTCTTGTCTTTAATGGCCAAATGAATAGCCAGCTGTTCTGGAGGTGCAGGCTGATGAGGTCTGTTAGAAGAATGAGGGAGCACCAGAGCATGTAAGGAGTTGTGAGGTTTAGATGGATTTCCTGCATTACCAGAGATGTCAAATGACCAGATGAATGTTTCTCTGCTGAAATCAACTTAATTGTAAAGCACTGTTCATTATTTTTTCTTTTTTTGAGGAACCTGAAGAAATGAAGCGAGTTAGCAATTGGGCTGGCTGCTTTTTGTAGGTAAACTTTAATTGGTTTTGTGTCATTTTCAAAATGCCACAGACTTCATTTTTTCATAGACTGGGTTGTGACAATGCTGGTTTGTGTACTTATGGTGGGTGTTCACATTCCTTTGATGTCAAAGCTTTTACTTGCATAAAACAAATAAACACTTTCCACATATATTTGCTGTGTTGTGTTGACAAAGCAGTGCCAGGGCTGCTTGGAAAACTGTATATTTGAGCTGCTGGGACAGTGGACTCTGGATTTTAGGTTAAGAAAATAATTTTCACAGTGGCACTAATCAGCAACTGGAAAAGAAGCCCAGGAATCTCCACCCCTAGAGACACTCAAAATTCGGACTGGACAGGCCCCCAGGAACCTGATGGAAGTTTGTCCTGCTTTTAGTGGGCAGTGAGCAGACCAGACAGCCTCCCAAGGTCACTCCCAGTCTTGTCTCTCTGGTGAGATACTGAAAGGAGGGACTAACAACCAAAAGTGTTATCTCAGTGTTTGGAGGGGAGCAGGGACTCGCTCCTCTGGAGAGAGGGGCATCCCCTAGGAAGAGTGTTAATTTAGGTTTACATGCTACTGCTAAAGCCTTAGCAGCACTCTGGATGTGGATTGCAGCCTTCTTCAAAGCTGCCCAGCCCTAGGTGGTCTGAGCATCAAGGACTGTGAGATGAGCAGGACTTGGCTAGAATAGTAATAGTGCTCTAAATGTTTGTGTAAGGTGTGAATACCCTCCTGCTCCTCTTCCCAGGGGCTGTTCAGTGAGAGGGGGTTCTAAAGGTGATCTGCATTGCAGTGAGAGAGTGGATAAAGCCATGGAGAAGGATAGCTTCTGCTCCTCTTTCAAGGTTTAAATTTGAAGATTTGTAAAGCCCTGTTCTTAATTAATCTTTGCTTTTTTTCTGCCTTTCGATTTCTAGTCTTTCTCATTGATTCAGGTCCTGGCTTTCTGAAGCAGTTGTCCTCACTACTAAGGGTGATGGAGTGACATTTCAAAGCTTGGCCTTCCTGCCCAGGTCTTACAGACTTGGTGTGTGGGTCACAGCAGGCAAGTCCAGCCAGGTCAGGTGCATCTGCTGTTCCAGGGGTCGAGGTGTGTTCACTGCAGTTCAGCAGAGCTTGTTTGCCAGAGGCAATGCAGTTATTGTGCCCTCACAGCAAGGGATAAGCACATCCCTGGTGTTGGTGTGCCAGTCAGTGCTGCTGAGTGTCTGCTCTACGCTGTGCTGGTCATGCTGTACACCAGGGCAGCTTCATTTCAGCTTTTCTGCAAGATGTGCCTTTTTGTGGCTCAGAGAATCAAAGCTTTTCTCCTGCTGCACTCTTCATGGTTTAAACAGGCACACTTTAAAGGCAGCCTGACAGCACAGATTATTTGGAAGGATTCACGGGATAAACAGGAGTTTGCCTGCAGAGCATGTGAATCTGTGCATTCAAAGCAGCCAAAGATCTGGTGAGCCCAGCCCTGTGCTTGTAAGATGTCTCACCTCTGCATGCAGCCTTCTGTGAACTTCACTTGCTGCTTACAAGGAGAAAATGTACTTTTTCTAAATTCAAAAGTTCAGAATTTGCTGTGTTTTTAAGAACATGTGTTTACTGAGTTTCAGGCCAAAAGCAGAAAGACCTCCAGTTTCTCTGCTTGGAGATGGCTGTCCTCATTTCACTTTCTGTAACAGGTGGAATATATCTTTTTTTTAAGCTGGGTTCACTGTTGTGTATCAAATTCCTTTGTACTGCAGGCTCAGGCAGCCAGCTGGTGTCAAACCCATGCAGTGACATTCTCCTTTGCCTTTGTGAAAATTCATTATATTTTAGTAAGGCTGAGGAAACTGAAGTGAGATGCAGCCAAATTTAAAATAAAAGCAGCCTATCAGTGAGGACAAAACTGGTTAACTGTTTGAGAGCTGACCTGATGAACAGCACAACTGTCTTTATACCAGGCAACAGGAGCTTTGAGGCAATCTGGATAACTAAACACCAGTCCCCTGGGTTCCTGATACCCTCTTGCTATCTGCTACTTGATTAAAGAGGTGTACAGGTTCTCCACGTGCCTGCTGCAGAGTCTCCAGGGGTTTAGAGGAGAAATCTGCAAAGTCAGAGTGGTTTTAATCTCTTCTACCAAGCCATGTTGAAATGAGCTTGGAGTCATAGTAAATAAATCAGTGGGGTTGAAGTTGAATAATGGGTATTTCAATATATATTTGAGATGATTTTTAAATGGTCTTTAGAACACACAGAGCAGCTGCCTTGAGAAAGTACCAGAAAGAGAATGTATGGCCTTTTGAAGCACCACCATACCCCATGTATGGATGAGCTGCAGTTAGAGATTATTAACCCTGAGCAAAAGCACAAGATTGCCCCAGGAGAGGAAACCATGTCCCTGAATACCTGGGGCAGGGACAGAGCTTTCCCTTGCACCCAGGGCCTGAGATGTTGCACTCAATGCTTAAGTGTGCATTGAGCCTTTTGATGGCTTGATGATGATTTATCTCTGTATAAATAACTGAAAAATAATAGACATTCTCCAAAATGTCTTGTACTGATAATTTCTTAAGGTGGTTTGAATGATTTTTACCTCCCTTTGTACCCTCATGATCTTTTCCTCAGTTCACTAAGGAAGTGTGCTCTGCTGGAAGAAGTGACAGCATGTAAAAATAGCACTGCCTTATTTTGCAGATCTGCTTGCTGTTAGATCTGCTGACTTGGATTTAAAAATAAACTTTTCTTCTGCTTTTTGCACCTGCTTGTCCTGGCGGTGCTTGATCTTGTGCTTCAGAGCAGCAGCCATTTGGTGGTAGCTGAAATCCTTGCTGGATTGGGATCAGCAGCACAGGTGGTTGGGAGACCTGAGTTAAGGGGCTTTTGAGGCCAGAGGTGTTTGTGAGGCCAGTAACTAAACATAAAGGGGAGAAAGACCTTGTAGGCTTTTTAGAGCCTCTGTGGGAGTTGTCAGTTCAAAATAAGCAGTGTGTGTTTTGCCATGTGTGCAGTGGAATTGCAGTTGGTGTTCCAAGCCATTTGCTGTAAGTGTATTATCCCTTCCCCTCACTGAATATTGCTCTACTCTAATCAGATTGCATCGCAGTTCATCGCTGGGCCCAGGCACAATGAAGAGCTGAACTTCAAAAGAGCAGAAGTATCTTGAGTTCCTGCCTTCTTCACACGTTGGGCTGACATTAAGTGTTCATTTAGAGCCAGATTCATGGAGGTATGGAGATCAATGGGTCTGGCTCTCTAAATAGCCTGAACCAGATCTCCATCTTTGCACCATCTGGAGCATGCAGTGCAGTGTGGTCCTCAGTGCAGAGTGTTCCTGGCTGCTGGAGCTGCCTTTCCCTGCCCTTTGGCTGGCAGCTCAGCCTTGGGGTTCTGCACAGGTGAGGGGTTACTCCACATTAGCACACAGGCTTGGCTTGTGTTCTTCAGCTTCAGCAATTGTTTTCCTTACAGAGTTCTTTGTCTTAGCCTGTTCTGGTTTTCACTGAGAACACCAGCTTGGTGACTCGTGTCACCTGCTTTCCTTGAGCCATTGATGGGTGTAGCAGCTGGAGCAAAGCAGTTGCATCTGCTCAGATTAAGACTGTAAGGTTTACTGAGCTATGCATAGACTGTTCCTGGAAATACATCTCTCTATAAATCTGAAAACAAATGGGGAAAAGGTATGGGCAATATTAGTGGACAGCTTGATTGTGAGTACAGAAGTTTAGCAGACCCTGTATGTTTTCAGTACTGAAACTATTTGTGTTCTAAAGAAAAAAATGTAAATAATGGAAAACACTGTTGTGGCATTTGCTCTTTTAAACAAATCGGGTTGTAATTGCAGCTTGGTTTTGTGGGATTAAAAAGTTGATGCAGAATTCTAGGTTCATAGAAATGAACAACAGGCACCTGTTAGGAGGGATGGATATTAATTCTTGCAAGAAATCACCAGAAGCAAAATTCTGTCTGTGTGGCAACACCGTTTGTGAAAGGGAGAGGAGGAGGGAGCAAGCCAGCCTGCACTCCTGACACAAACACCTCAAACTTGAGCATTTTGTTCCTGGGAAACACTTCTGCCTGGACTTCTGCTCTCTGACAGGATGTCATGGTTCAGTGATGCATTTTGTGTCTCCTTACAAGTTAGTGAATCAATGACAGACTTACTTTCTCAGAAATTGAACTGATGCATCCTAGGATAACTTAAACCTTGCCAAAGCACTTCTGTCCACCTTTGTGTGTGACATCCTCTTTCAAAGCAGAGGGCCACGGGTGAGCTTTGCATGCACTGAAGGCTGACTAAAGCCAAAGTGTCCAGAAATTATAGCAGGGCTGGTTCATGACCATGTTTATGTGCTGGATGGACTGTGCACTGACCTCTGTGTGCATGGGTGAACTTCTGACCCTGCTTCTGTAATGGCAGGGCTTGTGCTGGCTCCCATGGGGTGAGGATTTTGCCCAGTGCTAAGCTGGAACAGCTAAAGTAAGCAAAAATGTTGCTCACTGAAGGAATAAGCAAGCTCAGAAGAAGTCACAAGAGCTTTCTTGCATATTCTTTAACAAAGTGACTGGAACATGGTCACAGCCTGGTCATAGCCTGTTACAAGGACTTCTGAAAGCTGGTGGTCACCAGGGCAGGCTGTGGGCTAGGGGTGGCTCAGGTTTCCTGTTCCTTTGGCTTCTTTGCTGCTTTAACTAGCTGCCACTGCCACTCTTCTCAACTCCTTTGTCATCTAAGGTCAATGACAATGCAGTTTGAGATCCTGCTAGTCCCATCCATGAACAAATGCTAGTTTCTTCTGCAAATGAGAAAATAAGCCATCCCCTCCTGCATTTTCCTCTCAGCTGGATTGTGTGGGGCTCTGGCAAATGTGATGGAGAACTTCATAGCAGGCCTCTGTAAATATGTTTTCCAAGTAATTTGCCCAAAAGGGCATTGACCAAACATTGCAAGCAATCTGTTCCTTTGCAATGACAACTGCAGAGGTGCAGTATATAACAGTGGCCTGCCAGAGCTGTTTTATTAAATTTGGTAATCTAAAATTCATAGGTGAGTTTGACCTTGAATCTGCATTTGTTGATCCAGTCTTCACTGAGAGATATCTAAATTAATTTTTTTTAAAAGCATCAGGATTTTTTTTTCTCACTTTGAGCAGCAGCTTTGAGAGACTTTACCAAGGGCTGCTCAGAAGGGCTCACAGCTGTAGGAATAAGGGTGTCCTGTTTTATTTTCCTGCCTTGTGGATGCTGAACAACATCTGTCTGTCTGCAGTTTTTGATGTGTTTTTCCAACTTGAAGCCTTACCTGGAGACTGTTGACATCCTGAACACAGAGAGCTGCCATAGCTCCACTTTCAGCTTTCTATCCCAGTAGTAATACCTGTGCTTGTCAGTTTTAAGCAAAAGCTGTCCTTTTTTCTCTGTTTGCTGTAACACCCTGGAACTGATCCCATCATCCTTGAGTTTCATGGAAGCATCTGTATAAAAAGTTCAGCAAGATCAAGGTCTGTGCCCCATGTAATCAGTGGTAGAAACTGCTTGCTCTTCTAGCAGCGTGAGTTTGGATAAGGGTTGGGTAAATGGCCATTAGCTTAAAATGTCCTACTGTTAGTCATTTGTCATAGCCTCCATGTTCAGAACTGCATTTAATAATCCAGCCTCCATTCTGCTTCTGCTTTAATCTTTACTCAGAAATGGAAGCCTCTTCTGATAACTTGGAAATTACAAAAATATTACAGCCATTTTTCATTATTCTCTCCCTTTTGGGAAAGAGGGAAGTAGCTGACACATTTGGAGTATGGCCTTGAAGATAAAGGTGAGCTCATTAGTAAGTTGGAACCTCAAAGGCACTTCCTGAAAGGCAGCATCTTCTGAGGCTGCTGGAATTGCTCACGAGTGAAGTGAGAAGAGGAAGATAAGAGGTTGATTGTAGCCAGTTGTTTGGAGTATATAGAGGCCATGCAGTTGTACAGCTGCACATTTCAGCAAATAATCATTTCCTTGATATATGATCATGATTAAATACAAACATAATGACTCCCACAAAACAATTGAGTCTCTTTCCTACAATCTCTCCCTGTTGTCTCTCTGTGATGTTGAATGACAATCAAGCATCGAAAGAAATCCATTTATGCCCTTCAGAGTAGACTCATTGTAGTGTTGTGGTCCACAGATTTTTGTTTAATTATCTCACATGAAAAAACTTTGTGGTCTTTTACAGGCTTAGGCTGGAAAGGGAAAAGCAGGGAAGGTGAGAGTGAAGGCACGTTTTGCCTTGCAGAATTGCCTTTTACTTATGAGAAGTAAGGCTGATGCTATCACCCACTTTCTAATCAAATTTGACAGGAGCATTTTGTTAAGCCACTTTCTCTGAGTGGGAATTCTGATGAATACAGCTCTCATCTCCGGTTTCCAAGTATTACTTTACACTGTTCCCAGGCATTGTTTGCCTTACTGGATGAATTATTATAGTATGTCAGAGGAGCAGATGATTCACGGCCTCATTTTATAAACTGAGAGCCCAAGGCAGAGCAGTTTGACTTGCAGAGCTGCAGGGCAGTGAATGGAGCCCATGTTACCCACCCAACATATTGATGGTTTGGTAAAAGGTTTGCTAGTGTGGCCTCAGTATTTCTGTTTGGGAAATCACAGCTGCTGGAGGATGTCCTGATTTTCTTCCAGGGACCTGCTTATGAGTGGAGATGGACAGTGCATTTGGTGTGTTCCTGACACACTTCTCTGCCAGATGCTCTTTTTGCCACCACATCTGGGGCTTGGCAGCACTGAAAAAGAAGTTATCATCTCCACTGCATCTGTCTGCCTGGCTCATGGTTCCTTGAGTCAGTAGGCAATTGGTCACTTATGGAGCAGGTTTTGAAAAGATAAACCTTAAATTAATTTGGAAGGTGAAGCAGGTGTTGTGTGACTGTGGCATTGCCCAGTGCAATAACCTTGTTCCTAGACTTTGATTGCTCTGGTGCATAGCCAGTACCAGGACTTGCACACACATTAATGCTGCTTGTAGGGCCCATCCCTGTGTGCAGAGTGCACATCTTGGCTGCCTGCTCTGGCTGTGAGTGAACTACTCATCAAACTGTAATTTATATAAAGCATAGATGAGTCTTATTCACTCCAGCTGATATTGGATAAAAGAAACAAATCCAAATTACCATCCCTTGTTACATTTGGATATTTTCAAACCACTGCAGTGGTATAAAATGGTTCCCTCTGCCAGTTTGTGTAGCCAGCTGATCCCAGACCTTTGGAGGCAGGAGCATCAGTGCAGTTCTGCTGTGGGAACCAGCCCTACAACAGCCTGCTGAAAGCTGAGATGAGCCCTTTGCACTGTGGGTGTTCCTGGAAGAACAGCTGAATGCATTGGTGATGGCCATGGTCCTCCAGCTCAATAAATCAAGGGGTGGTGAGAGGCTTGTATTTAATTTTTTTTTTTACTTTCTCGGGAAGCATTTGTATCCTTGACAGTTAATATAATTGAGAACAAGGAAGTAAAGCTCTTTTTAACTCCAGTGCTGTTGGAGTCAGTCATTGAGGAGGAGTGGTGGGATTCAGGTGTGGGACAAGATGGGCTGGCACTGTCCTTTGTTCAGTCTGGTGACCCTTGCCAGCCCTGACCACCTCCCTGGGTCCCTGCTGACCAAGCAGAGCTGGCTCAGCTCTCCCAAACTTCTTAACAGCCCCCCTCATTCTTCTTCCCAAGCAGAATCCTCAACCCATCTTCAGCAGCACCTTGTTTCCAGAATTGACATCAAAGATTTTTCAAAACCATTTCTTTTCCTTTCACCTTCACTTCATTAGAGTAGTTTTCATTCACAGAATAAAATTAACACCTCATTGTTTGATGTTCTTGTAAACACTTATGGATAACATGAAGTTTCAAAAGGTGGGAAGAACCAGTAGCCCACTCATCACCAACCAGTTGTGTTTGGTTTTTTTCCATGGAAAAACCTCTTATTCCAGGCTTAATTTATTTTGTTGTATGTTTTGTTGGTTTTGTTTTTTTTTAACTCTGAACTTTGTTTTGCTGTTCTGACATTGCCCATCCAGCTGTACATGTGTTGAGGGGATATATTTATACTTTGGTTGATTGTGTTTCAGTTAAAATTCTGTTACCTTAGAATTTAATGTTAATAATAACTGACCCTTGTTTCCTAGTCTCCCTAAACACACAGTTTCCTTTTTATTGTTATGATACGACCCTTCTTTTTTTCATATAACAGACTTAGGGAAGCAGTGTCACTTAACCATTGATGGTCCTTAATATTCCAGTATTCAGTGAGTTCTCAACCTTAAAAACCTACCTATTGCTTAAACTCAGTGCTGGTAGCCAAGGAAATTTTTGGTTCATTTCTTCTTCTCTGCCATTGCAGTTGTGTACCACATTAGCCTCTGAAATAAAATTACGTTTATTTGGCAGTGGATCCAGAGAAAAATGCCCATGTTTTGGGACAGAAATCCACTCTTTGTGTATACTGTCCCCTTTCTCCACTTGCTTTCTCTCTGATACACCTCTCCCCATCTTTGCTTTTGTTCTGAGTTGCTTTTTGAGTTTCTGGAGTCTGTTTCAGCTTGTGCAAGTGCAGCATCACTGGAAGAGCTGGGTATAGATCCAGCCTGGAGTCTGTGTGCTTTTCCCACCTGTGTGCAACGAGGCTACAGCTCTTTGATGTTACCAAATAATATTATTTCAAAAGCTCATTATAAAAACATGATTAATCAGGCAAGTGACAAAGGACTTTGTGTTTATCTTTTTGAACAATACCAAAGAGCCACAATTTGTTCCAGTTATTTAGTGTCTTTGTTCCAGAGCCATTTTGTGGGCACAGAATTTAATTCTGCAAGAATGCAGGAAGATGGTGACTCGATTCCATGTTTAAAAAATTCAAAATTATCAAAAATGTTAAAGTTTCTCAGGAAGATTTTTGTTTAACTTGAGCAATACTGTTTTTAAGGCCTAGCAAAGATTTTGCTCCATGATACAAGTCTAAGATTATTTTAATAATAAAATAAGACTTCTAAATAGATGCTGATACATTCACTATTCCAGAGGGTACTACAGCTGGGAAACAGTTCGTTAGAAGGCTGATGTTTGTATTCTGAAATAGTAGATTTGACGTGCAAATGGGAACTAAGCAAGTACCAAAACTGGCACTAACCAAAACAAAGTTCTGTGGAGATGGAATGGGCTGCTCGGGGCCGGTGTGGCCGGTGGCAGAGGGGAGGGAAGGGCTGTGCTGGGAGCAGGGAAGGGATGAGCTGGGAGCAGGGAAGGCTCTGTTGGGAGCGGAGAAAGCTCGGCAGGAGCAGGGAAGGGCTGTGTCGGGAGCAGGGAAGGCTGTGCTGGGAGCAGGGAAGGCTGTGCTGGGCTGTGTCGGGAGCAGGGAAGGCTGTGCTGGGCTCTGTCGGGAGCAGGGAAGGCTGTGCTGGGAACAGGGAAGGGCTGTGCTGGGCTGTGCTGGGCTGTGCTGGGAACAGGGAAGGGCTGTGCTGGGCTCTGTCGGAAGCAGGGAAGGCTGTGCTGGGAACAGGGAAGGGCTGTGCTGGGCTGTGCTGGGAGCAGGGAAGGCTGTGCTGGGCTCTGTCGGAAGCAGGGAAGGCTCGGCGGGAGCGGGCGGAGCCCTCGGCCCGCGGGGTTTGGTCCCGCCCGGCGGCCAAGGGCGCCACCTGCTGGCCATGCCGGGATCGCGGCGGGGCCCGGGCCGGGCTCTGCGGCCGCCCGACCCCTCTGAGGCGCCGGGTCTAAAGAATCCGGGGACGGGAAAATTGCATCGAATCCCCTAGGTCTATTTTTAAAATGTGGAAATAATTTGTTCACAGATGCCCACTCCCTTGACAGCTGTGCTACTTGGGTTTTGACATCTCAAACCCTTTTCTTTCAAGTCTTGTGCTGCAGGCTTGAGGCTCATGGCACAGAAGGGGCCTGGAAGATCTGTGTTTTAATTGTGTTTGGTTGCTTGGTTCTGGTCTCTAGGTGAACAGGAATTAATCTCTTCCAGAGGTGGCAGATACCACTGAGATCTGCCCTGTTAATAGCCTAGTTGATTATACACATATTATTAATCTGTTTTACAATTGCTCTGGAAGACTTGGCACCCCCCTCCTGGTTGTTATGCCTCTACACCACAGGCAGGAATCTCATCAGGGGTCTCACCTGCCTTTTGGTTTTTGTTTTTCAGGTGGTACCAGAGAGATTGGGTCTGCTCTCACCAGGATGTGTATGAGGCACAGAAGTATAGAGTCCAAACTCAGGCAGTTCTCAAGGTGAGTGGCTCCATACCTGGCCCAGCACTGGAGGTTCCTCTTTCATGTGCTGCTGGGGAGCATCTAAAGCTGTTCGTCAGCATTGGCTTCTCAAATGACCTCTGCCCATGTCCCTGAGAGCAGCAATTGTTTTCTCCCTGCAGCACATTAGGTGCTGTGAACATGCTGGGTTTCACTGCACATTTTCGGGGCTGGGCCAGTTCACCTCAAATCACCTCTGAATGCTGCAGATTCCCACTGTCAGTCCTGGTTGCTCAGTGCTGAGCAGGCGGCTGCTGATGTGACCAACTGACCTGCCTTTGTGTCAGGACTTTAGGCTTTGTCACTGGGTTTTAAACAAGCAGCAGCAGCAAGTGTTGTGCTGCTTCCTCAGCTTACTGCAGAGCCCAGATAGCTTATGGCCAAGAGAAAAACCTTCAGCAGAGCAGTATAGGAAATGCAAATTCTCTCATCCTGTTTTTGCAGTTGAATTTAGACTGCAGAGGTAATGTGAGAGCAGTAACTCATGTGCAACCTGGGCTGTACAAAAACAACCTACTTCAGTAGTTAGTAGTAGTTTGCATATGTGCCTTTTTTAACCAGACTTAAAAATGATGCATGACCATAGGTGAACAAAAATGATATTTCACCATTTACCTGATGACCTGCTATGTTTTTCCCTTTTTCCCCAATCATTGAAAGTGTTCAAAGCCAGGTTGGATGGTATAAGCAGCCGTGGTCTAGTGGAAAGTGTCCTTGAGCATGGCAGAGTGGTTGGAACCAGATGACCTTTGAGGTCCCTTCCAATCCAAGACATTCTATGATTATGCTGTGATTACTTTAAAATAAAGTTATTTATGAAATTGGCCATGAGGAGACAATTTTAGTTTCCAGTTACCACAGTTAGCTGTTTAAATGGTTTGATCCCAGTCTCATTAATTAGTGGAACATTACTAGTGCTGGACTCCACCAGTGTGAGGTGAGGCACATCAGTGGGCAAGATATTGTTCTTTTGTACAGCTGCTCTGTCTTCTTGTGTATATACATATGCTATTTCAGTTTATAATCTCCATGGCTGCATGAACCTTTCTGGTCTCCTGAGTTTCCATTTGAATTGTGTGACAGCTGAGTAGGATCTGTTTACTCTGAACTGTTTCGGGTCACTCCTCTGCTTTATTCTCTGTTCCTCTCTGTCTGGAGCTTTTGTAATTCTGGTTATCTTGTGATGTGGATTTTTGATTTTTTTTTTAATCTATTTTTTTCTTTTGCTTTCTCTAGTGTAAACATTTTTATGTTCTGATATTTACATTGTGACACTGGTAGCTGTCACAGCAAAAAGTAAAAATACTCCAGTATTGACCTTGGCTCTCTCTGTAAGAATAAGGGCATCTGCAGGATTTGATTGCTCTTTGTGTTTTTTCAACAAAATTAGTGCTTTAATTGACTGTCTGATAAACCCACTTCAAGAACAGATGGAAGAGTGGAAGAAAGTGGCCAATCAGCTGGATAAAGACCATGCAAAAGGTAGTTACAGAGGAAGAATTCTTTAATAGGAGTAAGATTGTAATATCAGTTTTGCTTCCTCTTTTCATGTTTGTACTGGAGAACTGAATGACATGCTTAAATATGTATAGCAGTTTTTCTCTTCTGAAACACTCCTCTCCCAAAGTGCCTAACAAAAATTTAACCCTTGCTGTATGCATTTTGAAGGTTTAGTTTGCTGGACCCCGGGGGTGGGTTGTTTTCCTAGACTGATAAGCAGTAATTGGGTTTTACTCTGTTAGCCCACTCTCCCTGTATGAGCTGAGGATTGGAGATGCCACATGTATCCCTGCAAAGCCCTGGGGTGTTGTTAAAAGCAGCTTGTAAGATCATGTTATGCCTCAGCCAGAGCATCCCCAGAGAGTGCGCAGCCCTGTAGAGCACTGAGCATTGTTATTTTGTACCTGATGCCATACAGAGAGTGCTCCTGTGGAGCAGGAGAGCTCTGCTGTGGGACATGGGGTGCCCTGGGCTGCAGGGCTGATGATGGCTCCAGAGGCTTTCCAGGGGGACTGAGCTGCAGGCAGCCAAGTCTTGCACAGCAAGCACACGTTGGTAGATGCCTTTGTACTGGGAATGCTGGCCCTCTAACACAGGTGCTGAAAGCAGGTTGCAGTTCACCACTGACTGACCCTTGAAAATTTTAGACTTTTGTTATGTCTGAAAGAAGCAGCAGCACCATGAAAACTGATAGGAGGGAGTGGGCTTGACCTCCAAAAGAGGATTTCCTTATGGGGTCAAAGAGAAGCAGTTGAATCAGCAGCTCTTGAAAAACTTCCTGCCTTGTGCTGCAGAGTGCTAAGCATGTAGTGAGCAGGAGAGAGGAATTACATGGGGTCATTGCCAGAAGGGGTGACCCAGGCCAAAGTGGCAGTGAGATTTAGAGTTTAGTGGGCAGACTTGGGTGTTGGGAGTGCATCTGGCCTCAGTACAGTTCTTGTGCCTGCCATGAATCTGCTTCTGTTTTTCCATCTACAGAAGAGTACTAACACTGATCTCCTTTGTTAAAGTGTACGTGTACATGTATATACATGCATACGTGCCTTGTATCTTCTTTTTTTTTTTAAGTATCAGTTTTCATATGTGGTACCTTTAGTGTTCCTGCACTAGAGGTTGAATATTTTGTTCTGGGATTTTAATCCTCCTGGAACGTACAGCTCATCTGAAAATGAGGACAAGTGCAGTATGCTCCACTTCATCAGAAGGAGCTGGCAATGTGACCCTTCCTTGGGCAGAGTTTTAGCAACCTCTTCCTCTGCCTGACTCTCATGCTGGAGAGGGATCACAGGATATTCTCTGCCTTGCCATTTCTGGATTGCTGTTTTTTGCACACAGATGTTTCGAGAAACCTGTCATCTCTGTTTTCCATTCCTGAGAGTGGATGAAATGAAAAGCACTCTAATTTTGTACTGTGTTCTCAGTTGTTATTTCTGTAAAGGCTTTGTTTATTTGCAAAAGATTTTGGTATGTGAATGTGCTCACACCCTAACATGTTACATTTAGCCAAATGTATAGGCTTTACAAAATGTGAGTTCTAAGCTGCTTTGTTTAATGGTAGCTGTTCTCAAAAAGTTTGTAGTCTAATGTCTTTAAATGTAGCCTTTTCTGTGAAAAACATTCATTTTGGCATTGATTATATTGATAATAGAGATTGTGTGTGTTTTTTAGAATACAAAAAAGCCCGCCAAGAGATCAAAAAGAAGTCATCTGATACACTGAAGCTACAGAAGAAAGCAAAGAAAGGTAACTTGCTTCCTACTGTACTGTTTACAGCCTTCTGAGCTGTGCTCATTGACAGAGATTGAACAGTGATGGAACTTTTTACTGTAATAATCCTGCCCCTCTAATGTATTCCTGGTACCTACTTGGGTACCAGGATACAATTACTGTGTGTCATTTAAATCATGTTCTGAAGCTGCTGTCTAATGTTCTTATACAAAAGCCTTAAAACTGTTTATGCAAAGTCAATCATGTTTTAAAATAGATCCCTTACTGCTAACTTTTTCTTTTTAGGAACACTGACACCCTTAACATGACTTGTGCAGATACCTGTAAAATTTTCTAGACTCTTTTGGAATCATATAAAAAAAGCCATTATGTAAATGTTCCCTAACTATTAATGTTTCTCGCTGTTCTTCCTTTCTGGCACTTTTCCTCTTTTTTCTTTTTTTTTTTTTAGCAGCCTGTAATCTCCTAAACCTTACTTTATTGATCAGACTGAGACAGTGGCATGGGTTGTTTTTGGGGGGGGAAGGGCTCTTGGCAGTCACAGAAAACTAAAGATGAGTGAGAAGAAAAAGGGAATTTTCCTGAAAGACAGTTTGTCTTTTTAGCAGCTGTATCTCATGTTGCTCTCCCACCTTCACCTTGTCATAGGGGTTTCATCACTGTTTTGATGGAAACATGCAGCACTGCTAGCTGCAGCACTGCCATCACTAAGGGTTTTACTTGGCCAAGTGCAAACCCCACCAGGCTTTGGAACAATACAGGGAGCTTGTACAGAAGACTTCCTGGTTCCCTTTCCTGGTTCCCTTTCCTGTCCTCTGCTGGGCTCTTCCCAGCTGGGTCAGAAGTGTGCTTTGAGCAGCTCTCAGTCTGCAGGTTGAAACTTGTCCTTCCCCTCCTGCCGAAAAACTGAAGCCAGGGACAAGTAAAATAAATGCAGGGGGTGGGGAGTTTCTTGAAATTTTGAAATTGTGTGTTACCCAGAACAGGTAAGCTGTCTCTAGCTGTCCTTCCATATAGGTGAATCAATAATCACACTGGTGGAAAGCCAGGTGACTGGAAAACTGCTCTTGAATGTTAGCTGATTTTAGATAAGAGATGAGGAAAGGAGAGATGAAAGCCACCAAGAGGGAGCTTAGCTCAGTAGGTTCTGTGTGTCTGTCAGTTAGTTCAGTGTCCTAAATCAGATGGTGACTGTTACCATTTGAGATAAGACTTTTTGTGATAAGATTTATTTTTTGGATAATGTGTAAACATGTTTCTCATTTTGTGTGATGAAATGTCTGATTGCAGACCAACAGCTTTATAGAGTTTGTGGTATTCCTTCCATGTCTTCTCCTGTCTCTCCCCTATCTTTTCTAGTCTTATTTCTTCTTGTCTTTGTGTGATAGAAACAACCCATCAGTGCATGGTAGGTAAGCACTGACAAAAACATAAAAGCATGGAATCGTTTGGGTGGATGTCTGGGATCTGGGAGGAGGGAGCCACTTTTTGAATCTGTTTCTATGGATTGACAGCTGTCTGGCTCCATCTCCCCTTTATCCTGCTTCTGAGTGTTCAATAAATCATCCTGCAATATTGAAGGAGGAGACATCATCTTCTGTGAAGTGTGAAGAGGAAAGAGAAGTACTTAAAAGCTGCTGGAAAAAAACCCCACTGTTCTCATGCTGCAGATGCTACCTGCATCTGTTAGCAGTGGTTAAAGCAAGCAGGCTTGGTCCTTGGATTTTCTGCTTTCATATCCCCCTCCTCAAATGTGAGCCAAGTCTCATGATGAGAGTCAGGAAACTGGTGTTTTGTGCTCATTCAGGATTGAACATCTTTTAGTGAGGAGTGGAACAGGCCTCATTTTGCCATTGTAGCAGCCATGATGTGATTGAAATTTTGTTTTCTTTTTTTTAATCCAATTCTCTTGCTTAATTTTGCCGTTATGATGTTCTTTTGGAGATGTGGTGAAGGGTGCTGTATTTCTGTGCTGTCCCTCTGGGAGCTGCTGTCAGACTCATGGTGTTTGCTCCAGAGCACAAAACCACAGGGAGTCAGGGGATGTTTGAGTGCATGGGGCAGGTGGAAGAGCTGAGGGCTCACAGGCAGCCAGTACAGGGAAAAGCAGGAGCTGCAATATTTCTGAGGAGCTGAGAGTTGTTCTCATGGCCCCTGGGGAGAGGAGGCCTTGGCTCCTAAGGCTGTGAATATGAATACCCAAAGCTGTTGGCCTCAGCAGGAGTAGAGAGGGGATGGGAGGAAGTTCTCTCTGCCTTCCTGCAAGTTATCAACAACGCTTAAGTTAGAAGAAAAAAACAGGAGTAGATGCCTTTTCTCCTCTTTGTTGTTTTGGTCCCTATCTTGAAGAAATAAAGCTTTGGTCTGAGTGCAGTGTCAAATGTTGTTGTGAAAATGTTTTTGTATGTACCATCTTGACAGACCTGTTCAGTGTCCTGTGTGGTGAAGTATGTTGCTCTTGCATCTACCAAGGGATAAAAAAAATCAAGAAGGGGTTTATTTTGTAACATGATAAAGCTGCAGAAGTGATTCTGCTTTAGGACACAAATGTGATTTGAACTATGGAAAAACTGTGCTGGAGGCATGAATGTCTTCCCATGTCTTCAACTCTCCTGTTTCTCTGTTTTACAGACTTTTTGTTCTGTTCTTCCTCAATCAGGACCTGTCCCTTTGATTTTCTGTAAAGTTACTGACTCACCTATGGGAAATCTAAAACAGGCAATTCATTCCCTTCCTAGCACTTGTAAGAATACTTTTGAATTAACTTTATGATCACCTGTGGGCAAGCAGGATGTGTGCTGAATTCTGGATTTGCTTCAACACCGTGCATGCTACTGTAAAGGTCCTTCAAGCTTATTCTGCTGTTTCCCATCTGACCTTATGGGAAAGTGTTTTCCTTCTGCTTTGGGCAGCTCCATGTGGAGGAGCTCACATAAAAGCCTCTCCTTTCCTCGTTCCCATCCTGGCAGTGGTGGCCCCCAGCCCTGATGTGTCAGGCTGCAGGGCTCTGTCACAGCTGATGCTGCACAGCAGCTCCCTTGCTCCTTCTCTGCATCCCAAGGACGTTCAGGAAGGAGGATCATGGGCTGTGGGGCTTGTCCTGGTGGGAGTGCTGCAGGTTGGGTTCCCTGCCTTAGCTCTGGGGGTTGAATCCACAGGGGTTTGCCTGTTCCATGGCTTCTGTGGGGTCTCTTTGTTCCTGTTCCACATGGCCAAGGTCAGAGTTCAGGCTGGGCGTTTAAGATCACGTGTTAGAAATTATGTTTGCAGAGTAAGTGTGTTCATTGCAATAAGGGTGTTTCCAAAGCTTGAAGTGATGGGGAAAACACTAAGCTTTCCAAAGAAAACAAAAGGAAGTCCAGGGTCCTTTCTGGAAGTTTGTTAGGTTATTTTTAGTAAAGTGACACAACTGTGAAATGAAAGTCTTGCATTTCAAAAGACCTCACAGAGAAAATTTTCACCCTATTTGTTGTCTTTAACTATTAAAAAAAATCCACATGAAGCTAAATCTATGTAGTCTTAAATAGGATGCTGGTGCACCTCCCAGATCCATGCAGTCCCTGAGGGTTTCATGGGGATCTTCAAGGTTCTTCTTCAAGGCCTCCTTGCACCCTTGTTCCCATGGGGAACAGGCCCCTAGGGCTTGTTGCCCACCCCAGCATTGACACTTAGCTCCTGAACAGATGCAGTTGTGTAGTGCATAGAATTGCAGACATCTCCTAAATTGCTCTTGTTTTCAGACAAACATTGGCCACCAGAAGTCAGCCCAGCTAACCTGAGTCAGCAGAATAATTATGCATATACTTAAAATAAATTCCATATTTAGGTTTCTGCTGATTCAGGGCCTCATAAGTGGATCCATAGCTGCTAGAAGCTATTGATGCTATATCAGATCAGGAGAGAGGCAGCAGCTGTGGCTCTGCATGTAACCATTTGGGAAGGTTAACAAAATGCATTATTCTTGAAGAAAAAATGATCAAGTGATCAAATTAAAATATATCTGAATGCATGTGTAAAATCTGGAGTGCATGTTGGGTGTATTTTCTGTATTTCAGCTTGGCTATTAATGAATAAATAAACAGGTTCCCCTCCTACCTATAACATGACTGGTTGGTTTCATTTTCAGGTTCTTCACGTGACACTGAGCTTTGAGGAAAATGTTTAAATCCAAGTGGATATGTAAGAAGTTGTTGGATGTAACACTCCCCATAATATAACACATATTAAGAAGAAAACTGAGTTTTATCTGTTAGACACCTAGAAGTTTCTGCAGAATTCCCTTAACATTCAGTACAACATTTCTTCTTGTGTTCCCATCAATGCTGAGTATCCAAACTGGCAGTCTCTCCTTTTGAGTAAGCAGCAGTTTTGGAAAGTATTCGTGATTCTATTGAAATTCAGAGAATAGGACATGATTTTTAATTTACTGTAGAACATGATTATTAATTTACTGTAATACTGCCAAAAATGCTTTTTCTTCCTCTTCCTGGTTAGCAAAGATGACATCTTTGTGTTTCAGAGCCTTTTTAGGATTTTTTTCCCTCTGGTCTTTGTAATATTGTTAGATTGCTCTCAAGGATGGTTGTGCAAAGCCCATGACTCTAAGCTAAAAAGCATAAAGCTCTTCAATGCAATTATAAGTGAAGAATGTCTCATTCTTACAGCAAGTGCTGACCTTCTCATTCAAGTACTTTGCACTCTTTCTGTACATGGCACTTGCCCCATCTGGAGTGGCAGCCTGGAGAGGGAGAATCCCTGGCCAGAGCCTTCCTCCCCAGGAGGGAGCCTCATTCCTCTAACTTGATCAAGTGTGGCACCATGACTGAAGTGAGAGCCAAAACTCTGTGGAGTCAATAAGATGCAGCTCAGAAGGAGAGAAGCTAATGAGAAAATTATCCTTATCTTTTGCAGGAAAAAATCCTGTGTGAATGAGGCCATGGTGCCTGCAGGGCTTTTTGGTGTGTTTTGTTTTTTTAGGGTTTTTTTCCCTGCAAGCTTATAATGTGAACTCTCCTTTGCAAAAATGCAGTGAAGACATGTTGCTAAATCAGTGACTGAAGACATTTCTTCAATTTACTTTCGTTCCTTGAGTTTTGAAGGCCTCTTGATAGTTCCCCTCTTTTTGACAGCAAGCCAGTTTTATTGCAAAATTTTATTATATAAAGTTTTTAAATTAAAATACGCATATCATAGCTAATCTTTTTGATGTTCTTCCACATTGCATCAGCAATTAGGTTTTCATTTAATTAACAATCTGTTAATGTAATTGCAGTAGAGAACATCAAAAAGTGCTGTGGTTTACTCACACAGCACCAGTCTAGAGTTCTGCAGGTTTGAGTTCCCTCTTCCCTGGTAAGGAATGATTTGTGCCACTTGACCAGGGTCTGGTTATCTGTGTTGTGCACTTTCTCTGAAGCACAGGTTTACATCTTCTCACTGAGGAGTCTAAACTGGTTTAAGTCTCATTAAATAAAACTGTATGGTAAATAACCAGGGGTTTCATTTGCAACAGCTCTGCAGGATGCAAAACTAATGCGTTTGTCTTTATCAGCAATGGAAGAATTCAAAATCCTCTAGTCCAAACTGCTCACTCTCTTGTCTTGGCGCTGATGATAATGTCTAAATTCTAGGAATGCTGGAATACCAGTTTGACTTTTTTTATTTTCCTTTCTGTGTCAATTTTGTGTCCTGCAATTTCTCACCATGCGCACCTGCCTGCCAGCTGAGGCTCTAGGTAAGTCTGTGCCATGCTGTGACCCTGGTGGCTGGTTTATTGTAGCCCTTGCTGTGGCCTCTTTATGGTGTCTGGTCTCCACTAACTGCCTAGACTTTAATTTCTAATGCAACTAAAATATTGCCTAATCTTGATGAACAAACCATCTTTTGATTTATTTTCTTTTGGCATCTAATTGGAACGCTGTAAAAGAAGAAAACCAGTGTTGTGGATAAACCTCTGGTTTATTTTAGAAAGGGATAACATGTTCAGATAAATCTTGTCACAGCTGGGAGAGAAGTTAAATGGAATAGACATGTCATCAAGGTGATGTTCAAATAATTGAGTATCTTATTGTTAATATGACTTTTAAAGTCTAGAGCCTGAAGTCCTTAATGTTGGTCTTTGTAACCTGTGATCCAAATTCCCTTTTTTATGAAAATTGCATGCATCTTTCTTACCTGATAGATAAGGAATCACTCTATTTACTTCATGCTGGGGAAAGGGTTGGAATTCAACATCACAGTTGTCTCCTGTTGCCTGATCACATCTCAAGTATGTTTAAATTGGGATGCTGTTTCAGCTATTTTGCAAATTTAAAGTAGCTGCCTTGGGATCCCGTTGTGAATGAAGCATGGTGTTTCTGAATCTGAGCAAAGGACTCATAGCTGCACTTATAAATGTAGTGATGGAGGTGTTGCCTTTGGGAGAAGCCTGAATTGATTAAATCAGCAAGCTCTCAAACAAGGTGTCTCCACTGGGCTCCTGGAGCTGGGCCTTATTGAGGCTGCTGCTTGTCCCCATTTTTTGAAACCACATATTGTGGTTTTCCTGGTTTGTAATTCAATCTAGAAATGCCATTTGGCAACTTGTAGCTTTTCTGTTAAGGCAGAACTTGGCACTTTTGAACATGAGCAGCTGACTCAGATCTCCAGTAGCCAAAGGAAAGACTCGGATTTGGTTTCTGAAGGAGTCTGAGGTTCATCCCAGTTATGAGGTTTATGGTGGCAGAGTTCTTCTGTTCTCAGCACAGATCCATATTAGTTCATTTGTTTGGTTTACTGTGCAGAACTTAAAGGAGGTTGTTCATTCTGGCAGCTGGAGCAGGTGTGCTCTTGTAAAGAGGATGGTTTGGGAATGACTGCCATGGAGCCTACTTTGATTGTACAAGTAGAGGTGTACTCAGCATTGTCTCATGTAAATTCTGCCACTCTGTCAAGTGTCCAGTATTGAATATTCAAGTTCTGTGCAGATGCTTTAAAAAGTGTCTTTCTGTGAGGACATGGAAAACAGTAATTTCACCAATATTTGCTGCATTGCATTGTCAATAACAGCAGTAACTTTAGCAGTCCAACTTGCACAGAGAGAATTTAAAAATTATTTGGTGTTGCTGAGAGTTTTGCTAGTATGTCCTATAAAATATAGGCATGAAATTGGGTTGAAAATTGGATTTGCCTTTTCCTTTTTCCCTAATATTTTTCCTTCATCAAAGTTTTTTGAACAATAGTTATTTAAGAAATTGCATGAGGCTTTTAGCCAGGATTCACACAAAACACTGTAAAATGCAAGTTCTGTTGCATGTTGGTCCTTTAAAGCCCTTGCATGTCACAGTAATGATGTAAAGCACCTGCTGTGAGGATGACATTGAGACTGTCCTTGAAGAAGCAGCAGATCCGTGTTAATTTTGATGAGCAATTCAGCTCCCTGCACTTGATGAGCTGTCACTTGCCTGTGTCCAGGTGCCGGTCACCAGGCTGTTGGAGCATGGTGTTGTTGGGGAATTCAGTCCACAACTTCTGGTCTTGCATTTGTGCTCCTCTCTGCATCACCAGAGCTCCTCTTTGAGAGAGGCTGGATTTGAATTCCTCCTCAGTGTTCAGGTTGTTGACTTGTTCTTCTGGGTGCAGCTGGACACGCTCTGCAGAGCCATCCCTACCTCCTGTTCATGTCAGGCTGGTTCAGACCAGTGACCTGTGACTACACTGGATGCTTTTGACCATTGCTGTTGCTGATTGCTGTGGTGGGTCACTCAAACCTGCCTGCAGCTGGGGTAGGAGTGTCCTTCTAGGTGCACTTCCACAGCTACTGCATGATAAGACTCTTCTGGAACTATCTTATGTCATTGTGGTAGTTGTGTTGGTTTGGAAGTGTTTTGGAATGCATAACCTAAAGGCCAGAGAATGTGGGCTGGAGGGAATAATCACTTGCTGATATTCTTCATGAAAGTGTGTCTTGTGACCACTGCAATCAAAAATACTGCTTTGGCCATTAACCTTCTCCTTGTTGTTCAAGGGGGAAAAAAACTGCATTGCTCTCCAGTGGTCAATATTTCCTTCTGAGATAAGTAGCAGATTTAAATCAGTGAGGACCCAGGGAGTCTGAGGAGCAGAGGTGGTCAGCAGTTGGCCCTCACACCTTTGCTGTTCTCTGGGTGTAGGAGTGCTGCTGTGGGGATGTGCTCTGCTCTGCTTAGCGAAGGAAACTGCTTCAATTAGGCAGAGATCTCATCCCTCAGATTTCCTGAGCTGAGTGCAGCTGGCGATTCAGGGAGTGGGAAGAGCCATGCCTGCTTTCAGAAGACTTGCTAGATTGATGTCTGCATTGTGGAGCTTTCAAAGGATGTTGATAAAGCTTTCCTCCTCCTAAAAGATGATTTAGGAGAAGTCACCAGGAGAGAGCTGTATTCATCTGTAAACATCTGACTTCAGAGCTTCATCTAAATGATTCACCTAAGCTTGTTTCCTGCTCTGAATTGTACCTGAGACAGCTTCTGTGTTTTCATAGACTGTCCAAATGCCCCTGAGCATAAAAACGGGTCTGTGAAAATACTGGTGAGAAGCTGTGTGTCTGTTACTGTACTGACTCACTGGAAGAAATAAAATGGAAATTTTGTAGAGGTACAGAGGAAGTTGGAGAGTCGTGCAGTTTTACACATGCTTTGACCAAAGAGTTAAAATACCAGCATTATCATGAACATATGAACATTATCCTCATAACTTTGTTGAATTGAGTGAATTACACAGGTGCAAATGGAGTTTATTCTTGCCCCAGGTTTAGGCTGCTCTTGTTTATCTGGTCCAAGATGTCCCACTCTAAGGTCCACAGAAAGTACCAAAGTTCACTGTAATTGAACCCACTTTGTCAATGATGTCCAGTTGCTTTTTAAGTGTGTGTGTTCTCACTGCATAGGTAAATGCATTTAAAGAGGATTTACTGCATTATGTGCATGATTGTGGTGGAGCAGCTGAATGTTTATAGCAGTTCTGCAGAGCCAAACTAATGAGTGTTTCATTTAGTTTGCAGCTAATGTATTTTGCACTTGGTACATCCATGGTAGTGAGCCAGTGTCTAGGCTTCAACAACAGGTAGTTTTTTTACCCACTGTAATTCCAGGCAGCACTCAGGACCTGACCAATGATGCAAGTTTCTGTTTCCTAAAGAATTTGAAAGAACATCTCCAGAGAAGTAGGAAATGTTTAACCACTGCATCTGATGGCAGAGCATGGGGAGGGCCTGAAATGTACAGAGTGGTCTTGAAGCAGAAGGCCCAGTTTGTCTCCTGAGGGTGACAGAGAAAAAGGCACAGGACCTTCAGGGAGGTACCCAAAGCTCTGCTGTAACTTATTTCTGGTAGATGCTGATTTTGATGGAGGAAGCAGAGGCCCTTCAGACTGTGTTCTTCTTAAAGTTTATTTACTTCCAAGTTAAGTAAGTTTTATGACCACATTAGAGCAGCCAGACTGATCTGCAGGATCAGACACTGCTGGAAGTTTGGTACTAGGTGCCCTTGGCAGTGGCCGTGTCCATGTTGCACTGCATGTGATTCTTCCAGGATCCATTGCACAGCTCTGCATGTGGGTGTCAGTGCATTTTACCTGGACTATGTCTAACTCTGCAGAGATTTTGATATATCCAGCCTGTGATTCCACTAAGCCAGTGTGATTCTCTTTGCTTCCATCGCTGCTCCCTTTTCCTGCAGCTCTGGCTGTGTATCAGTGCAGGGAGGCTGATGGCTTTGCCTTGCTCTGGAGTATTAAGGAAATACATATGTAAGGCAAAGGTTTTTCCTTTTTAAGCCTGACATTGAGTCATCTGCATTGTGTACTACATACATAAAGAGACCTTTTTCCTCTTGCTCTTAGCTTTAAATCCTCTGTGCAGAAAGGTTATCATCCAAATAATTGATTTTGGGTAGCTGCTTGTAACTCACCCACGATTTTTTCAGTGTTATCTTCTGAGTAGTTAAATTGCATGTGATGGCATTTCTGGGAGATTTGCAACAAATTTATACAACTGAGGTCCTTTAAAATATTTAGGGGTGTAAGCTGCATGAAAACATCTTGCAACTGCAACATTATTGGTTATAGTATATCTAAGCATCAGCTCTTAATTCCTAGAGGAATATTTTTTTGGCATGATGCAGCGTAAGCAGTCAGCACAGAATAAGGTACTGAGTTGTCACAGGAAGTTCTTGTATTATGAGTTGACTGTAATTAACACATTGAAGCTTTTCATTGCAAAATATTGGAATTTAATTGTATCCATTGACATATTTTGGACATATATCTATATATACATATATGAAAACAATAAATATATGTAATCTATGTTGAGAAATTTTGTTTAGTTTGGGCTCTGGAATGAAGAAAATGGTTTCAACAGTTGGTTTGTGCAGAGTACTTGAACCCAGTGGTCCAACGATCAGTAACATGTCCATAGTAACATTTTGTATAGGAGATTGATTCATTCATTTAGTGGCTCCACAAAATTCTCATTAGGACCTTGTTAGGCAGAAATGCAAGAGGGCAGAGGAGTACACCTGGGCTAGTGATTTGTACTCTCCCAGTTAGTAAGATGTTGGTTTTCAGCAAGGATGATGTGAAGAGTTTCTACGGCTAATGCTCTGATAAAGTCCTTATTTAAAATGCTGTCTTTGGCTTGTTGAAACCTTTTGAATTGAGCTGGATTTCTGTTCTGTGCAAGAGGGGAAAAAAATAAGTGCTTTGAAGTGCTTGATTTAATTGAGGGGGGAAACATCCTTACTGATTTGAATTAAGGGAAAATGCTGCTTGAGACTCAAATTGCAAAAGCACAATCCGGCAGCAGTGCTGGCTGAAAATAATGTCATCTTCTCTGGAGAGGCACAGTTTTGACAATATGTGCTCTTGATTGTTTCCTGCATACAGGACGGGGTGACATTCAGCCTCAGCTGGATAGTGCTTTACAAGATGTCAATGATAAGTACCTGCTGCTTGAAGAAACCGAGAAGCAAGCTGTCAGGAAAGCTCTGATCGAGGAGCGCGGTCGATTCTGCGCTTTCATCTCCATGCTGCGCCCTGTGATCGTAAGCGCTCTTCGTTTTCACTCAGTACAATGCACAGATTAGATAAGTGGCCAGAAGCCTCTGAAGAGAGTATCTCATTGTGTCTTAGGAATTAATTTCTAGAGCCAAAATACAGCCTGTATCTCTCTCTGTCTAGCAAGTGGTGAGAGTTGGGGCCTTTCTTGTAGGCACTTGGAGTAATTCACCAATGGAAAACACTGAACACCTTCAAGGTGACTGATGTGTAAACAAAGACTGAAGTCAGTTTGTGTTCTTTCTGCATTCCAGCCTGAGACATTGCAAATGCAGTTTTTTCCACTGCTTTCCTTCTTAACATCACATTTTAATATAAATCCTCCTTATCCTACTCCAGTGCTAGGACTGATAAATGTTTCAAGACCTCCCCTGGGTATATAATGACATTATCTGACAAATTGCAGGCTGCTTCCATGCAGTTTTCTGATAGCTCCTTTTCTTCTACATGACAGTTTTTTAGTTCATTGGAAAGGTTTGGGTAAATTTTCATCATCTCAGGTAGTCTGAAGCCTGACAAAGAATTATTCATGACTTTGTGCAAGTGAGGTGCATTTCTGAAGGGTCACCAACCTACTGGGAAAATGTTCCCAGTGCTTGTTTACAAAGAGCATCAGTCTCAACAGAAAACCATTGTTAGAGAATTAGAAAAGTCATGGCTGAGTCAGGAGGAGGTGAATTCCAGACTGAGAGGACCTGGAATAAATGGTAGCTGAGGAATTACTGTGGTAGTTTACAGTGTGGGAATCATCATCTGAGTTAGCTGTCAAAGTAATTTCAGCCAGAATCAATCATAGATGTATTAATGCTCTGTATTTCTATAATGCCTTTAACTTAACTATCAAAAACTATGAGTTTAACCCCTGTTTACACTCAAGCTTAAAATTGTTAGGACACATTAATGAGTGTACTTAGAACAGTTAGGTAATTGTCAAGTGCAGCAAAACTGACACTCTCTCTAAAGATCACAAAAAGAAGGCTGAGACTTATTTATCTTGTTGATGAGATAAAAAATTTCTGGGGTTTGGAATTTACAGCAATCTTAAAGTAGTTACAAAACTCTAAATTAATATTTTCTACCTTTCATAGTTACTTAATGTAGAAAGAAAATACAGCTCCACTGGGCATCCCCACAATCATCAGCAAAATAATAAAGGTCATATATTGTGTTACAGGTGTGATTTTTAAAACCAAGGCTGTGGTTATCCTGGCTTGCTTTTCTTTTCAGGAAGAAGAAATATCAATGCTAGGAGAAATAACCCATTTGCAAACCATATCAGATGACCTGAAAAGTCTCACCATGGATCCACACAAATTGCCATCCTCGAGTGAACAGGTTAGATCTTGTTACCTGAAAAACATTTTATTTGTGGCTTGCATCACTTTTGTGTTGTGAGGAATATTGACTACTAGTGTTTAGTGGTTTAATGTGATGTTTTGTAGAAGCTTTTCAGCAGCAAGGTCATTTTTAACATGAGGAATTTAGAAAAAAAAACCAATCTTGTGAAAATTTGTTTTCAGGGGCTGAGTGCCCCTAAAGTATTTGGTGAGAACAGAGTGAAGTGGTAGCAGTAACACTTTGAGGGGTATGAAGATGCCCAATTTCTGTGGAGAGTGTTTGAGAAATGAGTGTCATCTCCTTGCCCTACCTTTGAGCATCCTGTGTTTTTGTAGTCACAAAGTTGCTGGGGTTGTGTAGCTTGGTGGAGTCTAACATTTGAGCATTTTTCCATGCTGTCTTAAAATGCATAGGAAAATGTGTGTCATTAAATGAATCCATATAGGACATTTGTCTGCAGCCCTGCTGTGTGAACTCAGTTTTTTTGTCATACTTTATAATCACCTTATCACTGACATAGAAGTGTAAAGCTGTGTTGTGGTTGAATACTGAATCTTCAGTTAATTGTTTAAAATGTTTAAGTACTTCAGCTCAAAGGCTGTAATAATTTTTAAGTCAAAACAAACAAAAGAAACAAAACCCGGAAAAGCTTCCTTAATGCAAAAAATAAATCTCCAATTTACTTCCTAAAAGTTTTTTTTCCATTCAGATCTGAACTTTCTTTCTGTGGTGGCAGCCTTAGTGTTGAAGTATGCTGATATACCAGGAAAGCCAAGGATGAAACTGACTCACCTGTGTGATACAGCATAATTTTGGAAAAGAACTGAGACTCAATTGGCACTGAAAGTTTGTGGCAGCTATGAATGCTGTATGACAAGCAGATGCTTTCTTTTAATAGGGTGAATTTTTTTCCACATCCTTGATGCTATTGATTATCTTTCATCAGGTAATTTTAGATTTGAAAGGTTCTGATTACAGCTGGTCTTACCAGACTCCTCCATCCTCTCCCAGTACTACAATGTCCAGAAAATCTAGTGTTTGCAGGTAAGTCAATTGGTAATACTTATTTTTAACCTGTTTGGGGACAGAAGGAAGCAAGTTCAGACTGTGAAATGGATTTGTATACATTCTTAAATCTTAAATAGCAAGTCTTAGTACAACAGTACCTCATGGTCTTTACTCATTTCAGTATGTGCTGGGGATATTAAAAAGGATGGGCAGGACTGAACAACTTTTGAATTCAACACAACTTGGAGATACTTTCGATTCAGTTCTCTTGAATCCATTTTGGATCAAAGAGCAGATTGTACTGATCTAAACTCTTGAGATTGTCCATTCATAATTTCCTTTTCTGTTTTTCATGTGATGACTTTTTAGATTATTCTAAGTAGCTGTTACTAATCAGTAAGTTAAACTATTTGAAAAGGGGAAAAACATCCTTGACAATTGCCCTATCAATCTGGTAGATGGAAATGCTTTTTGATACAAGTTTTTTTGACTATTTAATGCTGTCTAATGCTGTCCTGAAATATGTTGAAACACTGGATTCTGTCTATGCTTTCTCTGTAAAAACTGTTTTCTCTCATAAAACAGTTTATTAGCATGTTGCCCCCATATCCTGGTGTCCACATTTACTCTTTCCTTTTACTGAAAAGGAAGATACCCTGTTGTGTATTCTGCTCAACACCTCTCTAGCTGCTCTCAAATGATTACCTTTCAGTTTGCTTTATGAGCTATGTTCTGCAGGTTCCCTGTGTATGAGCAAAGTTACCTACAGCATGTCAGAGCAAGTGAACACAACTTCTATGCACCTACTTGTCTCTGCATGCAGATATATATAAAAAAGTCAGTATTTTATATATATATATGTGAAAATGTGTATATTTAGAGCAATGAGCACAGGCTTAAAGATGCAATATCCTGAAGCTATAAAAGAAAATGGCAAAAAAAACCCCAAAAATTCATCATCTCTTCCTAATGAAATTCATCTTCTTGTATGGTAAAACCTGTATGGCACAGACTGATGTGTGTGGGTAAAACAAAGCAGAGCTCCTCTTGCTCTGCTCCCTGCTGACTTGCAGGGTGTGTGTAGGTGGTGTTGGTGCACAGGAGGTGCAGCCTCACCTGTGCATCTTTTAGAGCCATCCTCAGGCCAGGCTGCTGCCAGTGCAGCAGGGAGCTGCCATCAGATTGGTACATCCTGCTCAGCCACCCCAGCAGGAAATTCCCAAGCTCCCACATTGTGGCTGGCATGTATGGATTCTGAGGATTAAAAATCAGTCTCTTCCTTTGAAAAATCACTGTGGTTTGTTTTAATGGATAGTAATTTTGGGGTTTCATTCTCTGGTTGTCCTTGTTACTGACTAAAGCTCCATACCCAGTGGCTTGGCTTCACTCCATGTGCTGTCCTGTGTTTTATCTGGTAGGAAGCCTTCAAGTGAGCAAAACGTGTCCCAGGTACTCTGAAGTGTGGGGGGTTGGTGGTGCTTTCAGATGTCTCACACACTGTCCTGCTGGCTGTCTGCAGCAGCATGCCCAGGGGCAGACTTTTAGATGAACTCCAGTGTCTTTGGTCCCCCTGCTAGAAATCCCATTGACAATCTGGTCCAGCTGTGAGTCAGAAATAGGAGAGAACCATCAGCAGACACGTTCTGAGCAAGTGCCATGCTCAGGGAGGACATGTAGCAATTCCTTCATCCCTAACCTGAGTTTGAAGTCTGAGTGGTTAAGATTTGATCATTTGAATGACACTCAAGATAAAATGCCATTTTCTCTCTGGTCACCAGGGATACTGCAGCTGCTTATGGTTCTTCACTGATATATATGTGCATATATATATATATATATTTAATTTGTCAACATTTTTCTTTTCCGGTTTATGCTGCCTGTTGCTAGAGACATGTGGAATGTTAATTGTACTGTATATGGGTCTCTCCCCACCCCACCCTTGTGTCTTTTCCTCTCCCCTTTCCTTTCTGTGTTCCTTTTGTCTCTCACAGCAGTCTGAACAGCGTTAACAGTAGTGATTCCCGCTCCAGTGGCTCGCACTCGCACTCACCTAGTTCACACTATCGCTATCGCAGCTCCAATCTGCCTCAGCAGGCACCCATGAGGCTGTCCAGTGTGTCCTCCCATGATTCTGGATTCATGTCCCAGGATGCTTTCCAGTCCAAATCGCCATCCCCCATGCCACCAGAAGCACCTAACCAGGTACGTGCAAGCATGAGAACACAAACCTGAGTGTGAGCTGGACTCTCTAACTTGGCTCACCCTTCAGAAAAAGGAGCTGGTGTGGTTTTGGGGTACCTGGAGTCAGTTTAAACATTGAGGGTAAGGGTTGTCTCAGTGTATTTCGTTTATCTAAAAGTTGGGCCTCTAGCTGGAGTGATTTAAGCTGCTTTGGCATAAAAGGGATGAGTTGCTCTTGGGCTGTACAGTTTTCCCTCTGGTCCCGGAGGGAGCCTAGATGCCTAACTTTGAGATAAATACAGACAACCAAGAGCAAGAAGACCCACGTTATATGAGGGAATAATATTCACTTTACCCACTGAATTTACCAGTTAATATCCTGCACAGGTTGCAAGTGGTTAATATCTGGTGGCGCTTTGTTGTTTAATGGGCAAATATTGATGCCAGAACATCCTTTTGGCAGCCATAGTACTGATGCTGGTGCCTTTGGCATTAGAGAGACTTCTTTAATTCCTCCTCTGCAATGGGTCTGGGATACTCTAAATGCTACCAGCATTATCATATGGAATTTGTTTTGCCATTTTTTATGACACCTATTTCTGTGGATAGACTTGAATTTTGGACTCTCAGTTGAGAACCTTGCAGAAATAAGGTTTCTGCATGAAAATGGGAGGTATTATTAATTCTTCATGAAACTCATAAGAAATGAGTTTTTGTGTAGTCACATACTATAACTTCATATTATCCTGAAGCCAGACACATGGAGAGGATTTCCCTACAAATATAAGCAAACTGAGCATTTTTGGGTCTGCAGAAGGAAGCTGCTACTCTGTTCATGGCATCCTTCCTCTAAAAACTCACTGGCCATCTGCAGGCAGAGATTTGCAATGCTCTGTGGCCTGTATCTTTCAGCACCTGAATTTTCTTTGCTGTTTTTTGAGGATTTTTTTTAAGAAACCCCATAGCAACTGTAATATTTTTAATCAAGGCTGAATTGCCTTCTCACATTATAAATCCCATTGAAAATTTACCTACAAACTGAAAAGGACCTAGTATCCTGTTGTTGAGTATTACTTTAATGCACCCTGAGGTCACTGGAGAAAAACTGTCTTGTACTTCAAAAATGTAGTTGCACTCCTTTTTACATGTTGAGGAGCAGGTAGTTATAGGCATGGTTGGGGAGTGTTAATCCTCATAGTCAGCAAATGTTAGTGGTTATCAAGTGTCACCTGCCCATGGAAACCACCCTAGACCACCTTTGATAGCACACAGACCCTTGCCTTTTGCAGAACATTTACTAAGTAGTACCCTTAGAGAAATTTTTAAAGTATCATCCAAAACAACACTGGTTCTTTTAGGCTTGGAATACATTCTCAAGGGAAACTCAATGGTTTTAAAATTTATTTCCTTCTTTCATTTTAATAGAAATGCTTTCTTTTCAAATGATACCTCTTCTGTCCTGAGTCTGGACACAGCAGCTTTTTTTTATAGATGACATCCTGAAGAACTTTGTGCACACTAATAAAATGAATGTTTTGTTTAGATTGGCTATGGCTAACCTAAGTGAAATGCAAAAAAGTAAATGAGCAATAATAAAGTAAACTGGAATAGTAACAAGGTAAGGAAGTTGACTTTTAAGATACATACATCAGTTACACATGCTAGCATCATCTTTGGTTTTCATAGTATCCACTGCACCTGCATAAAAGGGCAGTAATCCACATGATGATGCTGTGTTTGCAGACAAGGATGTAAATTTGCAATTGCTCTTAGCATGAAAAAAACCAACACCTCTCTTTGCAAATTCCCCTGTTAAACAGAGGAGAGAACTTAGGCTGGTGTTAGGTGGCAGAACATCCTGAAAGTCGATGGGAGTCACGCTGATTTACACCAGCTAAGTTCATATGCTTTCACTTCATTTTAGAAACTCTCCATAAGGTTGCAAACTGATCCAAGCAACCCTTGAGCTTTTCATGAGCTGTAGAAGGCTGCAGCAGTGTCACAAGTGTAGTGTGTTGGTATAACAAATAGGTATGTGCTCTGTATGTCTCTGGTTCTGTTTACCTTTACACAGAGGAAAAGGTAACAGATCATTGCCTGGCTGCTTCATCTTTGCTTAAGTGTCTTGCTTTGTATGTTCAGCACTAAGTAAATTGTGTGTGTTGTGCTGACAGGTGACTGTGAGCTGAGCAGGAGCTGTTCAGTGGGCAACATCACCCGTGTTGTGTGTCTCTAACCAACTGACAGATCTCCCTGGGGCTGTGCTTGGTGCTGGGTGGGAGGAGGCTGCTGCTCTGTCTCAAGCACTGATGACATTGTTTCTAGTAGTGACACTGAGAGGCAGAAAAGCAAGCTCTGGAACCAGCAAAGGAGAATAAAAGCTGTATATTTCATGCAGGTGGACACTTTGATGGTGTTTGCTAGGTACATGCTGTGGCATATGTTGGATCAACAAAGCCCTTTTTCATTTGATAATGAGTTTTAGAAAAAAAAGTAGAAGGGGGCCATGTATAATTCCATATTATAGGAATGTGAATATATGAGTTCTGTGAAGCTATTATGTATATAAGCTCACCTATATTTTAGGCAAGCAAGTGTCACTGAAAACTAAATTGAATTTCCTCAAAATCACAGATGGGGGGTGGGGAGTTGGTGGGAATCTCAAAGAGTAACTGGAGATTGAAAGAAGATACAGACCATACCAGAGGAGAGAAGTCTGACAAAATGAAGATTGCTTTCCAGCCTGTAGTTGTTAGTAAGAGTAGTAAGTGTTTATTGTTATCACACTTAGCATAGAGGATAAGAAAAAGAGCAATTACAAAACCAGACTGCTCTTTCACTGGTGTGTGAGGAGCACCTCTCTGCAGTTGCTGGGAGTAAAAGTGTTAGCCTGTAGCACATGGCTGTACATGAGGGAAGGTCACTGTAAAAGGCTTTAATCCTAATTGAAAGGGTACATTTGGTTGTAGCTGAACAGCTGGAAAAGCATCACAGGTCTCTTTCTGGAGTGGAACAGTTTCTTTAAATGCCAGCTGTAAGGTCAGGCATGGCCAGCATTGCCCATGACACACAGTGACCTCATACAAAGCCCTTCTGGCAGAGCTGCTGGAAGCACAGAGTGGCTCCTGGCTGGGCATTGGATGTGGCTGCTGCTGCTAAACCCACACCTTGCCCTGTGTGGTAGACAAACTGAGGCCTGGGAGTGTCTGTGATCACATGGTGTGATAGGAGTATAGTGATGTTTGATCCAGGGCATGATAGTAGTAGGATCCACTGGATTTGAAGTGAACATGTAGGGAAGCACTTACACAGTTGGATTTTACAGGCTCCTTGTGACTTCACGGAGGTGAAAGCAAAAGGAGAGAAAGAAGCAGGTGAAGATAAAAATGTTGATATTCTGTCAGACAGCAGAGAGATAAGTCTTTACTCTTAGAATGATCTGGAAAGCACTTTCCCTAAACAGTGGAGGGAAACTGAATGTGAAGTTCCTTCTGCATGTACAGGTTACAAAGCTAGAAAGATCCTGCTTTTGAGTAGATTCTATTGCTTGAAATAGCTGCAAGTTAGAACAGGGGAAATATATTGTTACAGCTGTTCAGTTTTCCATTTAAATTAGGAAATGCTTCCAAATCAGACCTTAAAAGAAATCCCAAAACAGAATAAAAAAACCCATCAAAAGCAAACAAACAAAACAAAAACCAAAAATCAAGTTGAAACTGAAACACATCTGTAACTTATCACCAGATACTTGTTTCTTCTAAAATTCCTTTTCTAAGTTACTTCACAATAGTTTGTCCTGACTAGAAAGATAAATACAGAGATATTTATCTAGAATCAGTAGAGGCAGATTCCTGGAAATTAGACAAATTCAGGAGCTGACCTTGAGTCAGTATCCAGAGCTTTTCTAAAAGTAGCTGAGCCCATCTTCCACTGGCTCTAGAGGGACATTGGACCACGCTCATCATTAGGATTTGGTCTCCTGGGAAACCCTTGTCCAGGAATCTCTGTCTCTGTTTGAGAATGGGAGAGGGTTAAGAAAGCAATGCCATGTCTGAGTGGAAAACATAGCAAACAAAGGATGCAAGTAATCCAAGATAACCATGGTCCTTTTATAGGTTAGTAGGACAGCAGATTGAAAATATAATTGTATAGTCCAGTAGCTCAGAAAATCTTTTTTTTATATCCCTGCTGGCACTTATACATACCACACCAAGCAGTGGGACACTATCCATGGCTCGTCTGAGAAACCAGAGACCAAGCTACACTTGTCCAAATGTACATTTGGGGCACTGCTTGTCACTGCAGAGCATAAAGCTTTAGCTTTATACTGTTAATTTTAAGCTTTTTCTCAGAAGAGATAATTTTAGAACAGAGCAGAACTGCCATTATGCAGCTGTGGGAAAAAAACCAGCTAAAATGGAAGAACTGATTTTAAAAATTATTCAAACAAAACAGTCATTTTAAAAAAGGAGTCTACTAAAGCAAGGTGAAAAAGGTCTGATAGTCAAATTTCTCACACCATGGGCTGGGAAGTAGAAATTGGTCTGCCCTGTGTGCGTGCTCCCAGGAGAGGGTGTGCCAAGGCTTGTGCATCTAGAACAAGCACTCCAAAGCCTGGGACTCTTTGCCCAAGCAGCAGTTGTGCAGTTTCTCTTTTCAGTCCCTCATGTACTTCATGGTAAGAAGGGAAGTCTGTCCTTCCCACACCTGGGTGGAGCCATTCAGGACTGGCTCTCCAGTCTGACCCGAGCATCCTTTGACCTGCTGCCAGTCATGTTTTCCTTGTGCTTTTCCTTTAGGAGTTCAGTATTCTTCTGCCTCCCTCTCCATTGCTGGAATCCTTTTTAGCAAGACCAGAGATTCCCTTTCTCTGTGCCTTTGCACGTTTCTGAAGATGAGGAGACCCTGGTTCTGTAGCACCACCTCTCGCATTTCCATCAGCTTCCGGGATGTTTTCCCCATGGCACCTTGGTTCAGCCTCTGTCCAGCTTTTCTTGCTGAAAACAGACACACTGAATTAGTGGGAGAGTCCTTTTTGTCATCTTTTTTTCATTTTGGAGGAGTCATTTTATTAAAAAAATAAGTTCACCAATTCCAGTCTTTTCCCCCCATACTTTGCATCTTCAGAATCTGCATTTTTGACCTTATTTAATGCATCTTTTTTGGTAATAAACCTCATTTATTAGCTCCCTCTACTATTACATGACAAAACCTTGTGAAATTTCTGTCTTGTGAACACAAATAGTGTATTAAATGTAAATTCCCAAGTTCTTACTTGTCACCCCTGGGGCATCTGTAGAAAACAAGGTAGCATGGGAGATGCTGTGCTTGGCATTCAGACCCTTCCTATCTCTCCTGCCATGTGCAGAGCATGCAGACCCTGGAGGGTCATTCAGACCATAAGTAGGAGGTTTCAGAAAGTATTTTCTGTAATTGCATTTTTCTATCTTCTTTTTTTTTTTTTCCTGGCTAAACCATAACAGTGGTGTGAGTATTCTCCTGAGAGCTTCTTTTGCTGAGGTACCTGGAATGTCAGGCAGAACTCTGGAGTTTAGTGTAGAAGCTAGTTTTCTATAATGTATTTTTCTCTAGGGACAGAGGCAATAGTCTCATGTCCATGGTTATGACTGATGGCAGAGTCAACTGCAGCTCATCTTCATCAGTATTCTTATTTTCAGAGGCTTTTTTCCTGTAAAAGGAGTTGCATTAAATCAAGAATGTGACAAGTTCCACTAAATATCATGCCACTGCATCATCAGGTACACCACTTCACTGCTGTCCTTAACAGCAATGTGTCATTTGTTGCTGTTCCCTCTGATTGTACCTTCACCTCAACTCTTCCTGCCCTTTGAATACAAGCCTTGTTAGCTGAGCAGAGTTGCAACCTAAGCACATTTGACAGGTCACCTTCAGATCATCTCATGTCAGCATAGGGTGGCATGAGTGTTATTTCTATAAAATACTCCATCACTCTACATGCTTTTGAAAATTTTAGCAGCCTTTGCAAACTTTCACTTAAATCACAGTTTACCAGTAAGCTCAAGATCCTGATACTGTGTTGACTTATCAGCTGCCCCAGCAGCCTTCACCAAAATCCTTATGGTGACCGTGTTCCATCCTGGGACACCTACATTTCCTTCTACCCAGGTGCTGGCTGTAATTACCCATCGGTAGCTCCTGGTGAGCAGTGAGACAACTTGTGGGTTTTAGGAGAAGTTACTCCCCTACACTGCCTCATACCCAGCTGTCCTTCTATTCAAACTCACCCCAGATCTTATCTAAGTTTAACTGGGGAATTTTACTTCAGGTGACATTTCCCTTCCTCTGCAACATGTCATTCCTTGAAATCGCTGTCTTTTCTACACAAACTGGATACAGCAGCACATTCTCTCTGCTGTCATAAAACACCTTTTATAGACTTGTTTCACAGGTCCTTGGCTACTAAAGGATGAATAGGTCCTGCTAGTGTTGGATTTCTGAGAGTGAACAGAGCTCAGTACTGCCCTGACAACTCTGCCAGTGTTCCTGACCATGTCCAAGTTCTCGGTTGGACCTGGACACACATCCCCGCAGAGCAGGATGCCACTTCGAGGGGGAGATGTGGAAGAGCATTGTAGTTGGTAAAATGGTTCATGTGGTTATTCACCTTGGCCTTTGTGCAGTTGAATTAGATGCTGTTGTAGAGGTCTGACAGCAGCAAAGGTACATAAAGGTGTGCACTGAAAACTGGAGAAGTTCCTAGGTAGGAGCAAAATGTTTGATGTGTTCAGTGGACATTTTGTGTCCTGCATTTTCCTTTACTCTCCATCCAAGTCCCTGGTATTTTCTGCCTCAGCAGTTGGGAGAAGGCAGGTGGCACGCACATGCCAGCACTTGTGCCCTCAGCAGAGTGCATGTACCTTCCTGCTGGCTGCTGGGCAGGAGGGTTTGAGTCAGAGTGCTCTTGGTGTATGCATCCTACCTGCAGAGGCACATGCATACAGGTCATGCACTTTGGAAACCTCCAGTTTTGGTAAGTATCACTTCTTTCTCTGTTCCATAATACTTGAACTCAGGTGAGCTTTTCACAAGCACTTTTGCAGATCAGAATGTATGAGAACTTGTGAATCTAAGTGATGTTCGCTACTCCATGTTTTAAATCTAAACTTTGTGTCTTTGAATTACTGATGATCTGCTTTTCTGTATAAATCAGTTGTCTCAGTATATTGCATGTTTGGACCACAGGTGCTCTCAGGTCCCTCAGCTTCTTGCTCTGAGACAGCAGCAGAATTGAGATGCTGAAATTGCAATGAGGAGTTGAGGTCTCTGCCTCAATCCCTCATTCCTAAGCAGTGTGGCAAGTTCTCGCATTAAGCAAATAGCTTCTTTTTTTTTCATAGATTTCATGAACATTAGCAATAGTTTTGAGCAGTTTCTAATTGATCTTTAAAATCCTAACCCTTTGCTTCTCTCATCCTTCCCTCTCCTGTGTGTCTCTGTGTATGTGCTTTTTGTCTTTTTGTTTGTGATTTTTTTCTTTTCTGGTGGCTTGTGTATCCTTTCCCTGCATTGCGGTGCTGTTTTATGCTGCAGAACTCGTCCAGCTCTGCCTCTTCAGAAGCCTCTGAAACCTGCCAGTCAGTGAGCGAGTGCAGTTCCCCCACCTCAGTCAGCTCAGGCTCCACCATGGGGGCTTGGGCCTCCACAGATAAGGTGAAAAACTTCATCTCCAAGACATACAAACCTACTAGCTCATTATCCAAACCCTGCAACATTTTGACAAAACCTCCATGCATGGGATGCAGCCAGGATTCCTCTTTGTGGGGATGAGACCAGGAACTGCTGCACGCTCCCTTAGATGTCAGTATGTTTGAATAAAAACCACAATTGCCTTTGAACTAGCTACTGGGAGAAGCTACAAATTGGGCATTTTACAGAGGTCGTTTTCTAAGAGAAGGTCATTTTCCAGCTTTTCTACTCAAAGAGATTGTGGAATGCTGTCCAAATCCAGCTGGTTGCCTGACCAAAAGCACCTTGCCCAGGTTGTGCTGTTTGTGGCTTCTCCCATCTCTCCCATTAGGTAGCATACTTTACACTGATTATTGGTTGTTTTTTTATTTTACCAAAAAGGCAAGCAAAATAGACATGGTTGGAATAAATTACATGGGATACACTCTAAATTGGGGGAGGAAGTGATAGCAGTCTCCTTTCTCATCTGGTAAATCCTTGCTGTTGGTTTTTGTTGTTTTGTTCTTCCATATCATCACACAGCCAGAACATGTCATGTTTGAAGGCTTTATGCTTTTCCTCTCTGTCCAGCTACACTACAGACTAAATACCACCAATGCAAATGCCTTCAGGATTGGAAAAGTTCTTTTTCTATGTCCAGAGTCTGCAGGGTACCTAAATTGCAAAGGCTTTTTCACAGTGTGCTGCTTTCATGGACAGAAGGAAAAGCTGCTCAGCCTGGAGACAATGACCGCTAGATTGATGCCTGAAATTTGTTATAGATAACAGTTTTCAGGTGATCTCACTTTTCACAAGCATTGTATCAATTTTCTGGTTTTTATTTGCAGCAAATTGAAGAATTTCCTTTCTTTTGTTTTAAGATACAGAGATTTTCTCCCTAGAACATCAGTCACAGTGTATTTTCGTGTTCATCCTGTTTATATTAATTTCTCTGTTTTTGTTTTTTTTATTTGTTTCATTTCCAGTTGTCTAATGGGTTTTATCACTGTAGTTTATCAAGTGACCCATCCGTAGCTTCAGTTGGTGCAGGTCCTTTCCCTCATTTCCCGCCTGTCTCCCGCGCGTGGACTCGGGCTCCCTCAGCCCTCCTTCCAGACTACGTTCATTATTACACCATTGGGCCAGGCATGTTGCCATCATCTAAGATCCCTAGCTGGAAGGTTTGTGTTCCTTTTGTTGTGGCAGTCCTCACCTCCTCATACCAACAGCATGCACACAGCAGTTGTTGCTCCCTTTCGGTCCATGTAATTCCTGGGTGATTTGCTCTGTTTGGTATCACTCTGAATGGGCACTGCATGGTGAAAATCACACCTAAAATCCGGTTGTGGGTATTTCTGAATTACCTTGTGCATTCTGGCACCAACTGAAACATACCAAAGCTGACAACATCTAGGTAGGAAGGAATAATTTAGCTCTGAAACATTGGTGAAAACACCTGGGCTCTATTTAGGGGGGAAAAAAGTTTATTTATCATGGTCAAAATGCTCACTTGAGCAGGGAAGGGCATGCAGTTGTTTCAGTGGCACCATACATGGGACAGCCTGATGTTCTCCCTGTGGCTGTAGGCAGGCCCACTCTCCTAGATACAGCTGGAGTGGTTTAAGAAGGTGCTCAGCACCAGGTAAACCCAAGTGGTGACTGAAGCTTTATTGTCACAGTCTGGATGTGCTCACCCAGCTAGCTCATTTTGCTCTCTTGGGGAGACCACCAAAAAAGAGTGCAGTATCTTCTCTCAGTTGCTCCAGCTGGATCTGCAGGTATTTTACTTGGCATCAAAACATGTCTGCTCTGCTAGAGCCTGTAAGTTCATCCCTGCCAGGTGGTTCCCCTGGGAGACTCTGCCCTAGAGCAAAGGGGGAAGATCTCTTGTCTGTTGCTCTGGATGTTTAGCAGGGCTGATGTGCAGTCATCAGTCGCTGTGCAGATTTTAAGTGCCTGTGGATGGTTGTGTAATACTGCATAGGCACCACAGGACCCATGTATATACATCTAAATTGACATAACTTGTTACAGATGCCCATACTCTCTCTCCAGCAGCTGGAGACTGTTGGGATACATCCAGGGTGGCCACAGTGGTCCTGGGGCTTCAGGGTCATTTGTTGTGTCTCTGCTAGAAGCTCTTTGCCAATCTCTTTCACAACAAAACACTATGAGAGCAGAGACACAGCTGTGAAGGCAAAGCAGAGTTTCACATGAGTTAACAAAACCAATACCTGTCTGTCCAAGGGGGTCTGTCAGTTCAGCAGCCTTGCACTTCTGGTTTCTTGGACTGAGACACCTCAAAAAGCCTGCAGTGTGGTCTTGGTCCATCATTAATTGTCCATCAGAAGGCTGTGGGAGGCTGCCCAGCAGGCAGCTGGGAGGGTTTGGGGCCCATTCTCATGCACTAGTTGTTCCTTCCATTTTTAAAGCAGCCTTTGTCTCAGTGAAGGAAAACTTTTAGGATTGGGATTGCCCCTGGAGCAGCTGGTGTTGGAGGTGCTGCTGCTTAGCACTGGTTCTGCATGCCAGCACAGGGCCTGGATCAGTCAAGCTCTTTGTGTGCAGCGTGTGGGTTCTGGACACCCTCAGGACTTTGCTTAATAGAGCCCCAAGTGAATACAGACCTCATGGCCTGAGGAATTTCTGTTTCAAATTTAGCACCAGTAATTCAGAGTGAGGTTAGTCTTTGTTCAGTACAGACTATCGTTATAAACTAGATTTCAGTTAGTAAGTAAAGTGAGAGATAACTCACAGTAACTTGCTCCACTAATGTGTATGAAAAATCTGTTCAAGCCTAATTTTTCAGAACTGAAGACATCTGTAACAGCATGTAATACTAGAACCTGTGTATACCTGGAACAGTTTCATCATTGATTGGACATTTATCTGTATCTTCTGCTGTGTGACAGTGATTTTTGTGCTCGAAATTCTGAAAATGTAGGCTTTGACACCATGGAATTGCATTTAGATAAAACTACAGTATCAAAATGTTAAATACCTTCAGAGAAGAACATTTAGGTAGAATGGGAAATTTAGATTCCTTTTAATAAAGGAAATAGGTTTAATAAACGAGGATTTTTAATATCCTCAAAATTAATTCCTCACCTTATTCAGAAAGGCATATCCAGTTTGACACACAATCTGTTGCATTAAGATTGCCCTGTTGCATAGTTTTGCCTGTGATTTAGCACAGTTCCTGATGGAGGCTGTCCCTAACGAGCTGCTTTCCCCAGGACTGGGCCAAGCCGGGCCCGTACGATCAGCCCGTGGTGAACACGCTGCAGCGCCGCAAGGACAAGCGCGAGCCCGACGCCAACGGAGCCGCTCCCAGCGGAGCGCCCGCCGCCCCTGAGGAGCCACAGAGACCTCGGAGCATGACGGTGTCAGCTGCCACAAGGGTGAAGCTCTCATTTCACATACCCTCTTTGGTGTAAAGGAAATGGCCATGCTGGCTTTATGTTGTGTTTGTCTGGGAAGTGGTGCCGGTGTAGTCGGTGGGAACCATGCAGGCAGGAGGGAATGCGCTGTTGGGCACTGACTTTCATAGAGCAATGTACTCCAAAGAAGCATCTGTTCCCATGGCCAAGCTAATGGCTGGGCTCCGTCCTGCTGGATTATGATGGTGACAAGCTCCGGTGGGGAGGAGAGCTAGCTAAAAGTGGGTGAAGGTGACTGACCCTTCCAGGTGTAATGAGTCTCTCTCCTGTGTGTAAGCAGCAGGGTGAGGAGATGGAGGCCTGTGAGGAGCTGGCACTTGCTCTGTCCAGGGGGCTGCAGTTGGACACCCAGAGGAGCAGTCGGGATTCCTTGCAGTGCTCCAGTGGCTACAGCACCCAGACAACAACTCCGTGCTGTTCAGAGGACACGATCCCATCTCAAGGTACCCGTTCAGGAGATGTTCCTTTCTAGAGCATTCCCACCCTGGCCATCACACACTCACCCCCTGGTGCAAGGAGCAGCTATCCCTTGCTGGCTTTGTAGGCAGCTGGGGAAGAAGGCTGGCATTGCTGTTAGGAAGATTTTTCCAGCTTGGAATGCAGCCTGGATTTATTAACTATACAGAAACCTGCACTACTGCATAGTGTACTGAACAATTGTATTTTCTTGTGCACCGCTTCAGTGAGTTACAGCCTAAGGATGCCACCATTTTAAAGAGGCTCCTGGAATTGTAAGTGACACTGGTATTGCATCCAATACTTCTTAGGTCCTTTCTGAGCTATTGTCTCAGCAAATGCACACTCATGAGCTTTGCTGTCCTCCATCAGCACTCTCAATCTGCTCTTGGTTTCCCTTAGTGACCTTTTATTTTCCTGCCTAGGCAGAAATGTTGTAATTGGAAAAAGACTCCATTGGAGACTTAGGCATAGCTAGAAAGCTGCAGTAAGTTGTTGGGCTTTGTACCCTGTTTCAGAGCAACAGCAAGCTGAGAGAGACCAGACTTGGTGTTTGCCAAGCCTTGTTTCCTCAGCACTTATGTGGAGAGGAAGGAACCCAGTGCAATTATTAAAGCTGAGGCTGAGTTTTCAGAGCTGACAGCTGGGATTTACTTTGTTCGCAAAATAAACAAATTTGCTGCTAAAATCACTGGTACACAGTCCCCTGAACCGACTTGCTTAATCTAAAGTACATTTTTCAAGTATTTCTATCTACAAGTGGTGGCACGTGGCTTGTAGGTTTTGGTGTCTTCATGTTGGTGACAAATATGGAGCTCGTTCTCTTTCACAAGAGCCATGGGGCCCCTGCAGCTGTAGGACTGATCTGCTGTGATGCCTTCAGGCATCAAATCTTGGTCACAGAACCTTGGACTTTCTTCCTTCTAAAGGTGGAAACTCCTTTCATTCTTACTGACTCCAGGCTTTTTTAGCTACCTGTCCGTACTTCAGACTTACTGACGCGACTCAGCTGTCTGCTCCAGCTTGATCCTAACTCTGTCTTTTGGCATCAGTTTCAGATTATGATTATTTCTCTGTGAGTGGTGACCAGGAGGCAGAACAACAGGAGTTTGACAAATCTTCCACCATCCCAAGAAACAGTGACATTAGCCAGTCCTATCGCAGAATGTTTCAAACCAAGCGTCCTGCTTCCACCGCAGGTCTGCCAACCACGCTGGGACCGGTCATGGCCACCCCCGGCGTCGCCACCATCCGACGGACGCCCTCCACCAAGCCCTCGGTCCGGCGCGGCACCATCGGCGGAGGCCCCATTCCCATCAAGACGCCGGTGATCCCCGTCAAAACGCCAACCGTCCCCGATATCCCGGGGGGGCTGCCCGGTGCCCTCGCTGGGACAGAAGAGTGTCCCGAGCAAAGCCTGGAGTCTCCAGCAGCGGGAGAGGGCGGGCAGGCTGTCACCAGCGTGCCCTCGTGGAGCGGGCAGGCAGCTGTCAACCCTCCGGCGTCGGGCCAGAGAGCGGGCGCCGCCGAGGAGCAGAGGCAGACGGTGCCCGAGGGCGAGGAGGGCGAGCGCGATGGGGTCGGCAGCCTGGCGCCCGCGGGGCCCGCGGAGCTGGAGCCCGGCGAGCTGAGCCCCGGCGATGCCCCGCAGGGGGAGGATATGCTCAACGCCATCCGGCGCGGCGTCAAGCTGAAGAAGACGACCACGAATGATCGCTCGGCGCCTCGTATTTCCTAGGAGAGGAGAAGCTGCCAGACTACTGAACGCCGAGGAGGAACTGTGAGAAAACGAATCTGTCTCTATCCATTCCAATCTGTAATCAGTGATTTTTTTAAGATACTCGGTAACAGACGGTCTGAAAGTACTCTAAAAGAGAAAACAAATGAAAGAGCGTAGTAAGACATAATCTTCAGTGGTGTTTTAATTTGTAAATATCAATGATTTTGTTTCTGCATTTTTTTGATCTAAGTTACACTTTTAATTTTTTCTGAAGGTGCCAAATCCCATTTACCTTTTTTATAACTCTCTTTGTAAAGTTTTAAATCATAGAAGAAAAAAAAAATTGTCGAGTAGTTAACTTCAGCAAATGAATTTAATGAAAATTTGGCTTTTTTGCAAGCTTTTGTAGAGCGCCTTGTAATAGTGAGGTTAAAAAATAGAACAATGGGACTTATTACAGTTTAAGTCAAACTATATGGAATGGATCGTCATTTAAGTATTTAAAAAAGTTTGAAAAGCAGGAATAAAAATTGACAATAAAGCAATATATAATGCAAGGAAGAAACCTGCAGTTGGTAGAGTTATTGGGGGGTAGTGGGGGAGGGAGATGCCATCAAAATAGCAGATGCTGTTGCACAAAAGTAGCCTAGTAGGATGAATTACTAGTAGCTTCATGGTAAATGCATCAGAATAAGCCATATTGGATTGCAGTGTTTTGTTTCTGTAGGGTGTTTTAAAAACTGAGTTTTTCCACATTTCTTTTTTGACTGCACAGCAGCAACTCTCAGTCACATGCATGCAGCCTTAACTGTGTAGGCTTGGTTCTTCCACCTTCACGTTTTGTTCCACTCATCCTTCCGCTGAATACAAACAAGGACAACAGGCTTAAGGCAGTTAAAAATGTGAAAACATTTGTAAAATGCAAGCAGGGAGTTCTTAAATGTTATCAAAATGCCTTTTTCTGACTGTGCCCAGCAGGCTGGGCACCTAAGAAAGCCCAACTATTTTGAGAAAACACTTAAAAATTTGACAGGTGAAACCAGCTTGTGATCTAATAAACTGCGAATGTTTCTTTCCAATACAGGGGCTTGTTTTTCTTAACTTCTTTTAAATGGCAGTTGATTGGCTTTTCTTAAATACCGAAAAGAAAAGGGTTGAGGGGTGGGGGGTGGGGGGTGGGGGGTGATACTGGCTTTTTGATAATACTGGGAGTCTGACCACTGTAATCTCTTTTTTTGTACTTTTAAGTAATGTTTTTTGGAACGCTATTGATAGAATCATTAAGAGTTGGATTTTTTCCTTAAAATAAAAGTAAGTTATTGCTGTAATACCAGTCTCCTAAAGCTGACAGAAATGTGCAGACCCCTTGGCATGACACGTGTTCCAGTCAAGACAATCCAGAAGGATGTTGTCTGCCCACCCACGTGTGGAGGGACACCAGACTTGCGGATTCGGGATTGTTCCAAAATGCACCAAATAACACACGTGAGGGGCTGGTTTCCACCACACACTGCAGATTTCTGTTGGCTCTAGACTTGCCTACATGACCTCTTATGCTTTAATACATAACTGCATTGGATGTGAAACTTCTAGTAACTGTGTAGTCACTGTGTTCTATATGACATTTTACACTGCTGTGCTTGCTGAACTTTTTTTTTGTTATGGCTTAAAAGCAAAAAAAAAAAAAAGCATGATTCTTAGAAAATATTAAACCTTCCTTTCTTTGAAAAACAAGCTCCTTATTACAGAATATAATAAACAGTAGTGCCTGTGGTGTAGCCCACCAATCTTGATACAGTAGCTGATGCATTGTGCAAATGAGGCTTTGAGATGGTTTTTGCGTAAACAAAAACTGTTAGGAGATAATCTCAATAGTTAAAAGTGTTATTTAAACCTTTGAAATAAATGGATGTAACTGTACCCAAGTACAGCTTTTCACTTGTTTAGTTCTTAAACGTTAGTATAATCAGTAAAATTTAATATAAAATGTTGCCAAATTCAATGTAGAAAGAATGTGACAAAACACTTTGGATAGTTCTATTGTTTGTGTTTTTGCATATTGTAAAAGCAGTGTCACAGCTGAAAAATAAATTGTTTCTAATGGTAAATTATTGTGGTTTAGTTGCTAGTTTGTACTGAGAGTTGACCTCTCCCTGTGCAGTTTTTTGTTCTAAACTGGTATAAATAATTGCTGTAAGTGTGTCTCCCTTCTACATTGTAATGATTGCTTAAGCCTACATTATAAATAAAGAACTGCTGAAAAACTCCTGTATTTTGCTTCTTAAAGACTTTTTGCTTCCAGAGCATTGGACATCAGTGGTGGCCTTCAAGATCATGCAGGTTCCATCTGCGTGTAATTGAAGCAAGAGAGAATTAAAAACCAAGTAAATAAAATTGCATAAAGCTGTGTTTTACTGATGGGCACCAGCAGGGTAGCAGTGGAGCAGAAGTGCAGTGCTAACGATAGAAATTCCTGTTAAACAGTAACAGATGACATTTCCCTGCACTTCACTGTTGTTACCTGGCCAGGAAGCACAGATGACTTTGCATTTTTGTGCATCCATCTCAGTGCTGGACCACAGTTCCTTAGGCCAGAGGAGGAAAATTGCTGCTGACGACAGACACTGCCTGTGCTACAGCCAGAATTTATCAAGCACAACACCAGCACCATCTCCACAGCTCCCCGTGAAAACTATTTTGTTCAGCTTTCTCAGCACTGAAGGCAGAAAGGGGAGGATGTTGTTCCCTCTTGGAGTTGCCACACAATAGCCTGGTTTCTTTGCTACTGCAGTGATTTCATTTTTATCTAAAGGTATCCATTTGTTGCTGCACTGGGCTTATAAGGCCAGGTTTTAGTAGCAGGGGGCTACAGGAGTGGCTTCTGTGAGAAGCTGCCAGAAGCTTCCCCCATGTCTGCAAGAGACAATGCCAGTTCCAGGATGGACCCTACCACTGGCCACGGCCGAGCCCAACAGTGACAGTGGTAATGCCTCTGGGATAAAAGATTTAAGGAGAAAAAAGTTGCTGTGGGACAGCAATAGCAGGTGGGGAGAGGAGTGAGAATATGTGGGGTAAACAGCCCTGCATACACCTAGGTTGTAAGGAAGGAGGGGCAGGAGCTACTCCAGGTGCTAGAGCAGAGATTCCCCTGCAGGAGATGCAGCTGTGCCCCTGCAGCCCATGGAGGCCCAAGGGGGAGCAGAGATCCACCTGCAGGCCATGCTGGAACAGGTGGATGCTCGAAGGAGGCTGAGAGCCCATGGAAGCCTGTGCTGGAGTAGGCTCCTGGCAGAGCCTCTGGAGCCCTGCAGAGAGGAGCTCAGGCCCTTAGGTCAGTTTGGGTCAGCTGTCCTGAGTTCTGACTGTCCCTCCCAAGATCTTTCCCACCCCCAGTCCACTGGTGAGGGGGATGCCAAGTGGCCACGCTGGATGTTGTGGAGCACTGGTGTGCTCTTCACACCTTCCCAGGACAATGAAGGTTGCTCTGTATAAAGTTGACCCATCCCATCCCAATACAGTCAGGAAGATGTTAAAGGAAAAACCAATGTGGTTTGGATGGAAATGTCTCCAAAAGGATCATAGTTTGATTCCCCCTTCTCTCTATGGCTGTAGAGCATCTTGTCTCACTCTGGTGTCAGTGCTTTGCTCAGCTGTTTCAATACTGAAGGCACTTGTTCCAAGTGACAGCTCCAGCCTGAGGTGTGGCATGTGCTGAACAGCTGTGCTGGAAGAGGGCACACCTCAAATCCATCACTCCTTTTAACTAACTGAGCACAGAGAACAGATCCTGCTTCTTGGCAGGAATGGAAATTTCAGCTGTGGAATATGTAAAGCTGCTGTTCTGGAGTTTTATTTTCAAAATTCATACCTATTTTAGCACACAGACTTACTGTAAAGGAGCAGATTGAAAGTTTCTAAAAATCAACCAGATTAAAGCCTTATTCCTGAGCTACGTATCTTTGGTTCTTAGAAGAGCTGAAGCTTTGTCATCTTTTGTTCAATTGGGGTTCAGAGAAATATTAATCTTTAGGCTTAAACATGGGCACAGTCAAGTAACTACTGTAGAATGGAAGTCAGATTAGGCACCCTACATCTCCTAGCCCTAAAAACAGGAAAACAGCTGAAGGACCAGGTTTTCCTGTGAGCTTTTGCTCAGTGGCTGTATTGCATCTGTTCTCTCACAGGGCAGTTACTGTAGTGTTAGCAGAACTTCCCCTGTGTTGTACCAGTGCTTTGGGAACGTGGCCAGAAGCAAACAGCTTTTTGTCCCCACTTCATTGTGTCACACTGCCAGAATCATTTGTGACCCGGGAATGGGCACACAACAGCCACAATCCTCAGCAGCCCATGCAGGTTAACTGATACAGCTCAGTGGTTATCTGGGCTTCAGTTTATGTGGGGATCAATTTTCCTTTGGTTTCTACAGCACTGGTATCCATGCCATGAGGAAAGCACCATATTGTAAATGAAGTTTGTGTCTTGTGAGATTTGATACAAAAGTGAAAAATGCAGCCAAGAGCCTAAGGAGGAGGGAAGGGAGAGAAAGATGTCTTTATCCTGCAGCAAGGTCAGAAATACCCTCATTACAAGAGAACCTAAAGCCCATGTCTGCTGCTGCATCTTTAACTCCAGCTTTAACACTTTGCCTGTCTTTAGTACCACATTCCAAGTTATGGGGCTGATCTGAACTGCCTGCACAAGCTGACAGTGAAGCATCAGTGTGTCAGAGGAGAGCAGTGTGCCAGAAAAACACCTTTTCTGTTACTTTATTTGGCTTTATTTTATTACTCTGAGGAGCAAGTGGTCACTGAGGTGCCACCTGCCTGCAGCACAGACTGCTGCCATCCACACCCAAGGTGCTCTCACATGGGCTGTTCACGAGGTCGAGTGACATGATGCCACCACATGGGGGGCAGATGCCCTTCCTTACGAGCTGGAGGCAAAGCTTCAGTTTTTGGACCATCAGATGGAGTTTCTTCTTGTAACTGCTTAACCTAGAAGACAAGACACAGAACTGCTTTAGCAATTAACACACACTTCCATTTCCAGTGCCCAGGCAATGAGCAAAACGAAGAACCACTGGTTCTTCTCTACTTCCACAGAGAAGAATCAATGGTAACACCTTTGGCTGACAGGTTTCATGTTCCCCAACTTTAACTTCCACTCAGTAATCACTGTAGGCTCATACTACCTAATTAAGAAGGAATTTCTAGGAGCGAGAAGTGATTTACAAGAGAAATTTCACTTAAAAGGTCATTATTTCCATGTAGTTCACATCCATCATGACTCTCTCAAACAGGCTGAATTGTGCTGCTCAGGAAGCTGACAGATAATTCTAAGTCTGGACCAAGTTTCCCTGCAGTCAGTAAATAGGAGACTTCTGTTCCTGCATGCCATCAGCAGCCCCTCACAGGCTTTCAATACCTGTTTCTTGAAGCAGCACAAGTGCCACATTCCATACAATCCAATTGAATCAAAGGACTGTTCTAAGAACACCAACTTCTTCCAACCAAATCTCAGTTCAGGATGGCCCAGAAATTGGTCTCAATGCCCAACTGATGACAACTGCAGCACATCACGTTCAAAAGGTGTAACCAGAAAGTGTCAGAGCTCCACAGCAGAAGAAGAGGAATTCTCTGGTTAGTCTCCTTTCATCCAACTTTGGATTTCCCCCCACCACAAAACTGCTGTAACAGCTCTTACTAACTGACACAAGGCTGCAGGTTCAGCTTTAACTTCAAATTCCCTCCACAATCCTCCAGAAGCTGTAACAAATGTGTAGGCATTTTAGGTTGTTTCACACTGACAAAGGCTCCAGCACTGAAGAGTCTAACTGAGGCTGCAGTAGGCATTCAGTAATTTTTCCAAGAACACATCTGTGCCACACAGGATACCTGTGTGCTAAAGAGACTTTCCTTTGCATAGAGCAAGCACTGACCTCTCTTTCCCAGCTTTCCCTCTGCAGCTTCTTCCACTGCTCTCGTTTGGCAAAGTAATCAGGATACATTGCCTTCTCAGAAGGGTGCCAGAAATCCAAGCACCATTCAGGAATCTGTTGAAGAAAATTATCATTTAAAATACTATTTTTTATATATGAAATCACATTTGTACACACATGCAGAAGAACGAAACACAAAGGCTGAAGCCAGTCTTACTCCCTAGGGGGTTTTTCCCATTCTGAAGTACTACATAAAAACACCATTTAAGAGCTGCCTGACTATCTCAAGGCACGTGGCAGAGAGCAGAACTTCACACATTATCCTGATCCACAGGAAATCACCACAGTGACTTGCTTAAATCACACCATTCTAAAACAAGTCCCAGGTCATCTCAGTTTACTCTAAACTTCTCAAAATAATTCCATCTGGTGGAGGAGAAGATCTGATTTCTTCCTTCCTTCTCTCAAAGGCAGCAGGTTAGAGGAATCCTTCTCTCCAACTACTGATTTATTTTACTTGACAAAGACAGAACATTACAGCTCATTTCTGCTTATCTACAACTACTAAGAAATGAGCAGTTTCTTAGGCCTTTAAGATCTTGAGAATGTTCTGACCTCTAAGATCTTGTGACAAGGGAAAAAAGCAAAATTTATAATTTTGTAGTGATTTAAAAAATATCAAATTGTTTACATTTTAAAGAGAAGAACATTGATTAAAAAACAAAATCCCACCAAAACACCCAATTAAAAAAAAAAAAAGAAAGAATTTGCTCCAGTACCATCATACATTTAGTGACATTCACACTTTTTTCTTCCTGCTGTGATTCTCATCACAGAACAAATGTTTGACTGAATGCAAATAGCACAGCTGCTGAAGTAAATATCCACCCACAGTAAGCTCCAATTAAAACCACCAATCAGCCTGAGTTCTAAAACCTACATTTTGGAGCAGCATCCACAATGGACAGTCACTGATACACAAACCAGCCAAACCTTGTGACAGTCATTTTGTTAAGACAGTTTTAGCCCATTAAACTGGGAAAAGAAAGCATAACCCAGTCTGTGTTTCTGTATGAAGACTAATATTGATCATTTATTGCTCAGCTGCCTTTTTTTCTGTCCATACTCTCTGTCACTATTATCTCTACTACTGTTCAGGCCCTTGACCTTGGCACCAGTTTAAGTAAGTTCTTCTCTTTTCACTCATATATTCTTTATTCTACCCCTGATAAATCTATGTCATACTTTTCTTTTTCCATGGCTTAATATGCAAAAAGATCTGACCAGATCCAGTCTTGTGCCAGCACTTTTTTCAAATTTGGGAGGAAACGGGTGCAAGCAGTCCCAGTATTAACTTCTAATGCATTAAAAAGATGATACCAAAAAAGCAAAGTCCCTGTGTTTTTCTATGGAACTTTTGCTCCTAAATAAAACAACCTTGATGATCAATACCTGTAGAAGTGCCTTTAACAGTCTAAACATAAGGCTTCTATTTCCAGGCAGTGCTGCTCTCACACAGCAGCACACAAACTGCTCAATCTGGCACTGCAGCACACGAAGGGAAATGGTAACTTGTACCACTACTCAAATGCTGGAAGAACCATAGGACTGAGTGAAGGGAAGTCCCCACAGCCAAGGTGACACCTGAGCCGAGCAGAGGAACCCAGGCTGTGCTCGGGAGGCAGCAGAGCTCCCTGGGCACTGCTCACGTCCCCAGCTCAGCTCCCTTCCTGTGCCAGCCTGACCTGCTTGGCAAAAGAGCAGATGGTTATCCCCAGGACAAAATCCCAAAAGAACAAGTAGCGGTGCTCAAACTGATCAAGAAACTCCATTTTCAAGGACCAGAGCAGCTCATCCCACACAAGCAGCAAGGTGTTCATGGAGCGGTGAAGTGACCCTGCCGAGCCAAGCTGCGGCCCTGCCCACGACAAGCGACACAAAACAGGAGCAAAGCCAGAGCAGGAGCGCCCAGCAGGAGCGGCTGGGAGTCCCCTGTCCCCTCGTCCCTTGCCTCACCTTGTACATCTCGTACCGCTCGTACGCAACGCCCCCGGGGGAGTCGGCGAAGACGTACGGCTGTGGGTGCTGGTTCGCCCAGAACTCCTCCTCGCCGGCCTTCAGCAGCTCGGCGGCTTTCACCATGTCCTTCACATCCTTGTTCTTATCGAAGCGGTCCCTCAGAGGCAGGCGAAGTAGCGGTACTTGTCTCTACGGACAGAGGTCACGCACAGTGAGGAGGAAAACAACCACCCCCACCCCGGGCCCAGCCAACGCGGGGCTGAGCGCCCCGATGTGAGGGCGGCCAGCGCTCCCGGCTCCCCTCGCCCTCACCGATGGATGCACCAGGACTCGAGGTGCCGCAGGGATTTCTTGTACAGCCGCAGCACCTTCTGCTGGTGCGTCAGGTAGGCGGCCATGGCGCCCGGCTCCGCGGGCCTCCCTCCGCGCGGGGGATGCCGGGAGAAGGCGCGGCCCCGCCTTCCCTGACCCCGCTGCCGCCGGGCGCGCCCGGAGCCGCCATGAGCCGCGCCAAGTTCATCGGTGAGGGGATGATGGGGAGGGCGGAGGGACCATGAGCCGCGCCAGGTTCATCGGTGAGGGGATGATGGGGAGGGCGGAGGGACCATGAGCCGCGCCAGGTTCATCGGTGAGGGGATGATGGGGAGGGCGGAGGGACCATGAGCCGCGCCAGGTTCATCAGTGAGGGGGCGGTGGGGAGGGAGGGGGTTTCTGCCCAAGCCCAAGCCCCCGCTCCTCGCCCGGTGCCGGGCCGAGGCGGCCGCCGTTACCCCACTGCGTGAGGGGCCGCGCTCAGCGGACGGGGCTTCGGGCTGAGCTGTGGCAGTGGCAGGGCTTGTCCCAGCCCTTCATCCAGTGCTTGTCGCCTCCTCTCCAACCCCTTACCCAAGGTTTATCGCAGTCTCTCAGGCTTATTACAGTCTCATAGGTTTGTCCCAGCCCCTCTGCCAGGGCTTGTCACTTCCCGCCCCAGTCCCTGCTTGTCGCCTCCTGCGGTCCCTCCCGGTGTCCCGAGGTTCGGCGGCCTTGGAGCCCCTGGAAGCGTTTGGGAATGTTTGTGCTGTGTCCGGCACCTGGGGCTGCTGCTCCTCCGTTACCCCCAGCTCCGGGGGCTCGGCCGCCCTTCGCTCCCTGTCCCGCCTTGGTGCATTAGTCGTGGTTGTTTCTGATTGTATGCAACTGGCTTGGGTGAAAATGTAAGTATTTTTAGGAAATTCGACGGAAAGCATGTAAATAACTTCAAAAGGCCCTACGTGTTGCAGAGCAGCTTAGTATTCCCTTGGAAAATTCCCCTTTCCGCTAGAATCCGCGCTGGAAGCGCTGGCAGCTGCAGAGGTGGCTGCTCTGGAGCCGGTGTTGGCCGAGGCTGCTGGGCCAGGCCGGGCCGGGCCGGGCAGGGCAGCTCCAGCCGGTACCTGCATTGCAGGTGTCCCGTCAGTGCTGCCGGGTGGCTGGGATGGCCCAGGGACGGCACTAGGAGGGAGAAAGGCAGCCCTTAGGAGGCATTCCTCTGCTGCTGCTCCCACCCGTGAAAGGCTGTAAGGGAGATGCTGCATTTTCCCTTCTTTAATGTTTGTTTGCATACGTTTGTGTTTTCGTGTGAGAAGCAGATGTGTTTGCAATAAAAACATATGCGTGTTCACTTTGGTGGTTATGAGGATGTGTGTAATAAACTCACAGAAAGTCTAAAGTTGTACCGAGGGAAAAGTTTAATTTTTCTGTCACTTCTACTAAGGTGTAAGTTTTCAAGTTATGCAAGTAAACATATGCTTAAACATTTTATGACTTACCAGTGTGCTGGTTCAGGGTTTAGATAGGGTTTCTGTTGTCTTCCCTAGCTTATTAATACTCAGAGTAAAATACAGAACAGCTATAACTTCTAATTTCTATTTTTGGTTTTCCATAGATATTGGTATTAACCTGACAGATCCTATGTTTAGAGGAATCTACAGGGGAACACAGAAACATCAAGGTAAATATTTCTTTATCTCTGCTGGAAGACAGGATTCCTTTTGCTGAATTAGAAGCCTCTTGCATGTCAGAACATGATGTTAGGGTTTCTTTCTTCTCCTCCTTAAGTACTTGGGCTTAAAAAAGAAAGCCTGACTAACTAAGTTGGATACCCTAACCAAAATGCATTGTCTTAATTGCTTTTTACATGCAGGTAACTGCTTCTGGAGCAAAATGGACAATTGCTAATCTACTTAGGATTGCATCGATAAACTGATACGAGAGTTATGAACAGTGCTCTGTCAATCTATAGCATTGCTGAATCACAGTTACTAATTATAATTTGGGGCTTTTTGCTCTTGTGACCTTTAGATATGGATGTAAAAGCAGAGAGCCTTCTAAAGTATGTGGAGAAACTTCCACTGACTTCATGGATTTAAATTGGATATCCAGTTATTGCACATTGTTATTGTCTTATAAAGATTAATTAAGTATGTTTTAAAGATTTAATTATAAGAATTTTGACTGCATGAAAATTGAAAAGTAGTTAAACTATGCTGTGAAACCTCAAGTTCAGTTTATGACATTTTTATGAACTTTTGCAGATGACTTTCTGGATGTAATAGAGAGAGCAGTCAAAGTTGGCATTAAAAAGGTAATTTCTTATAATGAAGTGGTGTTAAAATTTTAAGCTGTTTTCTAATGTTTGGTTTTTTAGTGCTCTCCCACCAAAACAATGTTTGTGGGACTGAAATAGAGGATGCAGTAACTTCCTTCAGTAGCACAAAACAAAAGTGTTCTGTGCAGAGCGTGGTTTTTCCGTTTGCACAGATCATTATTGAAGCTGATTGTTGGAGTTCAGTGATATTATAGGTGATGTGGAGGTAGAAGTTGTACAGTTTCAACAGAAAGATATTCTCCTCTGACCCGCTGCCATGAAGTGGTAAATAATTTTCCATGTTGCATTATAGGCAACCATTCCTTTTTTCTTATATTCTGTATGGCTCTTAGAGAGTAAATCCAATGTGGAGCAGCTGTGGGAGCTGGGAATTGTTTAACCTGGAGAAAAGGAGGCTCAGAGGAGACCTCATCACTTACAACTCCTGGAAGGAGGCTGTAGCCAGGTGGGGGTCAGTCTCTTTTCCCAGGCAAGAAGTGACAGAAGAAGAGGAAATGACCTCAGGCTCTGTTCAGGTTGGACATCAAGGAGGAATTTCTTCCTGGAAAGTGTGGTCAGGCACTGCAACAGGCTGCTCAGGAAAGTGCTGATCATCTTCCCATGGAAATGGTCAAGAAATGACTGGATGTGGCGCTGAGTGCTCTGGTTTAGTTGACAAGGTGGCAGTGATCAGTCAGAGATGGAACTCAGTTGTCTTGGAGGTCTTTTCCAACCTTAATGATTCTATGATTCTTAATCAACAATTACTGCTGAAGATCAAACTCTTCTGATTGAGGTTTTCAGATATTTCTATATGTAAAGGAAATTGGAAACTGCAGAAGACCTGGGAGTGCCCACAACACAGTTGAGACATCTTACTCATTGCTTGTAAATATTGGCTTACATGTATTAAAACAACATCCTTATGAGAGAATTTGTAACTCAGAACGTGAAATTGGTATTTCCAGCAGTGCATCACATCCCATAGTTTAGCCTGTCTCCCTTTCTCTCAAAACTGAATAAAATTTTGACAAAAAAATGAATTACCATAGAATACAGTGCATACTGTCACAAACTGTTCTACTGCACTACCAGATTAGAAATAAAGAAGCAAATGCTCCTGTAGCAGGAACAGGCATCTTGGGAGTTTGTTGAAAAATTCTCATCTGAAAAGAATGGGAAATGCACTGGGAAGCAAAAGAAGAAAACTAGTGATGGAGAACTTACCTCACTGCAGCAAATACAGGAGTGAGGTCACATTTTTATGTGCTAAGTGCTATTTAATTTTTATACCACCCTCTGAAAATAAGTGTAATTAAAAAAAAAATTATCATCAAAAATAGATTATCTGCGTAACTTTCTCAAGATGCACAGTGGATTGAGAAATGTTGTGCAGGAGTTCCTGCCCTTAGCTGCTCTCAGTCTTGCTAGTGGCCTGCACAGTGTCAGAAGCCTTTTCAATCACAGATTGTTCCTGCTTGCCTAGAACCTTAATCTGCTGATTGGAAAGTACTTTTATTTTTCTGTATAGCTGCTGCTTTATGGTAATTTTTTGTGAAATTTTGCTCTATGTCATGTATGCACTGAGCCATTTTCAGCTTAACATTTCTCAGTGATGTCGTTGGGATGTGTCCGTCTGTCATGAGTGCCCTGGGAGTGTGGGAATGTCTGAGCTGGTGCTGACAGAGCCTGCTGGATAGCACCTGCAGGGGAAGAGTTGTCCAAAACCAGTGTAGACATGGCTGTTACAACCTAGGGTGAAATATTCTGCAAGTGGTGGTTCAAAAAGTACATTGTAGGCAACAATTCTCATATGATAATGTTAAGGTAAAAATAAAAGATCAGAGATGGAAATTCTTAAATTTATAATCCCAGCTCTGATACAGACTCAATTTTTGGTTTAACTATTTACTCATGACTTGTTTTGGGTCTTTCCCCAGCTGTAAGACAGGGAGAATATTTCCAAGTATCAATTCTTGATAAATGCAGTCTTCAGTCATTGTGTGAGGAAGCTAATATTGCTGCAAATTGAAGTATTTTATTCCTTTAGTGATTTAAATGCTTAACATACAAGATACTTGAATAAGAGGGAAAAAAAATAGTTTGCAGCCTACTGTATTTACTAGCTCCTGAGGACCATTGAGGTTTATTGCTGATTTATGAAATCTTGTTTTATGTATGTTAGTAATTGTATTCTGATGTTCTCTGTTGAGATCTTTCCTTGTATCTGTGTGTTTTCTAAAGCATTCTGTTTAAAGTTCAAAGAACATCCACACTGACAGTATTTCTCTTGTTTCAAGTTTTTGATTACAGGTGGGAATCTAGAAGATAGTAAAGATGCATTGCAGCTGGCCCAGACAAATGGTATTTTCACTTTAAATTTACAATGTCGGTCAAAAATATAACCTCTGCTCTCAGAATTGAGTTCAAGAGGACCTGCCTCAGAGGTGTTTACAGACTCTCAGATTAAAATGAGAAATTACATTTGCAGTGGGATGAATGCATTGTGTATGAGTTTGTGTGTTGCTCTTTAGATCCCTGATGCTGGAAGGAATCACTCTTTTCCTGCATGTTTTATTTCTAAATAAAAACAGAAATTATAGAAAATTTCTGGAATAAAAATATTGATACAAGTTTCTGTTCTAGAAATAAGATAAAGTGCTTACATGTTGTGAAATATAGGGGATTTGTTGGCTTTTTGTTTGTTTTTTAATCATCAGTCTGTTATGACCAGCTTGATCAAGAGAGGTATCTTTCTTTTGATCATTCCTCTGGCTTTTCCTTTCTTTCTGTGAAAGGAGAATGGCTCTTCTTTTTTCTTTAGGCAGATTTCATTCCACTAATTACTTAAATATGTATTTGAACTAAAACACATGATAAAGTACTGTTACTAACAGAAAGATAAAGTAATTTTGGTTTGAATGAACTCAAGGAGATAATTTGGTCCAAGCCAGTCCACATCCCCAGTTCCCATCAGGAAGGCAGGACTGGCTTGAACATTAGGGCCAGTTGCTCAGGGCCTTACCTGTTTTTTCCCTTCCCCAGTGCTTTTACACTTAGCAGAAATGTTGGTATTGGTATGGTAATCTAGATCAGATACTTGGGTAAATCAGGAGATGTGAGCTCTGAAATTCTCTAACAGCTTATGCAGGGGACACAAGGGAAATGCTCTCTGCATTCTTACAGCTGGGATAAGCTGATGCATTTTGAACAAGATGTATTTCTAAATATCTCAAGAGGTCTCATCCAGTCTCAACAATTATATGATTTATTGGGGGCTGCTCCACCAGAACAGTTCAGCTCTAAGCTGCACTTTTGGAGTACACCAAATAATGTGTACTAAAAGAAGACATGTGCACATACCCCCACTGGAGATACTGTCTGACATTTTTAAGACAGAAAATGTCTGTCTAATGAAATTATCACTAAAATATGGTCAAAGGGAGTTTTCTTTTAAAATTGTGACCAATAAAAAAATCTCCAGAGGTGATGTTGTCTATACCTTAAATAAATTTTCTTTTTTGTTTTTTTTTTTCCTTAAAACCTCCTAATACTCTCTTGCTTTAGACATGTTTTTCAGTACAGTCGGCTGTCATCCTACTCGCTGTGGAGAATTTGAGCAGAGTAGCCCTGAACAGTATTTATCTGAATTAAAAAATCTGATTGAAAAAAACAGGACAAAGGTAGTAGCAGTTGGAGAATGTGGCTTAGGTAAGTGTTCTCTTACTACTTCAATATTTATTTTTTCTAGACATATCCTAAAAGAAATCCTAAAATAATAAATGGGGTTTTTGTTCTTTGTGTTTGTAGATTTCGATAGATTAGAATTTTGCCCAAAGGACATCCAACTCAAGTAAGAAACTTTTGATGACTGTGAATTGACTTGTAGCAATTTACAGTAGTGTTTTCTATCTTGTGTTCTGCCATGTAACTTACTATCACATCTAGTCCTGAAATTTGTAAGGTTGGGCCCAGAGCTTTTTGGCAGAAATGGGAATTTAAAGAAATATGCCTACATTCAAATAGTGCAGTGTGCTTGTTGACATATGCCAACATGTCTTTTTCTGTAAAATAGACCAGAAATTGTGGATTTCTGGGTGTGACAGATGTTAATTCTTGCTAATAGTAAGAGCTCTAAGGGAATTATGGGGAAAAACCCTCATAAATGTAGTGTGTGAAAGAGTTGGGTTGTTGAGTGAAAGGCATGAGGAAAGGAGCAGAACTATCAAAAGCAGGTAGTGGGTAAAGAAGAGCTTTTAGTAAGGAAGGTGTTAGCTGGGAGCCAATAATGGGGCGCTGACAGTAAAGGTTGTCTCAGGAGGTGCAGCATAGATGCTGAATGGAAGGAAGCTACCACAGCCCCTACAATCAGCCTGTATTCTTCATTTGAGAACTTCTCTCTGCAGAGGGAACTGATTGAAAGATATAGGTGATAAATTCACATGAGTGATTAATGAATTACATTTGCATGTTACTGTTTTGAGTAATTTAGTCACTGGGGGGCAGTGGTTGGTTTTGTTTTTTCTCATTGCTGCATATTAGCAGTAGGAGGATTCTTCATAATGCTACAGACCTACAGTGAAATACTCAGCAAAGGGGACAGGACTTTTTGTCCTGGCAGAATTCAGTGTATGTGAAGTTCAGCAAAGCACACCTTAGAGTAAAATCTGTTTCTTTTCTGTGGCAAACTAAAATACTGATGGAGTATCAGATTTTAGCATCCTTAACTGCCTTGATGTTAGAGAAAATATATATGTCTGATTTCTTTGTCCAATGTACTGCAGCTGAAGAGCAGCTAATTGGGTGCACTGAAATTGAGTTGTAAAGAAAGAGATGACAGGCTGATCAGTGGACCAAGCAGAGGAAGGCAGAGTGAAATACATGGGGACAGTTCACTGGTTTGCAGCTGCTCAGAAGTTCAGGTGCAGCAGTCACAGGGAGCGGTGGCACGCAGCTGCACACTTTCCCCACAGAGGAGCAGTAGGTTTGTTTCCCAGCAAATATCAGAGCATGACCTCTGTTTCATTTAGTACTTAATCAACATTTTTCTGGCTAGTTATGCTGTGTTTTCTTTTGTATAATTTTCACCTGTACATTATTTTTGATGCTTTTTTTCAGTTTAAAAGTTAATAAGAATCTAATAAAGATGAAATTTCTTTGCTGTAGTGTTCCTAAGAACTTTTTATTTCAGAAATCTTCCCATTCTCAGAACTTTTCCAGCAGAAAGTGATGATTTGAATGGTAGTAAGATGAAGGTACTGCCTTCATATTAAAGTGAAAGATGTGTTATAAATGCCCTGGTAAGCATATAGAAGTTTGACATCTGCCGTACTACTGTGAGGGGTCTGTATAATCACAATATCACATGCACCATTACTCAAATTAAATCAGAAGTGTTTGTCTGGAGATCTGCCTCAGCAAGGTCAGTTTGCTTTAGCTCCTTTAGTGTCTTGATCCTGTAGCATTTGAACGTGATGGTCAAAACTAAGCTTGCTCAAAGGAACAGGTTGTTCCTTAAGCACTGGAACTCATCATGGTTAGTTTCCTACTGAGTTATTTTATTATCATTCCAGTCACTGTATGTCTGGTTTCTTCATGCTTTTCCGGGGGTTGGGCTTTAAAATTTTTTTTTAATTATTATTTTTGTCTCTTCAATAACTGCCCCATCCACCTCCCCTTTCAACATGAGTTGGGCTTTGTTGTTGCTAGGAATGGAAAAAGCTTGAGTTACATTTCCATTTGCAGGGACACTAAACTTTGTACTTTCAAGGGCTCTATCATTCTCCAAATTAGATGGAAATTGGCCAGTAGGTTACTTAGAGAGCTTACTTGCAGTTCTGTCTCTAAAACCTCTTTCCCATATGAAACAAGTATTCTGTTAAAAGAAAACTGACACCAAAAATCAAACAATTGTAGCTATTTAACCACAAGAGCAATCATGAATTGCAATTAATTTTATTTAGTCAAACAAGCTAAACTAAGCATGATATCTAGACAAAGAAGATTCAAAGTAGGTGTAATGCATTGTCATGAATTTTCATGTCAGTTTTCAAGGTTACAGCTAATTTGTTTAACCTCTTTTATCTCAAAGATTTGCACTGATTAACAGGGAAGGTAACTTTGATCTGAGAAATATCAATTTGTAATATACAGAAAACAGTGACAATGACATTAAATTAAATGACCAATTGCACATTAGTTTAGGATCGGTTTTTTTGGTTGGTTTTTTTAGGAAAATGTAAATCAAACTAATGGTTTGCTGCCACTTACCCCTGATTGATAAGTGACTGATACACAGCAGCATACACAGATCACTCAAGTTTCCCTTTGAAATGGCTGTGATAACTGGTGGTGGGAATTTCCCAGTGCCTTGGACTGTTTTAACAGCAACACCTCAAGAAATCCAGTATGTGCCTGGAGCCCCAGCCTGCTGGGATGGGCAGTGTTGTTCTCCTGCTTCACCCAAGTAACATCATCTTTCAAATGGCATGAGGACACTGAGTCACCCGTGCACTGCTGGCCTTCTGCCATGCTCAAGTTCCCCTGCTGTGTTCCTGAGCGTGGGTGGTTTCCCTGCCTGGGTGGAGCAGGGCAGCAGAGATGTGGGATGGTAATTGCAGAGCTCCTGCTAATGACAAGCACAGGTTAGTTCAGTGCTGAGTAGTTTCCTTTGGCAATTGCATTGGGGAACCTGGCTGCCTCCTTACCTTCCTTCTGCCAACATTCCAGTGTCTCTTCACAGGGTGGGGCTTCCCTGTTACCCCCCCATCAAGAGCAGCTCTGAGGAGTACAGAGTTGGAGAGGAATAAAAAGGAGTGAAAAGGAAAGGATGCAGAAACACAGAGGAAGGGAGGGAAAACAGGTAAAGACAATAGGCAGAAGTATGGTGTCTAATCTGATATTTGTTCCACCCCAAGAGAGTGGATTGTTGCTCACAGGTCAGCAGCTCTGATGCACTTTGGCCACTGGAGGCTGGAGAAGCCTGCACAGTGCCCCCCTGCTCACCCTCATTGTGTTTATGAGTGCTTCTTGAAATAGTGGCCTCTGTCATCCTCAGTCTCCCATTCCTGACATTTCAGAACTTTGTGGAAAGAACAGTCAGTTCCTCTTCAATGAAAAATAAATAAATAAAAATGAACTCCAGCACCCACACTACACCAGAGTATATGCTCAGCATGTATACATACATACATTCTGCAGTACTGAGGCTCTTGGCCACTTACCTGTCTTCAAGCATAGATCACAGCTGTGGCAATACACATAGGAAAGAGGTTCTTTTAAATCCTTGCACAAATAAGAACTTTTGCATGGCAAATCCATTAATTCTGTCTTTAGCGCTGGAGGACAGAAGCTTGGGTAAAATTTTTTTACTGTCTTTATTTGTTATTGCACTCAGTTTCTCTTTAAAGGTGAATTTTATTTTACAGGTATTTTGAAAAACAATTTGACTTGTCAGAGCAGATTCAGCTGCCCATGTTTCTGCACTGTAGAAACTCACATGCTGAATTTTTAGGTGGGTTTTGTTTGAGAATTTCATATTAAGAGCAAATTCTGAATATAAAAATCTTCTATATTCATCTGTTATAAAGCTGTTTTATATTTTTATTTCATTTCCTAGACATAATGAGAAGAAACAGAGATAGAATAGTAGGAGGGGTGGTAAGTATGGACTTCAGTGTAGCATTTATTTTTCCATGCATGTGTGTGAATATTGTTGCTTAATACGCAATTTCGTGTTTGTCATAGAATCTGTGTAGGCTTCCTGTTACATCATTTAAGCTGTTATTAATTAGTAAATTTTCCAGTCCCTTTTGCTATTTTTATTTTCATTGCTTATTCAACAGGATTTTTGCAAGGTAAGAAGATAGGCTGAGAAAAAGCTCTGCAGCTGATGTGAACAGTTTTTCTTGGCCTGCCAGCAGGACAGTCTGAGCACCTCATAATTGACATTGGCCCTTTCCCAACTCCTCAGTGTCTGTAACTGCAGTGCATTCAGACCACAGATCATTTAGATGCTTGTTCCCAGTGGAAGCCATAACCTCAGACATTTGCTTCTGACGTTGGACATAGTTTTCAAATTAGATCCAGATGGAACTTTTGATTACTTTATGTCTTTAGATATTCAGATCACGTTTTTTAATTCAAGTCTAACAGGAAAAGCTTTGGGTGAAATGGGAAGTCCAGCAATGCTTTCTCAGGTTTCCATTATGACTGAATTTTTCAAAAGTAATAAATGCTCGTGATTCTGGCATGACACCGCACCTCCTACAAGAATATTGCAGTCCCCAGGTTTGTCCTTTGTTTCCACAAAACCCTTCCCCACACTCAGTGCTTTGCATGTGTAATGAAGTCTCTCCTTCCTTCCTCCCTTTCTTTTTGCCTGCACAGCCAGGAAAGAGGGGAGAAACGAGCAGGCATCTTCTTCAACTGCCTGTCCCTGTCACAGCACAGGGAAACAGAGCAGTCTCTTTGCTCCACTTAGGCTGAGAAGATGCAGTTCCCAGCTGCATTACGCTGTGTAACTTGTGACCCTCCACTTTCCTCTCTGGAATGACCAATGGACTGTCTTGCTAGTTCCAGTGGACTAGCTGACACCTCTGGAGAACAGAATGCTGCTCTTATGGTGGCCCTGACAGTGCCTTGAAGGGAATACTGAGGAAAGAATCTAAAAATTCAGCATGCACGGGATTACTTCCTGAGTATGATCTCCCAGTTACAGGGAGTTCCAGGGCCAAAAGAGTATCACTGGATAGGCCTTTATACACATCTCTATCACTGTTTAAGTGTAGTAACCACTTCTAGTGCAGCATTCAGATCACTTCAGCCTGAACTTTGCTCAAATTCAGAATCAACTGAGCCATGTCCCATCTTGATGTTTGTAATGATGTGTAATGCATACTGCTGAAGATATTTGATGCTAATAAAAGGTAATACATACTTTTGAATGACTGGAGTTTTAATAGAAGTACATTAGTATTTTTATATGTCTGTGTATCTATTTTTATATGTTCTAGGTACATTCTTTTGATGGCACAAAGGAACAAGCAGCAGCTCTAATAGATTTGGATCTTTATATCGGAATAAATGGCTGGTAAGTTCTTTACAAGAAATACAACTGCTTTAAAATGGCAGCTGTAGTGAACTCATTGCTTTGTTTTAAACAGTGAGGTCAAGTTTTCAAAGCTCACTAGACCCTTAATCATCTGACAGATTTAGAATTGCTCACATTAGTCTGTTAGCCATCAAAGCTCTTGCTGTGCAGCTCAGTGAGCTAATCCACGTCCACTCTACTACCTTCAGGACAGTCCTTGTTTGTAATTAAATAAGGTTGTTGAACATGGGAAGATTGCTTCTGAGGAGCATTTAAAAAACAGCCTGACTTTAAGGTGCCTGTCAAATGCTGGAGTAATGCAAATGTAACGTGAGTGCCTCATCTCCTGGTTATGCAGTCTGGATTCTCAGCAGTCACCTGGCCAAATGCCAGCCAGCACCACTTTGTAAGGCACAGAGGCTGTCACAGGCAAGCAAGGGCAGCCAAAGGGGTTCTGCAGCTTACTGGGGTGAGATGGCTTCTCCACTAACTCTAAATTTGCTGTTTTCTGCACAGTTTTAGTTTACAGGCAGTATTGTTAAAAAAGGAAGCAAATTTCATTAATGAACAAAATTATTTAGGGAGCTGTCTTTGCCACAAAACACTGTAATAGGCACAGTAATTACTTTAATATGCTTTTTATGGGTTTTTTTAACCAAACTCTAAATTTTCTAGTTCACTGAAAACAGAAGCCAACCTGGAAACACTGAAATCAATTCCTAGTGAACGATTAATGATAGAGACTGGTAAGATTTTGTATCTTGGTCAGTTTGTGACAATGGGCAATGAGATATACTGGTGTAGCAATCATAAAGCAGAATCAAGACCTAAAGAATTCAGAACACTGGCTGTTTTCTTTACTTGAGAAAGCAGTTTACAGAACTACTCCTTTCCAGCCTTCTGCTGGAAGGAATAAGCTGCTGTGTCAGTTCCTGACGTTGCAGGGGAAGATGAAAAGGACAAATTGACAATTTGGATTTTTAAATGTACCAGAATCCTGCTTAAGTATATTTTAAAATGTAGCTTGCTGGAGATGTGCCAGGCATAGGGCAATGGCTATGCAGTAATGGCATTTGGAAAGAACTGCTCTTTAAGTGGAATAGGTGGAAGAATGCTTGAATTCCCCTCTTAGCCCACTGAGCAGTCATTTTAAGGGACTGATTAGGGATGTCGTGTTCTCTTTTTTCATGTTCAGTTATCAATAACTGACAGTACAAATACAGTATTTATTTTAATTTCTCACTCTTGAGAAAGGAAAATGCAAACTGCTAAATCCTTAAATGTATTTGCAATGTAGCAATGTATTTGAAGTACAGACCTGTTATACAGGAAGTTTCTGTGGAATGCATGCAATGTATCTGGCTCTCTTTATCATGTCAGAGGAAATTAGTGTTATGTATTATTATTGCTGATCTTTTCAAGTGTAAAATCCTGAAGATAGTCATATAAAAATCCAGGATGTTAAATTGCTCCTAAATTTCCTTTTGAGCTGGAGGTCGTTGCTGGAAGGAGATTGCAGGAGCTTTTGTCTGTAGAAGTAGTCAATCAAACTATCTCATGCTATTCTGAAACAATTGCACTCCTAATTCTTTCATTCAAATTAAACTAGATGCACCTTGGTGTGGAGTGAAAAATACTCATGCTGGATCAAAATACATTAAAACTACATTTCCTACAAAAAAGAAATGGGAAAAAGGGCACTGCTTGAAGGACAGAAATGAACCCTGCCATATAATGTAAGTGTACCACTGCACTCTTACTTTAAATTCTTCAACTCTGATGTGAAAAAAAATAGAAAAATCCCAGTTCACTAGTAATGTAGAAAATATAAATTAATTCTAAATATACTGAACCTTGTGCAAGGTTTTGCTTTATAAGCTGTGGAAAAAATTAGAAATCCTAATTTTCCTACTTCGGCTATTCTGGATGTACAGTGCTCCAGTACCATTTTTATTTTTTCACTTGATGCAGTGTAGAAGAGGTTAAACCCTCTGAAGTAACCTGACTTGGATATTCATTGCACTCAGTTTTTGTTCAAGTAATTTTAAAAACTGATCCAGCCCTGGGGATCAGGGGACAGTCCCACAGGTGGGACAGTGCTGAGGCACCAGCAGTGCCTGTGACACTGCTGCTGTCACAGGCCTGTGACACGAACTGCCACAACATGCATTTTGTCAGGGATGTTTCTTACTTCTGCTGTTGTGCTTCAAAGAATCCTGTGAAATTTAGATATGAATGACAGCAGCCAAGATACAGAGTAGTGAAAGAAAACTCCAGGGGCTTATGAACAGAATTGGTAAGCACAGACACTGTTTTCTGCCTCCTTTCCACACAGTTCCTCACAGAAGTGTGAAAAACAGGAAAATTTGTAATTGTTTTAGTGAAATGTTTAGCTATCTGCATTAAATACTATTAAATAGATGAAATACTATATTTTCAGAATTCCCTGTCTAGATTTTGAAATACTGCTCAGGATAATACTAAAGATCCAGGTATGCAGTTAAGGTGTCTAAACAAGAATTTGAGAAGTGAAGGGAAATCTGATGCTTTTCGAGACATGAAGGAACTTGGAAAACCACTGATGATGTAAAAGCACAGTTTAAGCTTACATGGTGACATCTCCTAGTGTTCAGATATAATCAATGCAATTAGGTCAATTGTAATATTTGTTAATTTTTGTTTTTAATTTTAAAAGTGAAGAGGACACATTAGCACAGAAGGGTTACTTCAGTATTTTAAGACTTTCTAGGGTCAGTCCATGATTTTGGAGTTGTGGAAGAGATCAATAGAAAACACTCTTCTGATCACAAGTGAAGGGCCTCCACTGTTACTATTTCAACCAGCCCATATGTCAACGACACCCCCCACATATTTGTCTGCTGCCTTACTTGTAGTTTACAGAAATGTTTCAGAAACCCCCAAACTCGAAATGCACAGTGTGTTCTGCATAGATGCAGAGTGCACAAATGCACTCAAGATTATTACACAAATGCTGTGCTTTGGCTTTTGCCTTCTTTTATGAAAAAAATACTGTTTGGCTCAACACAATAATGTTCATTATAAGCAATTGAATTTAAAGAACTTTTTAAACCTTAAGAAAAATGAAGAATGGTAACTGATAATTGGTATTTTGTGACTTCTCAAGTAGCAAAATCTGGTGTGAGGGAATGTTACTCAGTCCACAAAGCGTCTTTAATATTTCAGGTATATATACAATTTAATACAGCTCAGTTGGCAGGAGGAAATTACCATTTGTCTGCTTTTGGTAGTGCTTTTTGGACACCTTTCAGTTTTGATAGCGATATTTCTGCTTCATATATATATATTTAGAACTACTCCCCTTGGAAGCTAATTTTTAAAAAGTTTAGCCACAAGAGACTTGTCTTTTCTCCTTCTGCAGTTTCACATACACAGTGTTACAGTAACTTACAGTTTTCTACTGCATCCAGGTGAGGAGAGATAAGTAAACCCTAAGTCTTCTTGGGTGAAATTCTTTGATACTTGTTACTTATTTCTGTGTAGGCCCGATCTCACTCAATCTCACTGCTAATTCTGCATCTAGAAAAATATTTTCAATAATGTAATTATTAGGAGCAACTTCTCCTATGCTGTCTTTCAAAAAAAGTTTAGCTATTGCCTCAGCTTAGAGGCAGAATCCAAAGCCCACCAAACCTTATTACCAAGCTTAAGTTTCTTACTTTTCAAATTGGAGTTTAAAGGCTTTTTGCTGCTACTGGAAAAAATCAAAGTATGACACATCTCTGGAAGGGTACAGAATATTACTTTTTTTTTTTTTTTTTTTAAGAATGACTGATACAAAATCAAGAAAGCAATTGCAGAGAAAAGATTGTGGCTTGGTTTTAATCATGTTCATCCCATTTCTTTTGCCTCCTCTTCCTGGCTTATATCGAGGCCCTGAGCCTTTTGAAATTGCTCATTTAATATTTACTGCAAATACCTGGGCACATTAATCACAACTAAGCTAAAGAATGGGGAAGTAGGAGTAAGTTACTTTGGCAGCACTGTGCTCTGATAAAGCTGTGTCTGGAATTTAAGATTTCCCATAGACCAGTCTATTCATAGTGCAGCTTTAGCCTTGACAGGCTAATGAATTTTTGTTTGAAAAATGAAGATCATTGATAAAGACACCCACAAAATGACACTTCCTTCAAAACAGAGAGCTGTTTAATTACCTCCAAACAAGAGTCAAAAGACCAAAGATGAGTCTGTACCAGTAAGCAAACCAGTGTTCAGTGTAAAGAAAATGGCAGTTAGTAACTTAAGAGTGAAGCTATTTGCATATCTGAGCACCCTGCCCTATTGCTCTTAGTGTAGGTTTTTATTCCAGCTTAATCTCAGTGAGTTGTACATACACATGCAGCAATCTGAAGTACATTCTGAAGTACTGGGTTTCAGTCTTCTAATATAAATCTTTCTTTTTTAGTCAAATACTGGAAATAATGGCGGCAGTAAGAGAAGATGACCCACTTGAGTTGGCCAATACTCTATATAACAACACCATTAAAGTCTTCTTTCCAAATATGTAAAATTGTTTTTCTTACATTTATTCAGCATAACTTCAGTAAAGATATTGCAAAAATTTAAAAATCATCATTCCTGCAAGTTCTAATCAATGGAAGCCAATCTGTAGTGGGTTTGGGGTTTATGGTACAAGATTAAAGCTGCTTTTGAAAAGGTGGTCTGCATTTGTGCAGTTTCTCAGCCCTGCTCCCCTTTCGTCAAGATTCAGGATTGACTTCAAGGCCAGGCCATGCCTGTAACTCCAGCTAGCAGTGGAGGCACAGGCTGAGCACCAGGCTGCTGCATTCACATGTGAAGCACTTCAAGCCTCTGCTGGCAGTTCAGGAGGGTCAGACACGTCCATGGCATGCGCTTTGCTGCTGCACCAGAAAGCTGAGCAGTGTCACCTTTTGTTCCACATATGCAAATGCTATAGCATTAAGTCTACCAACCTAAATTTTTAATTTTTTTTTTTAAAACACAATTCACTAGTTTTTTTGCAATAAAGCTCTGCTAATACTGAATTTTAAGTAAAGCTGCTTTGGCTCAGGCTTTCATTTTCTGAGTTGACCGGCTGAACAGTCTATTTTCACCAGTATTTTTCATTTGCATCCAGAAGACATTGATTGGGGATTACTGGTATACAGTCTTTGGCACAGCATTATCACTACCTCAATTAAAGAGTGTTTTTGCCAACCATCTTAAAAACGTGAAAACATTTTATTCCATGTACAATAATGTACATAATTTTAAGGTGGTCATGAAAGAGACCAGCAAAAATTAGAGGTATATTTACAGTAGCACACACCACAGTAAACAACCACCATTCACAGACTCAACATTGAGATACTGCTGTTGTGCTTAAGTACAATAACTACAAAGTGATACTTTTATTCTGTTGGAGTCAATCTTGAACAAATACCTCACGGCTTAGTAAAGAACATCCTAATCACCAAGAGAGTTAGAGTCAACATTGAGAGTCTCATTCAAGTGCTGTGCCACACAGTCGCCATCTTCCTCATCACTATCAGAACTGTCATTATCTTCATTTAATTCATTTTCAGCATCAGCAGCTTCTTCTGCAACCCGTACAGGATTTTCATTTGGTGCAACAAACCCGTTGTTGTTAGAGATATTGGCATTTTCTTTGTCCTCAATATACACTTTCTGATGGCACATTGGGCACGTGTCCTGAATGTACAGCCACTTCCGAAGACAAAGTGCGTGGAAATAATGGTTGCACGGAGTAATGCGCGCAGAGGTGGTGAACTCGTGGTAGCAGATTGCACAGACGTCATCAATTTCCTGTAACCGAGCTCCTTTCACCTCTGGAAGCGAGTTGATTTTCTTCACAGCAGTGCGGCGGTTTATAAAAGTCTTCCAGCCATTCTTGGCTTGCAGGTAGATGTTGAAGTACGCGTGCAGACACATCATGCAAGCACGAATCTTGCTTCCCGATTCAAAAACCATCGTGTAAGCTCCATTTCCAAACATGATTACTCCAAATATAAACTCAATAATATTGCCAGTTGAGCGAACATAATAGACATAATCATCAAGTTTTTCCCATAGCACATTATAGTAGCCATCAATCATAAACAATATATAAACAGTGATAGAAACTATTACTTTTAGGCAAAGCTCTACACAGAACGCTGTGACTGCAAAAAGCCAAGTATTTAGTGCATAGTGGTGCCAGAGGATGTAACTGAGCAGAACTGGAAGAATGAAAAGGCAAGCGGAGACAAACAGTACAGGAAAGTGTCTGCGGAACGATGACACGTGAGAGGCACTGAGAGACATCAGCACAGGGTCTGTCATTCCATGGATAAAATGCAGGACTGCGGTCAACAAAAGGCACATGTTTCGACTCAGGCGAACTAATCGTTCCTCTGGTTTCAGCCCACTTAATCCAGTTTGCAGAGCCAAAATGAAAAACAAGACGGGGGCTACAAACCCAAGCCTTTTGTCATCCTCATCAGTTGATCCAATGAAGGCCAGGATACCAAGTCCCAAATAATGCGCTATTGAGGAAATGACGGCACTCATGCCCAATACAGTTAAAGTAGAGTCACACCCACTTATGATCAGGCTGCAGATCAGTTCCCAACAGTTATCCCATGATATCAAGAAGAATTTTTCTTCTGTGTTGTTTTCAGCCATCTTTACTACATAAGTTAATACCACAGCTTGTGCTGTAAGTCTTGTTAGCCAAAAGACACGGAGTACAGCTGGAAACCGAATCCTTTTCCATGTGTCTTCCATCAATAGCTGTAATCCATAAATACGATACATGTGCCTCACCAGCAGATAAACGTATCGTACCGAATAATAGAACCACTTAATTTTTGTAGCTAAAATGGCTGTGGTATTTAGTGTCAGAACTAGGCCTGAAATAAAAACAAGTACTTGCCGGACATTTAAAGGTAATTCAACAACCAAGCCAATTACAGGAATCAGTATATCCAGGATGATGAGTTGAGAGTATATGGACTGCATGTTTAGCAAGGTAACATATCCAATTCCAAAGGTAAGCTGAAGGATGGAAAGTGCCATCCATAGCGAAGGTCCTTTATGTGGGAAAATCTGAATTCCGAATGCAGCTGTGTTGTAGGCACTGTAGAAGTTTATGTGCAAAGCAGCATAGTAATTCACCAACACTGAAGTTGCAGCCAGCAGAAACGCTGAGGCGATCATGTAGAACTTGAAAAGTGCTCGCTGTTGTAAGACCAGAACAACGCTGGATACAAAGACACCTAAAACCAGATTGAAATCATTTAGTTCTCAGTAGAAGTTCAACAACAGATTTTAACCAACTAGCTCTGGAGCTACATTTATGTAATGTATCACTTCCCCATTAGTCACGTGTAACTTTCCATTACCAGTGGTGCCCTTTTCAGAGAACAGGCAAGAGGACCAGTTAATCTCTGCATTTAACATCTGTGCACTACAGCAGTGATGCAAAGCCACTGCAAGCCCTAAATCACAATTACTATGAAGTTTGTTGCAGTTTTAGACTAGAATAGTGAAAACTCCCAGCCTTTCAGCCTTAGTCCTGAAATCCAAGGGTAGACAAGTTCTAAAAATAAACCAAAAAAACTCCAACAGATAAAGCATCACCTTTATAAGGAAAACTCATAAAAAAAATGAGTAAGGTTTACTAAGTCCCCTAATTCACTTGAGCAAGGCACTCAACTACAGCTGTCTAAGTTGGAGTACTGAAGATAAGTAACCAAAACCCTTTAGTTAAACTCTTTAATGGGAAATAGTGAAAAATTGCTGTACTTTGCTGTAGGGAAGGCACTTCCATTTCCTTTCAGTTTGCTTTTATTTCTGGTGAGTGGTGACAAAGGTCACATGAGGAACACCTTCCACAGTATATAGCTTTTGTGCACAGAATCCAAAACTGCACCAATTGCCTCTTTGCCAATGCCAGAACAAACTTGTCTGTCTTGTTATAAGCCAGACTTAGGCCTAGAAATTCCTGTTTGCTAACCTCTCCCTCATACTGACCACGACCACATCTTGACCATGCCTGGGAAGTCTGCACCTTCCTATGAGAAATCCCATCAGAGCAATTGCAGCTTTGGGAGTTTGGGGTTACATGTCCCTGTAGTAAACTTCTGTAGTGTAATTTATGAATTCCATCACTGTGCACCACATAGGTGAGAGCTCTGCCCTAAGAGGTGTTAAATTAAAAAGCACTTAGCACTAGATAAATTTCCTTAAACAGTTTCTTTTTCAGGAAACACACTGCCTTTGTTTTGGACTTCTCAATCAGCTTCCACCCTATGTAATTGCTTTCTCATCCAAACCAGTTTGGAGAGATTTCTATCTCTACAACTTATATTTGATTCTAAGTTGCTTTCAATCTCTGCATTAAAAGCAATGAAATTAAGAGTAATCCTCTTTCTGCTGGAGGGCAGCATCGGTCTTCTCTGACAGTTTAGGCTGTTCTAAATCCACCATTAACAAGTGTTTAAAAAAAATTAAGCCATAGCCTCTTGATCAAGAAAATAAAATCTTTGAAATAGCATTTGATTAAAAAAAAAAACAAACAAAAAAAAAAACAACAACCAAACACACAAAAATATACAAAAAAACCTCAAACCACCTTCAGATCCTGGAGGATTGAGAAGAAGGGAGAGGACCAACATGAATCAACTGCAAAAGGCAGGCTACAAATAAAGTTATGAATTTGCCTGAACAATATTCCTTGCCAGTAGCACTGGCTGATATTAATACATTCTCCTTAATCAATCATTAACCTGGTAACTGTGTGAAGTGGACTGAGGAAAAGCCTCTATCAGTTTTCAGAAAGCCCCTTGCATCGTAGCTCAGTTCTTCCAGGAAAAGCTGAATATTGGTTCCATGCAGCACTTTCTACAAAAGACGCTTGACAGCTACCTTGTCATTTTAACCACCACAAACATCTTTAGGAAAGCCAATACTGCTGACAAGTTTGTAGCCTTTGTCTTTTCTCAGGAGTCACAGAAAAGGCTCACATGCCTGTGCAAGGTCATTATTTATGTAATTCTGATCATTTGAGCCAAAGGAGATGCATTTTGCAGTAAGCAGGCTGCTCTGAAACACGCCTTAACAAAACCTATTTTTGTGCCTTGCAGTGGCAGTAACAGGCCTGTATTTAGATACTGCAGGTCATCCTAAAACACTGACGTTTCACATGCAAGACACATCTCTAAAAACAGTACAACAGTGAGTCAATAGAGCTTGTCCTACTGGTTCCTCTGAAGAGGCACTAACAAAAAGTACAGCATGTCTCTGTTAATCCATATAGGAAAAGTCAAGACTCACTGAAGGAAACTCAAAAGACCCTAAGAGGTAACAGATCTCAGAAGGGACAGTGAGCACTCCTTTCCCCCATCTCCATTTATGTCACTTGGTCCATCTCAACATGAGAAGACTTGCCCTGCCCTGTGCCCTTCAAAGCAGTAAGTCTTTTTCCATTTTCCCTCTGCTAGGAAATGCTGCAGTTCCTCCTTTGATAAGGTTTGTCTCTCTACTCATCTTTACTATTTCTACTTGTGCCACCCCATTGCCAACTGTCCCAGTATGGCCTCCAAACACAGCACTGAACCAAACCACGCTGTGCTTACTTTTAAAAACTTCTTTGTGTTACAATGAATGTCTCTGTCTCATTCTTTTTCCTTTAAATCCTGAAATTTGTCAGTATCTTTATAGCAGCCCAGCACTTAGGATTCAACTTTCAGTCATGTGCAGGGGACAATCACTTTTACACATCAGCACTTCGTTCATGTGGACCTGCCAAACTATTTTTCCCTAGCTCCAGTCATTCTGTTTACTTCCACATCTTTCTGCAGACTCAAGTGTTTATAGAACCCTTCTCAAAACTCAGTGTCCTCACTAAGAAGGGACTGCTGTCTGAGGTGACAGTCACACACTCCTGGAGGTGGTGGCTCTGCTGGAATTGAGATACTTAAACCCAGTGCAAAGATACAAAAGGTAAACATTGCATTGGGGACAAAGCAAGGTTAACCAAAAACAGGAAAGGAAACGTGCTCCAGCTGTGGAAGTTGGTTCTGTGCCATGTATAACTCTATTTACTTGTGTAGAGAGTGATGGAAGAATCAGACCAAGGAATCCTGCTGTAAAACTTTGTAACACCCACGCAGATCTCTATTAGCATTCCTGAAGAGCTGTACTCCCAGAATATTTCAGAACTGTTTAACATCACCTCCAAAAATCATCCATCTCTCCAGAGCTTCAATCTTTGTGTCTGGTGGACAGATTGCCCATTTATCCTCTGCTATTATGCTACAGGGAAAGTTTGGATCAGTACTTCAAAGTCTGCAAATGGTAAGTAAAAGGACATTTTCCCATTATTTAATACAGAATGATCCAAAATAACTATATCACTTTCCTAACAGCAGCAAAACCCCAACCCTGTAATCCTTAAATTCAGATGAGAAAAAAACATGCAAAAGCATTTTATTGTCTGAACCACATGGAAGGTGTTTAAGATCATCTTTAGGTGCCTACATTTTAATCTTCAATTTTGGAATGCCAAGAACCACAGATCCTTTCCTAAATGTTCGGGAGAAGTTTCTTGGCATAAAACATTTCCAAAGCTTTTTTGCAGAAGGCAAAAATTACCCACTTCTTGCCCAACCCCTTCCAGAAAAGTGCTCATATAAATGCAAACCTCAATCCCAATACCACACACTTAAGGGACATCACTGAACAACATATCCACCACTCATTTACACAGGTGGGATTAATTTTGATGCTCTTCTTACAGCATCTGGATCATATGATGAAGGGCTCCTAAAATTAAGTTGGTGAGGCACTGCAATGCAATTTTTTAAAAAAGGAATTATCACGCCTAGCAATTCCATAAGTGTTGAACAAAAGGTCAAGAAAATGGGAAGCAGGGGGGAAAGAACCCCTGCTCCCCATCCCAGACACATCATACTCATGGCACAGCAGGCACAGGAGGCAACTTAGGTCCTCCTCAGCATCGCTTCTCATGTGAGCATGGACTTCCCCTGGCACTCTTAACCAAAGCAATAATAATAAACATAAAGCATATAATAAATGTAAAAAATCAAAATAAAACACCTGCTGTGTTTTGTTACCTCCTTCCTTTGCTCTCCTCTCCTGCTGCCTTGCTATAGGTTATTGTTTACTTTTTCCCCCTCTGCTCCTCGACTTGTGTGATGCAGTCACACCACACTTCTCACTGTGCACATTTCCTTTAACCCTCTCTTCTCTGCTTCCTGCCCCAAAAGCTGTATTGCCTATTTCCTTCCTGTTTTTCTTCTACTATAAACGTCAAATAAAATCCATCTCTCTCGGGCCTGCAAAAAAAAACCCAAATAAAACCGAAACAATAACTTGATTTGTGTTCTCCTTTCTGCCTCAGGGTCGCCAGCTCCAAAACATGATCCGCAGCACGGTATCACCTGTACAGCAGCTCACTGAACGGGACTCCACCGAGCCGAGGCTGTGGAAGAACCCAAGCTAACGACATTGGAAACAGTATCACCTAGTTATACCACTGACTTTCATCCATCATGGGAAGAAAAAAACAAAAGCTTGAAAATAACCATTGGCAAGTTTCAAGAGGCTTCTCTTTCCTCTGGGAACCAAATTCCCGGCACTTCTGAACTGCTGTTTCCAAAATAAGGCTTTAACAGAGTATTTCAGGAAGACATCACGCTATCCAAAGGGTTTTTTAAAAAACCACATGAAAACCCTATACCCACTAAGTCACACGTCTTCCGCCCTCAAAGCCCCCAGAGCAGGAGGGGGGGTCACAGCCCCGAGCCCTCGCCGGATCCTTGCACCGCTACGGGAGCAGGAGGAGGCGGAAGGAGCCGGGGAGACAGACTGGGGGGGGTGAACGGGGCCCGGAGCGGGCACGAGGGGCCGAGGTGATGATCCAGCCCAGGCGGCCGAGCAGGGGCTCGGCGGTGGCAATAGGAGCCGGTGGGGACGGGAATCGGGGACGGGGGAAGGGGAGAGCCGGGCCGCGGCACTAGCAGCAGCAGCCAGGCGCGGGTGAGGGGCGGGGAGCAGCGGCGGCCGCGCCGTGCCCGCCGAGTGAGCGGGGCCGGCGGGGCACGGTCCGTGTCTCTCGGGAGGGGAAGAAGGGAAAGCGTCTCACCCAGCAGCCGCAGCAGCGCGCCCAGCAGCGCGGCGCTCACGGAGCCGCCCGGCAGCGGGGCCGAGTTGAAGATGGCGTCGATGAGGAACAGGCTCGGCACCCGCAGCGCGACCTCCAGCCCGGCCCGCAGCCGCGGGCCCAGCCGCAGCTGGGGCAGCCGCGGAGGGCCCGGGGCCGCCATGCCCTGCGCGGGGGGGCAGGCGGGCCGCCTCTCTCCGCCGCTGGAGGAGCGGAGGGGGCGGGAGCGAAGGAAGGGAGGGCTGAAGGGAGGGAGGGAGGGCGGCCGGGAGCCGCTACCGCCCCGCGCCCGCCGCCCGGCGCGCCCGGCTCGCCCGCGCCGCCACCTCCATGTTCCTGCGCGCGCCCGCGGCAGCGCCGCCCGCCGGCTCGGGGGCGGGGCCGCGCCGAGGGGGCGCATGCGCAGCCCCGCCCCCGGGACTGCCGGGGTCGGTTGGGTTGGGGAAGGGCACGGAGCGGCCGGGGCCGGGCCGTGACCTGCGCAGCGCCCTGAGGGCCGCCCCCGGGCTTTCCTCAAACACCTCCAGGGACCGTGACCCCACCGCTTCCCGGGGCAGCCCATTCTACCGTCTGAGCAGTCTTTCTCTGAAAAACTTCTGATGTCCAACCTACACCTCCTCTGGCGCAGCTTAAGGCCATTTTCTCTCATCCTATCGCTCCTTTCGTGGGACCCGCACCTGGCTACAGCCTCCTTTCAGGGAGTTCTAGAAAGCTCTAAGATCCCCCTTGCATCTCCTTTTCTCCACGCTGAACGCCCCCAGCAACCTCAGCTGCTCCTGGTGCTCCAGCCCCTTCCCCAGCTCTGCTGCCCCTCTCTGGACACACTCCAGCCCCTCAGTGTCCTTCTGGAACTGAGGGGCCCAGAACTGGCCCCAGCACTGGACACAGCGGCGGGGCTGTGACCGCAGCACGGAGTGCCAGAGGACAGTCACTGCCCGCTCCTGCCGGTCACGCTGTTCCTGATACAATCCCGGGTGCCGCTGGCCTCCCTGCCCGTGAGGGCACGCCCTGGCTCAAATGACGGCATGGCAGCGGGCCTGGTCGCATGAGCGCTTCGGCTCCTTGTGTCCCTAAAGTGCCCCTAAAGCCCAGCCTCATGGCAGGAATCCCCTGCTAGCCGTAAAGAGGCGGGTTCGTGCTGCAGCCCCTCGGGACGGGTCAGCCCCGCGTCCCCATCCCGCAGCGCTTCTCACGGCTGCTGCTTTGCCCCGCGCTGTCCGGGAATGTTGGAGCTCGGTACCGCCCAGGGCTGTCAGGGAGCTGTGCAGCCTGATGAAATGGGCTTTAATCAGAATTCCCATTTCTCTTGAGTGGGATGCACAAGACCTGTCCTAGCCAATGCATAACCATAGAGAAGGGTCGGAGGAAGAAAGGCATTTTCCTTTCAAATCCTCTCTCCTTCCTCATGCATTTTCACGGAAGCCACAGATTACAAGGGCAATTGGAAACTTCAAGCTGCCTTGATATTTCATCAAGAGCTGTAGTGATAGGACAAGGAGTAATGGATACGAATTAAAAGAGGAAAAATTTAGGGTAAACATAAAGAAGAAATTTTCCACTGTGAGGATGGTGAGACAGTGGAACAGGTTCCTCAGGGAGTTTGTGGCGTCCCCAACTCTGTCAGTGCTCAGAGCCAGGTTGGATGGGGCTCTGAGCAACCTGGTCTAAAGGTAGGTGTCCCTACCAGGTTGGGACTAGATGATCTTTAAGGTCCATTCCAACCCTTTAACCCTGTGATTGTACCATTTTTACTAAATAAAGAAATTATTACTAAATTGAAAGCAATGTGTAACAGTGTTAGCCCATCTGAAACTGGGACATTTCCCACCCCAGCCCTTGTGGGAATTAAAAGTTCCAGGACACAACTGAGATGAGCTTGTGAGCCTGTTGGCATCTGCCATGCTGCAATTTCCCAGCAGTGTCTGCCTGCTGCTTCACCTGCTGGGGCTCAGCCTTTGCATGAACCTCATTTGTCTATGGCTTAAGCCCTTGGAAGCCTTTCTATTGTTTCCAAAGGGGTTTGGATCAGACCACAACAGTATTGCACAGGAATTTTCCTAAGCAATGGCCCAGCTAACAAAGCCAGAAATGTTGCCAGATTGCTAAAGGATTGTATTACAAAATCCATGGACGTGGACAAAGTGCATGTTTTAATCACATACTGAGAGGCATTACTCTGACCTAGTAAGTCTCCCCACAGCAAATAATAGAGGTCAGGGTTTAAAATGTGAAAACGTTTGAAGATGGCTGAATCACAGTGATTCGGACTTGCCTGAATAATTTTGCTCCTCAACTAAGTATAAATCTGCTGAATGTAAATAACAGTATTTGATCTGAAATTAAAAACAATGTAAATCAAGCACATTAGAGTACTTGATAAATCCCAGTAATATATATGAAGATATTAATTTCAAGAAATGAACAACTCAAAGCGCTATTTATGGAAATGAAATTACCTGACCTCCCAAAGCCCTTTCAACTTCATTTAATTTAACCCTATTCTCATCTGTAAAGAGGATCTTAAATCTATTTTTGCAGTACAGGCTTCAGGATCAGAGGTGATGCTGTAAAACAATATTTATATTGCTTTAAGGACATGTGGATTAAATGGAACCCATTAAATGGATTTTCAGGTTTAAATACATGTATTTACTGACATATTTTACAGATGTTATTTGGGCATGTAAGTGCAGTCACGGATGTCTGCAAATTACTTTGTGCAAGAACTCTTCCAGGTTGTAAATATTCCAGAAATCTTAGTGTTAGTAAGGTGCATCACATCAAATGAGTATGTTTTACACAATTTTTTCAGAAAACTTATTTCTGTTAGGACTCCTACTTTTGATTTCAGTTCAATTAAAAAAAGGTAAATCTAAACTGGATTATCAGGCACATGGATGCAGGATGATGACATCTACTGGATATATTTCATTTTGCAATTTGCACCACCGCGCCTCAAATAGAATAATAAACCAAATTCAGTGTTGTTTCACAAGCACACCTCTGCTGAAATCACTTCAGTCATAGACACAAGTGCAGGAAAACCTGGCATATAATTTTGAGAGTTAAATGCAGTCTCAACTTCTTTGTATATTTGAGGGTTAAATACTCTTCCCAGTACATTTCTATTAATGCATCAAAAAAAGTTTCCTTGGTTGAGGAATTCTTCAATTTCTCATTCATAACTAACATACAAATTAAGAAGAAAGCTGCTTTATTTGTCTGTATAGATGAATTGTTAAGGGGAAATAGTGCTGGCTCAGGATGAAGGTTGTTCCCTGGAGTGTCACTGGGACAGGGTGTACCTGCCCTGGTTTGGTGTCAGGTGTCAGGCCCACACCCAGGACACAGCAGCACAAAAGAACAAGCCCTAGGGAGCTGTTTCATAATAAATAAGAACGTAATATTCAAAAATAGTTTCAGAATAACTTAATACACCTCATGTAAGAGGCTGAGTCAGACAGATGCAGATCAGTCTATTTCAATAACAAGTCACTGGAATTCTTTGATGTTCTTTATGGTATGTGGCAGAAGGTTGGGGTTTACTCTGTCATGTAAAAATGATTGTTGAGGTATTTTTGATAGTTTGGAGTGGTCAAAATTAATATGATTTTTTTACAAAAACTGTTAGCATTTTTTTCATCTGAGATTTTTAGAACAAGAGGAACTGCATAAATGCAAATTATCAGCTGTATAAGTCACATGCCTTGAATTAACTGGACATAAGAGAATTTTAATTATCTTCTGGAATGGTAGAACAGCCTATTTTCTATGTCAGTCTGCTGAGACCCTGCTTAGAGGCTGTGCCTATATAATATGACCAAATCTAAACCCACTTTTTAGCAAAACAACTTTAGATTTCTTGAAACTCCCCCATTTGCTTAAATGCTTTCATGATCCCTTTGAGCCAAAGGCTTTATTGGATTAATACAAGTGCTCACATTGGATAGTGAAAAATCACATGGTCTTACAAAAATCACATTTTGATAATTAAAAAGAATAAAAATGCAGGGAGGGTTTTAAGAGGCTTAGCTTTTTTTTTTTTTTTTTCCCTAATGACAAGATCCTGAAAAACTAAATGCACATAATACCTTTGCCTTGAAACACACTGTGTAAATTTAGCCTGATTCAGTAACAGTAATTTTTGTAAGAATGAAAACAGTTGTCTCCTAGGAAAAACAGTGCAAATGTGCATGTCAACTGTGTTTTAGTTTGCAATGTGTGTAGCAATCCATTAACTATTCCCAAATTTCATTTCTCCTTTCCAGAGACCTTTCACAGTGAATTCTCTGATATTGTATTGCATTCCTCGTATAAGAATAAAGCTCTGTACAATCTATCTTTCTTTTTGTTAAGTTTTTCATTATGATCACTAAGGATATCTGTATTTTGGACTGAAACAAAAACCAAAGGCTCATGAAGGGAACCTAATGTGGATTTTCTTCTCCTAAGATGATCTTCTTGCATTAAATAGAGTGATCTGCATTTTTAAAAAGCCAAATATCAATGTTTTATTAATGTGGGCTTTGGTGGACTGAGCTGCAGCTGTGCCTGGTGAGCAGCTCTGTGGCTCCTGCAGAGAACAGCCTGTGCCCCAGCTCTGCCTGGTGCTGTTGGTGTGAGCGCTGCTGGGACGGCAAAGTGCCTGCCCAGGCACGAAGATGCACAGCTCTCCTACATCTCTGGTGTTCAGGGTAGACAGACCTGCATAGAGGGCACTGCCAATGCAGTAATGGCAAAATATTGAAAGATGAGTGAACATATTGCTGCCTAAAATTCAATAGAAATTATTTACACTCATGTGAGTATTTCTAATATTTTTATTAACAACATCACTAGTCTTTACCCAGGAGCAGTTTATATCTGTGTCTTCTTCTGAAGAGAAAAAGGCAAACCAAAGTAATATTTTAAAAGCTGAGATAAAACCTGTAAATATAGTTATTGACCCAGGGATCTTCTGAACATATTAAGGATTTCCCTACAAAAATCCATGTGGTTAAGATTAGTTATTAAGTTTAGGTTTTACTCCTTCTCTACAGCTAAATGCCATGGGCTTAGATAGCATGTCTTAAAAGATGCTAACAAAGCAGAAAGAGATTTACTTATAGTTAGCATGTAGCAAACCAAATTGTAATAACTTGTTTGTGTGAAGGATTGATTTTGATTTCTTATCTGCACAATGTATGTAACATATGGCTTTGCAAATTTCTACAGAACAAAACTGTGCAGATAAAAGACCTTTGGCCTTTGCCTTCTGTGAAAATAAAAAGAGGCTAAGAGAACAACTCTATGAACAGTTGCTCATTGGCACACTTGTCTCATTTCCTAACTCTGACCAGCATTCTTAGCAAGGAGACAAGAGGGACACAAGGAATGTGTCTCAGGAGTGCAGCCCCCTTGCTGCGTGTCTCCTGCTCCAGCAGGGATGCTCTGGAGGACAGCGTGGGCCCTGCCCAGCCCCTGCCCGAGGCACCGTGCCCCGGCAGCGTTCCCCTCCGGCCTCCTCGGCTCCCCATCCCCTCTCGGCCAGGCTCTGGGAAATGCAGCCCTTTAGATTGCTCCTCCCAGATCCCTCCTGATCCTTGTTGGGTTGTTTTGTTTTCCAAGCACTACACGGAGAAATATCTGTCTTTCCTAAGTCTCCACACACACATTGCAGCTCTGCTACAGAGATTTACCTTCTTTCCCAGAGCTGCTGACTCTGTATTACAGGCCTGATTTGAAGATATAACTAAGCAAGCAGGAACCAAAAGAATGAAGATCCCTTTTTTTCTCATTTTTGCCATGTGTTCTTTTGTCTCCTGCCATTGTTTTCGAGTGTTTGAGTGCATCTTGCTTGAGAGAGGCAGTATTATGAGCTTGCCTGTTGCGTATCATCCCCTTTCTTAGTGGTTTTCCCAACTCCCTAATCCTGTTATTGATCCATAGAAAAAAACCAGCATGCTTTCCTACAAATTGCATACTCAGTAAAAGCAGGTCTAGAATGTTCAAGAAGTAAAATATTTTAAAAGTATCTCAGACCAGATGCTAGAAATTTTTCCTAGGAATTAATATTCATTATATTTCTAGTATTTCTGTATTTTAATATTAGTTTCTGTTCTGTAGCTGTTACTGACTATTACTTCTTGTAATGGAAGTTCAGTATCTATTTGTTCAAAGAAAAATGTATCTGCTAAAACAGCCAGGAAGCTGGAACACCCTGACAGCTGGTGCAGCACATTTTTTCAATTGCCAGACAGCAGCTCAGAAATGGTGTGCCTGAGAGGGAGGAATGGAAATGATTGTGTTATTGTGTGGAGCACATGGAAAAGCACATGCTGCCATCACAGCAGTTTTTCTGGCCTCAGCCATGCTTTGTGTTAGGCAGTTGTAAATGTAAGAAATAAAATGCAGCTCTTGTGTTAATTTTTAAACTCATTAATGAAAATTTTCCCTTTGAAGCAACAAATAAAGTAACAGCTGTACCTTGCACTATACATTGTTTTTTGCAGCTAAGGAGATTAATTATACATTACACTCAACATTTTTTCCCCTTACAAGGTGATGCATGGCTGTATGTGGGGAGTTTGTATCACTGAAATGCAAGATCTGCTTATTCTAATTCAGTATTTGCTCAGATATTTAGTAACAGCTGGAATGCAGTTATAGAACTGCTGATTTACAAAGTGAAATAACAGAGGGCAAGGCAAGTTCCTTTAGTGTGGAACTTGACATTCATTTTACTATTTGTGCTACTTGTTTTGTGGAAGACAGAAGTGGAGAGAATCAGGATTTTACTGGGAACTGGCCATGGCACAGCAGAAAATGTGGTCTTCCTGCAAACCCTGCCTTGCAGAGGAAATGTCATCTGTGATACTCCTGTCACCCTGAGCTGAGCCTGCCTGCCAGCCTTGCCTCTGCCTTGAGCTTCACGCTGCCATTCCCAGTCTCACTGAACTCCGCGGTCAGTACAGAGCTTTGGTGGAAAAAATCACAGTGGAAAACCTCTGCTCTCCTTTCTGAAGTCACACACAGGACAAGCCTGCCCCTAGTTCCCCTGTCCTCTGCCCACACAGCCCCAAACAGGAACTGTTTGCTGATCTGTGGGCTGCTAAATTTAGCTGGCTCTTGATAGCTGAAAACAGCTCACAGACCAGATTGTACTGCTGGTCACCAGCACCTGCAGCCAGATAACACCAGCTAGCTGATACAAAGCTAGGTGCAAACAACTGACTGTGTCAGCTGCTCTCTATAGTAGCATTAAAAGAATAGTAATAGTATTAATAACACTAATAACTGTTATTATTGTTATTGTTATTACATACTGGAAAGAATAATTTTTATACTTTTGGTCTGAAGTGATTCACCTCTCAGGATGATTTCAGTCTTCAGAAGAGTTGATCTGGGGGATATGTGTTCATAGAGAACATAAGAGAGACAAAAGTAGAGAGAATGCAGAATTATGCAGGAGACTAGATTTGCCATGGCAGAAGATGTGATCTTCCTGAAAGATCCTCCCTGTTTGAGGAGGATATCAAGGTGAATATCAAACTATAGCACTGGCTTTAATTTCAGCCACATCAAATATTTGTGTTGGAACCTGATACCACATGAACTTTGTTCAGCCTCACCACCTTCCACTGCAAGGTTAGTGTTCAATAACTATTAATGAAAACTGTAACTCCAGTTTTGATCAACACTGGTTTCCTACAAAAGCCAATAAAACTTATGGTTTAAATGTAAAATTAGCATAATAATACAGGCTTTAGTCCAATTGTTTTCTTTAAGCTTTGAATAAATAACCTGAAACTCAGGATATTTGCAGGTATGAATACAGAAGCTGAAACTCATGCAAATCTTTATGAATCAAGAAAGACAAACTTTGCATGGCTTGAAAGCTTAATTCTTCTTGATAGGGAACTTCCCAAAGCAAAATTTCACTTCAAGCTGCTTGCTTGGGTGGTTGTGTAAACAGCTGGGAAAGCCTGTGTGGTACAGACAGTTGAGAGTGCATTTCCAGCCAGCCCCGTGATGCTTGGTGGCCTGGCCAGAAGATGGCAAGCGTGTTTTGTGGGAGAACAGAGCTGTGCCAGGCAGGCAGGTGCTCTGCTGCTGTAAGAATCAAACAATTCACAGTCAAGACTAGGAATGTTAACAATACTTACATGCCTTACGTTGTAAGGCTTGAACTGTGAGAAAAGAAAAGAGACAAAAGCTGTGATTTACACCTGTATATGCACAGGGGGAGGGAGGAAGCACTCGGGGAGGCAAATCCCTCTGACCCCACAGACATAGGACATGCTCCTGAGGGATGGAGCAGGTGCCAGTCTTGCACCTCTGCTGCCCACATTTAGTGTCTGTCTCTGTAAGAGCAGTTCTGAAATAGCTATGGATGAATCCCACACAGGTCACAAATAGTACCCAGCATCTCCTCCCAGCTCTGGCCTTTCTGACCCAGCATCCACCCTCACAATGAGCAGGAGATGTTTCTTGCCTTATGAAGTGACAGTGAATTACAATCTTCAGTTAATTATTTGCTTTCTTCTGCTATTTCTTTCTTTCCTTCCATACCTTTGGCATGGGGAGGGGCAAGGACAGGCATGCAGTGAATTTAGATACTGCTTTATAGCCTGGCATTTCTCTCTCTCAGCTATCAAAGACTTGCAGTTCCTGAATCCTTTCCGGAATGCTACACAGTCCTTTTACTTCCTTAGAAGTAGAATAATTCTGTCTAGTGTTCCAGCCACTGGTAACTGGATAAAGCTCTTTGTTTATCAACTCATTTTTGAGTTGGCTGGAAGTGCAAATTGGAGAAAGCAAAATACCTGCTTCCCGGTAGAGGCTGAACATTCAGATTCTACAAAGCTCCTATTCACTGACCTGGCATTCTCCACTGTGGGAATAGTCTCTGTAGGGAAGACTAAATTGAAGGGATACATTTACCACTTAGGGCAAAATGTTATGATGCTCATAATGCCTCTGAACTTAATGGAAGTCATGTCAGAGTTTTGGATCAGGACTGCAAGAAGCGTGACTTTCTAGACCAGGGAGCTTTAGTGTAGTTGTAAGATAATCTGCTCTAGTAGAGAGCTGAATTGCTGACACTGATTTTCATTTGTAGCCCTTAGCTGATCTATCAGATATCCTGGGCACAGGCCACTGGTTACCCTAAGGGTCAGGACAGAGGTCTTGAACTTAATTACACTTTGTAATATGAACTGTCATAGGGACCCAAAGGTTGGGTTGTGAAGAGATAGGGCAATATTACAAAGACATTTGTCAAAGGTTTTAGACCAGACGTGTTGTATCGCTGTGATGCAGCTGATTCAAAGGCACAGGATGTTTCCCATGGCTGCAGACTGTTTTAGGGGAGCTATTGGGGGCCTCAGACAACATTTTAGCCACAGAAGTGGCTGAACATGATGGCTCAGACAGGTGGGGTTTGAGTATTGATAATGCTTGAACTGGATTCCTCTGACCAGGCCATGAGGGGCTGCATTCACTCATGGACCAGAGAGAAAATGGATCCTCTGTAAAATGTTCCATTTTCTGTCATTTCACAGGGTGAGAGGTTCCATTTTCTGGTTCCATTTTCTGTCATTGCACACTCAAACACTAATGCTGTCCAAACACTCCAGTCACTTTGGACACAGAAGGACTCAATGATCCAACTTTTACAATTCTATGATTCTATGACTTGTGGTGGAGCTAAGGAGTGGAAAAGAATTTTTGGGAAAGAAGGCTGATGCAAACAAAATAGAACATACCACAAAGAGGGGAAAGGCTTTTTTTCCATGCATTTCCATTACGGTTGACTTTTGCTAAGCTGATTTTCATATGCACATTCTGAGCAATGTGCACATGTGCATATGTGCAATGAGCAGAAATTTTAGATGTCTCAGTAGTCAAAAGTGTGCATGGAAATGATACAGGAAGGATAGATTTCTTCTGCTTATTGAAAACACTGCAGCTTTGCCAGAAATTTCAAATATTCCTGAAAAGGATGATGTTATATATGAGGCTGAGGAAGAAGGAGTTACCTTCTCATCTCAATTTTTTCATTTAAGATAAGATGCATTTTTTCTAGTTAAAAGCATTGCAGCCTTCAAACGAAAACATATCCATACTCCAGTTGATTTTTTGAGGACAAAATGACCAGTGGTGATAACATTCTCTGCATTCCTTTTGAGGGCAGGAAAAAAGTGGATGGCATAATATGCACCAAAAGATTATTCAATTAAGTATTACAGAAAGCTTTCCATCTCCAAAGGCAGCTCAGCACAATGATGAGCTTCCTAGGGAGCTGTGGAAATTCTACTATTGATGGTTTTTATAACAGGAGGGCAGGGAAGTAGCTATGACGATTTATTTTTATGCCTCCTATCAGTGTATTGATTTACATAACATTCATAATTAATTTCTATACAGTAAATGATGGAGTGTTTCTAACATTTGTATTGTGTCACTGTGATGTGCTCTATTCTGTTCTATTCTATTCTACTCTATTCTATTCTGTTCTGTTCTATTTAGCTGCACAGCATCTCTTCAAGGTGAATTGAACTTTAAAAGGCCTCCCTCTGGGAAAAAAAATCTGGAAGGAAAAAATACTTCTCTTCTACTGGCTTGGAAGTTCCTGTGTCCAGCTTAGTGTTTCCACATAAGCCATGTGCCAGGAATGCTTTTGAAGAAATGTTCCTGGAATTGCACCTTTAGTCGTGTCTGGCATGACAATTCTTACAAAAGGATTTATTTGCACTGTCAGCAAAAAAATTATGGTGTATTCTCCTTTCTGAGAGCCAAATTCTTGGTCCCTACACAGGATCTTATTAAAGAGGATTCACTCCCTACAGCTCAGTGCTGTGAGAAACCTTTGCAAAGTTGCAGTGGATGATCCCCAGATGTTCTGGCCAGGGTGTCCGCACTGCTGCTATGAGTCTCTCTCTCTCTGCTCACCCATCCCTGAAATCCTTCCAAGAGGAGATAAAGTAGAGGGCTCACAGTGGCTTTAGCAGGATTTGGATCAGACCATCTGGCTAAACTTTCTTGATCTGTTTGAACCAATGGACTTCTGTGTCACTGGTGAAATGGGTGGTCCTTGGTTTAATCCTTGTCCTCCCTTCATCCCAGCAGGGAGCTCTATGTGGCTTCACAATGAACCAGACTATGGACTGAGCATCCTTTTCTCCCAGCCCCAGATTAGTTCCCTGATTTGCATTATCCCATGAACACACCATTGCAATTCTGGCCTGAGGAAGCAGATGGGATCACACACAAAAAAAAGGGATAAGGACAGATCCACCTGTGCCAGATCCTCCTCACTTAATATGGGTGAACAACCTTTGAAAACCAGTTTGTAGTTTTTCCTTATCAGTGTCCCAAAACCTTGCAGTTCACATATGGTAAAGATTGTAACTACAGGAACTAAGAGCTTTAGCAGCTTTTCCATTATCTTTCCTTGATATTCCTGGATGGAATATCTCTTGGGAGTCAGAATTGGCCTTTAAAAAAAAAGAAACTATCAAAATAAATTTAAAACAAACAAACAAAAAACCCCAAACCAAACCAAAAAAAAAAAAAAAACCAAAGCAAACAACCCTGAAAACTCCCAGTAATCCCTTTTGGTGAGGCTCTTCACAGGAAGAAAATAAATGTCATATGGTCAGACTGGCTCAAACAAACTCCTAACCAAACAGGCTTGTGGTAATTGTGGGAGGGAGGAGAAAGCCATGCAAAGATCTTAGTACATTAGACCTCAGAGTAATGCTTCTGACTATCCAGGGCTGAGTGGCCCAGCCCTTTATTATTCTCTCTCTTGCTGCAGATTTTTGTAGCACTTTGGGCTTTTTTTTTTTTTCCCTAAGCCATTTTAAAAATAGAAACAGTCATAACTGGAATGCTTTTCTTCTTGTGTTGGAAGACAACAAATTACAAATGTGCCACTGGAAAATGATGCATAGGTATGTGTGTTTATGAACTTTGCATTTTTCCAAGGCAAATTAATCTCTAGAAAATACGAAAGAATTGTGGCTGTTGCCCAAAGTCTGTTATACAGGGACCACCTATAGTGTTGATATTGTTACATCTTTGTTACACATTCTTAGAGACATTTTGAACTACCCATTCCTGTCTGTTCCCACCAAGTTATGTTGCTAGATTTAATTAATATTTCATTTCTGTCAACATTTTTATGTCAGCAACCAACCTCATACACTACTTTTACCTTTTCTTCTTTTTGATTTTGTGTATTGGAATAACATCCAGGATTCATATAATGGAATAACATTTAGCCATAAGGACAAATTGTCAGCTATTCTCAGATTATTGAGCTCAGTGGAATGAAAGAAACCAGCTAAGTCTATGACAAATGGGGAAAGTTTCTCTAGAATTGGCATTATTTCTGTTTAATGACACAAAAATCAATCAGAGGTGTCTAAATCTAAATGTTTTTCTTCAGCTCTCAAGAGAAAATTATTAGAACTACAGCTGTTTACCTTGTTTCTTCTACTGTAGCAGCAGGCATTGCATTAATAACAGTGATTTGTATAAATTCCAGCAATACTGTGGCATGCATTTCATGGTCTGCAATCAGTGCATATTCAGCTAATTTCAGATGGAAGGTACCTGGGGGTGATTTCACCTTAGTTGATGAAAATTGACTGATCTGAGGGATAGAATTTGAAACTCCTTTATTTGAAATGAAGCCTGACAGGACTTTATGTTTCTAATATAAACATTATAGAGACAGGTGACAAGCATTACTTAAGCAAGACACAAATATGTGCATAACAGAAGCTGTTTTCTTACCTGTGGCAGTTCTGAGCCCTCAATGCTTGTGCTGTCCAGTGGAAACTCCACAGCTTTCAATAGAATTCTCTGTTTTCTGAAAAATCTCCTACTACAAGCCCTCCTTCTCTTGTGTTCATCATTCCAGTCACTATCAAATCTTAACAGCTCTTTTAAAGGAAGGATTCAAAAATATACATGTATTATACCATATAAAATAATCAGATTTGAAAGCATTTTCTTCTGTAGCTCCCATATTTCGCTGTGCTCTTTCTCATTATACTTACTAAAGCTATACTTTTAAAATATATTGTGTGCAGCTTGTCTTTCTGGGAGATCCAAGATGCACATTGGGAGCTCTCTGATGGTTACCAAAGGCAGCAGAGTGGGGAATTACAGGTCATCTAAACCTGGCTGGGATAAAAGTGTTAACCCGTAGCACATAGAGAACATTCCTGGGTTGGACTAGGGGGATTAAACAACATGAGCTGATTATGCTAATTTTCTTCATCTCCTAATGTCTTTGGATTTCTTCACTGAAGTTGAAAGAAAAATTCCCAGTGATTTATGTGTAGAGATATTTCAACCTTCATTTCCCAGAAAGATATCTGCTTTATATGATAAATACAAGATTAAGTATGAATTTGTTCTCTACTCAGCCAAACACTTTGCAAGAATTCAGAATCCAACAGTAAATGCTGGGTTACACAGACCTGGTTTTAGTGCTAGTCATCCACTGTGACAAAGCTTAATACACTGTTACTTTTGCTAGCACCAAATACCTGGTAGCTTTTCACTATGATGTGAGAGCAGCAGAGTAATTTACTTTCATTGGCTGCACTTTTTCTCATTCAGTCTGTTTTCAAACTCACGTAGTTTTCACATTACTTAAGCAATTAACCACATGAAACCTCTTGTTCTCACTTCTCTGTCCCCAAAATGTAACATTCCACCAGACAAGCACATTAAGTCCCCATTCTGGGACACATTATCACCTCTGCTGCCATGTACACAGAGGTGGTTGGAGCAAGGACCAATTTGCTGTTTTCTAAATGTTCCTCACTTCCATATGTGCTTAGACATCAATAGAGATGGCAAATAAGGAATGAAATAAGCTGAACTGTAACTGGGAAGAGATAGAAAGCCTTCCTTCCTTTCCTATTGGTGCTTTTTACCATAGTCTTCAATGTAATGCTGAAGATCAGCTAAAGCAAGCAGTTACAGCAAGATATGGGAGCCAGCAGATTTTTAGGATTAATTTATCCTATAATGGGCTATCCAAAGGAAATGCTGAGCCTCTCCTAATCACTTTAGGAAGACATGGTCCCCTACCCAAGTGCAATGTATGACATCTTAGTCCCTTGAAGTAATGAGAATTTTGCAACTGAATTCACTGGGGCAGGTTCTTGTGTTACTGCCTCCATTCCTAGGACTTGTTTTCCCTGCTGGAGCCAGTTCCAGGATGGCATGTACTTTCTGGGCAGGTGGTTCTCCTGCAGCTCTGACTCTTGGTGCAATGTGGTTCCATGTCCCTTGATGGATGTGAGCCTTCAGAGCCCTGCTCCTCTCGTCCACAGAATAATGGCTGCACACAGATCTGTGTCAGGGGATGTTTGGGTTGGATATCAGGAAGGCTCTTCACCCAGAGGGTGGCTGGGCACTGGAACAGGCTCCCTTGGTCACAACATCAAGCTCGTCTGAGTTCAAGAAGCCTTTGGACAATACCCTTGGGCACATGGTGGGACTCCTCAGGTTGTCCTATGCAGGGCCAGGAGCTGGACACAATGATCCTTGTGTGTTCTTTCCAACTCAGGATAATCTATGATTCAAATGCCTGGCATCCATTGTCTTTGTCAACTTGTCAGGTGTTGCAAAAACTGTGATGGCTGAGGGTTGTTAACTTGGGAGAAAACCAAGCTCCTCCTGAGGCTTTACTTGCTTTTAAAGTAAAGCAAAGGTATGGGAACATGCCCATGGCTCCCAAGTGGGGGTACTGAGGCTGCAAGGTGCTGTCCCAGCTGCTAGTGGGTGCAGGTTCAGGCACAGTGCTCTGCAGCTGCACCAGCTCTGTGGGCTCTGGAGGCTGGGGAGAGAAGCACAGGTGAGAGTTGTGTCATGAGCTGTGTCCTCACTGGCCTGCTGGATGGCTTCTGAAGAGCAGAGCCACCTGCCTGCACTGGGCACCTTTAGGTTTGTCCCACACAAGCTTCTGCATCTTCTTAGTCCTGGCCCAGCCTCTTTGTCTCAGCTGCTGCAGGCTTGGACTGGGATCTGAAAGGCTCCAGCTGGAATGCTCCTTGGACTGGGATCTGAAAGGCTCCAGCTCCTTGCTCCTGTTTCCCCAGTGCCCACCCAGGGTCAGAACTGAAGTAAATGTACACAACAGCCTCAGCCTCCTGAGATGGCTGAACAGAGGAGGTTGGTATTTCTCCCCTGTAACACATAGCTGACCTTAACACTGTGGATAAAATTATTACAGAAAATCACCTGACGGCTTCACCTGTGCCTCTTTATTATCCTCTTTAATGTAACATATTTCAGTTCCTCTGTTGCTTTCCCAGAAACAAGTGGAAACCTCTTTAAGCAGTAAGAATAAATTTGTATAAAATCCCATGTTTTCAGATTGCTTTTAAACCATCTGAGTTGCTAATATGATATGGACATGACTTGGACACAAACTTCATTGCTGACAATAGATAAGAAATTTGTAGTGAACTAATTTAGTATGGGATATTTCTGTAGTAAACAAGCAGGAGAACATTCCACCAATTTCTAATTTGTAAAACTGAATGTCTACAGCAAAGGCTGAGAAAAATGCTTTCTTCTTTTCCTCCCAAGGGTGTACTAAAAACTAACAGAACTATGATGAAAAGTAACAGTCTCATTTTTATATACAACCAAAATTCCTCTTCTGGGATTGAATTCAGCTGAGGCACCAACGAATTCCTCCATAACATCAAAAATTAAGTCTGAACAAAAAAATCTGACTTTAGTGGGATGTTTCTGACTCTGATGAGAGAGCACCAAAAAAAAAAAAAAAATCAGTAGTGTCAGTCTAAGCTTAGAATATATTCCAGGGCAAGGAAATTTAGAAAGTAGCAAGTCTGAATCCACCAGCCGGTACAAAAACTTCACAGATTCATAATAACTAATCAAATATGCATAAAGGTATATGATCATTTCAGCCCACTATGCACAGTAAAATGATCATTTTAAAATTAAGAATATTTTAAGACAGTTAATGGTAAAGATACAATGTATCTTCACAGGAAAGATACTGACAGTACGTTTCACTACCCCTCATTTTCCCTCCTCCAGAACTGGCAAAAAAAACATGAAATGTCAAGCACAACATCAAAATAATTCAAGGGTGATTTGCTGTTCCTAAAGCATTTGTAGCCGCATAAACCATCAATTTACATATTAGTGCCCACACATGTGTCTGGCTGACTGTGAATGCAAACCAGAGCATGTTCCTAAATCCAGCTGTTTCTCTTGCTGCTGCTGGCCAGAAGTGTGAGTGGAGGGGGTCATCAGAGAAAGGCCCTGGTGTGCTGGTGGAGTTGCTTCATTAAGATTCAATCCTGAGGCTCGAATTGTGAGAATGAAAAGACACAAAATAATTGGCAAAGTCAATGAATGCAGGAAGAAGGGGGAAAGGAAGTTAATGGGGCTTCCTGCAAGGTTGTGAAGCTGAGAATGAGAAATGTTATATTAATGAAGTTGATGGTGAAAAGGAAGTGCTCAAAAAAGGAAGAAACAAATGACACCCAGTTTAGAAAGTGTGGGTGGCAGGAAGAACAGTGACACCGTTAGTCACAGATAAAAGAAGCGAGGGGACAGGAATATTAAGAAAGATGCAGAGTTCAAAGACTACTGCACTGCCACTATGCAATTGTGTAAAAACCAGTCAGTGGAAGGATCTTCTTGTATGTCAAGGAGAGAGAACTGTCTTCATTCACAAACTTCAGAGGTTTGGAAAAAGGTTTCCCTATTGCTTACCCATGCAAGATGGAGTTATACAGCAGGAACAGATGAATCTGGGATAAGGTCAAAGAAAAGGGAGTATGAGTAAATATTACATTATATTGTATTGAAGAATAGAGTAGAATAGAGCAGAGTAATATAGGGTAGAATAGACAGTTTTGGTTAGAAGGGACCTACAGTGCTCATCTAGTCCAACTGCCTGACCACCTCAGGGCTGACCAAGGGTTAAGGCCTGTAGACAGGCTTGGGGCATTGGCTGCCTCCCCAGGAAGCCTGTTCCAGTGTTTGACCTCTTTCTTGGTACAGCAGTGCTTCCTATTATCCAGTCTATTCCTACCATGGGGCAGCTTTGAACCGCTCCCTGCACCCTGGCACTGGATCCCAGGGCGAGGAGCTCAGCCCCTCCCTCACCCCTTCCCCTCCCCAGGAAGCTGTCAGGGAGCAATGGGGTCAGTCCTCAGCCTCCACCTCCCCAAACCAGACAAACCCAGAGCCCTCAGCTGCTCATCACAGGACCTGCCCTCCAGCCCTTCCACCAGCTTTGTTGCCATCCCCTGGATGCATTCAAGGACCTTCACATCTTTCTTCACTGGTGGGTGCCAGCACTGCACACAGAGCTCCAGCTGAGGCTGCTCCAAGGCTGAACAGGGCAGGATAATTGTCAGAACTCCTCTGGCTGCCCTGGAGAGCTCGAGCCTCTGCCCAGGGGGCTTAGAGACTTTGGCACAGAGCCCAAGACCCCTGTGCCTTTGATTTAGCCCTTGGAAAAAACAATTACCAACCTTATATGAAGAATTACATGCCATGAAAGTTTAAGTAGAATGATAGTGAATTTATCATGGGGTGAAAAATTGATTTTTTGGGGTTTTTAGAATGGAGGTTCGGGGGGCAAGATGGAGGAATCTGGGCATGTCCAGCCTTTCTCCTTCTTGGCCTCCATCTTCTGCTGTGATGTTGGCACTTTTGGATTGGTTTAGAGTAGAAGCTCACTGTCTAACATAGGTGATAGGTATTGGAAAGTAATTGTAAATATTGTACACGTAGTTTTTAGTATAAAAAGATAACACCACCCTGGGGCAGGCAGAGTGCCTCTCACTGTCTTGCTGAGCAGACCTTGGCTGGACAGGAGAAAGAATTTTATAGATAAGATTCAATAAACAACCTTGAGACCGAGAAAGGAAGAGCTCTGACTCCTCCTTTGACCGCCGGGCTGGGAAAAGAGACTTTCTAACCTATCTCAGGGTCACTCTGACCAGCAGAGATCCCAAGAGATAATCACCTCTTTCTCCTGGCTGGTATGCTGTGTTTGTGACAGGATGGGGTTTGCCCTCTTGGCAGCCAGGGCACACTGCTGGCTCCTTTTGAGCTGCTGCTGAACAGCATCCCTGGATCCCTTTCTTCAGAGCTGATCTCCCAGTCTATACTTGTGCCTGGTGTTATTCCATCCTAGGCACAGAATCTTGCATTTGGATTTGTTAATTTCCATCCCACTGCAATTATCGTATATTATATGATATCAATAGATTTTTGCTGGACAATATAATCAAGTATCTGGCTGGTATAGACTAGTTTGTTATGATAATTCTTTTGGGATCTAGAAGAAATTTTTAAAATTAATGTAACTGATTTTTCATTGAAATTACTTCTATTTTTTTGCAAGTTTATCAAGTTATGCAAACTTTCAAGTTTGCTGTTTTGAATGATTGCATGAAGGTCCAGGTGTTTAATGGTCAAATATTGCTTTAATTTGAAATTAAAGAGGAATACAGAGGCAGGCTACTTTGGAAATAAAATTTGACAAATAGTTTTGAGTTTGTGCTTCTTCAGCTGTAGTGAAATGCCAGGATCAATGTGTAGAAACGTTTCCTCCTTGTAAATAATATCCTCATTTGTTGAGGATATCATCTTCCGAGCTTCATGGTCTACAAATAACATCACATGACTACAGAATAATAACCCAGTGGAAAAATCACTGAAGAGTTAAGAAGACATGTTCTTTGTCCCAAAATCTCCCTCATATGACAGAGAAAGATATAACATATGACAGATAAAGAAAAGTTTTTTAAAGTAAATGGGGAAAAGAAGAGGGGATTTTCCAAACTTTCATCAAAAGGCCTGGCTGTGCATGTCACTGTTAGGCATGCTGCCCCCTTTCTGTTTGTGTTTGTGAACACGTGTTTTATTTGGACTGGGCTGACAGCTTTTCTGTGCTGAAAAAAAGTCTGTATTTATCTCACATGGGATTCATTTTGTGTACTCCACAATGGAAACCATAAGGACTCAAAAAATGAATGAAATCCCTAAAACACATTCTTCTCTGTCCCCCCTTCCCCTGAACTCAGCTTTCCCCTGCTGGGCTCTGCATGAGCGCTGCCCTTTATCGCCTCCAGAAGGAGCCGTGCTGTAACCTGCCACACTTCTGAGGAAAGCCCCACTGAGCTGGAGTGGGGTGGCTGCCTGAAGATGGGCTTTTGAACTAAATTTGCTACAGGATTCTGAGTAAGCAGGTGAGAGGGGTGATTTCTGCAAAGAGGTAGAGATCACATTGCTAATGAGACCACTCAACATGCACAGAGAATGTCTACATGACCAGAACAATTTCACCCTCTCTAAGGGTGGTAAAAACACTTTATGTGAGTTGATCATTGTCTTGGAAAGTAGTTTAATTGTAAATATATAAAATATATAATTTAATATACATAAATAAGAAATAATAAGATATGCATGGTGTAGCAATATTCATTACTAACCTACATAATTTATATTGGTACATAATTTCAAGCACACTTAAATAATGGAAATATTTTGAAATCTACCCAAAAGAAGATACTGTATGTTTGTTGCTCAGCATTTTTATTTGCTATTACAGAGAGATGATGGTCTCTAGTGAACTCTGTATAGGACTACAGCAAATCTGAGGCTTCAGGATAGATTTAATTGCTACTATTAGCTTTTTAAAACCCACTGCACACTGGGGAGTTGCTTTGTCAATTTTAAACTCAGTTGGGGCTATTGGATGGACAAGGCTTTAGTGCCTTGGACTCTTTTTACTGAATTTTAACAGCCATTTTTAGAAGGCTTTAGAGCCAATTCAGGCTGCTTGGCACATGACCTACAGTGGGACTTCAATGGCTTTGAAAGCAGGATTAACTTGTCCCAGTGCTGTGTGCCGTGTCCCTGCGTGTCAGATCACACGAGGTAAGCCTGCATCACAGATCACGGTGCAAATCTGCAGCCGCGGGCTGTGGCTCCTGCAAGGGCTGGATGGCCTCGGGCCCTGCAGGGCACAGCCCGCAGCTGCAGAGGGCAGCTCCCAGAGCTGCTCACAGCCCCCAGCTGCAGAGAGCAGCTCACCTGCCCCTCGCAGCGGCTGCGGCTGGGAAAGGGCTCTGGGATGCCCTGGCAAACAGACCACAGCACCCAGCTGCAGAGCAGGAGCCAGCAATGGGGCTGCACAGCCAGCTCCTGACTCGGGACTGCCACAGCAGAGGATGATGAGAGGGTATCAAATGAGTCAAGTCTCACATGCAGTGGATACACCTGGGCAGGTCTTAAATCACTGATTCACTGTGAAGTGTTTTCACTGCTTGTAAAATAAAGTGGAAGTGCTTTCCTCCAGAGAGAATTAATGCACTGGTGTTTATCTGCCTCTTCAGAAGTATAAAGTGCTATACAAACATGTTGCCAGAATGGCAGGAAGAAAATTTACCTGTGACTCCTTGATTGCTGTGTATTCTTGTCACTACCATTTCATAAAGATTTGGTATCAAGGTTATTGATAGGATGGTCAGTGCCAGACTCCTGTGGCACAAAGCTCTCCAGGTCAGGGCCCTATTCTCCTATTTCCTCACAATATTTGCAGCAGCTGCAGTAAGGAGGCCTCTGTGGAGACTTTGAACTAGTAAAACAAACAAAAAAATGCATCTTATCATTTAATCCACACAGATGATTATGTATTAAATATTCATGAATATGTGTATGTTCTCCCATATTTCAGCCTACAGAATTTTACCTATTTGGCATTTATTCTATGTGTAATTGGATCCTTACAGAACATCTTTCTATATACTGAGCCAAGTTCTTCCTTTTTCATTTTATGATTATAAAGGAATTCTACACAGGCTGTATTTTTTTTCTTTTTGTTAAGTCTTCTATTGAGCAATTCCCTTCCTGATTATTTACTGAGAACAGGATGGAAAAGGAGAAGTTTCAGTCAGATCTTCCAAAACAAGACAGAACACGCCCAGAGGTAAAGTGCATGCTCAAGTAGAATTTGAAACAAGTTTTGTAACATACTTCAGGCATAATTTCATATTCTATATAAGAAATGCAGATTTCTAGATAATCTTGGCTGCTTGTGCTTCAGTTGCACAGAGCTCTTGTAAGAGTTCATGGAGATTTCATTAGCTCTGTCGTAAATTTGTATTTTAGATTAAACATACCCAGAAATCCATTAACATGGAAAATTCCATTATATAGACAGTTTGGAAGTCTGGCACAGTTTTTTTCAAAACCCTCTTAAAAATCTTAATTCATTCATTTGACTACAAACAATATTCATAAATAGAGCTGTAAAGTCAAAATTGACACATGGCACCAGGCTACTCTTTAAGTACCTCTGACCTTCAAATTAGAGTACACATAGCCCTAAATTTCCAGTGTCTCACTTTCTGTCTGATCTTAGATGTGCTGATGATTGCCCTAATGTCATTTAATTTGCTGAGGTAAGCAAACCTAAAAGCTATGTGCAAGCAGTTTCACCCTTCCATGGAGTAAAGCTCTGATCTGGGCAATCATTAATAGTTTTAATGATGCTCATGGTAACAGGTGGGGCTTTTGAGACCTCAAGTCTAAAGTTTACACAATAGCTCCTTTTTGTTGTTGTTTCTTCATGGAAATTTCTTGCCATTGTGACTATAATAAAAACCTTTAGAACACTGACAGAATGTACTTTAAAAGCCCCAAACTCCCCAAGAATTATAAAAGTGAGAGCATGACCTGAATGGTGTTTTGTAAAGATGAAGCAGTACAACTTTGTAAGGGAACTTCTGACTCAGGTGCCTGAGCTGACCTGGGTCCCAGGACTGCCCACCACACCACCACATGACAGTCATCCTACGGTGGCCTGGGCTCAGGTCCTTGGGCAGGACAAACCTAGAATTACGTTACAACTTTCAAAAACTTCTTAAAGGTCTTTTGGACACAGGGGCAGATGTGACAATCGTTCCTTCTTGGGAATGGCTGTCACATTGGGAATTGCAAGACGTGGCTGGTCACATCCGTGGTGTCGGGGTTTTGCAATTGGCGAAACAATCCAGGAGCATTGTGCAAATTAAGGGGCCGGATGGGCAATTGGCGTCTATACGTCCATTCGTTTTAGACTATATGGAACCCCTGTGGGGGAGGGACCTCCTTGCCCAGTGGCCTTCCAGCAGCTCCTCAGGTTTTTTGGGCAGAGGTCACTGAAGAGCGCCTTACCTGGAAACTGAATTGGAAATCAGATAAACCAGTACAGGTAATGCAGCGGCCGCTCAACAGACAAAAATTGAAAGCGCTCAATGAGCTCGTCAAGGAGCAGCTGCTTAAAGGCAACCTGGTGGAGACCATCAGAGCTGGTGGCAGAATTGATCCGTAAAGCAAGATCGCGGATCAGGGAGCTTGCAGGTTGTGACTTTGACTGCATCCACATCCCCGTCAAATTAGAATCGGGCCAGTTCAAAAAGAGAACCTTTGATGAACTGCTGGAGATCAATGAAATGCTACAATTTGCTCTGGACAGTTACACTGGCCAAATTGCTGTTGATCGGCTGGCCCACCCACAAATTATTTAATCAAGATGTGGAGTTCTCTCTATCACTAAAAAAGGTTCAGAGCCAAACTCCCTTGAATGCACTGACTGTTTTCACTAATGCGTCTGGAGCATCCCATGAGTCAGTAATGACTTGGAAGGATCCTCAAACTCAGTGGTGGGAGGCTGATGTCACTAAGGTGGAGGGCTCTCCACAAGTAGCTGAGTTGGGCGCAGTCATCAGGGCTTTCGAGAGGTTCTCTGAACCATTCAATTTGGTCACAGATTCGGCATATGTCACAAGTGTAGTGTCCAGGGCAGAAAATGCAGTTCTTCAAGAGGTGTCTAACATCCCATTGTTTAACTTGCTCTCCAAATTGGTTACATTAGTCTCCCGCCAAGAGCAACCTTTCTTCGTGATGCATGTCAGGTCACATAGCGACCTGCCGGGATTCATTGCGGAGGGTAATCGAAGAGCTGATGCCCTTGCCGCTCCTGTTCAAATGTCCCCGCTCCCTGATCTGTTTGGTTAAGCTAAGATCAGCCACCAGCAATTCCATCAGAACGCCCCTGGTCTGGTTCAACAATTCCAACTTACGCGTGAACAGGCCAAGGTGATTGTGGCTACATGTCCCCAGTGTCAGTCCCAGCAGCTCCCCGCACTCAGTTCCGGAGCTAACCCCAGAGGTCTTTCCAGCTGCGAGGTGTGGCAAATGGACGTAACGCACGCCCCTTCTTTTGGCCGATTGAGTTATGTACACATATCTGTGGACGCTTTCTCCAGTGCCATCTATGCTTCTGCCCACACAGGTGAAAGGGCAGTTGACACTGAAAGACATCTCATACAGGCTTTCGCTGTCCTGGGCATCCCCAAGGTCATCAAAACCGATAATGGCCCAGCGTATAAGTCTAGGGAACTAAGAAGCTTCCTACAGCAAGGGGGAATAGAGCACAAGACTGGCATCCCCTATTCCCCGACAGGCCAAGCCGTGATGGAGAGGACCCACCAGAGCCTAAAGAGGGTTCTTGAGCAACAACGAATGGCTGTGAAGGTGGAGTCCCCCCATATCCGTCTCACCAAAGCACTTTTTACCATCAATTTCTTAAATTGTTCATCTGATAATCTGAACCCTCCAATCGTGTGACACTTCGGGCAACACGAGCAGCTGCAGCTGAAAGCCAGGCCTCCGGTCCTTGTTAAGGATCCGGAGACCTGGAAGATGGAAGGGCCATTCGACCTGGTCACCTGGGGGAGGGGATACGCCTGTGCGTCCACTCCCTTGGGTCTCAGGTGGGTTCCATCCAAGTGGGCCCGGCCCTTCCTCCCAAAAAAAGGCACCTAAGGTTGGAGTGGTGGCACAGGTTGAGGAGGCCTGTTGGCGAAGGGGGCGGAAACCCTTCACCCTTGATCTCGACCTCCTTTAGGTCTTCCTCAGGGCAGAACCCAATTTTTCCGAACAATTCCTTAACTATATTTCTTTTTTGTTTTAGTGACCCACACCCGGATGGCCCCTTTCCCAATCAACATCATCCTGCTGATGGTAGCGCTCGCGTCCTTCGTTCCACCTTTGGACCCCTGGGTCGTCCCTCAGCCGAAGACAAACATCTGGCAGACTCTTGCCAAAGCCCTTGGCCAGGATCACATATGCCTCAACAGTGGCTCAGCAGAGGACCCCATGTCGTCGTGCCTTGTGGGGATCCCTTTCCATCCAAATGATTTTCCCTCCTCTCTTGCCACCTCTTTCGCTCCTTTAACTTCAAAGAGGGTCGCCAGTCCATTCGGCTTTGACCCGGGGTGGCTTGGAGGAATGGGATCAAAGGGCTGGTCCCTTTAGATACCAAACCCTTTGAATTCAAACTACTCAGCTCCGCCAATGCTTCCCTTTGTTTTCAGTTTCTTCCACCCTTCACCCCAGCCCCCATGGGTAACAGCTTCCAGGTGGTGTGGCAGTTTAAAAAGGAATAGACCAGTGGTGCAGGTCTGTCACCAAAATAAATGCACCGTCCACCCCTGGAGGCAAACCCTTGGCTTTATCCTGGGGTGTGTTTTTTTTTAATTTGCGGAGACCGAGCGTGGGCAGGCATCCCCTCTTGGAGGTCCCTGCACCATTGGGCGGCTGTCGCTCTTTACGCCCAACGTGACCCAAATTAGAGATTGGAAAGCGAAAAATGTCACACTGAATTCAGCCCGATCCAAAAGAGACATTACAGATCTTGACCCCGAGTGTGATTCAGAAATTACTCATTAGTCAAAACCAAAAACAGTTGCAGTTACCTTGTTTTTGCCCTGGGTATCTGCAGCTAAGTCCCTAGGTGAATTGGCCCGCCTAGAGTGTTGGGTTGCTAAACAAGCCAATTTTACATCAGCCGCTCTCTCAGACCGCTTATCAGATGAGGAAATAACAAGGAAGGCGACTCTCCAGAACAGAGCAGCGATAGACTCTCTGCTCCTCCTCCACCATCATTGGTGTGAGGAGTTCGAGGGCCTCTGCTGCTTGAAATTGTCATCCAAGGCCGAGGACGCAAGAGCTTCTATCAAAAAGATGCAAGACCTAGTGCATGACATCAAGCAAGAGACGTCAGACTGGCTGGGGGACATCTTTTCAGGATGGGGCCCTTCCGGTTGGGTGGGGTCGATTTTAAAGACTATACTTTTGGTTATTGTCATTTTAGTTGTAGCTTCAATAGCGTGTTCTATCATTTGGAAATTAATCAAGCGGTTGTTGGGTAGGATGGTTCCTACCCCGGACATTAACCAGGTGGTGGCTTCTGAGGATGGACAGACGGAGGAAGCAGAAGCCTCAGAAGAAGATCAATGGGGCTCTGCCACCTCGAGCCACCCCTGGTTTGGAGATGAATACTCGGACTTTGAGCATGACAACCAAGTTCAGTTTACTTCTGTTTAGACCTTAGACCGTCAGTTGTTTTTCTTTTTAAACAAAAAAGGGGGAGATGTAGTATTGTGTTGGTTTGTTCCATTCCCCCTCTAGGTTAAAATGGTTCTGCCCTGGTTCTCCCTCCCCTCCCAGGTACTGCCTGTCACCCCAGTTGTTATAGCGACTATTGTATCTTTTTACACTCCACCCCAGTTTCCCTAGTAACCGAATGTATCCTTTCCTCAACCCCACCCCAGTGCCCTGCCAGTCACTCCCTGCCACCACCTTCTTCTCCAGAAACTTCTGTCTAGGGTTCGGAGTGATTGGATCAGGGGCCGGGGACCCTCCCTCAAGTTACTTTCATTGGTCTTTTCTGTATGTCAATTCCGTGTACCCCACTCCCCCCTGGATTCCTATTTGCTCCCGACCTGGTTCCACCCCTGCCTCCCACACCCTTTATAACCTCGTGTAATCCTTCCTCCCGTCTCTTCGGTTGCTGGCCTGCCTAGGACCTTTAATAAATGTAGGCTTTGCCCCGACTGGAGAGCGCCCTCTTCTTTCCCTGCTGACCGCAGCCATTCATCAGCCTCGTCCTGCATCTGGCAGCGTCTTCAGCTGTAACGCTGGGCGTTTTCCTGAGGCGCTGACCCGAAGCACGGCTATCGGTTTAAGTGCCCGCCTGTGCTGCTCGCTGTGCTGGCAAGCCAGCTGGGACGCTTTTCTCTGGCTGGACAGCTGCAGGGAAAGTAACATCCTTCTGTTCTGAAACTCTTTCACATGCATTTTGTGGTGTCTGATATACACTGTCAATTTAACAAAAAATGACCTTTTCTATTACTAGAGCTCCGATTGCATTTTCTAAAAAAATCATCTCATATCTTGGTTTTATGGGTTATGTGCGATGTTAAACTGCAAAGCTTCAAATCACAAGTTCATTTGTTTCTGTGCCTTGGGAAGTATTTACTTAAAAGTGAGTACAGTACGCTCGTAGAACTACAAAGAGGAAGAGGTAAAATACACAAAGAACACAAGTAAGGACACAATGCATTTTTTGTCACACATTTTGAAGAGTTTGGTTTTGTTTTTTTTTAATATAATCATGCAACTATCTTGCATTGGGAGAGACAGAAATCAGGAAAAATTGTGTTGCAATGACTGGTATAACCACTGCTATGTAAGTAATCCTTTACTTGGCTTGTAGCAATACCAGGAGCAAAACTTCTGGTCATGATTCCACTTGTACTTTTAAGTGGCATTGCGATCTGCATTGGAGGCTGCTTCTCTGGAGGACACCATATCCCCAGTACATCTACAGAGGAACATTTGCCTCCAGTCCTTAACACTGTGTCTAATTACCACCTATATTTGTCAAACACAATGTGCTTTGGAGCCCTGCACAGCAATAATTTTGTAAACCACTTAAAAATCACATTTGTGAGTGGCAATACAACAGCAAATAGCAATGCTTGATATCAACAAATTGCTCCTCTGGTGCATCATCACTAGAAACTTCTAGAAAAGTGGTTGCTTCTCCCTCAGTTGCAGTTCATGTGCAGAGACTATTTGTTTCCTTTTCTTTCCAAAATACATAGTTTTGAGAAAATACCAGTTGTTGTTCAGATGATAATTTGTACTGGCAAGACCAGTTTATATTCCAGAATAATTTGAGAGTAGAGGGTGTAAAAGAATGGGATAAATATGGATGAAATTATTCTGGACTGTGGGATTTACCTTCTGACACATCTCATAGAAGATTCAGGTTTCCTTGTTCTGCACAAATCAGCCAACCAGCTGAGAGTCCATGCATTGAGCTCATGTCCTCTTGTCCTTTGGTTTTATTTCCTGAAGAGCAAGCACTCTGCTGAGCAGGTTTAAAATCCTATCCAGGATCTGCAGTAGAAAAAGCAGAGTCAATAAAAGTAAAGTAGCATGTGAGGACAGGTAGTAGCTGTGCTTTAAAGGTGTTTCTGAGTAAGCCTTCCTGCTAAAGCTTATGCATCTGGAAGTTAAGCATTTAAGTCGTAGTCACTCCCAGTTCCCCTTGCAGTCTGTGCAGATACCCAGGCACCAGTAGAGGGTGGTTAAGCTCCTCACTGGACAAGCCTCTAAGCTAAATCGAGTGAATTGTCTTCCACAGGTGTCTGCATCCCTCCCTGCCAATACTGGGAGGTCAGACACCTCTGCACAGACACCTGCACTTAGATGCTACCATGGTTAACTGCAAAGCTAGGTGTGCAAATATGAGCCGATTGCTCTACTCTCTCTTTATAGTCCATGGAAACCTGAAGTTCAGGCAGTAAAGGCCAGAAGGAAAACTGCAGATGAGCCAGACTAAGGAGACTGATAGAAAATATACAAGCATGACACAGGGTCAAAACTGTAAACATTTGTGCTGCTGCTCCAGATCACGTAGGCTGCAGGGTGTAAGAGGTGAGGCAGCGCAGAGCTGAAATGCAAGAGACACATGCCTGGCAGAGATCACTGAGGTGAGGCAGTACTGAAGCAGAGTAATAAAATAAAATCAATAGCTTCTTGGATTACACAGTTGTGTAGAAAGCAGGCAGGACAGACTCTGTCCTTCCTATGAGCAAGCAGTCTTAGATATTGAGAAGCATTGGTGGGGGAAAAGTTTTTTTAACATAAGATCTTTATTTCTTGTAGTTGTACAGGCATATAAAAAGACAGCGGGATAAGGCAAATAAACAAATCAAAATAGAAATATAAACTTGCAGTTCACTTTGTTGTTAAAACTAGACTATAAACTGAATGGTTATGGAGCATTACACTGGGTGGTAGAAGTGTCATAGCTCCAGTGAGCCTCTTTACCTCCAGGCACCTAAAAGTTTGGTGTTGCACTTAAAATCCTCTGTTTGTTTATCAAATACAAATATCTACATAATACACAAATCCCCAAAAAGGCAATTTATTCCCTCCCCATCTGTTATTTCTTTCAGAAGAAAAATCATCTTGAAAAGAATTCCTCTATAGCATTAAAGTATCTGAGGAAACAGGTCAATAAATCAATAAATATATTTTCAGTTGTTGTAGCACCTTTAAAGCCCAAATGCAAATTTTGTACATTTATTCATCCCCTATATGTAAAGACAGTAATTTTAGGACACTTTCCTATGGACTGAGAGCAAAAGAGAAAAACAAAAGTGCAATAGTGGCCTGCTGTGTTAGTAATGAATGGATGCAAGACTGATCTGTCCTTTGTTTTATTTAAAAAGATCAGAGCAATGAACAATTCAGCCACTCTTAACAGTGGCACTGCTCTGAGAGAACATGGGTCAAAGTATTTCAGCACTACATTCCTCCATGGGTTCTGAAGGTGCTGGAAAATCCAAGTTTATAATAAGCAGTTTAAAAGCAAGGTAAATCCCTGGATTTCACAAGTGAGAATCAGTGGCAGCAAGCATTCTCCTATATGAACAGGACTGTTTGTTTGTTATCCACTCTAACATCTTCCAAAGAAATGGCTAAGGGTGTGAGAGAATCCAGAAGCATTGGTTCTGACATTGTTCATGCAGCCTGTTGTCCCTCTAGTTCACAAATCTGACCTCTGACAGTGATTGCTACCTGACCTTTGAACAAATGCAAGAAACCCACAGCAGGTAGGTATGGAATAACCTGCTTTCCACAGAAAGTGGCTCATAACTAGAGTTTGCTTCACTCCTGACTCATAATGTTCATTCTCTTTTCCAACCTTTTCACATTTAATTTTGATAACCGTTCTCCTAAACTTCTCATCTTGTTCTGATTCTTCTTTAGCTTCACAACAATTTCTTACAGGCTTTCAAAAGGACAAATTTCATGCCTTGCATCTTGTTTTATAAAAATTCTCCCAGAAATAGCCCAGAAAACAAGGGGTGAGGACATCAAGAGAACACAGGGAATGGAGCCAAGATACAGTTCCCAGAACCTCATATTTTGTTGCAATGAATATTGACAGTTTTCTGCCCCTGCCTGTGAGATTGGGAGAATTCCTTCTGTCAGCTGCTTGTCCAGGTCTCCTGGATAAGGCTGTGCATTCAAAATTTGGGAAGGAAATCAGGTTCTTTCTTTAGGATGCTTTAAAAATATACTAAAATGTATCACAATTATCATCTAAAGTACTAAAACATCACATATACACAGAATACATGCTAATATTGTAATATACACGTAATAGTCATTCCTTACCTGTAACAGCTGGGGATGGGCTTCACTGGGCCATTTGGAATTTAGTGCCAAGGCAAGACCTCTTTCCACGTGCTACTGCTCTGTTCACCCCCCTGGTACAGCAAGCACTCCCAGGGGCTGCCAGCAGTGAACCCTCAGTGACAGTGAAGCAGAACATCAGGCTGTGCCTTGTACCCAGCCAGCTGCCCCTGACAATTCAGGTTGTTTCTAGTTTGACACAGAATGCTGCTGTTCAGGAAGGAGCTCAGGGTGTTGTGCTGCCCCAGACACTGCAAAGCAGTGGCTTCTGGTCATTACTGATCTATTTCACAGTTGCATCTGGTTTTCTGGGGTGAAGTTTCTCTTTATGAACAAATTCTTTGCCTCCTCTCATATCCAATTTGATATTAGGTTGAATACAATACTAGGAACAGTTGGCTGGAGTAACTCATCATTATTTACCTGCACAGGAGTCAGTCATGCAGGCATAACATGCATATTCCAATTCTTTGCTGTGAGTGGCCAGTTACTGTAAAAGTTCTCTACCTTGTAACTCATATCCTTAGGAAGTTACTTTCATTTTGCTAAAGGATATGGCAAACAAGACTTCAAAATTTTGATCTTTATTAATCCATACAGAAATAAAGTGGATATTAAAAACAAAACCGCCATGACATAAAACAAGTTAAAACACTATTTGATTTAATGGTGGATTTAGCATCTGACAGTCACTTGCACATTTAGAGATTATTATATCTCTGTAGTTATTATGAACTGCCTATAGCTTTTTCTTCCCATTTCTGAGTGAAATATTAGTGCAAACTATCATCATGATCTTACACACCACCTGTTTCTGCTAATTTTCTCATCTTTCTGTCATCATGTATCTCCTTATTTTACACAGATTTATCTGTCCTCTACAAACAATTAAATAAATCTTGTAGGCAATAGAACTTTTGATGATCTCGCTGAAACAGTGGAAGTTGTCTGAGATTTAAACAGACAGTAATTAAATATTCATTGCCACTCTCAGAATGAATTAATCCAGCAGTTAAATCTGCACAGCAGCTATTTAACAGGAAACATCTAAATGTGGATTCTAATATATTCTGAGTATTAGTATTTTTTTTTATTTGAGGGGTTATGCACGTGACCTTGTTCAGGAAAGAGTTAATTCACTGATTTTAGATGACCCTCAAGCTTCCAGACAGTGAGGATACAAAGAATTATACAGTAAGACATTGGATTTTTTGGTACCTCACTCCTGTTTATTTCCTTCTTTAAAACCATCTAGGTGATACAATCAGTTAATTAATTGGCATCCTAACTTGTATTCATAGAACTCATGTGATTTTTAAAATTGAATTTTCATAAAAGAGTTTCGGCTATGAAATTATACAATTATTGACAGGGGCCATCACATTATCACTGTGTATAATCATATTTGCTTTTGTATAACAAGGCAGCTTCAAACAGCAACGTAATTACCAAGAAATTAGGGAATGGAGATTGAAAATTGCACTGAAGGCTTCAACACAAGTTGTCATGGCTACTTCTGGAAAAAGAGGGGACCAGCAAGTAGCAACTGGACCAGGGAAAGCCTCTAAAAAGTAGCCATGGGCCCTTCTAAAGTAATGGATCGGGCACAGCCAGGCTGAGTATGGTAACAGGGTAGTGTGGGTGGAAGACTTCTAGAGTAGAAGGTGAGAGAGCCAAAGAAAGTAAGAGGCTCATGTAAAGGAAAAGCAAGGAAAACAGAGAAATGTGTGATGTCAAACTGCCTGAAAATCTCTGGGGGGGTGTAGCAAAGCTTTTGCTCATGACCTCTTTCATTGAATGTGTAAATAGGCTGAACAGCAGCTTGGGCTGCCCTTTTGGTGGTATTTAATTCTCATCTCCTGTGACTAATTAGCTTTGTTCATTAGAAGTAAACAGGATCAAGGGGCAATGTGGATAATGGTGACGGTGATGTTCTATAAAGCACGAGGGAGCAGCAGCCTCAGACACAGCAAAACATTACCAAGATGGGTCACTACAGGTCATCTCATCCATTTTACCCTGCAAAGTGGTGGATGGCTCCAAGGCCCTAACCCAGCTTGTTGTAAGGCCTTGAGACCTTTATCTTCCTTTCATGTTTCAGAGGAAGGCAATGGTGTCGTATCCTTGGTGTGACACACCCCCCCAGGACTCAGCAGCCAGATGCAGGTGCTGGGCAAAGCTGCTCTGCAGCATCCACGTGTTCAGCTGGCAGAGCAGGGCAGGAGCTGCTCACTCCTCACAGCACATCAGCCACCCCACGCCCTGCTCAGCATTTTTATACACCCAAAAATCAATCTTGCACGCCTGCAAGTACCCCCTGATGACAGTCACAGCTTTACACTGGTGTTGGAGAACCTCTGTACAGCAGAAATTACCAGAGAACATTTTGGACCACCCAGTCCTTTTTTTGGAAGAGATGTAATAGAAAACAGCTAAGTTGGCTCAATAAATGCAAGCTATATGTGTTGCTTTCCTCTGACATTCCTGACCCTCTTTTGGAAGATTTCTCTTCTTTCATACATTCCCCAACACATTTTAATGCAGTTAACTAACTCAAACAGTTCAGTGCTCTCACCTTAACCAATTTATAAACACAATCTTTTTTTTTTTTTTTATCTCAAAGGATGTACTGATCTTTTTTCCAAGTAGAACAAAAATACTGGAGAACAAAGGGCAAAATTTTCCATTAGTGTGAAAAGCTCCAGGACTCATTTGAAGAAATGTTGTGAACCATATATTTTAATTGTGGGAGGAATTACAGTAAACACCTATATTTGGCTCTTCAAAGTCAAAAAAAGAACTAAGAGATTTTCTAAACACAACTAAGAGCTTGACTAAGATAAGACAATTATTATATGAAGCAGATCCCATCCTGTAGAAAATTACCCTTCAGAAAATTGTTCCAGTTGTTATTATTTTAACTGCTTAAATAAAACTCTAATTCTAATTAGTGCTGGTTCCAAGATTTGCCATACATCAATATACATGGGTGGCTGTGACTGTACTGTGTAATTTTATTGCATGATGAAAATGCTGTTTTATAAAGCAAGTGTCCTAGAGATTATGTTTATGTTAAACTCACAAACTTCCAATTAATAAAGTGAATAAATTGATCTTTGAAGTGTCTTATCAACCAACATTTTTCCACACCTTTACTAATTTTCCCAATATTTTTTAACTGTATGCAATTTATCCCAGACTGAGGACACTATAGCTGAATACAGTATTCTGAAAACATTTACCCTGAAAGGCAGACTAGACAGAATATGTGTAACTTCACATCTTGTATTTGAAAACCCCATGTTTATAATTCAGAAAAACTCACTATCCCTTTCAGGCACAGCGTTCCAGAGGGAGCTTACTTCAGTGATTGTCTACCATGATCTTCAGGTTTGTTCAAACCTCACATTGTGCCTTCTGCTTCCTGAACATTAAAAGCATGGAATAATTTACATGAGAAAGATGAAGAGCAAAAAAGATCTTGACCCTGTGCAAGCACTGTTCAGCAGTAACTAAAACATCCCTGTGTTATCAACAGTTTTCAGCACAAATCCCAAACACAGCCCCAGACCAGTTACTGCAAAGAATTTTAACTCTGTCCCTGACAAAGCCAGCAGAGTCTAAGCCAAAAATTGTCTTCAAATCATTTATAAGTGTTTATCAATATTATAATGCACATGATTGTACAAAGCTCTACAAGGAGGGAAGTGGTGATGGTGAGAAAGATCCTCTGGCTGCACTCGATCTCCTTTAAGTTCTTACGCTGGGAGAGCAACTTTTTACAGGCAGATCATGATAGGAAAAGGGGCAATGGTTTTAAACTCTTAAAAGAGGAAAGATTTAGATCAGATGTCAGGAAGGAGCTCTTTACTCAGAGAGTGGTGGGGCACTGGAATAAGTTGCCCAGAGAAATTATGGATGCCCTGTCCCTGGAAGTGTTCAGTGCCAGGTTGGAAGGGGCCTTGAGCAGCCTGGTGTAGTAAATGACATCCCTGCTCACGACGTGGGACTGGGACATGAGATGTCTTTCAGGTCCCTTCAACCCAAGACATTCTGTGATTCTATGATTATTATTCTAAGACTACTACAAATTCTTCTTTTATTCCTACATGATAAGATCTTACTAATTTTTCTGCACTATTGCAGTAATCAATGGTAATTTAACCTCTTATATTTGTCTTACATTAATATTTTAGACTGCAGATAGAATTTTTAATTTTAGCAAATGGTGAATATATTTCAGGGCTCCTTTTTTGAGTGAGCAGCTGTGTTTCACACTCTGTGGATTCTTCCACCTGCCAGCACACAAAGGACTACAGGGTCAGCCCCTAGCTGTGCTAGCAGGACCAGAGGAGCCACTTGTTTTTCAGAAATGTGAGGCAAAATAAAAGTAGCTTGTACTCTCTGGGGCTATTTATCTGCAAGTTACTAGGAATTTTGACCTGCATAGGTCAAAATACAGTACTTTAGATAAAAATATAGTACTTAACTAGTAAAACACAAACTATGTGTAGTTGCAATTTATGTTATCAATTATCAACCTTTAAATCTTGGTCTCACCTTAGCTAACAATATTCACCTTTACACTGGGAAGGGAAATCATCCTTAATAGAAAGTTCCTTCATTAATATTCTATTACTTGACCACATAAGAATATAATTATATCATATTATACACCCATTATTTATATAGGATGAGGGCTGCAAAATATTTCCTGCCACTATCCACAAAAAGACTTGTGTGTCAGCTCTGCAGTCCCTAGAAGCCCATGCAGAATTCTCTTAAAGATGGTTGGCATTTTTCTGCTGCTTTCTACATAAACTGCCTTCCAGTTTTTAAGGCTGAACTTATCTAACTTTCTGTGTAATATTTTTAACAATTTCCTTCTAGTTCTGTCAGTTGGTGTATAAGCCATCTCTATTAATTTGGTCACTCATAACATAAATCATATTAGGAGAAAATTAGGCTGCCAGCAAAAACCCTAAAAAAATACAGGGAAACGTCTGCATTTTTCAGAACATTGTGAGAAATATGAATTTCAGCAGGTTCTCAAGCTCTGCTGGAGTGGCAGGGACTAATGAAAGTTACTGTACACCACCCACTGAACAGAGTTAAGTAGACAGTCTGATTAATTAAAGTGTCAGTTCAGCCAATGGTTTCAATTTCTCTTTTTCACAAAATAAAAGCTCCAATAAAAAAATATGGAAAAAACTTATTAGGTTATTTAGGTAATTTCCTGTCCTTGCAGAATAGTCCCTCCAATGCCATTTTTTTTCCAATTTGTTCAATGCAGTTTAAAGGCTTGGAAAGGTGTAAACCACAGCTGATGGCCACAGAAGAATTTACTGTCTGCTAAACCCTGATATCTGTCCTGACACACAAGTAATTACTTTTATTTTCATAACAGTATATTGTCTACTTAAATAATGTCCTTGCACCTCTCTATAGAGTGAATATTCCTATCCTGCAAATACCTAAAGGCTACACTAGAAACTCCCTGCTCATTGTCCTTCAGTGTCTGAAAAGACCTGCAGTGTTTTGAGTCTTGTCAAAACACTTGACAAATAATCCAGATGCAATCCCTTTTTGTAATACCTAAGCAGTGTGACAAGGGCTGCAGTGGTGGGAAAGAGATAAAGTCTCTTGTCTTGCCAGAGGCCAGTGTTCCTGATTTGCTCTGTCTGTAGTGTGGTGCAATCCAGCTGTGTGAATGTAAAATCATATATAATATATAACAAAATCAGAAATACATCAAATTGAAGTAGCAAAGGCTTGGCCTCTGGAAAGTTTGGTTTTTCCTTATTTTCATGTGACATTTTTATAGGTGTTTGTAGCCCCATTGCATGTCCTGCCTTTCCATGTGGAAGCATGCATTTTTACTGTAAAAGTGATCTGGTTACCAAAATTTTAACAGCATTTTTGAACAGAATTATGAATATTGCTGTTACAGTTCTCTGGGATTGAAAACTATTACTGATTTCCATATTTCCCCCAAAGAGTAGCAGAAGATTCCACTTTTACAATGAAACAATTGGGAAGATAAGCACAGGTCTGAATACCAGCAAAGGCTTAGTGGCTCTGGGTCAGGAGTATATAGAGAGACATAATTGAATAAAATCTGTCCTCTCAGAGGCAGGCTCTATTAGATGCATGGGGAAAATGCACTTAAATGAAAATAGTAGCCTATACTCATCTATCTCTGCTATTTCACTGACAGGGTGAGAATTAAAATATTATATTCCAGGCCTTTACAACTTATTTTCTACATTTCTGCACTCACTTTCTCCTCCCTCTGTACTGTACACGTAGTATATGTAAACACCCATAGTTTTGAATGCATATTCTAAGTAAGACACCTCTGTTTATCATGAGATCTTTGTCCTTATACCACATGTTAACTTTGCAGCCATGGAAATGGAAAGAAAATGCTGCTTTTTCATACAAAGTTAAAACTTTCTTTTTGCCTTCCTCCAAGTAGGCAGCAGATCCCCCTGGCTGAAGAAACCACCTGGATGGACATCAATGGTCTGCTACCTTTGGTGTTGAAGAGCTGGAGATACAGCAGTAAATTCTGAGGGCCTTCTGAAGTCACCTTCGTATTAAATGAACGAGGCATAAAATATGTGAGTCACTTGTGGTTGTCTAGGTTCTTTGCAGTTTAATTACAATATCTAACACCATTTGAATACAGTGTTTTGACAAAACAGTGAACAATTGTGGATTAACCCACATGGATGTTATTTGTAGCAGCAAAACTAAGAGAGGTTTAAAACCAAACCTGATTTCAAAGCAACCTCTGCTCCCTCAAGATATAAATTCCGTCCTTAATGTGTTTGGTTTGGGTTTGTTTGGGTTTTTTTTAATAACTGTTCCGGGTGTGTCAGGTAGAATACCTGCCAATTAATTTAAAAGATTACAACCGCTATATGCAAGCGAAGTGGACTTCACCTAAAACTGGATGATGCAACACCCCAGTACTCTAAGGCAAGGGCCTGGAAAACGGGAAAGACAAGCGAAACCTCATTTGTGTTGCCCTGCTAAGCTGCTGGAGCCCGGCTCTGCGAGAAGCCCTGTGAGCTCCGGGCACTCAGCCGTGGGTGTGAGGGAAGCCTTTGGAAGCAAGGAGCGCTGCCCCGGCCGGCGCTCGGAGGTCCCCGGGCGCTGCCGCCCCGCTCCCCTCAGCGCGGCCGGGCGGGCGCCTGCGCGGGGCCGCCCCTCGGGCCCCTCCGCCCCGCCCTGCGGCCGAGGCTCCCCGAGCGGAGGGAGCGGGGCTGGGGCTGGGGCCGGTCCGGGGCGGGGCGGGGCGGCGCTGCCGCCGCTGCTGGCGGGAGCTCGGCGGGGCGGTGCCTGGCGCGGACCGCCCGGCCCCACCGGCGGAGCAGCCGCGGGAGCGCGGCCCGGGCGACTCGGCCGCGGGCGGTTCTGGCGGCCCGAGCGCCGCGCCCTTCCCCGGCTCCATGTCGGCGTGGCTCGGCCGGGCGGCGCTGCTGCTGGGGCGGCCGGGGGGCCCCGCCGCCGTCCCCTCGTCCTGCCTGGGCTCGCTGCGGGGCCCGCGGTGCTGCTGCCGCCGCCGCCTGAGCTGCCTGCGGGGCGGCGCCGAGGGGCTGCTCCTCCCGCGGGGGTCGCGGGCGCTCGGCACTCACCCCAAGAAGGAGCCGATGGAGGCGCTGAACACAGCGCAGGGGGCCCGCGACTTCATCTACAGCCTGCACTCCACCGAGCGGAGCTGCCTGCTGCGGGAGCTCCACCGCTTCGAGTCCATCGCCATCGCCCAAGGTGAGCCGCGACCCACCCGAGCCCGGCTGGGGTGGGAGGGCCGGGCCGGAGCGGGGGCTGAGCCTCCGAAGTTTGGGGGTGCTCCCGCCCTCGCCCAAGCGACTCCTTCGGGCGGGTAGGAAACTCCAGCAGAAGGAGGCATCGAGAAGCGCTCACCCCTGTGTGTTCGCGTAATTGGGTGTAAATGAGGCACACGACCTGAAATTTAGTTTCCAGAAGCATCCGCAGCACCTTTGGAACTTGGCTAAATCGGCCCAATGTGCCAAATCCTCCGTGGGTCTGTCATTCTCACCGGGTGTTTCAGAGAGCCACGGGTGGCCATTTTTCACAATGGGAGTAGCAAAGTGTGTCTCATAAAATCCCCCTGACACCAGGGCAGCAGTAAATTGATTTCAGACCTCTTAAGAGACGCCGGGTTGCTGCTGCTCTGGGAGCTCATTCATGAGTTACACTTCCCTGCCCGGAGAGCTGCCGGCGCTCTTGGAAGTGTCGGTTCTCATTCGGGAGGGTGTGTATGTGCTGGGAAGGTTTACTGATGTACCTCTGAATACAGGGCTATGCAACGCCAATTAAAGAAATTTACAGTGATTTTTCTCGTCTGATCCAACTGTTCATGCCAACTTGACACTGTTCCTTAAACAAATCAAAACCTGACAAAACCAAATCCTCTTAATTACAGCCTCCTTACTTCTAGTTCTGATCCTCAGCTGTAATTTACAATCCCTATTGCAGCGAAGATGATAGCGGGTACTTAAGAGATCAGTGTGCATTTGATCTAGGCCTCTTTGTGACTATGATAGTAGCGTGCCCTTGGAAAGGGCATTTCTGTGTCTTGTGGCTCCTCTGTAGATATCTGGAAGAAAATTTGGGTGGGCAGAGAGCAGGTCTGAGGGTCAGCTGTAAAAGTGTTGCTTTTGTGAAGAGACAGAACCATTCCAGGTATCACTTTGGTTTTGTTTGTAGCATACTTGCATATAAACACTAGTGTTTCTAGTCAGAGTGGGAGTAGTTCGCTTAAACGCCTGATCTTGGGAGCAGCAGCGCTTCTGTTTTGCAGACAGTGAATCAGTTTTGTTTTACAACGCAGAGGGTAGAATGCTTTGAACTGTAAGTTGACACTAACTTTTGAATACTAACAACTAATGCTCTTCCCAAATAAATCCTTCTAAGCGTCTGAAGGATTCTTGCCATGAGGTTTTTGTGTGAGTTTCTGTCTCCTCAGTTACTGCTCCGGTTAAATAGAACGGAACTGTGTACCTGGAGGATCGTGTGGTGGCTATCAAAAGGAGACTAAAATTTCAGTATAGTGTCTCAACTTTTATACAGATGAAAATCAACAGATGGTCGTATTTAATATCTTGTTGCTCAGATGCTGTTAGTTACAATGTGAAAGTCTGTTCTGTAAAATACTGTGACTTTCTGATGATTCAGGATGTAGAAGCAAAGTAACAATAGCATCACTTTGCATTTAGACATTTTACTGCATGGGAGTTTATTAGTTGGTTTTAAGTTTATTCCAGTAGTGGAAATTGCAGTTCATTGTGCCTGAAACTAATCAGTAATCTTGCTGGAGAGATTATTTCAGCAAAATCTCAGTTGTGGGTTTAGTAGTCTCATAAGTAAGAGCTGCATAAAGCGTTGTAGTGCCATCGGACCTCATCCTTGGAGTCAGATTCTTAATCTGCGCATCTGGTTTGATAAGACATTTTTTGTAGATAACCTTTTCCTTTAGGCAGCTCTCTTCATGGGATATTTTTACCAGACTGCCGCATGGTAACAGCTGTCAGCTTTTACCTATAAGAAATTCTGTTTCTTCATGTGTTATGAAAAAAGAAAAATGATAACTGTAAAGGGCTTCTAGTAAGTCTGTTAAATAGAAATTGGAGAAAAACCCTATCTTGAATTTATTGCCCATAGCTGTTTTTGTAGAGAATTATTGAAAGAATTCATATTTTGTGTGAAGAAGGGCAGAGAGGTGTTGGATATGTATAATCACTGTCAGTGCTGTGGAGTGCCAGAAGAAGACAAGGTGGATAGAAGGGCTACACTTGAAAGACAATTAGAGACTTTTCTGAGCTAGGTGTTTGTATTCTGTATTTAAAATGCTTCATTATGTTTAGAAATATTTTGTATGATTGCTCTTTCCTGCTGTTGAAATGGTGACTGTGAAGCAATGACCTGAATAGGTACACAGGTTGTGAGTAGCAGATGAGGGGAGAGCTATTTGTGCCTTGCTTTCTAGGTACTTTCTCTGATTGACTTGTGTCACTTTTGATCTTTACAAATCATGAGTTCAGTCAAGACAATACTGTTTTAGCGATGTTATCAATTGTCTCATTTGCTGGCAGCATGCTGTAGCTCCCAGCAGCTGATTCTTTAGCCGAGGTCCCTGGTTGTACTTTTGTGTTGATTTCCAATGAAAGTGATCAAACGCAGCCTTCAAATTCTCTTCTTTACTGCTTGCATAAATTCCCATGTTCTGATTGAGTCTGAAAAATCAGTCTCTCCTTGATCATGAAATGCCTGTGTAGTTTTGCTACTCTGCTTAAGCTTGTTTTGTGCCTGTGATCTTTTCATAATTCTTTATGGAAAGGGAGGTGTTAGTCCATACCCTTCTTAACACAGTCCTTATTGGGTTAAGTTTTGACCTTCTTCCTTCACTACCTCTTCTGTGCCCTAACAGACCCCATATCAGCTAGGGGAGGCTGTCAGCAATATGGGGAGACCTGGGCACATCAAGAACCAAATGGGGCAAGTTCCTCAACCCGTTCCCAGGCCTACCACCAGAAGGAAGCAGTTCCAGCAGCTAATTGCCCTAGCAGGAAATATGACAGGACACACTATCTGTGGCCTCCGCTAATGGCAGAGGCTGCGGGGAAACCCATCCTTTGCTGCGGCTGCTACGCTCAAGGACAGTCCTCAGGTAGGTGAGCCGTAGCTGGTACCTGTAAGTTAGGTGAGTCTCTGAAGCGTTTTTGAAACTTAAAACATCTGTTTATGCTGTAGTCACGAAAACTGCAGGTGGGGAGAGGTTTGTGAGTATGTTCCTGCCTGCCATCACCTTGTCACCTGTATTACCGGCACGGTCATGGAGCTTCCAGACACTGGGCACTAGAGGTCGGCTAAGCAGCCTAGCTTATGAATAAACACTGACTGAAATTCTGCTGTTTGTTGTAGTGCTTCAGAAGACAGAGCTCTGTGAGAATGTGATGGCTGAGAGCTGAATTTTGAATTCATAGATGTGTTTTGCATAGTAGAAGCTGGGGGGAAGACTGTGAAACTGAACCTTGATAGAATAGTTCTCAGAAAACATTTTGAAAACTCTCCCAATTTAGACTATAATCTGTATCTTACTATCTTAAAATTTAGTCAAAACATCACTGAGCTGTTCTTTCTGAAGACAGCTGCCGATCCTTTCTCATCTGGATTTAGTTTTCCTTCTGCATTGAAGTGTTTAAGTGTTGGTTTTTTTTTGTTTTTTTTTTTCCTCTTTTGAGCCTTGGAAACATGAATAAAGGGTCCCATTTTCCCAGGAAGAGCTTTGAAACAAAGATTTTAAATTTTAGCTTGTGTTTCTTGTAAGAATGTCAGCCACACCCAATAGAGATGATAGATGTGGAATTGAATACAAGTAATTTGTATATTTCTATTTTCATGGTTACAGGAACACTGAAGTAGCAAGTAGGCTGGTTGATTTCAAATGTAATAGTCCTGCTTTCTGTTACTAGAAGTAGTGTCCCATAAACAAGGCTTAGTTTTGTTGGCTTCAGATAATCAGATTTCTCTTGTTTCTTTCTTGCATGATGGAGATGAAAGTGTAAAATCTTTCAGAAAATACGGAGAATGATTTCATGCTTCTGACCTTGTATAGCAATATTCCATTGACAAAAGTGGTGTTAGGAAGAAGATGGAACTTCTTTCTTAAGGAGCTTGTAGTATTTAGGGTTTCTACCTTTGGTTTCCAGGGTATGATATCAGATGATTCGTGGAAGATGCACTTGTAAGCAAGCAGAGCAGCAAGCCTGGTAATGAGGCAGGGAAATACTAAAGGGTTTGACTTTAAGTAAGAAATACTAAACTTGGCGTTTCTGCTGTGTCTTTATTGCTTCCTAGGGTACTGTTGGTCTTTTTTGTGTTGCTTTGCAATATTCTTGAGCCCAGATCTAACTACTTTTCATTAATATTACTAACACAGCGATTATCTAGGGCCTCTAAGAAATCTCAGGTCCTGACAGTGAAAGAATCCTTTATTTTCCCATCTTTTGTTGCAAAGGTGGGAAAACAATTCCTGTTTTCCTATCTTTCTGTAAATACACATAAAATACATATGTATGTGTGTATATAATACATAAAATAGATGCTTTTAGTATATAATGTATGTACATTGTTAGTATATAATGTCTGTACATTGTTATTGAACACAATTCCTTGAAAGCACCCAGTTGCATTTTATATTTTAAGTGGAAGACTTTTGTGAAATGATCACTAAATGAAAGGTCTTTTGAAGTGGAATTTCTTCTTCCTCTGCCTGGTGAGGTTGTGTATTACCTGGAAAACATGCAAAAACACCATAGCAATAAGTCTTGACAACTGGTTTTGTAATTTAATTTGCAGGTTTTGGAGAATGCAGTTTCTAGCTAGATTCTCTTTGAAGGCATGGGATGTCATACCATTCATAATAATGATACGTAAATAATCTGACCAAAATGGCACTTCTGATAGAAAACTGTTCATAAGTTCAAGTTACTGCACCTTGGTTTTGTTAAAAAAAAAAAAAAAAAAAACAAAAACAAAACCGTAGCTTGCAGATAAAGGGCTCCACCTCCTTGCATTCAGCTGGGCTGAATGCAATCTCAGGGAATTCACAAGGTTTTAGGTATTGTTGGGTGAAATCTCATTTGGTGTCAGGAGAAACCTTACTGGCTTATGTTCTGGTGTTAAATTTATGAGCTCCCCAGTTTACTAGAATAGCTTAGGAAGTGTTACAGCCTATGTGCCTCTACTTCCACAGCTTTACAAAGAAAAGTTAATTCAAAAGATGCACTGTCATCAAAGATGAGTGGATTTCAGTGAGGCTTTTAGACACTCTAAACAAGTCTCCTGTGAAAAAGATTCCCTCTGTTGCATGAATCAGATGATTCTTGCTGGTATGAGCACACTGGTTCATCTGCCGTGGTGGTTTAGGGCTGCTTGGATTTTAGTGCCTCTTTTTGTTAGAACTGAATCTGTGCTTACACGACAGAGCATAATTCCATCCTTCTGGAAGTACTTGTCTTGTTTGAAGAGTGATTTCACAGTGCAGGTGTGAGGTTTGTGGTAAGCACTGCCCTCAGCCCCTGAGCTGGGAGAACAGGAGCTGTTCGTGCTGTTGAGCTGTGCCAGGTACCGTGGCACCTGGTGGGGACAATTCTCTCTTCCTCCCTCCCTCACGCCCAGCACATGCAGGTCAATGCCACGCTGTGTGTGGAGCAATGTCATCTACTTCCCTCTCCCTTGCTGTGACCTAGGTCAATACATTTTTTTCACTCTAGTGTTTGATTGCTATTCTAGGAAAAGGTCTTCTGGCAGTGTCTAATTCACAAGTTTGAAGTGCCCTGTCAAGCTGGTGAAATGACAAACTCTTGCAGGCCTGCCTGTGCAAGTTCCTTTATGCTTTCTGACCATCGCAGCCTACACCGGGACTGTTACCAATCTCACTGCTGTGTCAAAAAATGCTAGCTGGTGAAAGAAATATATGTTTCAGATGGAAGGATGTGCTACATTTTGCTTTTGAAACTTTTTTTTTTAAATATACCCCCTACCTCCTGCCCCGAGTCTTGAAGCTCTCTCATGAAGGCAGAGTGCAGAAGGAAAAGTGCTACTGAGGCTCTGCTAGTCATTTTCATTAATATCTGAACCTCATGCATCACAGAATCATAGAATATCTGAGTTTAAAGGGACCCACAAGATTCATCGAGTCCAGGTCCTGGCCTTGCACAGGAGACCCCCAAGAATCACACCATGTGCCTGAGAGCATTGTCCAAGCGCTTCTTGAGCTCTGTGAGGATTGATGCTGTGACCACTTCCCCAGGGAGCCTGTTCCAGTGCCCAGCCACCTTCTGGGTGTGGAACCTTTTCCTAATATCCAACCTTCCCTGACACAACTTCAGGCCTTTCCTTAGAGTCTGCTACAGACAAGAGATCAGTGTCTGCCCCTCTGCTTCTCTGGGCTGAGTTAGTTTGGGCTGTTCAGCCTGAAAAAGAGAAGACTCTGGGGATACCTTGTAGCACATTCCACCACATAAGTGGGGTTTGCAAGTGTCCCAGAGAAGACTTTTCACAAAGATATCTAGTGATAGGACTAGAAGGAATAGCTTTGAAGTGGAGCAGGGTAGGTTTAAATTGGCTGTTAGGAAGAAATTCTTTACTATGGGGGTGGTGAGACACTGGCATAAGTTGTCCAGAGGAGCTCTGAGTACCCCTTTCCTACAAGTGCAGGTTGGATGGGGCTTGAAGCAACCAGGTCTAGTGGAACATGTCCTGTGGGGTTGGAACTAGATGATTTAATGATCTTCAAATCCAGACTGTTAGGCAATTTAGGAGCTGAAGTTTAATGTCATAAACAAGAAAATTGGTGCGTGGTCACTCATGCTAAAACTATTCTGAGAATGTCAGCTGTAACTGTCCACCTTTTAACTACCTGCAGCAAGGTAATGTTTTCTGAAATTCATGATTTTTCTGTTGTGCTTTGGTTTGCTTCCATATTCTGAAATTTTACTTGCTCACATAACTTAAAGCAGGTTCTAGTCTGCTTAAATGCAGAAACTTTGTCTTATTTTTTTGCAGAGAAAACCCTGCAAACAATCAAGTGGAATTGATGTAAAACCCACAGAAATCCAGTCTTAATATTTATAAAGGATCTTTTCTTGCTGGCGGATGCTCCAGTATTGATTGGAAGATTTTAAATAATGACTGATTGCTGTTTTGCTTTTGAAAACTCGTTTAGGCTTAAGGTATCCTAAACCACTGGTACCACTGGAGAAACCAGCAGAGGAGGTAGAGTCACCAGAGACGACCAGTGAATTTGGTACAGTAGAAAAAACCCAAATGGAAAAGTGTGTTTGCTGACATGTGCATTGCATAAGGCCAGCAGGCTGCTGGTTTGACAGACTTCCTGCATGCCTGTTTTGATGCATTTGGCATGTATTGCTGCAAGAAATAAAAAGTACACAGTTTTTGTTCATGTTCATATAAAGCCTTCAGTCTCAAGAATTTCAGCGATCCACATCTTCAGGTACCTACGCTTAACTTGACCAAGGTGTTTCAAGCACAGGTCTTTTGGAAACTGCTGCACTATACAAGAGTTTCTAGTTAATACCTGACCAGATGAAAATCTTCATTTTTTGAAGCAGCTCAGTATCGGCTACCTTAGACTTTTTTCTTGGAAAGTGATGTGTGTTAAATTACAATGTCCAAATATAATGCAGGAATGATACTATAATTAAAAAATTTATTTAGTTAGCTGCCTTTGCCCTTTCCTGCCAGAGGTAAAATAAGATTGCTTCAATTAAAATTTGTTTTGTCTTTTGCATGTGTTTAAGCATGTGATGAATACAAAATAGGTGTCATGCGCAAATATCTTTTATATCACAAATCAGAAAAAAAAATCTGATTCTTAAGCCATTGTTCTTCAGCTGTGTCTTTTGTAAAATAGTACATTTTAGAGGTAAAAGGAAAATCTGTCTCCCAATAACTCTCTTGTCTAGTACAAAAGCTGCTTTTGATTCAGGGCTTTTTACAGAAGATCACTTGCAATGCAGCTTTTACTTAGAGTGCAACTTAAACTCTTGAGAGTGATAGATTGAAAACATTTAGATCTCCCTGCAACAGGCACGAATGAAATAGATCATGTTTATTCTGTGAACACAGAGGTTCCAGTGTGTAACCTCAATTAAAAGAAAAGGAAGTCTGCCAGTTTCTCTAAGAAAGAAATTATTTAAAGCTGACTCATTCAACTGAAAACTCTTAGCTTAAGTCAACCTCATTTATTATTTAATCAATCCAAATATGAAACTACAGAGGCATCTGTTATCTCAGAAAAAAAAATCCTTTCTAAAAACAACAAGTAAATGGAAAAATAAATATATCAGGCAAGCAGAGTACTTAAAGAAGCTGTCTTGGGTCCCTGTGCTGTTGCTGAGACTTTTTTACGAAAATGGCTCATTTTGGGGAAAGTTAGACATGAATATGTGAGCTGCCTTTTGCCTCCCTTCTACTTTATCCTTAAATTAGCATAGTGATATTTCAAATATTCTGAAAGCATGCCTTTTTGTTTCTGTTTTGTTGCTGTGTGTGAGAACTTCCTTTAACAGTGAATGAACATGGAATTTTTGGGATGTGACTAACTCATGCCTGAAACACATGCATCCTCTGAAACATGGGGAGTATTTTCAGGCAAAGCCCACAAAATACTTTGTTCAACCCAGCAGAGTGCATGTTTCATTCAAAACTATGGAATATAAAACCATAGCTGTTTTTTTCCAGTGTTCATTTACTTAGGATTCTTAGATATTTATATGCTAATTGTTAATAAAATACCCTCCCTAGCAGCCATAATATATAGTGATTCTTGCTACTTGCTCTACTTTTCTCCTGTATCAGTTGCCAGTTTCATTTTGTATGTGATGGGCTCATAATATTAATTCATTTTTGGGTATCTTTTGAGTTTTTTATTAAATTCTGTTTAGACTGAGATACTTTTGGCAAATATTAACAAGTCATTTTTTTTTAAATTACGTTATTTTCTCTAGATAATAGAAAGGGGAAATAGAAACATATTTAAGACTCTGTATTTTGAGATCGATCATATTCTGTATTAACTCTCCTATTGGCTTAAAGCAGCCATAAGAAGAAGGTGGTTTATTTTATTATCTCCTACTGCTTGTGTGTAGGGATAAAACCTTTCCTTAATGCTGTTAAAATACTTCATGGCTTTTAGGCATTTCTAGCATTAAAACATGCCTTAACTGTTTGGCAGTGATCCTGGTGAAAGGCTCCTGCATGACCTGGGGGAAGGACACAGCTTTGAAAAATCTTTCTAATTTCAGGAAAAAAGGAAAAGTTTGAGACAAAAAGGTTTTTACAGGGAGACCAACTTCAACTGAGAGGTGCCAGATACAGTGTCCGGAGTGGCCTGGCCTTAGGTTCCCAAAGCTCACTTCTTGGAGATAGTCTGGGACCTGTTGTCTGGGCTTCCCAAAGCATTCTGGGAATGTTGGGGGAGGGTTAGGAGACAGTCCCTGCTATGTGATTCTGTCCATGCCATGGACAGAGGTCTGTGCTTTGGGTTGTGTTGTTGTATGTAAACTTGTACTGCCACATAGCTCAGGTCCAGATGCTTACTGGGAGCCAACAATTGCTGCACTTTGACCTGCTACATTTTTCTTGTAGGTATTATCAGTTTCTGGTTATTGTACTGTTACAGTAACTTTTTTAATTATTTGCACTTGATAGTGTTTGACTTTGTGCAGTGATCTATCTTTTAGTGCTGGCTGGTTTGCTGTAACTTACCTTACACTAAGGGTGTGAATCATCAGTCTCCATGAGGATATTATCTCATCATTCATAACAATCTGAAACTGTCGTTTTTCTGCTTTATTTAATTTTGTGGAAGACTGGAGAAAATGTGCATGGAACAAACCAATTTCTTTAGCCAGCTGCCCTTTCAAATACTATCAGCTTGTATTTTCAGATTACAGATAACCTCTTGATCCAGTTGTTTCTTTGCTTCAGTTCTGGCAACAGGCTGATTTTCACAAAGTTCAAGTAATGCTTCGATGTTACAAATACAAAATTAACTGTTTTGCTCATGAGTGAGATTTAACAATTTCCAGCTAGATTTCCAGCCCTCTTGTCTAATAAAGGTTTTTGCCATAAAGAAGAGATGGGAGAACAGCTTGAGATCACCACTCCTTCTGCAATTTCATTATTTATTTATATTATTTTATGGAGTAAAGTAAATCGAGTAAATTGGTAGCTGCAAAAGTGACAGTGCTGTTATAAATAATCAGCCTGGTGACCTTTTCCTCTTGCAAATATTCAGCAGACTTCTTCTGATTCAGTGTCCCTTTACCTGAACAGAAGAAATGTACCAATGTGCAGTTGAGTTCTGATAAATCATAGATGGCCCAGGATGAAAAAGACTGTTCTTATTGGGAATTATATGTGCCCTCTATAAGTTTTTTACGTGTTTATTTGATCTGGTTTACCAAAACATAAAAAAGTCTTTAGATTCATAAAGTTTTCACTGTTGGATTACATCTCAGGGTTGGGTGCTAGGAACCTATTGTGTCTATCTCTTTTCCATGCTTACATCAGTTTTTGCAGTTGCACATTACTGTGGCTGAGTTTTACTGTGATTTATATCTGATCCTGTGTTATAAGTTCAGTTTAAAAAAACGTTCACTTTAATTACTTTTTCCCAGCCATAGAGGAAAAGCATTTTCCTGGGTTTCCCACAGTGGGTAAGAGCAGGCCTGGATGAGCTGTGGATGAGGTGATGTGTAGCAGATGTGACTTGGCCATCTGGGTGTGGATTTACTGCTGGCTTTACCTGTGGTGTTGTACAGAGTGTTCTGTTCTTTCCCTGTGCCAAAGACCTCTGTGTATGGAAGTATCAATTCTGCTTCCCATCCTAGCACTGCTGTTCTCCTCTGGGCCTGGCTGTGTACCTGGCTAAGAGCAAGTGCCAGAATTAAGAAGTCTCAAATACATGATCAGGAGGGAGTTTAGAAACAGGAGGAAAATATCAAATCACGCCTTGCAGTAACAACCTGACTTCAGATCACTTCAGGGTGCAGTTTTGTATTTGACCTCAGGTTCTGCCTTTCTGTTTTCCCATGGGAAGGGCCAGGAAGGTTCCTGTGCCTCAGGCAGGAGTCTGTTCTGGGATCTCTGTGTTGCTAACAGCACATGGTGACTTGCACTAGTGAGCAATGCTGGTTTCATCTCCCAGTTCACCTCTGCAGTTTTAGCAACTACTTGCAGTTATATTTTTTACCTTAATATTTGTCTTGTGCCTAGGAAGGGAGCTGTCTCTCCTCTTCCTTCCTCTGGCTCTCTGTTCAGGATTATTCATCGTGGTCTGAGTGGCTGCCCGCCACATCACACAGTACTTTGCTTCAGCACTGCAAAAAGCAACCTCAGCCTGAATCCATCCCCTTCTTTGCTGCTGGAAAAGGGGCTGTGTAAACATTGCACAGATTTTGGAGAAGCAGAGGGAGAAGAGAATGAGGCAGGGAAGGATGCTGCAGGCACACTGTGATCAGTCTCCATTGCACACTTTGAAAAACTACAGGGGTGCATATTTCATTAAGATCTCCAGAAAATAGTGGCATTGCAGTATGTCACTGCTGTAAATAGTGGCCACAGTATGTCACTATGTAAATAGTGGCAGTGCCACAGCATACTTTCCATTGCCATGAAGAGAACTGTTAAATACATTAGATTCCATATTTCCTCTCCTGTGGAAAACAAAACAGGCTTCTGTATGCAGCAAACTCTGAGCTGAGGATTTGTGCTTGTACTTCACTAATTCTCAAGCTGATTAGCAGAACTGGAGGTGAAGAGTGTAATTTCAGCACCCACAGGATTCTGCCTGCCTGCTTACAGTGAAGCTGTGACAAAAGAACAGGTTAAAAACCCTGTCAGTGGAAACAGGGAAATGTGTAAAGTTGAAAAACAAAAACTGTCCTAAGTAGCAGAACCATGTGTTTCATAAACTGACACTGGGTACTTCCTGGGAAAGTTAAGAAGCATTGGGATTAAATAGATGCAGCAGATGTGCAGCTCTCCATAGAGCAGAGGTCCTGAAGCAGCTTTAGAGGGAGTGTGTGCAGAGCTGGCTCTTGCAGGGATGTGATGGGAGCTGAAGCTTGCATTGGCTCTGCAGCTGGAAGCTGCGGGGATGCACTTGCAATTGAATCCTCCTGAGAGAGGCCTCATGCTTGCTAGAGGCTGGAGAAACACTGACCAGGAGAAGGATGTTCCTTTTTTGCTTTGCAGAATAAAGGCAATTGGTTGAAAGAATAAAAAGTGAGCTTAGAACTCAGAACTGTTCACTTCTAGGAAGAGTAGAGCACAGTAGCATTTGTCTTTTGCTTCTTCCTTCCGTATGACTTAATTTACAAAACCAGCAATCTTAATATTTCAGACAATTTTTGTGAATAGACTGAGTTTTTTAATAGAACTTACAATTCATGTGCAGAATAAATTATTACTTAATGCAGCTGCATAACAACTCAGGAGATATTTCATACTCTTATAAAAGCTGAAAGAAAATATTTTAAGGTGGAGTTCAAGTGGAGTGATTTTATCTGTTTTTTATTATAATCATTCCTTCAGCTCTGTTTGCCAGAGGAAGCTGTCATTGCACTTTGAATTTGACTCTGCACAGAATCAGATGGGGGTGTCAGACTAGTTTCACAATTGAGGCTCTGCTAAGTTACATGGGGAAGGGAGGGGGATATCAAAGGGATGAATCTGCTGCACTACCTTTAGCAACAGGTAAAGAGTTAAGAATAACTTCATTGCTACTGCATTCTGTATTCATTAGGCGTTTATATAGAGACACACAAATTACTTGAGTGTAATTTATGGCTGGAATTTAAATTGTCAGTGGTTTCTTATTGTGTTCCTTTTGCTGACAGGAATGAACAGATTCTTATGGACTTCAAGGCAGCTTGTACTTCTGTCTTTAATGCCCCAATGCAATGAAAAATTAGGAGGAATGTCATTACACTTAATATGAGTCTGTAACAAAATGTTTGACAATCATTCAGTTTCTCTGTCCTCTCTGTCTCTCTTATTTTGGGTTGCTTTATTAAGTCTGAGACAGATGAAAATCAATAAACTGTACATGCATTTAAAGTTATTTCAGACAGAAGCTTATTTCTGCAGTTGTACTTGCTCCCAAGGTCATTCTCAGGCAGGGAATGGAACTTTCTACTTACAAGAGGGCTGGTACTTAGTGGTATGTGATTTAATAGCAGTTTGTCTTCAGCTCTCTGTAAAGATTGTAGTTGAGTTTTCTCAAAGGAAAAGATTAATCCCACGAAAACATATTTAATAGCCAGCCCCCCCTGCCTGGTGCTGCTGTGCTGCTGCAGTTGCCTGCAGGTGGTGGTGGCTGTGGGAGGGTTTGTGCTGTCTGAGTGCAGGTGCTGCTGGTGCAGGGGCTGTGGAAGCCCAGCTGTGGCTGAGGCACAAGCCCTTGTGTCACTGCACTCTCTCAGTTTTGTGCCAGGGCAGGGAGGGAGTGCCTGGTTCCCCTGCATTCTGCACAGGCTCTTGTCAGTGAGCTGTCTCCTCTAAGGGGTTCTGCTGCTGGCTGCAGGTACCAGACCTGGCCTTGAAAGCCAAAGCTGCTCCCTGTTTTTAAAAACATTCTCCCACTGGCTTTCTTTCCTGGGGAAAGGAGTATAGTTTTGTGCAGGATGGGAAAGGGCATAAGGGAGAGGAGGGGCAGGAATAAACAAGCTTGTTTCTTGCCAGCTTTTCAGATTTCTTGTTCAAGCAGGGCCTGGGAGGAACATAAATGAATAAAGGATATTGTACATATAACTCCCTAGATATTTCATGAGCTCTCATGTTTAGATATCAGTGTTGCCTAACACAGACCTATTTAAAGGTGATGAAAGTTCTCTAGTAGATCAGATCTCTGATTGTACACAGAGTGCTGATAATTTTTGTTAGCAAATCTTCCACAGTGTCCCACAGAATTGCTTTGCTTGTCCTTTTATGGGAATATATTGCACTCTGATAATGCAGATACCATGGTCTTGTTTCCAGTTCAGCACTGTTGCTGTGCTGCTGCTCTGCTCAACTGCAGACCCATGAAATGATGGATAAATCCCTGCCTCGAACGAGAGGGGGCCCAAGAAAAAACCTTGCTGACAGAGAAATGCCAAAACCTCACCTTACTGAAACAGCTAAATTAATATATTTGGATGCCATTAATTCCACTCTGTTAGTCAGAAGGACTCATCCAGTCCTTTTCCAAATCTAGTGGAGAGGTTGTTAATAATCCCAGGCAAAGATTCATTCATCCAGAATGCTGTGCCACTGGGAGATGTCTGTCCTCTGGCACCCAAGAACTCCTTGCAGTCCTCAAGAGGATGAGAGGGGGAAGGCAGAGCCAGCCTCCTCTTGGTAGGATGAGTATTTGGTTTTTTGAGGCAGAGAGTTTTAACTCTGAAGATGGTTCTTTCCAGTCAGGGAATCACTATAGCAAGTTTGTTTCTTGGCAGCTCTTAAGAACCTTCTTATGTTTATTTTTTTCCCCATTAAATAATAATATAACCCTTTACTTCTGGAGCAGAGATGTCATTGTTGTTCCTGTTTGCTCTCCTATCAGTTTTACTACATTGCTGACACTTTTATGCAAACACATCAGCTGCTTTTCTGACATTTTCTATTTCTCTCTGAAGGAGATAGCTCAAACTCTCTATTTCTATCCTTATGCTGCATCTCTATTACAAGCTGCAAGTCCTTTCTGTGTTGTCATCACTTTAGTTGATTAACCCCCTTGAATCCCAAGGCAAGCATTTTAAGTCTTTTTTTTTTTTTTTTTTCCAGCTGTGGTTTGAGATCTTTTTTAAGCAAACCACTGCAAATACTACTTTGGCATTAACCTGTTTGAGTGGAAATGCTGACCTTCACATTTATAAGGCACTGATGAAGGAGGGGATTAGGTCAAGGATAAAACCCTCTTAATGATGAGGACAGTGATTTGAGGCTCTGGATACCTGTTTGCATTTCATGCTTTCTCCTACATTTCCAGTTGGAGTTTCCATCTTAGGTCTCTCTGTTTTGTCAAGCATCTTTAAAAGGATATGAATGCTGTGCCATATTTTTGGAAGAGATAATAGGATAAGTGTATTTTATACTCACTACGGGGGATCACAGGAATGAACTATGCTTGAAGTCACTACTGGGGTTTGTTCTGAAGGGAGTTGATTGGCCAGGGAGCACACTGCATCTGCAAAGCTTGTTCAGCTCTTTGTTCAGTAGATGTAACAAAGGTTTCAAATAAAGGTGATAATCTCCTGCTTTATTTTTCAAATGAAGGTGATAATCTCCTGTTTTTTCAGGAAGGGTAATGCAACATGATCACTGTGTAATTCTCTACAATGTTACAGGGAGTATTAAAAAAACACTATCTTATTTGTATTTATGCAGAATATTTGTTTGGACATAGTTTCCTTCTCCAGAGTAGTAATGAAATTTTCTGTCACCTCCTCTATTTGTACCAGAGCTTCGCCCAGCTTTCCCTCTGCTGGGCATGTGACTGAAGGGGCTGACAGCCAGGTTTATATTTAGCACTGCACAAGTCAGCCTCCTTTCATGCCTTAATTGCTGTAGTAACAGGAAACCACTTGTGAGTTATAACAAATGATGCAGAATTTTTCTTTACTGTCAACTCAGGAATTGTTGTTTCCCCATCTGGAATACTAAGGGAACCCAACTGAAGATCAATGGGACAAGATTTTTTCAATTTTGCTCGATTGCAGTTCTGGTGAAAACACTGAGGAAGAGCAGAGGAAGGAAAAAGGATGATAAGGAGGTGCCTTATGATCTTATTCCATGAATGAATTCATACATAGAGTCAGAAATTGCTTTTGAGGATCCACCTCTGAACAAAGCAATAACACATCTCATTTTTAAGCTCCAATCCAGAATTTTGGTTGTATCGATCCTCTCATGAACTCATGTGCAAAGGAGTGCCTCTTTTTAGTAGACACAATAATTGCTCTGATTTCTTGTTCTGTGTAAGTGATGTTTTTGTTGTTTCAGTGATGTGTATCTGAATGATTAGCTGAAATGATCTGGACAGGCTTTTTGGAGGAAACAGATTGATGAATTCAAGGCAAAACCCTCTGTAACTTCTAGATTACATGCCTTTAGAGCCTAAAATGATGTTATAATAGATCTAGATTATTAATATTTATTGTATTCCTCTTCTTAATACTCATTGGTTAATAATTAATTTAAACAATTCAGCCACTATTTAAAAATCTATAAAACACTGCTCATATTTTTGTCTCAGATATAGCAATAGTCAGCAGAAGTATTTTCCAAAGGTAGCTCTGGCAGTAGTACCTGCAGTCAGTGTTAGTGTTTCCTGTCCCTGGGTCACAGTAACAGATTCAGCTGTAAAATTTTATGGTGGTGTTAGCTGCAATTTGAATAAAACATAATACATGCCTTTAGGCTTGCAAGTTCTCTTGTATGTCAGTTCTTAAAAAATTGATAATTCGGAAACTGGTGATGACAACTTGCTGGGTTTAGGTTAGGGTTTTTTTTTTAATAAAAGCACTCGCATTACCTGTTAGTTGTGGTTAGTTTGTCAGCTAAGAATAATAATTCTAAAACTAAATTGCAAGTACTTGTCTACAGTTGGCAGAGTGACTTTAACTTGCTGGGTTTGGACCAAGTTGTGGATGATGGTATTGTTATGTTGATGGTTTTATGTTTCACTCCTTCACCCCCATGCTCCCCCCCCAGGTTCTAGCTATTTTGTAAAATAGGGAAAAGGATGGTTGTATACATTTTAAAAATATCAAGAACAGATTTAAGAAGCATTAAATGTTTTTCTGCTTCCCACTTTGCTAATTCAGGGCTCATGACATGTATTGCACTTGAGCCTTGGTTTTTAACCTCATTTATGATAATGAATGTCAGTTAGAAAATAGCAATTCCTCACTCCACCATTTCATTTTATTCCCTCTGCAGTAACATGAATTCTGTGTCATACTGAGTGCTGTGACGCAGGATGAGCTGGTGAATGGCCAGCATGAAATGCAATTCTGGAGTACTTTAGAGTTGTTTTCTTTTTCCTCCAGACATTTAAACTCTCAATTGTTTGATTCTGACTGAATCGAGCTCTTTAAAGAGTGTTTTGCAATTTAGGTTTTGTTTTCCCTCTGGGAAAATAAACAAAAGACACGTTTCCTTTGCTGTACTCTCTGAATATTTTTATTCTCGTTTTTTGCTGAGTCTTGAAAATAGTCAGAACAACTTCCTATGTATAAATACCCTATACTGAAATATATTTTGCTATCTAGAGTTTTTTAAAATTGGTTTAAAGAATTTTTTGGCTCTCAGTGCTTTTATGTCTTGCAGTACTTTTATGTATGCTTTAAAAAGGTGATATTGGAAGTGATTCCATAGAAAGGTTTTTGGCTTTCATGCCACAGTGGTTGGAGGGTTTTTTCTGCTTTAATTTTTTTTTTCCTTCTCCATGTCCCAGCTTTAGACCAGTCTTAGGCCTCTGCAAGTAGAGCTGAGCTGGAGCAGCCCTTTCCTGCAGCAGGCAATGCTCTGTACCTGGCAGAGGCAGAGCATCAGTTCTCAGGGAAGTTGTCTTTGTGCTTTAAAGCTTTGTTTTAGTGCTCCAGAGGGGACAGCTTTTCCCATGAGCCTGGTCCTGCAGGTAGCCTGTGACAAGGTCCTGAGCCCCCTGGTCTCACTTGGCCCTGCTCTGTGCTGGGGGGAATGAGAGGCTCTCTCAGGCTCTGTCCTGGCTCAGGCTGAGAGGGAGCTGCCCTGTCCAGCCCATGAGCAGGGCTCACCAGCACCAGTTACTGAACTTCATCTGGCAGACTTCTCCTATCTCATTAATATGTGTAATCACCGATTTTTTTCACAGATTAAATTTTATCTTGATGATGAGGGAAGCTGTAAGCTAGGCACACTTCCACAGGAGTTTACAGGACTCCCTTTTATAAAATAAAGTTCTTGCATGTGCGGTAGGAAGATGCCATTGCTGGCATGAGCTCCCTGTGGCCGATCAGGAGCCGTCTGGTCTCCAGAGCATGGTGCCACCATGCTGTCCCCAGTGACCTCTCTGGCAGCTTCTGCCCTGATAGTGTTGAAGAACTACTTGATAAAATGCCTACTTAGCAGGAATCCCATGCTACTGAAACAGATTATGTCAATGATCAAGTAATTTTTGTTTATATTTGATCCCCTGGTATTTCCCTCTAGCTTGCACTAACTTGTGTTCCGTCTAACCTCAAAGTAGTGTCCCCTAGCCTCCCTTCTTTTAGAAACATCCCAGGGTAGCCCTTGATGTATGTTCAGAAGGAGAAGCTGATGTTCTTTTTAGTTATTATAACTTGGAACTCCCATTATGCCTAGATGTAAGACATTTTTATTTTTGTCCTTCTACCAAATACCCTTAATTCTTCCTTTTGGTAGTAAGTTTCTGAAATCAAATATTCACTGGTTTTTTTTTTAGCTTTTTTGAATTGCTGTCTAGCTAGACTGAGTAGAATGTAATTTTGTAGACTGACAGGTGCTATCAAACTCAGTTGTAGTTCAATCCAGAGAACTGATGTTCTAGAGCTTTGTAGTATTTTGTGACAAGCTGAATAGTCTTTTGTATTCTGTATTGATACCCAAAATAGATTGAAATTATCTAATCTAACTGGCTGTCATAATTAGGGAAAACTGAAAAGATGCCTTTCTCAGAGGTGGAGTGTTTCCTGGAAATTTATTTATGTTGATACAGTTTCTTATCACAAAATCCTTTATATGGAGACCTAGATCTGAAAACCAGATGGGCACTGCAGCAGGGGTGGTTTCAGTGGCAGTGCCACAGGAAGCCCAGGAACCACAGTGGTTGGTGTGGGAGCTTCCCCTCAGAGCAGAAAGCCGTGGAGGGCAGCACTGTGTGACCTCCTGTGCTTGTGTTCAGTTTGGGGTTTTTATTCTCTCCCTGGCATTCAGCAGGATGGAGCAAATGAGTTTAGGGAAGCCTCATCAGGAATGTGACAGTGTTGACTTAGGTTTCCTGGCCACCCTCAGGGCATCTGGAGCTTTGGGAGCCAGTGGCCTCAGCTGATAATCTCTTTATTTCAAGGTGGCTCAGATTTTTCCCCAGTGTTGTGGAAATTGTCTCTGAGGAAAGCTGCCCAAAGGGCAGTACTGGTGTGTATAGACAGGTCTTTCTTTCTTTGTCCATGCTTCTGTAAAAGATTTGCTTAACCTGTGAAAAACAGAAGGAAGTGAGACCACTATGGAGGTGGGTCCCATCCCCAATCCCATTCACCCTGAACACAAGCTGAAAATTTTGGTCTGATGTTTCCTTGCCATCTATACTCGAGGCTTCAGAAGATTGACTCTCAAAGGGGCCCCCTCTGTTTACCATGTTCCTCTTCCAGCCTAAGCTTTGAATCTGTAGATTCCTTGGTATTTTATAGAGGAGAGCAAAGTAATCTTTATTTCTGTAGTATTTGGACTATACTTGTCCCATTTGCATGGTGGGTGCATCTGGTGTTTGTAGAGCTTAGGTAGTGTTTATATTGGGCAGAGGGAGAAGCACCTCTTCAGTAACTGCTAGGGCTTGAAAGTGTTAGTCCTTCAGTTAATGAAATTATTTTGGAAGTCAGTGTCCTGGTTGGCTAAATACTGGCATTATGATCTAATTTTTTTTCCTCAAAGGTACTTTGAGTGAATATTTCTGTTTCTTCCTTAAAATGGCTTTGAGTCTAAGAGTGACTAGGATGCAGGAATACTCGCTCCAGTCTGCAGTGCTCAGACATAGGCTCAAATCAATCACACTCTGTATTTGCAGCATTGTCTTTCCATGTACTTGTCTGCCCAAGTAAAATTTGAATACTTGAGTGTTGTAGGTTCCATGTTTTACCATTTTTAGCCTTTGTCTGTAGAAGTTACCTCAGCAGAAGTATGGAAGCAACTTGTCATAATTTCAGGGTTCATAATATTGGAAAATATTTGGGGAATGATTTTTTTCTGTTTTAAAAAGGAGATCTTATGTTCAATACCTACTATAAAAAATGCACAAGAGAAACCTAAAAAAGTAGCTAGGTTTTTTAAACCCTTGCTGCTGTTAAATGAGTAACTTGCTGCTGCATTCTGCACAGCATCTCTGATCACAACTGTGTTGGTTTCCTGTAGACAAAGTACTCTGTCAGGTTCAGGAGTAATGCCCTGGTCCTTGCAAACTCTCTTGATTTGAGTCCAGGATACCTGAAACATCCATTAAATACCAAACTTAATCTGCTGTTACCAAAATCAGTGGTCTCCATTTTTGTTTTATTCTTACATTGGCGTGAAAAATACCTTTTGTGAGAATATAAATGCTAGTATTTATATTGCAGACTCTCTGGGGGAAAGAAGGTTGTCTGCTGCATGTTTAGAGGACCTCTAAAAAAAACCATACAATTGTCTGTAGAAGATGTGATATTTTCTAATTTTGGTGTGGTTTTGTAATTTTCAAATGAAGATGGCTGTTGGACTGCTTCTGAAGTATGCTGTTACTGTGCATAATCACTTATACTGGTGTAAGCTTGTAATATTCTAATACATTTTGGCTTTTAATACCATGTTATCTTTTGTAAAAATAATAAAAATGGAGGTGTGAAGTATTTTTCTTTCCCATTTGATAGCTGTTAAATAACATAACTGCTTTTTTTGCCTGCTAGAAATTTGGTAAAGACTTGATAATAAACTGAATCTATGATGAAGCAGCTAACTTTCTCATTTCATTTTGACTTCTCTAGAGAAGTTGGAGGTTGCACCACCATCTCCAGGACAACTGAGACATGGTAAAAGAAGAATGTTTGTTGAATGTGGTTCAGTATTGGTGCAGTCTCTCTTTGAATTGGCTTCATCTTTGTTCCACAAGTGCTGGTCTGTCCTCATCCCTGTTGTATGGAGTAAAAGAAAACCAAAGCAAGCCCCAACACTCACCCTGCTGCCTTTGTTTCATAACACCTCGGCTGGAGAATGAGCAACACTTACTGAAAGTAGGACAGAAAGCCCAAATGAGAGCACACTGTTCAAAGCCAGCAGCAAACATTGTTTTTCTAAGCCAAGCAGTGTTGGTGCTGCAGTGCCTTGTGCAGGTTTTGTGTTTTAAAAGGACTGAAAAGTGGTATAAAATTGCAGAGAAATTGGAAACAGATTGTGCATTTATGATTCATGATTCAAATTCTGATTTAGTTTCCAAATTAGTGTATTTTTATGTTTTTGTCCTCTGCAGTGAGCAAATTTATTTAGGCAAACATTTTCCTTTTCTGATTATCTACATTTTTTTCCTAATTTGTTCCCCCCCCTCCTTTGTCCCTGGGGTTCTGTTTACTCCATGAATTCCAAAATTCTGTGCATTTCAACAAGAATTTGAGGTCCCAGTTTAGCTCCAGTACACACATTTTGAAAATACTGGGCATATCTGTGTGCTTGTTTTGTTATTTATGTTTTGGTGGGTTTGTCCTATGATAGTTTAAAAATAATTGGAACGTTTCATAGGTTTTGTGCTGTAGTCTATTATCTGTGCAGTTTAGAAAATAGGTGTATTCTCACAAAATAGTTACAGATGACCATTCATGTTCTAGTACCTAAGCATGAAAGATCTTGAATGTGGCTTTGGTTTTTTTGTGTGGTCATGGAATTCATACTGTCTGCAGAAAGGAAACCCAAAAGGTACTGGATATCAGTTTCTTTCCACATGACTCTGAGGTTCATGCACTCTTCTTTCATCCCTCTTCCTAGGTTTGCATCTCTTTTAAGTTTATAAAATGCAGGAATTATAGTCCAACATGAAGTGAAAAAAAAAACCCAAACTCCAACCAAATCCAAACTCTGCTGCATTTTAAATGTTAAAAAAAACCGAAAAAAATGCAACTTTCAGCTGTATTGTTGTCATGTAGTCTGTTCTCATGCTGTATTTAGTCTTATGAAGTGAGCACCTTGAAACTGAGCTGGAGGCAATGCTGTGCAAATTCAGTCCCACCCCCATCAAAAGCTTACAAGCTAAAACCTGAGAGAGAAAATTAACCAAGACAAAAAGGAATGAAACAGTAGCACTGTGCTCATTCTGAGAAATTACTCAGACCAGCATGTTCCAAGCTTCTGCAACAGAAAATATTTTCAGAAAGGATTTAATTGGTTTTAAAAGTAAAAAAGATAATGCGTGAAACAAAAGGTGGTGTTTGGTTTCTTAAGCAATGTATTAAAAAGCAGCTACAAGTCTAACTTGCACTGAGGATAGTGCACAAACAAAGTCAAGATACAATTCACAATTGAAATTGTGAGATAATTAAGAGTATATGACACCCTAGTGAAACCCACCTTAGCATTTGCAGATTTGGCTGAAGGAGTTTTGACAAGAATTGAAATACAAAATGTTAGGAATGTGTGAAGAAGATGGAGCTCTTGCACAGAAATACTGAGAGACTTGCAGAAAGAGGGCCTTTATTTCAAGAAGTCTGGTGAGACAGTTGGGTGATTTTCAGTGATACTGCAACATCGCTGTAAGGTCTGTAAATAATACCAGAGTTCGTGTAGTTTTAAGTATTTCTCTTATGCACTAGTAGGTATAAGTGGTTTCCACCTGAAATTGTAAAAGTACTTGCAAAGCAGATTTTTAAGCTGGTTCTTTACAAGCCATTAGTAACATTTCTGTGTAGCAAAGGGTTTTACCACACCTGCCAGCAACAAAATGGTGACCAGGAGGAAAGGAATTTTGTGTACTCTGCCTTTGTTTCTCTTAAAACCAGTATTAGACATTTCAGTTGTTCCTGTGCACTAGTGAACTTATAAAAATTAATTTTTTTCTTTGTTACTTCTTTTAGTGTTCTTCCACAATGCATTACCTTTTGTAGGGTTTGGATTTTTGGATAACGCAATAATGATTGCTGCGGTAAGTTCACTGTTTAATTCCTTGAACAAGTCTGTAAGATGCATATTTTTCAAGAGAACAGAATAGAATGGCCTGTGAGGTCTAGTCTTGAAAGTCCCTCTGCTCAGGACCATCTCGGGGTCTCTAGTCCAACCTCCTGCACAAAGCAGATCCAGCTGTAAGATGAGACCAAGTTGCTCATGGTTTTATCCTGAGGAACTTGAGAAATCCAAGGGCAGCCTGTCTGAGCAACCTGTTCCAATGCTCAGCTGTCCTCAGGATGGAAAATGATTTGCTCTATCCAACTGGAACGTGTCTTGTTTTAGTTCATGCACTTTGTCTCTCATCTTTTGACCATGTACTGGTGTTTCATAATGTAGACCATGTGGTTTTGTTTCTTCAGCTGAAAACATAAGGAGCTGTGATACTGTGTTTTATTTGTTTGCTTGGTATTTGTAGAAGTTTTTGTTCAGAGCTCTACATTCAGCTAAGAATTGCAGTGGGGAAGATGCTATGCAGGGATAGGGGTTGCAGGTTTGTCCCCCAGCTGCCTGAGAGAGTACATACAAAATATTAAAAGACTTTCAGAAGTAGACCCTTGCCTTAGGGGGAATATATGCCAGGAAGATAAGATCTCTGTGATCTAATAGAAGAAATGTCCATTTATTCTTTCACTTTTAATGTAGACAAGTAATAAACAATACTTTTGTCAGTTGTATCAATATAATTTATTTTAACTCCAAATCCCTCAAATAATGAGAAAACTGTTTATTTTTCAGGGAACCCAGATAGAATTGTCAATTGGAGTTGTCTTAGGAATTTCAACTATGGCAGGCAAGTATTAAAATTGCAGCACATTGAGACTAATATGGCACATTCCTATATTTTAAGCTGAAAGTAGCACACAGGGCTAGAAATGGCTCTTCCTCAGTCTTGCAGCTGCATTTCCTAATAAAGAAACAATCTCTGGGTGAAGCTAGGATGTTAGAAATGATCAAATCGGTAGCCAAATTTATAAAAAAATTTAACAAAGATTTATTAGATCGATAACAAAAAAACCCAGAATTTCAAAAGACCACCACAGCCAAGACAGCGTCAGCCCCGGGTGCAGGCGCTGGGTGAACCCAGATCCGACTGACAAAGTGCCAGCGTTTCCCCGTGGTTCACCCCGAGTGCTTCAAGCAGCCAGCTTATATACAGTTTATTCTGCCTGAGGCAGGGATGAACGTTTCTTTGTGTCTTTTCACATGTAGAACTGGGGCCATACACGTGCAGGAATAGACAAAGGTAGGTCCAGGGGTCCAGACGGATGTCTGAGCACCTTGGCAGAGTCTGTATTTGTATGTGGCAGAGTGACTGCAGGTTCTTGATTACACCTTCTTGATTACACCGGTTCTTGAGAAGGGTAGATGCAATCTTCCCAGGTGCAGGTCCTGTGAGTGATTCAGACGTTCCACAGAAACTTATCAATCATGGCCCAGGGAGGTTTCTTTCATATGTTAACAGACTTGATATTATCTTAACGTTTTCCGGGAACTAATTGAATAAAAATGAGACTCTGCTCCCAGCCAAGGTGATCACAGACATACCTTAGACTCTACAATATATTATACACATATATAGCATGAATTATCTCTACCATATACTACGTAGGACATATTCCATTTGTAGAAAAGGAATTTCAGTTCAAATAGCTTTTGAAGTGCTTGTTGTTGATTTCAGCCTAATAACTCAAATCCTGGGTCAGTTGGGAAAGTGTATTTGCATTTCTGTGATGGAACTGCTCTAAATTCCTCAGGGCCCAGTGTCAATGTATGTGGATATATGTGTTTGTACGTTGCTGTTGGCTTGCAGTACTAAGGGGAGATCAGTGTTGGTGTCTTTGTACTGCACTTCCTGGTGGCTCCTCTGCTTTGGTGAGATACCACAGGAAGGCCAAGCAGCCACCCTGCCCCTGCCCTGGGCCAAGACTGATAAGCTCTGCTCAGCAGCTCTGGTGCCTCTGCAGTGGCAGAGGGTGCTCATGGATCCACCAGCTGCAGGTGTAGCATTGCTCAAAAGCACGAGGAGGGAGAGCTGAGCTGAAAATGTTACAGCAGGGCAAGTTCAGGATTTGGAAATTTGCAGGCCTTGGTTCAATGTGAGACAGTCACAGGGAAGCTTATCTTAGTAAGGTCTGCTGTGAAATTTGTATTTTGTGTGTAACTTTGTTCACTTGTGTTACATTATTTCTTCTTGAATTGACGCAGTTCATGGATATAATGACATGCGTATCAAAGCTGCATACCTGAGTGGCAGCTCCTTCTATTTACACTGCTCCTGTGCCTCTTCAGGCACTGGAAGGCTTTTCTTGGTGTGCAGCATTAGCTGCATGGAGCTGACAATCATGCACAGCTGTCCTTAACTCTAATCTCAAAAGTTATGTTGATTTCCAAGTGTTGGTGCTGTCTTTTTTGTATTTGTCAAGTTTTCTCCATGTAAATTGAGAAAAATAGTTGCACCTCTTACTAATTCTAATCTGCTGCTGTTATTTAATTGTAATAAGGTCAGAATAAAAACCACTAAAATATAAGGAACTTGGGTCTAGTCTTTAATTCTGTATAAAATGAGAGTATGCGAAGGTCACTGGAGGGTGGGAGCTGGGTTTGTTTGTAGGGTTGGAGGGTTGATTTTGTTTGTAGCTAAAATAATACCCTTTTCTCTTCCTCCCTCCAGCTGCAGCTTTGGGAAACCTTGTTTCAGATTTAGCTGGACTGGGGTATGTATGAACTTGTGTTAAGAATATTAAGTATATTCATTGAGATGCAAAGTGGAAAAATATTTCTTTTTGTAACGTAATATAGTTCTGCCTAATACACTTTCTCAGCTTGTTATCCCCAAATTTGAAGAGATTTCCTTCTCCTCAGCTGAAACAATATCTCTGCAATGTCTTCAGGTCTAGGCAAACCTATTTCTGATAAAAACAGATCCAGCTTATTTTAGTTTTTACAGGAAGTTCCTGCATAACTGCTGAAACTAAAGCTGTTTGTTATGCCTGTTTTTCCCACTTTCCTTCTGTTTTGTTTTCTGCAAATTACAAGGCTTGCCACTAACTAGTCTGTGGGTGACCTTTCCTCCAGTAAAGGTTACTTAAAAAGCTCTGTAAAAATGCATTAACATTCACACTAGTTGTGTTGTACTGCATAAGGTTTTTCAGAAATACTGTGTCTTCAATCAGTGAGATAATTAAATTACATTGCAAAATGTGACCTTTAGAAGTCTGAACTCTGTCTCATAATTTTCTCTCAATCACTTTATTGGTATGCTGAAGGAAAACCTCTTGTCTTTAAGTTCAAGTATTTCAAAACCCTCACTAAAAGATACTGTGAGATTCAAAATCAATTGTTCTTGTTTTCTTGTTCTTCAGTCTTGCAGGTTATGTGGAAGCTTTGGCTTCCCGGCTGGGTCTGTCAATCCCTGACCTGACACCCAAACAAGCTGACATGTGGCAGACCCGGCTCAGTGCACACTTGGTGAGTATCCTGTGGGCAGTGCTGCTGGTGTGGAGCTTTTTGTGTTTAAACCAGCTGATAAATGCTTTTTGTCACTTTTTCCATTTATTCCTTAATGACCACCAACTTTGTGCATGTTCCCCAGAGGGTTTAGTCTTAAGCCCATATCAGGGAGAATCAAGAGATGGGAATTTTTTGAGCTTGAGTGGTTTTTTTGTATGCAGCAAGCCCAAGTGACAAGTGACATGGATAGTCTCTGCAATGACTTTGTGTACACTGTGCAGATACCTGGGCTGAGCTCTGACTGTGGTGATAAGATAATTTACTTGGAAGTTATGACCACTTAGTAGTTTACTCCTCTACATTCTTTGTCAAGTGCTTGCTATTCATGTACCTGTGCTGGTTTGTACTAATTTCTAATGATCTATAATTAGCTTGGATATGAAATCAGCTTTTCTCTAGCCAAACTTTCAGCATTTGAGTAGTATGCACTGCCTGTGTTTACAGTTACAGGACACTCACCTTGCAGATGCTTTCAGGGTGATTACTTACTTAACATTTAAATATTTGAAGTGGTACCACTTCAGCAATGAGCAATGATTAAAGAAACAGATTATCAGAAACTGAGTAAAGAAACAGATACTTTGTCAGAATGAGCCTTCATTGGGAAAAATACTTTTGCAGATTTAAGGGAGAAGAAATAGCACTTACTGAGGAAAAGTTATGGTAGAAAAAGTCAGTGATAGATCAAAGCACAGAGCAGTGAAGAGTTGGCATGCTGTCAGGGGGCTGCCCCATAGTCTAAGAGTCTTCTCAATAAAAGCTGAGCCTGTGGCAAAACCTGTCATTGCACTCAGTTTGTTTATATTCTTTTCTGTGAAAAAACTTCTCTGTGCTTTTGCCTGTATGGTAGCATTTTGTCTTTTTTATCTGCTGTCTCAAGTTTTTCAACACTATCCACCTACTGCTATTGATGTGGTTTGGAGGGTGCTTGTCTTACTTTATTTCCTCTCCTCTTGACTTATACATTCAGGTCAACTGAAATGTTTTCCAGTTTTTGTTGGTTTTGCCTTGTGCCTTTGAAAGCCATCATGTTTGCAAGGAGCCACTCATTCCTTTGATGATTTGTAGTACCAGATACAAGCAGATGCATTTATAATTGCACCTAAAATGTGTGTAGGTGTTGTTTGGTGGCTTGGTGTTTTGGTTATTTTTTTTTTCCTTTTCTGTCTTCCTGGCCACTCTGCTTATCCTTTGAATGTCCATTTCCTCTCTTACCACTTGTGCAACTCTTCATGATCATTGCCCTCCTCCTTCTTCAGAATTGTCTTTTGTCATAGCAAACACTGTTTCTAACCTTGTCATATCTGTCTCTCTCTCATAGACTGTGTTTCTAGTCTGCATGCTAAGAAAAATGTGATTCCAAGCTGAAAACTAGAACAAGGGTTGTGTGTCCCTGGTTGTGGTGGTACATGGGTAATGAGTAATAACTGATCGGTGAAAAACTTAATTTTTTCCCCTCTTTCTTTAGGGTAAAGCTATTGGAGTGACCATTGGCTGCATTTTAGGAATGTTTCCTTTGTTGTTCTTTGGCGAGGAGGAAGAAAAACTGGAAGAAAAATAATAATCTTTTTACAAGACATATACAAATGTAAACTACTGTACCTCAATTATTCAATTATGCTGTCAATATTTAGGAATTAACAGACAGTAAAAAAATGTATAGACTTGGGAACAAAACCTTCAGCATGTCATTTTATGGAAACACTAATTTATTGTGGCCTTGTTGTGTTCAGTACTTCTTTTTATAAGATATCATCTAACTTTTTATTTAATTGTAAATTTTTGAAGTGTTTTCACTTATGGCAAGATGTTTACCACTTTCCCCTTTGAACTTACTCTTTAATGGATTATTATTTCAATAATCCACCATGGATGACAGTATCACTCTTGAGTTGCATATTGGTTGCTTAACAGTTGTAATTGCATGACAGAAATATCACTGGTGTTCATCAGGTCCTTCAATGCAGATTACCAAGAAGATCAGGGATGAGTAATTTGAAGTCCCTCACTTTGCAAGGAGACTGGTTGCCCCTCACCAGCCATCATTTTGCACTGCCTTAGATTAGATATTTCAGTGATCTTTGACAGTATAGTTTCATTTTTTCACAATTCTGACTTAAGTGTCTCTGAATTGTCTTCTGATGATCATGTTGATGCTTTGACAAGGTAAGTGTTTCCAGTGTAGGCTCTCTACCAAGTCCATTTTTAAAGTGGTGATTTAACAACCTTCTGTACTTCCATATTCATGCCTCTTTTTTCCCCTTTCTAAACAATGTTTTGTGAATTGAGTTGAAATATCCTTAATTTGTCTTCCTCTGTTTTGAGTGTGGTATTAAAGAATTCAGACCAACTGTTTCAAAACCACAAACAACTTTTTAAATTGTTCTGCTTAATATAAGGTGTGAATAATTGATTGGGTAGATGAGGCCAGGGAACAGTTCAGGGTATGAACGAATGCTGGCATTGCAAGTTTGTTATGAGTGCTTCAGTTGAAATGATAAGTGTACCATCAGTCTGGATTAGAGGACCTGATTTGATGATAATACCTTTGTGTTTAAGATTAAGTCTTTGCTACTTTTTTTTTTTCCTGACACAATTAGTTAAAAAAACCAAGCAACAAAAATAGGAGAATTGAGGCCCTTTTTACTTTTTTTTTTTACTTTTATTTTTGTAGTCTTACTTGGCGTATTATAGACCTGTGCAGTATCATGTAACTGTGCTTTTATATGGTTATGAATAGAATTATGACAACTATTGAATATTTATAATATTTCAGGATCTTACTTGCCAATAGCATAATGCTAAACTGCTAATTGTCCCTTAGAGGAGAAGTTTTCTTACTTGTTTGAATACCACTTGGAAAAGCCACTAAAAAGTGGCACAGCCAGGGCACTTTGAAAGTTTTGTTGCTGAAATTGCTAGCTCTTCTGAAACCAAGAAAGAAAAGTTAAAAAAAAAATCAAGTCCCCTGATGATTTTTATTTGCTGTAGGAAAAGTCTTATTGTTATGTGCATGTTTTACAAAACTCATTGCTTAGCTCATTGTTATAAATCTGACTTCCCTGTTCTGATTTCTAGAAGCCCTTTTACAGCAATACTGAAACTGACTTTAATCAAGGTGGCACTTGGATCTGTTTCTTAAAAAGCAGATGTTGAAAGCTTGGAGTGAGTAGTCCTAGTAGTATGTGCTGTACTTTGCACATTAAACCAGGAAAATCTGGACCAAGCTGTAAAACTGAATGAAAGCTCAGCCAAGCAGCAAGCACAAATGCAGAGGAGTTTCAGCTTGTGCTTCAAAGGTGGAAGCTTTATTAAAATAAATTTAAATTAAAATCCAAATAACAACAACCCCCACAACACTAACACAAAAAAAACACCAAAAAACCCCAACCCACAAAAACAACCCAGAAAGGCAATTATACACTCTTTCACCAACAGATTGCTGCTGGTTTACAGTATTTCAGTGTTCAGAGGTTTTTTTACTCATCCACATATTTGTCTTCCCTTGAACTTTTAACTTTTCTGCCTCTGCATGCACTTTTGTTTCTATACAAAGCTGTATGTATTTTTCACGTTTTTCTTAAACTGAAGTACAAGTCAGAGCAATTTTGCATAGCTTCTTTTGTTGCTGTTTTTACAATTACTTCAACACTGTTTCCCATTACAATACTGGCAGCTTGATTGAAATCTTCCAGCAGTGGCCAAATCTCTGTTCTTTGGCATTGTACCATTGCAACACCGTTTTCATCACTCTGTTACAGCTCGTGAGAACAATTGGAAGGTTGTGCCAGCTGTCACAGTAGTATTTGTTTCATAATGGCAATAGGAACGACTGTGTACTATTGTTATATAGCTTGTGCATGTAAATTGAGTACCTTTTGTTGCTGTATGTCAAACTATTGTACTGCAACCAGTGCTTTTATTGAGAATCAATGAACTAAAGTATCTTGAAAGAAGTTAATCATGTGTCGTCTTGTTAAACTGTTTAGTTGACCACAAAAATGTGGAGGGCAAGTGACACATGGTGAGAAATATTGGGTATTTCAGTCTGATACCATGATGATGAAGGTGACTTCTGGGGTTTCAGTATTTGATAAAGGTGAGGAATAACTTGTGATGTGAGAGTATTAGTGGTGCTGTTGGAGGCTCAGAGAAGGTGTTTGTTGGGGCCAAGCTGCCCCCCTGAGAACCAGGTAGTTCAGGATCCACACTTGTGTGCGCATGGCATTGTCTCGCCACAAGGAGAATGGGTTTTTCTGGGGTACATGGATGAAAGTAATCCCTGATGCTCTGATCACACTTACTAAAAACCTGACTGAGAAGACACAGTCCCTTTTACTTTCTGGTATCTTCTCCCTCCTTGATAAAAGGAAAAACAAAACACTGCAGGCTTGTTAAGTGACTTCAGTATTGCTCTTTTTTTTTCTATTCTATCCATTTTTCCTGTGTTAACAGGAATTTCTTTTGCCTTCGTCTGCCTGGCTGGCAGACCCGAAATTGTATTTGAAATACTGTCTTCTATTGTAATTTAAATTATAAATGTATTTTTGACTGTATGTTATCTCTAGGAACAAAGAACGTGCATCCGATAATAGGGTTACCCAAATCTTCTTGCCAGTATTTTCTCATGCGTGTACTTTTACATAAATTATTTGAATTCAGACAGCATATTTTGTATTGTCTTTAATTAAATTGTTGAACTTTCTGTAAACTTTTTATTACAGCAAAGCTGTTCTGTGTTTCTTTATTAGACCAGATGCTGGAGGGGAAATATTAATAATATCCTGTGGGTATTCAGCCTCAGTTATACAAAATGGGAATTTATTATATTTAAGTTATAAGCAAGCGGTCCTTTGTCACTGTCATAGGAAAGACCACCATGGAGTGGTACTTCTGTCTCTTCATGCTCAGAAGAGAGCAATTTAAATAATTAAAATATTTGCATGGTAAACTGGTGGTGTTTGTGATTAATATTAATCAGAAGTTCACTTGCACTTGAACTGTTGGAATTAATTGAGGGTTCTTTTTGGTAAACTAAACTTTTTTGAACTTTCCTGGACTTTAGAGCTCTTCAGTTTTGTTTTTTTTACTTGTTGGTCAGTCCTTTTGTGGATGTCTGTGCAAGAAGAAGCGCTGTGAGTAGAACATCTGTACTGTAAGGATGGTCTCATTTAATTTTGAGAACCGGTACAGGCTGGCTGTTGTTTGACTCCATTGTGATTGTGTTGTGTAGTTGAACTTCATTCATGCTGTTCAGAGAGCCTGTCACACTTCTACCTGACATTTCCCTCTTCTTGGTCTGATGTTTTACATGGTCTAATGACAAGCTAACAGAGCAGCAGTATATAAACTGAAGGTCTTAATAAACTATGGAGGAATTATCACCCTGCTCTGAGAGTGTTATGCCTCTGGAATTTTTCAATCTAAAATATTAAGAAAATAGCTAGACCTCATAACACAAATTCAAGCTCCCATTTTAAAGTTTGTATTAGGTGTTTGTTAAGGTTTTTTCATTGCCTCAGTATTGAGGACCCTTGGCATCCAAAGTGTTGCTTCAAAATAGCATTGGGGCAGGGCAGGGGCTGTGGGCTGAGGGTTTGGGCAAACTTGAGATTCTGAAGCCAGGCAAGATAAATGCAGAAGGGATTTTTTTATTTTGTGTTGGAAGACAGCTGTGTGCATTAGAGTGCTGATGTAGTACTTCTCCTGTAAGGAGATGATGCCAAGGTAAGGCCTTTTGCAGGCAGGAAACTCTTCTGACTTAACAGTCTTCAACTTAGTAGTGGACAGTATGTGAGCAAATGGCTTAAAGAACTAAATGCTGCTTCACAGTCATGAGTTACTCCTTCTGTGTATGTGTGCAAAGATTAAGTTGCTGTAAAATACCAAAAGTATTTGAGACCTTAAATTAATGCATTTTGTGTCCATTTTGTGTTCTGTTCTTGATACTGTGCTTATCAGAGTGTCTTGTTTTTGTCTGTTGGTATGAAAAGGACCTTATCTTGGAGACCTTAAGCACTTCCAAACATGTGAGTATTGATTTATCTGTTAGAAACTAGAGTATCTTGTTATGGAATATGAAGTGTCCTGAGTAGGACCATTCACTGTTTAGAAAACTTGGATCCAAGGGGTAAGACGTGCCGTGTGGGACCTACTGCTGCCATTCCTGTTGAGAAGAGGTTTCCACTGAGCAGTACCATGGATTGGTAGAACAATAACAGGGATTGCTGCCTTGTCCTTGCACAGCACTGCCACTTGGGTTTTGCAGGGTGGTCTGTTTGCTCTCTGGTGTTTCTTTATAGATTTGTGAAAATGACTTGTCTGTTACTTCAAGCTAGTAACAAGGAAAGTGAGGAGAATGAGATTCTTCTCAGTCATTTTCCCTACATGGGGATGCATAGGGGTCTTATTAAAGGAGGAAAAAAACCTATGATTTTTATTCATTGTACTTTCCTGCTGTTCTCTGTGCTTTGAGAGTGCTTTTAACATGCTGGAACATTGGAAGATTCCAAAGGGCTGGTGAGGTTTCCCTCCCCTAGGCTGGCTTCTCTGCTCATCTCAGCCATTGAATCATAGAAGGACCCATCAAAGGAAGGGGGATACAAAAGGACAGGGGTCCTTGAACAGGAAGAGAAGAATGTTTACAGGTGATTTACCTTTGCAATACAAGTGGCAAGCTACCAAAGACCACACCAAAAGCCAGTTGGATATTAAAAGGGGATCAACCTCTTTTGGTGAAGTTTCAGGTAGGCTTTCATGAAGATCTCTGACGGTTTTTTTTTCTCTGCATGGTTTCTGCTATTAGTTACTTGCCCCTTTTTGTGTAGGAACACTGGAGGGGGTCATCATTTTCCTTCTACACACTTTGCTCCCTGAGAGCTCCACAATATTCTAAGAGATGTCAGGACTGGAGAAGAGTCTGCAACCAGAGCCATTGTTTCTAGGAAAACATCCCAAGAAAAGCCCATGCTGTGATAGGTGGTCTTATCTTCATTTGTAGTCCTCATTTGCATTGTAAAGGGAAGCAGACACTGGAATAGTTTCTCTGGGAAATAAAATGTTTTTCTTGTATTGTATTCATTTGTGGCAAGGGTTATTGTGCTGACATGCTGAGGAGCAGGGCAGTCCTTCATGTGGCTATTAAAAAAATAAGAGGTTCTTCCTGACCCCCACTGGAAAACCTTAACATCTCATAGGATAGTCCTCTGCTAATCTCTGCAGTGGATCAATGGCCTGGCTGTATGATTTGGCAGATTATAAAGTCCTAGGAAAGCCAAAGGCAGTTGCATGTCATTTTTCTACAAGTCACCAAGATGATGTGTGAGAGGTTTGGGCACTTGTGAACTCAATCACATGTGGATATCCTTCAGGCTTCAAGGCTCAGTTTTCATATGTTGGGGGGATTCTTCAGATGGGATTTCCCCACCTAAATGTAGGTTTTCCATGTTGCAATTGGGCTACTCCATCTGTGTTACATCGCTCATGATAGCTCATGACCCCTTTGTGTGTGGCAGAACCAGTCCTGCAGAGTGTATTTTGTCTGATGTAGGTGTTGCAGTTCAGGGTGGGATTTCTCACGTGCTGCAGGAAGGAGGGTACTGGCTTACAGCCTCTGCACCAAAAATACAGTGCTGATGTTAATTCCTACAGTCTTCTATTATTCTTTAAGCCATGCTGAATATTTGGAATGTCATGGAGTTTGAGCCCTGTCTTTTGCCCAGAGTTTGCACAGGTTTTGATTGACCTGCCCTGTGCCATGTTGCTTTTGGTCAATGAAATTATGAATTGTGCAAGACAGCTTGTTCCATTAAAAGGAAGGGTTTATTTCTCCATGAAATAACTGGTTCATTGGATGGAAACTGCTGACTGTTGTAAAGCAAACTGACCTTTTGAGTGGAGCAGCCTGGTAGCAAACAGGGTTGACAGGGAAACAAATGACTTCTTTAAAACTTTCCAGCAGGGAAGAGCTGCTCCTTTCTTGATGGTTGTTCTCTCTGACACTCTGTGTCAGCAGCAAATTACAATGTTTTTTTGGTTTTGGTTTTCATTTCAGCTGCTGTGACAAGTGATGCCAATGTTATGTATTGCTCAGCAGTGGGGATCTCTGTTGTAAATTACTTTGCATGAAAAAGTCTGCTAAATTAAACAGATAATCCAACAAAAAGGAACTTAAAGCATACACAAGGCAGTGCCCAAACTTTGTGCCTATAAAAGCAGAGACCAGAGGGCAAGGACAGCAACTCACTGGCTGGAAAGCTCCTGCTGCTAAAGCACCTGCTTAAGAAAGAAACAGTCTGCTGCAGGACAAGTCATAGGTGTCTCCTGACATACCAGGAGTGTCCTCTGATAAATTCTGAGTATGCACTGTGGTTTTTGCAGATCTTATCTCACATCCTCGTCTAATTTTATTCTGGGTAAAGTTTGCAGAAAGAGTCCTTTAGTTTGTGATGTGGTTATTTCTTTTATTTCCTCTACATTATAAGAAAGTGCAGAAGAAGTGGTAGTGCCACAGCTGGTTAGAACAAAAGCTGGGGAGTTGCTGCATTTCCTCAATATGCTTTTTTCTTTGCATTGATGCTCTGGAGATGTGTAAATGGAGATGTGAAAAAATTAGGGATCCATAGCTGTTGCTGTCCATAAATAACTGTTCTGTTTGCACTTGGCAGCATTGTGTCAGATTTGCAGGTGTGGTGATGCTGTAGCTTTTTTACAAACTGTGGCCTACAGCTTTGATATATTTTGCTTTCAGTTGTTTGGAAGTTTCTTCCTAACCTTCATTTTTTAACTGCTCTCAGTTTGCAGCTTTGAATTAGTACTCCTCAGTGTGTCACACTGAGTAATTCCTCCCCATGGTAAGTGTATATGCATATTGAAAAATATTCATCTATTGGAAATATGTCCATTCTTTTAACTACACTTAGTCACTGTTGGAACATAACCACTCTTTTCTGTATATCCCATTAATCCCCTGTAGCACTGCTATTTCTGCAAGTAAATAAGCTCCATTTTCTAGTGCTTTAAAACACAGCATGAAGTAGTTCAGGGACTGTCACAAGATAGCTGTAACAAGTAGGAAAATCTGAGTTACTTTCCCTTCTTCCTGATACTCTTGTCTGTGCAGTCAAAACTCTGTCAGCCTTTATGACTGCACAAAGGGAGTGTCCTTCATTTTCACTCACCTTTGGCTTTCCAACCCCGCTGCCTCCTAACACTCACTGGTTGTTCCAAATTTCTGCCTGTGCAATTAGATTTTATTTTGTATTTAAAATATTTGAATTTTCTCCTAACCTCTTAGAATCTTTCTGACAGTATCCTGCCACTGGCAGATTTTTTGCTGGTTTTCTCCACAATATGTGTCTCTCTTTTTTTTTTTCTCCCATAATTTTGAAGAATTATTAAATGTTCAACCCACAGGAGCAGAGTCTTGTTTTGCTGATCTTAGTGAATCAATTTATAGAAACTGGCAGTTTTGTCACTTAATAATACTGCTGGAGGAGTCTACAGCATGTCAGCTTGTCATCCTCTTTGCAGGGTAGTATTTGTCTCACTTAACTGTGGCTGTCTAGAAGTTACACATCTGTCTGAGCCATGCAGGGAGTCAGAGAGGCACCTCTGGAGGATGGTGCATCCCCCTGCTTCCAAAGAGGAAGAAGAGCTGACTAACTCTAAGTTATGCCCCAAACTTTAGGCTTCTGGGAAAGTTGGGGTAAATCCAGTGTTAGCACTTTCTGGCTTCTGAGCTGTGTGCAGTTTCTGGCTCCTCAGGACCAGGTCCTGTGCTCGTGGCATATCAGATGGTGGGGCTCAGTTTGAAGATTTGCTGCCCAGTCTGGATCCTGGGAGAAGATGAGCCAGCAAAATCTATTGCACAGCTGAATCACAGGGGTGACCCAGCCCAGTGAAATGGGCATTTGCAGATGTGATGGATACCTCCTGGGGCTGTCCCACATTAATTTCCCTGACTCCTGGGACTCTTGGCTGTATGACAATTTTGATACATGGCTTGTAGGGTCTAGAAGATGAGTGACTTTTGCAATCAGTATGAGTATAGAGAAGAATAATAATGGTGGATGAGAATTGATTTTAAAATGACTGTGCTCCAAACTTGGAGTAAACTCAAAGCTACAATAAAGTCTTTCTTCTTCAGGACTAAACACTACTAAATTAAAAATAAAGGCACTGGTTTTGGTTGTGGTGTGGGATTGGCAGAGTGGCATTTCTCTTGGCAGACAATAAAAGGGCTGCTGTCCTTCACTGGGAGGCTGTTACATTCTTGGCCTGAAAGAAATACCAGTGCCTCATCCCTATTAGAGACTTGCCTTAATGTCTTAAGTGACTTTTGGAAAAGCAGGTCAGGTTCTTTGCTAAACTGCATTCACAGCCTCTAGTTCCCTATTCAGCTCTGGAAACTTGGCAGGGCAGATTCTGGCAGTGGTATACCAGGTCTTCTAGGCAGTTTGAAGCAGATTTGACAGGGCTGTATCCAGAACACAATAGTGAATGGAAATTGTGCAAAGACTTCTGTGCAATTCAGTGAACAGACAGCAGGGCTTCTATCCAGTGACTGCTAGTCTGATTCTCCACCAGGTGAGATGCACAGATCACCATGGGCATTGTCTGTCTGTATAAGGTGCATGAGGGTTGTCTGGGAAATTGGGAAGCTCCTTTTCCAGGAGCATAAGCTCCAGTTGAATTTGAGCAGCTGCCACAGGATGAGCACCGGTAGTGTGCACAGCACTGGGGGTAAACTCCTGCTGTGCTGAGGCTACTCCAGTTTCCTTCTTGTGATGAGCCCTTTGACCAAAGTTTAGTTGGGCCTGTAAGATCTGTGCATGGTACAGAGCATCTAACCATAGATGTGGTGCATTCCTGCCCTCTGTAATGCTGTAGGTGTATTATTTGTCAATTTACTTGGGCTTTTAACACCAAAGTACATATGTAACTACTAAGGATCCAGTCTGGTGAAGCTGGAGTCACTCAGGTGTGGAAAGTTCAGTGTCTCCCTGCAGACTGTTCTGGGTAAAAGGTTCATAGTATCTGAGGTACAGCACCAAGAGCAAGAAAGATGTGAATGTCCCTTCAGTCTAGAGGATGAGGACTAACTGTGGGCAAAGGATTTTTTGACCAAGTGATAATAAAGATTTTTCCTTAGAATGTGGAAAAAATGTGTTTTTTTGGTCACAAGTGTGGTGGATTTTGTCATGACACTGAGAGAGGTTTTCCATCCCTGTTGCCTCAGTTTGCCCTCTCCCTGAGACACTCACTCATCCTGTCATAGCTTCAGCCCCCCTTGCTGACCTGATGTTTGGCCTCTAGTCATGTGGGTGGAGAAATCTGCTGATGAAACTCATTCATTGAGGAGCTGCTGGCAGGCAGCATCAGTGACAGCAAAGGGTTCCAGCCAAGTCTGGCACCAGGAGAGACTGGGTTTGTACCAGCAACAGGGAGATGTTAATGCATTTAAAAGACAATTTGGCACTGGACACAAAACCCAACTGTCACAGCAGCTCAGTGTTAAGTTCAGCTGCTCATACTGAATACTTGGTGCTGTGGATGAGAGGCCTAAAAGATTGTTAGAAGCTCACAACTGGGAAAAAAAACAAACGTGGAATCAGTGAGGAAGGAGAGACAGGAGGAGAAGAGGAAAAGTAGCTCTGAACTCATGGTAGTTTAAATGGGATGTAGGCTTATTCAAACAAGGATGTGACATATATGTGAGGGATGCCTGCTGCTGTGGAGCTTTAGAGGGCACAGAATGGATGGGTCAAATAGGGAGGTGTGAGAGAAAACAGTACTTGGGTGTTAAAAACTGGGCTGGTGGGGAGGGGGAAGAGATGAGTCAGTAGGACAGAGACAAGTGAAAGAGGGATGAAAATTCACTTCTAAGAAATTGTTAGAAATAAGGAAAAAATGCATCAAAACGTTACCAAATTAACCAACATATTAAAACCTCATGGGGATGTGTGGACTGTTAGGGATATAAAGGCAGGCAGCAGGAATACACCTTGCCAGCCCATTCTTTGGGCTCAGGTAGTGGGTGTTGAAAATCAGAAATGCTTTGGTTGAAGAGATTGAGAGACTGCATTTTGTTGCTCTGACTAACCTGCTTGAAAAGTTTGGCCTCTGCAGGGTTTTCCTTGTGATCTCAGGGTTCTTTCAGAAATGTTCGGCATTTTGTTGCAATTTGGCAGAGATGTGCAGCATTTCAAAATGGAAATTGAGTAAATTGATGGGGGGGGGTGGTAATTGTGTAGTTCAATAGCAAATAGAGGTCAAGATATTTCCCTCTCAGCTGGCTTCAAACGAAGCCATCTTCATTAGCATGCATATTTCAGAGCACATACTTAGTCTTTCTCATTAATCTTAATATAGATCATGAATTTGAGTCAAGAGGCAACAAGAACAAGTCAGCATATGAATGGCTGTGGCATATTCTTTTCACTCAAGAACACATTTTTCTTGAAGACATCTCTGCTGGAGCTCTAGCAAGCGTGCTTTTCCAGGGGAGATATAGGAGGAAATAGCTGCTTACCTGACTGACTAATACAAACCTCACTCTGATGTTATAAACTGGTTATTCTTAAACAAAGCAGGAGTGTCTTGTTCTAGATGAGCATAAAACTGAATCACAATTCAAGGATCATCATTACTTAAACTTTAATATAATATAATGTGTCCTGAGTGTCACTTCTCTCTAGTTCTGTCTGAATTTGGGTACCCTCCTACAGGGATGATGGGCAGAATGGTCAAGCAGAGAGTGGTGGATGTTGTTTATCCTGCCTTTAGCACATGGACAGTGAACTGAAAACTGCCTGAATGTCTGGGCACAGAGCCATGTCCAGCCAGAGGACAGCCACTACTGGTGGCTCAGGGGTTGATACTGGGGCCAGAGCTGTTTAACCTCATTGTTAATGAACCTGGTTGATTGTGCTGCTGTGCCAGCACATTTGCAGTGATGTGAAACTGGGAGGAGTGGCTGATGCACCAGAGTTGTGCTGCCATCCAGAGGGACCTGGACAGGCCGCAGGAACGTGACAGGATCCTCATGATGTCCAACCAAGGGATATGGCCAGTGCTGGCCCTGGGCAGGAGCAGCCCCATACATTGCTACAGGCTGGGGCTGACCCCAGAAAGGCTCTTGGAGTCCTGGTGGACCCCAAGATGACCAAAAGCCATCAATTGCCCTTGAGGCAGAGGCAGCCACCCACATCTGGGACGTGTGCCAATAGGGGGGCTCCTTGTTACAGAAGAGACTTGGACATACTGGAGCAAATCCAGTAAAGGGCCACAAAGATGGTTAAGGAATGGAGCATGTGTCATATGAGAAGGCTTCAGAGAGCTGGGATTATTTAGTCTGGAGAAGGGGAGGTTCAAGGGGACCTTACCCGTGTGTGAATATTTGACTGGGGGGGAGAGTAAAGAAGTGAGATGTAGTTTCTCTGTATTAGGAAAGGAAATTCTATTTAAGCATAACAGAACACCCAACATTTTATTGTGAGAGTGATGGAACACTGGATTGGGTTGTCCAGAGAGATTGTGGAGTCTTCATCCTTGGAGATACTGAAAACCTTACAACACAGTACTGAGCAACATGCTGTAGGTGACCCTGTTCTGAGAAAGAGGTTGGACTAAGCCATCTATAGAGGTCTCTTCCCACCCCAGTCATGATGTGATTCTGTGGGTAGGATGTCTTTTTGTAATTATGTGGGGGAAAAACAAGTCTTCTCTGGAATGAAACTGTAATTGTTCAGATGGTTTCAGGAAAAAATAGGAGTAAAAAGGACTGTGTAGCTAAAAGTTCAGTGGTAGTTAAAACTTGAAAACATTGCTATGTTCAAGTCCATGTTTTACCTTTTACAGGGTTGTCAGTTCTTGTCAGAGGATCACAGAATCATAGAATGGTTTGGGTTGGAAGGAATGTTAAAATTCTGCTAATTCCACTCCTGCCACCATAGGCAGGAGATGCCACCCACTAAGTCAGGTTACCCAGGACCTTGTCCAGCCTGGCCTTGGAAGAGAATGATGTGCACTTATTTTCAAATATACTAAGAGAGTTTGGGTGGTCGAAGCCTGGCTTGGAAAAAGTGATTTTGAATTTCCTAGCAGGATCAGCTCCTGCAAGCAGTGTATCATGCACAGGGTGTTACCTTTGTGGGTGATGTGGGGAGAACTCCTAGAAGAGCTTGTCTGCTTCTGTGCCTCCCTGCCAGCAGTAAACAGGACCAGGATCTCTACTGCTTTTTAAATGCATCTGATTTGATGCTCACCTCCCTTTTTGTGTGTTTGGCTTTCTAATTTGGTTGGCTCTGAGAAGGCTGGGAGTATAACAGCTGCAGGGTCTGATCTCCCTGGAATGAGTTTCTTGGAACACATGTGAGAAATGCAGTCTAAACCTTCAGTAGCTTGCAGGGCTTGGCATGAAATTGCTCTTGTGGGTCCCTTCCAACCTGAGGTACTCCGTGATTCTCTTGTGGGCCAAGTTTATCTCCATGCAACCACTGAGCATTATCTGTACCCTCTGGGCTTTCCTCTTGAAAGCTATTATTGTGTAATCAAGCCTGGAGACTATTGATCACTGGAAGAGAATAACTTGGCAGGTTTTGAGGGCTCTGTTTGAACTGGAGGTGGCAGCAGTGGGAGTGGGCATTTCTTTTTCTCTGTAGGGGAGAGAACAAAACTGAAGAATTTTATTCTAAACCATCTTTGGTATTAATGTGTGGTTTAAACAGTGGCTGGGGAGGGGATATAATCTGCAGCTGACTGGTGGTGGGCATGAGGGAAAGACTGGTTGTAGTGCAGGTGAAAAAGATGTTAGCAACAAGAGCTTCTGAAGTGCTATCTGCTGAATAGTAATCCTGGTCACAGGCAGCCCCAGTGTAATTAGTGTGTGAGTGGGCTGTGGGGCTGCAGCTGGAGTAGAGAATTTTCTTCTAAATGTATTTATCATTGTGAATTTAAAAAGTAGAGAGGAGGTGGGTTTTTTATTAATAAAAACTGTTGCACATCATCAGCTTTATGCAAATATTAAATAAGAGATATATCTGTGCACAATGAGATGTAAAAGCTGCTGGAATAAAACTTGGAAAATGTAAAGGCTGTTATTTAATTTCAAATCAACACCTGTTTTCCCCATTTCATTTCTTTTCTGCTTTATGTTTTTGTCCAGTGTGGGGAAGCTGTTCAGACAGTTGTGCTGACAAATTCTGGTTATACTGTTGTACCCTGAGCCACAGGGTGACCTTGGGCAATGCATGAGCCTGACATGATGAAAACATGTTTCTTCCAGCTGTCTGTGCTAGACTCCTGGATCTCAAGTTTCTTTTACAGTCAAGACTTTTTGGCCTGTCTGGAAGTAGTGTGAATTCACTATACCAAAGCCTGCATCCAGACAGACAGAGATCCTGCAGTAACCCTGTACCTTGGAATTATGAAATGAAATTATGCTGGTTCTGCAGGACTTTCTGGGTAAGCCAGAGGAACTTCATGCTGATCCCTGTCCCTGGCGATGCAGGGTTGGATTTGTCCATCAAGAAGGAAATCCTGCTACTCCTGAATGGACGAGAAGTAGGTAGAACTTTTCTTCTTTACCCTTTCTTCCCTGACTTTCACAGCAGTCATGGCAGGGTCAGGCCCTTGGCCTTTCCCTGCCCAGTAGCTCTAGGGGTGAGTGATGAGGAATCATTTCCAGTGGGACAGAAAACAGTTCAGGATGGGCTGATTTCCCTGTTTCCTCAGAGTGTGCTGATGCTCAGCCCTATGGCACCATCTCAGTACTCAGATAACACTGAGGCTGGTGCAGAGTTGTTGTCTCTGGACTCAGGCTGGACACTGGAGGAGGCTTTCACCAAGCACTGGGACAGCAGGCAGGGAAGAGTCAGGGTTGAAAATGCACAAGAAGAGAGGATGATGAGACAGTCAGTGATTGTTGACTGTGAATCATAGCTGGCCTGTGGAAGGCCCACTTAGGATGGGTCAGGGTTGGATCTGGAATACTTATGGATACCTGCAAGGACCTAAGCTTAAAATGTAGAGGAAAACTGAAGATTTTCAGAAATTCTGAAACTCAGAGGAACTGCAGCTAACAAATCCTTCTGTGTTTATCCTTGGAGTATTCCAGGGCCCAGCTGCATCAGTGTGAGCCTCCTTCAGCAGCCACAGCAAGAGCTGATACTTGCTGTTGGTGAGTTCAATCCCACTTTATGGGAGCTGAACTGCTGGAGAGTGCTCCATTCCCTTGGTGTCTCAGGGTGCCTTGGACTCTGAACACTTGAAATTCAGCATGAAATGAGCCTGGTCTTTTTAAATGCAGGAAAGTTCTTGCTGACAAGTGTTTGCAACAATGTGTAAACAAACAAGAGATGATAGGGAGAAAGGAACACGTCTGTGGTTATTAAAGTAAATGTAAATATTAGGCTTAGAGAGAGCCAGAATTGTGTTGCAATCAGTTCTCCAGGCTGTTGGTGCCTACCATTTCATGAGGCTTTCCCATTTGGGTAATTATTTCTTGTGCCTTTGTACAGAGGCTTTTCAGGTTGAACCTGACCCTAATACTGGTCAAGACAAAGAAAATGCAAAGAGCAGAGATGAGCAGATCACCAGAAGTAAGCCTATGAAACCAGCAGCATTACAGAGAAACCACAAGCAGGATTCACCCGTTCGGACCCTCTCTGTCTGATAAGGATGCTGATAGAAAATGTATTTAACTCTCTGTAGTAATTAGAAAAGCAAATGTTGAGGCTGAGTTGCCATTTGAGAGAAGATGGGCAGCCAGTGCAGGGAAGTGTGCAGGGACCTGTCTGCTGGGGCTTGGGTACAGCCTGGGCTTGAAATCTGAGAGGAGGAAGAGGAGCCAGGTCAAGGTGGACTTTCAGAGATTGCTTCAGAGCAGCCTGTCTTGGGCAGAGAACGTTTTCAGTGCAGTGTAAGACCCAGCACAGACCTGCTGCTGAGGTAAACCTGCAGCAGAGGTGCCCATGATGTCATTTGCCTTTTACATAACATGGACATGAGATCAAATATAACTTGGAAGCAGGATGAGGACTATGCAGCTTGGTGAGCAATTAAATTTTATTTCTGTTTTTTGAAACCTCTGTAAGGACTGTTGTAAAATCTTGGGTATCACCTTGGAGTTCTTGGTATAAATATGAGTAAATGAATAGCAAAGAAGAGGGCAAAATGAAAATCTGTGTACTATTATTACAGCTTTGGAGGAGAGAGCTGTCTCTTGGGTCTTACTAGCAGGTTCTCCTGGAGTACAAGGCTATTGGCACCTGTGCTGCTGTGCAGCTGAGCTCTCAGGACAGACCCACAGACACCACAGTGCACCTGCATATCTGATGTGCAGAGTCTCTTCCATGGTTTTGAGAATAACGGGCTGGTTGCATTGATATGATCCAGGTGTTTCCTGTATTTGTGATGCAAATCAATCATTCCTCACAGGTGAATGACCAGAACTAAATGGTCATCACATGCATGCAGGCATTTAAAATGTTTTATATTTTGCAGTATTTCACATGAGCTAGAATAAATTCAATCTTCAGGTGGAATATTTTCCCAGTGAAGAGTGTAATTTCTTCAAAATGGAAATGATTCCCTGATACCTGCTGATTTTTATGGGTCTCTGACTGGAAGATTTCTTCCACTGAAATGCCTAAGAGTTTCTTTTAGACTTAGATCTGCAAAGAGGTTATTGTATTCCCTTTGGTGTAATACAATATTCAAACTTGAGTGAGTGGAAAAGATGCAAATGAAAAGCACCAGAAGGAACAGAGACTTTGTTATGTAAGAAAGGTGCTGAAGTTTCTTGTCAGAGGCACTACTGGCAATGTTTATTTATTATAAATAAAAATGTATTTATAATTTAGAAATTTAGAATTTATTATAAATAAAATGTACCTCAGCTGTGATAATGTTTGATCTTAAGCTATGGTGTATTTAGGGGCTTTATCAGTAAGGATTTGGAGCAGTTGTGAGATTACTTAGTCTGATCTCATAGACTTTTTACTTTTTACATATGAATTTTACTTTAGTGTTCTTTTCTAAATTCTGTATCTTATCCCTTAAACTGATCCTTGGTGCACTGTGTTGGAGCTTGAATAGAGGTGGATTATAATGTCAGATAAACCCTGGGCACATAGGAAGAGAATGAATGAATGAATGCAAAGTGGGCCATTTGGAGGCTGGTGCTTTTCTAAGGCAGGGGGAAGGAATCTGGCACACATCCCAGACTCCATCCACCTCCCTCCTCCTTTCCATGGTGTTCAGGGGATGAGTGGAGGGCCCCAGAGCTCCTGCCATGGAGCTGTGGTGCAGAAGGTGCCCTTGCTGTGACTCACCTCCCACAGGCTCCAGCTCTGAGGCCAGGCAGCATTTCTCTGCACCACCAGCAGCCATGGCCTGGGTGCATGGGATCTGACCTGCCAAAGGCACAATATTCTGCAGTCAGCCCCAAGCAGTGAGTTTTGAAAAGATGCTCTTGTTTTGTAAAGATGCCAGGCTCTGGATGGAGTCGGGATGTGGATTTATTTATTCAAATTAATTCACTTGCTGGCAAGCAGGAGAATTCCCTTTCTGGGTGCTGCTGCAGGCACTGACTGTGGTGCCACTGCTCAGCACTAAGGCAAACCAAACCCTTCAGGGTTTGTGTAAGGCCCCAGAAATCTCCCTCAATAAACACTTAAAAGGACTGAGTTGTTCATGTACTCTGAGTCAGACATGGGAGAAATACTGGTCATATTCTCAAGAGATCAAAACAACAAAAAGAACTTCACTGGCAACTTTAGAAAATCAAAGAACTTTGACAAAAGATTTAGAGTAGCATTCAATCAACGTAAAGCTCTTCTCAAAGCATTAACTTAGCCCATTCAAGTAGCAAATGCTAAGCCTGTCTGATTTTAAGTTTCTCAAAATCCCAAGAGGGAATTCGACAAAGAGGAAAGTGAGAAAGAAAGAAAAGATATAAAAAAGAACAAACATAACTACCACTCCTGGTTCCAGCAGTGTTCAGCTGATAGAAATTCTAAGAGACGGCAGGGCCAAGACATGTGCTTGCCTCGTGTCTCAGGTTAAATAACCTTTGGCTTTCCTGGGCCCTTCCCCTAGGTGGAATTCCCAGTTATTTGGCCTCTCAGGAGCTGGCTAGGGGCTCCAGAGATGGGTGTGGAATGTTGCCTCTGTTGTGCCAGGGGTTGGCAGCCACTGCAGAGCTGGGGTCCAGGCTTGGGGTGTGGCTGTGCAGGGCAGGGCATCACCTCACCAGAGCCAAGGCCAGACCTGCCCCTTCCCCAAACCTTTCAAGCCTGAAATGTCTTGAGCCAGCAGCACTTCCAAGCTCCCACAGGCTGAGGTGCTGCCCTCCCCTTGCAGGCACACATGGACACCTGTGCAGAGTGGGGTTGCAGAGAGGTGGCCCTGCCACCTGTCCCACCATGGCATGGCACAACAAGGGCTGCATGTGGCATATCCCAGTTGGACAGTGTAAGGCTGGGACAAAAGCTGCCTCCTTTCCCAGCTGTATATATTTGCATGCAATCTTCTTTCTGCTCCTAATTTTTCTACACCTTGACTTATCAATTTTTGTCTTTCATCTTTCTCCAAAATTCAATTCTTTTGACTTGAATGGAGCAGAGGAATGAATAACCTGAGGAAGGATGGAATGATTTTATGGCCAAGGCACTGAGTGCTTTGTTCAATATATTCATAGTGAGCTTCTGTGGGCAGTAAAAAATCAGACCATGTGTGAAGAATTCAAGAAGGATCTTCAGAGACATAGTGACTGGGCAGAAAACCATGAGATTCCACTATTTGTAATTGTACAGGGATATATATGGTGAAAATCAGTCCTAACATCATATACAAAATGTTTGGCTCTGAGCTGACCATTGCCATTCAGGAGTGGTTTACCTGGGCTGTGATAGCTTGTGTGGTGAATACATTGTCTTGGTTGCTCAGCAGGGGTCAAAAAAGTAAGTTAAGGTGCCCAGGAATTAGTAGGAAGAGGACAGAGCAGCAAATTCTGTGACTCTTGTGCAGTCTCAGGCAATCAGGCTAACCACCACCTCAGGATATGGAGGACTCCAGCCAAATGTGTCATGGGGGCATTTAAGTAATGGTAAGGAGGAGTTATTCATAAGGGTATGGCTATACTGGAGTACAGGCAAAACAAATTTGTACCTTAAACCATTAGACATTTATCTGTAAGGATCACTGCTGCTGTTGTGCCTAGCAGAAAATTCAGTGATGCAATGTAAGTTTTTACTGGCTCAGATTCAGGACTGAGTACATTATTCATAAGAAGCAAAGGTACCACTGAATTATTCAGGGCTTGTTGAACAAGTGTTGAAAACCAACAACACCACACAAACTTAAAGTGTTTTTTTCTTTAATTATACCACAGATTGCAAAGCCAGGGCCCTCTAGCTGTTGCAGTTCTTTCTCTACAGGCTTGGTAGGGTACAACAAATATTTGATGCATAAAAATATGCATATGAGACATCAATGGCTTTTCCTGTTCAATTGTTTCATAATAAAGTATTGCAGATTAATTGCACATTTCCAGCAGCTTGGAGAGGATGTCTTAAAGAGCTGTGGCAGGTGCTGGTACCTTAGATGGCAGCAGGACCACCCTGCTCTGGCTGTTCAGTGTATTTGTGGAGGAAAAAATGTCTGAATCCTCTCCTGAGCTGGCTGAGAGACCAAGACAATCTTCCTGCTCACACACAGGGTGCTCCCTCCTCTGCATCCTGGGCAGAGTGAGCCCAGTGGCTGCTGCCAGCAGGTGGGGGCTGCTGCAGAGCAGTTAGAAATTCTCATTTCCAGAGATTGTAAGATTTGTCTGGTGTTTGTTAAAGGCTGAACATTATTTACCCTGCAAAAGAGATTTGTAGAATTTTAAAGAGACACTCTATGCCTTTGGGGAAAAAAAGAGATTTTATGTGTAATTTTCAGGGTTACTGAATTTTTAAGGCTTTCCTTAGAGAGTGGGTCACATTTTCATCTGGAATAAATATTGTGCAATTAATGTGAAGCATATACTGGCCTTTTTCCAGGTATGCATCTGACTTTTTATTAATTTCCTAAAACCCATTGTAAAAATGTTTTCTTGTTTTTCTCAATGCAGGGATTTTCTTGCAAGGGGGGAAGGTAACTGGCCAGTTATGCACAGAACATTGGCTAAAAGACAACATAAATAATGAAAACAGGTTAAAATGTATATCTGTTTTCTCAGAAGCCTTGCATAAATACACAACTTTGGGTCAGGTTTCTGGCTGCTTGAGCTGGTGGTTGATGTAGGAGGTATTGCCTTTCCCAATATTTAGAGGCATTAGAGTGTAAGCTGTCAAACTTGGAAACGGAGCTGGAGGGAAGAGAGCTATGAGATGGTCAGATGTAAATGGTTTATTTGGGAAAATCACTGCTGCCTGAAAAAATATCACTTGTAGAACAAGACAAAACATTGTATCTTAATAATTTCACTGAACAGGGAAATAAAAGTGCCCTTTTGATGTTTTTGCTTTTCCTTTCAGTGTGATACAGTGATAGCACTACAGACTTCTGGCTCTGCTAGTTCTGTTTCCCAGAGCGAAGCTCCCCTGCTATTAATGGGTGCCATCCAGCTTGCTGAAAAAAACCACAGCAAAAGTCTGAATAAATTCTGAATAAACTGATTTCATTAAAGACCTTTGCCAACCTGCAGTGTCCTCTTCCTGCTAGGTGAAGCCATCATGCAGGAGGACTCCTGTACCAGCAGAAGCCCCCAGGAAGTTCTGGGTCACTGTCAGCTGGGCTGAGGCCAGCACAGGAAATTGGCCCTTCTCCTGCTGATAAGGTGCTGCACTTATCTCTGGCATGGTCTGAATGAGCAGTGCTAAGACTGTGCTTTTTAACCGAATCTGCAATGACTCTGTCAACAGCTGTCTTTGAAGGCTCCTCAGCATCTTGCTCACATCCCCCTGACAGCTCTTAGACATTCACTTAAAGATCTCATTGCTCAGCTTTTCAGAGTCCTCTTTCCCAATGGACCTTGGTCATTTTGGGAAGATATTCTCAAAAGGGCCTGTAATTTCATAATTTTATTTTCTCTCTGGTGAAGGTGACCTTAAATGCCCTTATATTCATTGATTCAAATCTTCAACTCTGAGCTAAGTGCATTATACCCTAAAACTATTCCAAATAGCCAAAATAATTTTCTTTATTTCATGATAAGTTTCCCTGGCTAGCTTTGTCACATGGGTTCCTAACTGGTTGTTAAACAGCAAAGCAAAAACTATTTTTATGCCTCTAGGTTAAATATGGGTTAAACACATCTCACAAATGAAATTTCCAAATTAAGCATGGATATACCTAATCCATTGTGATCTGGCTTTTCTGTGGTTACCCATACAGATAAGAATTCCTATTAAGTAGTCAGATTTATCTCTCTTTCCAACCCTTTCAGATTAAATAATATTTTTTCTATTATGAATTATTATGCCATTAAAAATTATGAGCAAACGTTAGATTTAATCACCTCAAAGTTTCAAAGGCAAAGTTTGCTGGATTGACTCCCAGGACAGCTTCTCAAAATGCCAAGTTCTTCATCTGTCTTAGCATAGCATATTGTCATGACACATTTTTATTAGGCAGGTAGCAGTTATTTGAAACAAAAGAAAGTGCTCTTGAACATCTTAGCTTTAATTTCTAGGTCTGAGTCTGGATGTCCAGCATTTTACTTGTTGAAGCAAGTAAGTCTCTCATCCTGAAAGATCGCATTTGCTTTGGTTTAGCCTTTTGCTTTTGGTAGTTCAGTCTGCATAACTTCTATAAGTAGAAGCCATCCTTCTTGTTGGTGATCTAATCAACTGATTTAGTACTTGAACCATGTCTGTTATAAATTATTTCCTTAAATTTCACATTTTAATTCCCTAGCCTGTTAAATAAAAGTCATCTGGTTGGTTGAGATGAACGGTAGCGAATCAGAATGTCTTTTGGGCATGAATCGTCATTACATCAGTAATAATGACAGCAAAATAATACTGCCTATAATTTAAAACTTGAGAACAATTGTAATTGCTGCTATTTTACACTGGAAGCCACGCTGACCTATTAAATTTGTCAAAGCTGCAAGACTGGCAGAGACAGACAAAGCAATAAATGAGTCAATAACACCTTTGATCAATGCTTTGTGCTTCTTCAAGGAAGATACTTCTCAAGCTCATTTGGCTGTTACTAAAAAATGTTTGCCTTTCTGTTGTCAGATTTTTAAAAATTGAGGGTAGAATTAGTGTCATGGTGTCTAGCCACATCAAAACCCCTGACTCCCCTATTTAATGGAGGAAGAGAGACCTCTCTAGAGACGAGCTATTACAGCTACACAAATCCCTGTGTTAGGATGGGCTCGTGCTTGTCTTTTGGAACAGCTAAATGTTTAGAATCACATAGAAAAGCATTTTACTGATGTCCTCTTCAAATGGATTCAGTTATCATTTGAATTTTGTTAAATTTAAGAAGTCTAGATTTTCTCTTTCAGGTGTGTATCTGGCATACATATTTTATTGACTACAATCGTATGTGCTCCCTTTAAAAAATATCTCCATTTTGTTTCTGTCAGATTTTCACAGGAAAATGGATGGACTTTAAGACTCCATACCAGTACTTTCTCTTGAATATTTTTGCTGTGAAGTGAGTTGGCTTAGTAACATAAATCCAGCTGCTCAGGTTGGGAAAAATATATCGATGGGTCCTTCTAGGAGGCTCTAAAAGTATTAAAACTAATACTTAACTCCCTAATGATCTGCTTTAGGATCTGATTTACTGAACAAGGATGTAAATTCTGTATCTCTCTGGGTAAGTTGGAAATGCTTACCCTGGATGGAGGATAGAGCCTTTGTCTTTTCATTAATATCGTCTGCCAGAACTTGTCAGTTCAGCACCAGGAACCAGCCATCAGTACAACTGGGGCAGGTGAAGGAGACTAATTAATGTATGGCTCCCCTGATTGCTCACTTGATGAAAAATCATCAATGAACCTTATTAATGTGATGGTGACAACTCACATCTGTAACTTAAATGGGTTTGTGGCCGGTGGCAGAGGGATGTCTGCTCTGCTTGAAATAGGAATAGCAGAAGGCAAGGATTGTCATCTGTACAGAGGGGATGTGACACAGTGAGGGGGCCCAAACACAACACAGATCTGAACAAGCACCTGGTGCCTCAGGTGCTGTCCTTCCTAGGGGACCTCTTCCACTCTCTCCTTGTGCAGAGCATTAACATCTTAATGCAGGTGGTGAAGCATCACAGCAGGAAGAGGTTTAGGAAGGAACTGAGGTGCCTGTAAATATAGGTGAGTGTTTTTCTGTGGGTAGATGGACAGAAAAATGGAATGGGCTTCTGATGGGGCAGTCACCAAGTATCATAGGGCATCATTCCATCCTAGTATAAGAAAGAATTTTTTTACAGTGAGAACAATCAATGGATCACTGGAACAACCTCCTCAGGGATGTGGCGAGGCCCCCATCTATGGAGGTTTTCAAGGTGTGAGAGGATATGGTGCCAGGTAATTTAATCCAGGCTCCCCCTTCCACAAAAGGTTGCATCAGGTGACCTTTCAAAGTTCCTTCCTGACCTGGTCTCTGATTCTGAAAGTGACATGGGCCTGGATGTGGCTATGTAAGAGCCATGAATTTGTTCTTGGGATCCAACTGCATGTTATACTGGTAAAACCTATCTGAAGAATTGGCACTAAACTTTCTTAGGGCAGAGTTGCTGCTGAAGGGTGCTAGCAAGAGACATTCTGCTTCAGCATTTGATTGCCCATACCAGAATGTGCCAAAGCAGCTCTACTTGGGCAGGACAAAGTGAGTCAAGAGTAAATACACTGCTGTTGCTCCTGTGCAGGAGTAATTTATACCTTCTTTGATAGAAAGCCAAGCAGCACAAATCTTACCTGCTTCTACCACTTTCCACGCTTCAGTTTTGCACTCTTGAAATTCCATGTTCCTTTGGTTGCTTCACGCCACCAGGTTAACACATCATTAATGAAATCAGAAGCATTTTTCCCTCTGAAGCCTTCATGCACCGATTAGCTGGGAGGTGGCAGAAGAAGAAACAAATGTTTGTAAATCCCATTCCAAACAGCCAAAGCACTGTGCAGGTTGCTGATTTTCATTCCAAACACGTCCTAGTGATGCATCCCACACCAGGAATAGCACAGCATGAAGGAGAGGTGCTCAGGATAAAGATCAGCAGTGCTGTTCATCAATTTTGCGTTTGTGAGCTAGTGAGACTGCAGAGTCATAACTACAACTTGGTGCACCAGTATCACTGAACATGTGTTACTGCTACTTGGGGAAGTGGAAAACAGCAGGAGGGGCTTTAACCAGCCCCAGGGTGTTGTGATTCTCCTTGCTGAGCCCTTCCTCACTGGGTCTCACAGCAGCCACTGTAAGTTCTCTGCAGCACCAGGGCACTGCTAGGAAAGGGCCAGGGGAAGGTCAAGAGCTCACTGGAGACCTAAGTGTAGAGTGATTTCCTGAGCTCACCCAGACAAGAGATGCTTCTGAGCACAGCCAGGCCTAGGAATATCCTCATTCCCCTAAACAGGATTTACAGAATTTACCCAACACTTCACCTGATGTCAAAGCTGCATCCTTCATGATTTTCCACCATTTTGACTCCTTTCTTTCCTCTCTTTATATTTTGCATTCCTTGTAATGTACTCAGCTCCTTTTGATACCCACTATCTTTCTTCTAAACCTAGAACACAAGCTAGGATGCAGATATTTTTCCTTTTGTCAATAAAGATCCAGACAATCCCAAACCATTTTGGGGCTAGCTCATTTGATGGACTGCCAGGTATCCATAGCATCCAACTTCTATTGTTGAGTTTGTAAGCATGTTTACTGTGGAAAACCTGCCAGCTCCAGACTGCTAACAGACCTCAAGGGTACATGGGTCGTGCTTTGAAACTCCTGCAATGCAAAATAAGACCAGTAACTGTGACACTTTAGCAGATGGTGACATTGTCATTCAGTTGTGGCAGAGATGGAGCCTGCCATATTCAATACTGTCCTGTTGCAGGTTGGCTGTGATAGGGAAAGAAGTGGACTTGCCTGTGCAAGTGTTTCTTCTCTGTGCACACTGAGACTGTGCAGTTACCCTCCTCTGAACACAAACAGTATGTCCTAGTGACCCCAATACTGTGTTCCACCAAGAAAACTGGAGATACCTGCTTTAAAAGCAAGGAAAGTTTTCCCAAGACTTATCCCACTGAAACCTCCTGCAACTCTGGAGCAGGCTGGGCAAGGATGCCCACTTTCCCCCAGAACAGAAGGATTTGGTCTAATCTAGGAAAGGGGAAAACATGTCCTCCATTCCTTCATCAGGCTTTGTGGGTGACTTTCAGCAGCCATTTCAGCTCTGTGCCTCAAGTGCCCATGTCTAAAAAGAGGCAATGGCACAAATCCACTTGTCTCACATGGGTCAGAAATATCCAGAGGCTGGATAAGCACCAACAGTGCTTGTGGGTGGGAAAGCTGCCAGTCACTGGTTTCTGGTGGCCTCTGTGCCAAATCCAGTAGCAGAGGGACAGCTCTTGTGTGTGTGTGTCTGATGTAGAATTGAAATTCTGTCTAATGGAGAATAACGGCCACTTCTGACAGCTCTGTTCAAAATCATGCTGAGAGCAAATGATCTGGTTTATCATTACTTGTATGGGCTTGGTTAAGAGTGATGAGAGCTATGGCTTCATCTTCTCCTTTACAGAGCAGTGACAAAGCATCAAATGACTGTGAGAAATGTCAGTGCAGGCTGGAAGTAATGAGCTGCATCAGGAAGGGGCAGGGGCCAAGAAACCTTTGCAGGGTGAGCAGATGAGTAGCAGTTGTCTTCATATAGGTGCTGCTGTTTTTCTTACAAAAAAGCCCAAGATGCTTAAGAGGTTAAGCAGAAATTTGTGAAGGGATGCATGGTAGCTGGCCTATGCTTTATGAAAGACAACAGCTTCCTTAAAATAAATGAGGCTGTTAACTACCTCTTGGCATAGAGGTATCAACGTGCATAGGCAAATCAACAAATGAATAATTTCATTAACTTATTCACAGTGGTTTATGCCCCATGAATGCTAATTTAGGTGTCAGTAAAACGTGAGGTTAATTCTGGCATTTCTAATTACAACATAAGTAGGTTTTACTTCTCACTATTGAGATACTCAGTTAAAATCTTAAGTGAATAAATCCATGACTGTGGATTTACAGGATTAAGCTTCCAGTACCCTGTAGAGTCTGCAGAAGAAACCTCACCCTTGCCCATGGACTCATACTTGAGGCTGAGGGCACTGTTTTATGCCCCACAGGGGCAAGCAGAGGCAGGCATGTGGTGGGAGGTGAGCTGGCAGCTCTTGGCAGTGAAGTTTCCTCCCTGGCTGGCAGCAGGGATTTGGTGCCGCTGCAGCTCCGTGAGCGGTGCTGGCACAGGATGGAAACACCAATGTGGAGGTGCAGGTGCTGAGTTCCAAGTGTGAGTAAGTGGGATAGGAGGAGGAATGGAAAGCTGCTGATATTTCCAGGCTACAAATGAGATGTGAAGAGGGATAAAATTGCTTTGCTTAAGTCATGCAAGGCAGTACCACTGAAGCACTCTCAGCTTCTGCCCCCTGCACCCCAGCCCAGCATTTCACGTGGCTCCTGCCTCTTAACTTCCTTCCCCTGGCTTGCTCCCATGGCAGGGGAAGTCCTTTTTCTTCCTCTTTTTTCCTTTTCTTTATATGGGGTATTTTTATATGGGCATATTTCCCCATATGATTGCATCCAAACGTAGTGGTGGATGGTTGGTTTTTTCTCTTTCCCTGTGGTTACTCATGAATAAAGAGCTGCAGAAAACTAATTACAGTAAATAAATGCTGATTGCAGTGTCAGAGTGAAATGATGACTTGTGAGGGTAACAGTTAACTCTCTGATTCATCTGCTTTATTTTTGCTTTGTGGATATTTTTAAAAATCCATAGCTCATCAGGAATCTGTGAGTCAGGACCCAAGGCTTTTCCACAGAACTTGATACAGTGAAGAACTTACAGGCAGAGGTCAGTGGGTGAAACTCTTCACCGTCTCTAGTCCCATGGGGATCCTCAGAGGCTCTGCTGGATGGGGTCCATGCCACATGTGAGCAATGCTGCAGGCCTACAGCCTCTTATTTGAAATAAGTCTCTAGCTGGACTTCAAGAATTTTTCAATAATGTGTAACTTCTCTTTTGGGTTCATATTAGAGACAAAAGGAGCATAAGCACATAGGGGCTGTCCTTAAGGAACAGCCTGCTTGAGAAACTTAGTTTGCAGATGCATTTACTGAAATCTGCCTCTGCCTTCCCCATAGAAATCAGGATTTCAGCCTTTCTGGATTAACTTCAGCTTCTAAATGTGAGTCAGTATTGCAAGAGCACCATAAAGAGTTTAGCCCTAAACAGCAAATATCACAAATTAAACTCTCAGTTTTATGCCAAAAATCTCCATAAATGAAGAAGTGTTCCAGGATTGACTGGAAATAAATAAAAGCAGCAAATAGTAAAACAGCAGTCTCCACAGCAAACAGTAGAACACAAAAATGTTTTGTCAGCTTTGTGCAGAAGCCAAGATATTGCTGAAGAAAGATGAGCACAAAAACAATAGATGATTATACTGTTTATTCTTTTACCATAACAGGTGCATGTGAGGAAGTGATATGAAGAAAATGCTTTTTGCAAACCCACTATCTGAAACATCAAATCAATCAACGTTGTTAAGAGAAAAAAATGGACTTGAATGTTTGAAAGGCAGCAAATGTCTGAGTGTGAAAGGACAGAGGCAGCCAGTCTGTTTATCAGAATCTCTGAGGCAACAGTGATTTTACAATTGGATGTTTCTTTTGATTTGTGTTTGTGCTTTTGATTTGTGTTCTCAGATTAGTCATATCATGGTTATCTATTCTCTTTGCTGTGTTTTATGGTAGTTGCCTTTTCCTTAACTCTGAGACACAGATTTACTGAGCCTTTTACAAGCAATGCCTCCTAAATCTGGAAGAAGATGAGCAAAATCTGTCAGGTAGAGATTGGAAAAATAATTGAATTTTACCAAGTTGAAATGAGCCTCTCTGGAGCTGATATTTGGCCTTTATTGAGCTAACTCTGATTTCTTTGAACTCAATAGGAGTACAAAGCCTGTGTAGGGCACTTTTGAGAGCCTCACTGACTTTATTTCATAGTTATCCTGAGAATACTGCTGCAGTCAGATGCCTCTGGCCTGAATTAATGTTTTTTCAAATGCTTCTATGTGGCTCAAGGTAAGGGGGCTGGCATTTTCTGTTGGAGAGGAGGTGTGAGCTGGCAGATGTCATTTCTTTGCAGACTGTGGTGCCAGAGGCCTTGGGGTGGGGAACAGAACCTAGCAGAACCTAGCAGAGAGCAAGGGAAAAGCTGCCATCAGCAGAAAACTTTAAGCAGCAGAAGTATTCCAGAGTGTTGGATGTCCTGTGGCATTCACCCAGCCATTAATCAGCACCCCAGAAATGCACACACCTACTTAGGTGCTTGCTGGCAAAGCTGAATTTGCTTATTGTGATTCAGCCTATTCTTAGGGCACAGAAACCACTTGAAAGCCAAATGAAAAGATCTTGTTTGCACCTTAGTTCTATAAATACTATATACATACATAAACTGTCCCCTGTTTTGCTGCCTACACTTCACTCATGTATAGCTCCATCCTCTACTTTCTGCTCCCTAAAATAACTCCATAGGATCCCAAAAGCTAGATTTTTTCTATACATTCACTCAACACATCACTGGAAACCTCTCTCTGACTGCAGTGTGTTTTGATTTGGGTTGTAGGCAAGTGATAGAGAAGATGCAAAGTCAGGTTATTAGGAAAAAACCTGCAAATCTTGTATCTTTGCTACTGTGCAGTTGTATGGGATTTCTTTCAAGTCAGCAATGAAAACACAAATTTTCAGAGCAGTTTCAGGGAAGAGTGATCTCTCACAGCTGATCTGTTACTTTTTGTTTCAGAACAGTAAAGTAGCCAAATTCTTCAAGGGACACTTCCATATAAATTCTAATTTATCACAGGTCTGCTAGTGATCTCAAAAATGAAATAATATGCAGTGCCTGCCTCTACTGAGAGGGGAAAGATATGTCTGATATTTGCAGTAAATCAGTCATCTTCTTTCTATCTCTCTATTTTTGTTTATTCAACTGTAAAGCAATTTAAAAATTCTTGCCCAGTGAGCCTATTTTAAGCATAGCTTCAGAAATGTATTTTGAACTCTGAGCAGAAAGTATTTCTTATGCTAAGTATTTCTTTATTATACTAAAATTCAAGTTCAGGTTTCATTTTTTCAGCAGTTCACCGCAGTAGCAAAATTTGACAGTCTTACATAAACAAATTTTCTATTTGGATTTAAATAATTCTGATTACTCCAAGAAAATAATTGCTAAAGGAACCAATAAACAATTGCTACACTGTTTCCTTGCACTATATAGAAAATGTTGAGTAAAATTGTGATGGCAGAAATTGCTTTGCTAGTGGCAAGGTGTTAATAAGAACACACATTCTTAATGAGAAAGGCAGGTGGGGGAGATGGGTGTGCTGTTCCTCTGTGCAGAGCACATGGCTGATGTTGGTTTCAGAGCTGGCTGGTGCGTGGTGCTGTTGTGCCCCCTGTAACTTTGTGGGGGTTGTGATTAGACCCCATTCCTGCAATTCATGCCACCAACTGCAGGTCTGTATCTGAGCAAGCCATCCAGACACCCTTTACAGTCCCAGAATTTCATTCATGTCATTCTGTAGTTTTAGATGGAAACTACATTTAGAAATACTTAGAACAAAGCATATTTAAAATATATTGTTTAGATAAAAGTGCCTGTTTCCCTCCATTTAACGTAAAGACAGTCCGTGCTAACCAGCTAAGAAAGAGAAAAAATCTCAGTGAAGTGATTCTCATGTTGTGCTGATTTTGGCTGGGTAATTTTCTCCATGGTAGCTGTAGGGGCTGTGTTTTGGGTTTGTGCTGGAGACAGCTGACAAAGCCCTGATGTTTCCATTGTTGCTGAGCAGGGCTGACAGAGCCAAGGCCTTTCCTGCTCCTCACCCAGCAGAGAGGAGGCTGGGGCTGCCCCAGGAGCTGGGAGGGGACACAGCCAGGACAGTGACCCCAGCACTGGTGCCTCCCTTCTGCCTGCCCTCCAGGCAGGGCATGGGCTCATGGGGCTGGTGCCACAGGGAGGCCAATGTGTGTTTGTTAAACTGAGATGAAAGAAAATTGTATCCTGAAGGCTTGCCCTCCATTCTCACCATGGATTCATGGATGGGGGATTCAGTAGTTAGGAAAAACAGAAAGTTGTGATGTTCACTGCCAATATCTCATTCAGAAAGGGCATATGCTTCCTTGAAACACATATTTTAAAATACTGCCTGGAAGTTTATTTTTTTCCCAGTCATTTACCTACAAGATAAATATTAATGGTGATTGCATGTTATTGATGATATCATTTGCTGATGCAGGCTACATCATCAGTCTTGGGAGACTTCCCTTCCATTAGGAAGAGAAAGAATAAATAGGTTAAAAATGTTGCTGGTTTAAGACCTTTCTTGTCAGTTTAATGTCATTCCTTTGAGACCTTTGCAAATCAAAATATTGATATACTCTCTGAATAGTCAGAATATCTTTTCTGACTGGCATGTGCACTTTTACTCTTCTGACATCTCTTATTCTTTCAATTCTCTACCTTACTCAATCATGTCTGTAAAAAACTCCCCAGCAATCTTTTGGTGTGGTGTCTGTCCAAGGCACGTCTGTCCTGGCAGTGCTGGGGCAGTTCTGCGGGTGAGAGCTGAGGTGGGCACTGTGCTCTGCTGTGCCTGTCCTGGCAGTGCCAGGGGGGCTGTGCAGTGCAGCAGCTGCCTCTGCAGACCAAAGTTTACAGCATGCTGAGGAGTATTTCTAACAGCTGTAACTTTTGTTCTCTGCCATCCAACAGGTGTCAGCACATTTTAATGCTTTGGTGTCAAAGAACCATTGATCTCACTATGCCCTTCTCAGAAATGTGCTTTCTTTATCCAGTATAAAGAGACTGGTTTTTTATTGACGTTTCCCATATTCAAATGCATTCTTTTAAATTTTGGCCATTTTACCAAGTAGTCCAGATCACTTTGCAAAGTAAGACATTCTCTTGCTTGCTTTCTAGTTGCCTGATCTTGTAATCTGCTGCATATTTCTACAGCACAAAGGTTTGTCACAGTCAAAACATTTATTTAATGCTGGCTGAGAGTCTCATCTCTGGAGGAGCCTGCACCAAACAAGTCTCCTGTGGCACTGTTGATGCCTGGGCACGCTTGAAGACTTAGATGTGACCCAGCCTTGAATGTATCTAATCATTCATAATCCTAGAATATGCTGAGTTGGAGGGTGTGGCATTCACATTCTTGGAACAGAGACATAATTCTCTCCCTCAGGGCTTTTTCCTGGAGAAGCACAGAGAGAAGAAGAGAAAAATAATTCTTATTTCTATTCTCTGCGTCTATTGTTTTGCACATGTGGAATGTGTTAGGAAGATTGTTTACCTGAAGTGATTTGTCAGTTGGATTCTGCTGAGGATTGTTTTGTTCCCTTGGCCAATTGGAAGAAGCTGTGTCCTGTCTGTTGGGAGACAGTCGTGCGTTTTCTTTAGTATTCTTTAGTATTCTTTGTAGAATAGCATCTCTTTTATATAGTACGATGTAATATAATGTAGTTTTGATAAAGCAAGTGTTCAGCATTCTGAAGCCTTGGAGTCAGATGCCAATCACATTTCCCATGATGGGGGCACCCAGCAACTTCAATAGGAAGGGACCCATTAGGATCATTGAGGCCAACTCCAGGCCCTGTGCAGGACACCCCAAAAATCACACCATGTGCCTGAAAGCATTGTCTAAGTGCTTCATGAACTTGGACAGGCTTGGTGCTGTGACCACTTCCCCGATGTGTACACCTCTGTCATGGATGTTGATTGATGAACACACTCATTGTGGTTTAACCCCAGCCAGAAACTCTGCCCCACACAGCTGCTACTCACTCCCCCAGTGAGGTGGGGAGGGAACAAGAAGAGTAAAAATGAGAAAACGTGTGGGTTCAGGTAAGGACAGTTTAACAGGTAAAGCAAAATCCACATGCTCAAGCAAACCAAGGAATTCATTCACCACATCCCATGGGCAGTCAGATGTTCAGCCATCCCCTGCAAAGCAGGGCTCCATCACACATAGCTGTGACTTAAGAAAACCAATGCCATCTCTCCAAACATGTCCCCCTCTTCCTCTTTCCCAGCTTCATGTGCTGAGCGTGATGCCATGTGCTGTGGGATGTCCCTTGGGTCAGCTGGGGTCAGCTGTCCTGCCTGTGTCCCCTCCCAGCTCCTGGTGCACCCCCAGCCTCCTCGCTGCTGGGGTGAGGAGCAGAAAAGGCCTTGACTGTGTCAGCCCTGCTCAGGATAATGAAACATCCCAGGATTACCACACTGTTTCCAGCACAAATCCAAAACACAGCCCCATGCAGCTACTATGGAGAAGATTGACTCTATCCCAGCCACAACCAGCACAGTATTGCATACCACTCAAGTGTCTCAGGAATATCTGAGAATATAAATATAGTGTATAGATCTGTAATCTTGTTGGGAAAATGCCCAGGCCTTCCTTTTCCACAAGCCTATGCTGAATTACAGCGTGGTATCTAGACCCTAAATTAAATGCTTGTTTTACTGCTCTGGGATAGCTGTTCTTCAGTGTACATTATCTAGGGCTACTGTGTTTTTCTTTGGGAGCTTCAGCAGTATTTCAGCCCCATGGTGCTTCCTCTAGTTTCCCTAGAAATGTTGAAACATCTCTGCTTCCTCCTTCTATGCATCTTGTCTGCAAATTTTAGCAATGGCACCTCACCTCCTCCTCTGTTCCTCCTGTGGGTTGAACACCACCAACATCATATGGATTAAATCTATTCCTGTGCTTCAGTCTCAGCTTGGCACGGGCAAGTCAAAGCCCAGAGGGGGCTCCATGAGAGGCTCAGGGGGTCTGCTCCAGCAGCAGCAGTGCCTGGAATGCAGCTGCCAGCCCAGGCAGCAGGAAGCCTTGCCCTGCCACAGCCAGTCAGGACAGTGAGCACAAGTAGCACAGCACAGTCTGTACCTGCATGGCATAAACTGGTACTACCAGGGACTCAGTATTTCACATACTGAAAAGCTAAACAGTTACACATCAAGCTTGCCAACTGTCTAAACCTACACATCTAAACCTGATGAGGGCTGAAGATTTTCACATTCAAATGTTGCCAAAATCAGCATGTTTGTGCAAAATTTGCAGTATGGCTGTACACAGGATTTTCTCCCTGTCAACATGACTCTGACTGTAGGCACAGCCCAAGGCAGCTTGTGGTAAGGACAGAGTTGGCCCTTTTGGCTGCCAGCTCATGCTCCTGACTCAATTCAACTTACCATCAGCCCAAACCAAATTTAGAATGTTTGCCTGTCTAAGTGGGCAGTTTAGTCAGAAAAGCTCTCTGTGAGTCAGCTGGTGTTTCTAGGATCACCCCTGGTGTCAGTGTGGGATAAGCACAAGGAAGGTGGTGGCTCCTCTGCTGCAGAGTGCCACGTGTGAGCCACCAGCAGAGCCAGGACACTGTCCCAGGCAGTGACCAGAGCTGGTGCCACACAGGCAGGGCAGACCCTGACTGGTGCAGGCTGGTGCTTATGCTAGCTCTGGAATTTGTACAACACATGGACTGACAATTGGGACTATTGTATTTGCAGGGATGCCCCGACAAAGGCAGGAATGATGCATCTGACTCCATGTTCTCAGAAGGCTGATTTATTACTTTATTATACTATTTTATATTAAAGAATACTATACTATACTATACTATACTATACTATACTATACTATACTATACTATACTATACAATATAGAAAAGATACTCACTGAATGCTAAAAGATAATGAAAACCCTTTCCAGAGTCCCAACAAAGCTTGGCCCCAGTTGGCCAATGAGTCAAAACAACTCACACCAGAATCCAATGAAATAGTCACCTTTGGGTAAACAATCTCCAAACACATTCCACATGAGCAAAACACAGCAGAAGCAAATGCGATAAGAATTGTTTTCCTTGTCTCTGAGGTCTCTCAGCTTCCCAGGAGAAAAATCCTGGGCGAAGGGATTTTTTCAGAGAATGTGAAAAAACACATGGGACCTTCTCATTTCAAGACTGTTTCATCCAGGCTTCATGGAGAAGGGGCTGTATGAGGAGCTCAGTCATCAGGCCCTGCTACAGATCAGACTTGAGTTACAACCTGAAATCAAAGACAACAAGGTTACAGAGGATGACATTCAAGGTTTTCCTTATTGCTTCTGTCTCTTGCTTCTCTCAGGCAATCACATAGGAAAAGGCAGTAAGAAAGCATGAATTTTGCAGGGTGCCTCTTTGGAAATGTTTTGGCAATATTTTGACACACTTGCAAAATAAGTTATAGTGAGTTTTTGTCCATTCATTTCTCTTAGACAAATATCTTGGAAATCCGAGGCACTTTTCAGATTCAGCAAAGATGATGGGTCAGATTTGGGTCTGCTTTTTAGTGCAGATCTACTTGTTTTCTTTGTACAGAAGAGGGACTTCAGGCAACAGCCATGACTTCAGAGAAATTAGGGCAAAAATTTCAGGGGAGGTTCCAAGATGCTGTCTACTTGGTACCTGACCTAGAAAACATCCTTTTAAGCAAAAGCATTACACTCAGAAAAGGAATTTTTGTGGTCTGAGCTGTACCACAGCCTGCTGCCTATAGCTGAGCACAGATATAACTCCCTGCATGTAAACCTTCTCTGTGCTTTGGGTTACTCCTGGAAATGTCCCTGGAAGAGGAGATGATGGGTGTCCTGTGCTACCATGAAGTTTCTGTATACTGGAATGAGTTTCCTTTAATATGATTACTTATTTGAGGTGTGAAGGACACCAATAACTCTCACCAATTTGATGGGAGTTGTAAGCACTCAGCCCATAAAATATGGAGAATGCTGTGTAGAGGTGGGTAAACACACATCACCTCATAAATATGATAGGAAACTGCAGTGCATTTTCCCCCGGACTGACACACACATCAAATCCTATGCACATGTTTTTCAGCAGCATTTCATATTTTATAAGGCAATCACATTGCTGGGAAATTAAAATTAGCCATAGACAGACAGATCCTGCAAGTTCTTCGCAGTGGGGGGAGAGCAAATGGACAGAGTTTTATCAGGAAATGAAAATGAGGCCAGCTTTATTGCCACATCAGGTGTTATTTACTGCAGCGGGCTTGTTTTAACTCCTGCACTCAGTTAAAGAAAAGCCCCAAACCAGCCATTTGTCCTGAAGGAACAAATTGATTTCCTGATGCAAAGCCATTCACAGAGTGTGCAGCAGAGTTTGCTCAGTAGATCAGTTTGTGCTGCAGGATGAATGGGAAGATTTTGCCAAGAAGTTTGCCAGTCTTTTGCCGTTATTACAAGCAGTGGCACTGATAGGAATGTATCTGTATCCATGAATCTCCATCCTACCTTTTTTCCTAAGGTGGCTGTGGACACACTGTCCCCAAGATGCTGGGGGATGTGTGTGTGTGTGTACCTGCAAAATGACCATACTGTACCAGTTTGTGCCTGTCTACTGGCCCCATTTTCTTCACTTTGCAGCTGAACACTGAGCATTGTTGATTCTCCCCACTTTTCCTTTGGTAAAACATATGGGATAGTCTTAAATCCAAACCTGAACCCATTTTTTTACCATGCTTGAAAGTAGTTCACCCATAAAATTATTCCTTCTACAGTCAGCTTTGATTATTAATAATGAGATGCTAATCAAAAAATAACATGTTATATAAACAGACTGCTACCACCTCCAGCCTCAAAAATTACTTTTTGAAAGATATTTTTGCATAGAGTTAAAATACTCCTGTTGATAGATTTTCACTTTGCCTCCTCTACACTTCACAGATATCAGTGGAGTTATATAAAGTGATGGAGTCTGGCAGCAGGGAGGAAGTATTTCCCAAGGAGTCTGTTGCTGGTGTGTGTTAGGTAAGAGCTGCAGGCACAATCCTGCCCCTCCAGCATGGGCAGTGAGAGTCTCAGTGGCCTGGGAACACCGTGACAGTGTGCACCTTTATCTGTCTGCATTGCCTAAGACAAACTGGACAACACTCAAATGGGAGAGAAGTCATCATTTCCTGTGGGTGGGAGCACTGCAGTCAAGGCAAGAGGCACAAATTGTTGCCAATTCTGTCATTTTCTATAGGATCACAGGTATATAAATATTGAGCAGACAGTCAATTGCTGTGAGCTTTTAGGAGCAAGGGAGATTTAACATGGTTTACAAATTGTCAATCAGAGTGGGAGTATCAGCTTGACAGGGAGATATGCAAGGTGAAGTCTTTATATTATAGCACAACCACAGTGGACCAGGGAGAAAAGATGGGCAAGAACAGAGCCTCAGTGTTAATTCAGGGCTCTTGTTCCTCCAGGCCAGCATGTGGTAGAAGAGATGGGGGAGTGAAATCCCACTGAGGGCAAATAAGAAAACAGAGGATGAAAGCTGGAGCAAAATGGTGAGACAATGGTCAGAGAGGTCATCATCATGGGAGCCACAGGGGGTTGTGAAGAGACAGTTCCCATCAAACTGATACCATCTGTTGTCACATTACATTGCATTTCAGCTGCCCAAAGGCACCCTGAACCCAAACTGAGCCCCTGCTCAGGGCAAAGGGGTCCCCCACATGTGTTGTGTTCCATCTGCAGAAGAGAAAGTGCATTTACAAAGCCTTTTGACTCTTCCTAATAATGAGGTTATAAATAAGGCAGTGAAGTATCTGCCTTTTCATCTGTGCTTGATTAGGGCTTACTCAGCTTCTACTTTGGAATGGCAGCAAAACTTTAGTGTTAAACAATCCTGCTGAAGCTCTGGGTGAACTGAGAACTGGAGGTTCTGCTGGTACCTACTGGGGTACCACACAGGTCTGGCTCTGGCTCCATGATGGCAAGAAATGTCTGCAGCAAGGGCCCCAGATATAACATTTCCTCCCCTGCCACAGATTTCTGTGGCCCTGGGTAGTTGCTTAATGCCCATGCCCATGTCTGGATGAAGATAAAGGCACCTGCCTGTGCTTGCTCCCTGATGCTGAACCCAGCAGCTGAGGGGTGGCCCATGTCTTCCAGGCAAACTTCAGATGGTGAAGCAGGCCTGTAAGCCTGCCCACATCCAGTTTGTGTGTTGACAATGGTGTCAGCTCCAGCCTGTGCCATGTCTGGGCATTGTCAGAGATGGTGTTTGCCAGCACTATGGTAACAGTTTAACAACCTGGAAAATTGGGAACCTTGCCAGGGAATGTTTCCTTGGGGTTTCTAGGCTGAGGCACATCTTTACATCACCAGAGGTGAAATTGCAAAGGTGCACACACATGTATATGCATATATAAGTTATATATAAGGCATAGTTATGAAATTAAATATAGGACAATTTTTAGGTGCTTGGATTTATAACAAAGATATTTAGGCTCTAATGGTCAAATAAATGTCAGTGGGAATTCAATATATCTGTGTATTTGCAGATCTAGGCCACATTCCCTGTCCCAGAGGGATTTTAGTCCCACTAGATACTTCTCTGCTATCAGGAATGAAGGACCAGCATAAATGATGATGTGCACTTTCCTTTGATCCTTCCCCTGCTTGGCATTCTCTTCCTTTGATAAGGTGCCAATTACTCCCATCCCCCTCCCCTGTACCTTTTTTTTCAGACCACACAGAGGAAGTACAAGAGGTACTTGCAGTGATTAGAGTGGGCTGATTAACCTTCACAGCCCACAGTGCCCCAGGTACAGAGCTGAAGGCCATAAATCTCATTCAAATTGCCATCTTAATGTGGTTCCTTGAGGCTCTTTAGGCTGGGATTTGGATGGAGCTGCTCACTGAGTTCATTCATTTTTCTTACTTGTTGCAGATTTCACCAGCTTACTGATCTATATCTAGGTCAGCTTCATAAAGCATCATTTCTCTTCTAGGGCTTCATAAAGTAACATTTCTGTTCCAGTCTTCAGCTGGGAAGACAGTTGGAGGGGGCTGGCTGACAAATGGTGAGACTGCATGGATCTCCAAGTGAGTGTCAGTCTGTGGATTTTACTTAGTGCCTTATATAGTGCCTATATATTTGCAAAGACTTGTGAATTGAAGTAAGCTGTGTGTAAGAGACTGAAATTGTTGATGGCTTAAACCTTCTAAAATCATTGAAGGACTTTTTGCCCACCATAGCAAACTGCAAAGAGAGCTGAATATCTGGGAGCACTCAAGGCCACCCCTCCCCAAATATGCCTAATACCTGGAATTTGGATTGTGACAGGAACCTGAGGTAAGATGGAGGGGGTATTATTGTCCAATTGTCCAATTGTCCCAGGTCTAGGGAGGAGAATGGATCCACAGGTGATACAGGAAGAGAGACTGGAATGCTGATGGTTCAAATATTCAGGAGGAAGCTGCAGCTGTGCAGAGGCACAGAGGGTGAGCACAGCCCTCCTCAGGCTCCAGCTGGTGTTGAATGAGGTAAGGAAAGAGGCAAACCCTGTGTGGTGGGGAATTAATCTGTCCTTACTCCAGGGAACTCAGCTGTGTTAACTCCCCTGCCAGGAGTTCCAGAACCCTCCCAGGTAGCCTGGAGGTGTCTGTCTCTGCTGATGGGCCTCCATGGCCACAATGGACTCAGCTGCACTGGTGTCATAGGCAGCTGTATCTCCTTGGAAGGTGCCAAAGACTCTCCAAATGTCCTGAGATCCACAACATTACATCACCCAGGGGAAACTCCCTCCTCCAGGGGAGCTATCTGGGCATTCCTATTTGAGCCTGAGTGCATATAAACCAAACAGAGTTTGTATTCTGGGGGTTCCTTCACCACTTGATGGATCCAGTCTGTGACTGTCACTTTGACCAAGACTGTGACCATCACTTTGACCAGCAAACATTGAAATGGCAGCAGCTGAGCCTCTTCATGAGGCCTGTTGGTGGTGAGATTTTTCTACTCGATAGGTGTTTTGCCATTGCATTTTTTGTGTATTTTGGACTTTATCTTTTTCTGACTCCCATTCTAATTTTCTCCCTCTGCAAGTTCCCCCTCTGCAAGGCCATTTTCTTGTTCTTGGCTCTGCTGGGATGAGAGACAGGTCAAGTGCAGGGTCTGGCCTTCCCATGCTGTGTCTGGTCTGTCCATGTGCAGCAGCCCCATTGCAGAGGGAATCCCTCTGCCAGGAGCCTGGAGCTTGTGCAGGATCCCTGGGGAGAGCTTCTGCTTCCTTCCCCACATTGCTACCTGCTTGCTCAATTCCCTGAGCTGTAAGGCTAGACAGGAAAACAAGCACAGTGTTTGGAGCTAGAGCCCTGCTCTCATTTAGGAGCTGTGAAGATATTTTAGGAACTCAGGATGTTTGAGACGGTTTGCCTCTCTGAAATGTGAATGTTCAGGGCCTTGTTGCCTCATTAAATAATAAAGTTACTGACTGTCAAGTGCATTGAAGACCTGGGATGAAAACTGTCTCCTCTTAAGCAACCTCTGGTTTTATTGTGATGGTGGTAGGTTGCTGGCTAATTACATGGCTGTCTTGAAATTGGTAACTCAGCTCCCCATGGAGGCCTGCTGTGACTCCAGACACGTGGCCCCTTAATTTTCTGAGAGCAGCAAACGGATCAGTCAACAGCTTGCAGATGAGAGGACAGTGCTGCAGCAAGCAGGAGCTGGGACTTCAGGATATTGTTCAATAAGAAACAAACCCAGCTAACTGGTTTTCTGTCCAGTAAACAGCCTGGTTCCTAATGATTTACTTATTCTGCAGCGACAGTGTGGGGTTTGGGTTTGCTTCTGAAGAGGAGCTGAGTGCTACAAGGTCAGGTCATGGCAAAGAAGCACCTGCAGTGCCAGGGGAAGGCTACAGGGATATAGAAGCATTTGAGTCTAAAACACCTTCTTTTGGTAGAGTACAATTTCCTTTTTGAATCTATTTCCAGAAAGCAAAAGCTGTTGGACACTGCCCCAAAAGCTTCCTGCTGGAGGAGGGAGTTATCTAAACAGAAGGAATGCTCAAAGAGAACTGTGAGGACCAAACCAGGGTACTGGTACTCGTTTGTCTGAGCTCCCACAACAAAGCTGAAAGATCCCACCTTCAGATGCCAGCCTGTGCTTTTCCCCAGGCTCCCTCTTTCGGGTGTCTGCTCATGCTTCATCTGTCACCCCTGGGCAGATGAAAGAAAAATGCTGCTGGTAAAGTTTTTCTCTCCACTGCTGCTGACAAGCAACCTGTCTGTTCCTTATCTTTAACACTGTGCTGGAAAGCCCTGCTTGTACTGCTAAAGGTCTTGCAGCTGATATGGAAATGTCTGACGTGTTTGCATTCCCTGGACCTCACATTACAGTGGGGATTGACATTTCCTTTGGACTTAAGGTCAAAAGCCTTATAAAAATAAAAACCCTTCTTAAGATGATATAGATGAACTTGCTCTGTAGCTGGCCTGAACCTCCTTAGTCTCCACAGCAATCAAGTCATTAATATTTTATAAGATAATAAGGTTCCAGAATAAAAGCTTCTCTGTTCCCAGAGCCCTGCTGGAAAATAAAAGCATCCCCTTTTATCCATCAAAGATCCAGTGCTTTGTTCCTGCCCTGCAGAGCAGTACTAGCATCTTCTCCACAGGTCAGTCCAGCTTTGAGATCCTGATTAGTGTTACACTACAGATTTGTTGGCACTTAGCACTGTCGGTGTTCCAGGCTCTGTTGTCTGTTTTAGGTGGCAAAATCCGACCCAAGGGTGTTGAGAACACCTGGAGGAACTCAGGATAAAAGCTAGATGGAACAGCCTTGTCCCAGTAGTAGCCTACCTGCCAAAGACTCTTCTCCCAAAGCTTTCTCAGTGTGCTGTTGTCTGTAGTCATCATTATCATCACAATTATTAATAATTTGAAGCACTGAACTGCTTTGAGTACATGTCTGTTCTGGGAAGAGGATCTCCCTGAAGCAGACAGAGTGCACCTGTCTGTAGCAGGAGATGGTCCATGCAATAGAGAGCTCACAACACAAAAATGTGGGATCAGAGGCTGGGAGAAAGCAGGTGGCAGATCCTCCACTCAAGGCTCCTCTCCCTATATTAAGCTCTACCCTAGTTATGAAACCCAAAAAGCTTTGGTGTCCATATGCTGTTCGTAGGAACGCTCAATTGTCCTTAAATCCTTACAGGATGTTATCTGCCCCTGTTGCTCAGCTGGTGGGAGTGAATCCATCCATCCCCAGTTATATAACAGTTAGCCATCTCCTCTAAACTAGTTTTCCATGGTCCCAGTATAGCTTTGAGATAGAGATAGGAACATATGGACTCTGCATTCCCTGGCTACTCTCTTCAAAGTGTAATGAGTGCTTTCTTTGGGAGTGCCCCCAGCTCATAGAAGGTGCTTAGGTAGGTCTCTCAGACTAGAACTTGACATCCATAATCAGAATAATTGAGATTATAAACAAGCTTGTATAATAAGTAACAGAGGAAAATGCTGAGCTGCTGATAAGCAAATAATTGCTGAGAAATTTCAGGAACTCTGGCTGTATCATTTTAGGATGGCATTAGATGAGTGAATTGCACATGCTATGGAAAAAGGGGTGTTTTTTCCTATGTCTTTATGGAGGTTGTCAGTCTCACCCAGCAGCAGATGTAACTGGAGCTTTGGACCTCTTCCCCAGGACAAAGCCTGAAGGTTTAAATTGCCTAAAGAGCCCCACTGATGAGTGGTGAGTGGTGGTGGCAACAGACAACATTAAAAGCCTCCAAGAAAAAAGATGAGAAAATCTGCAAAAAGGGGCAAGAGCAAATATTAAAATAACCTCAACACTTTAATCCCCATCCCATTTTAATCTAGTACTGCACTCTATTAGCATAAAAATACCAATTACATTTATTTTGTTAAGGCTTTGCTGAGTAAACTGACCCCTGGCCTAATGCAGTTACCAGGTATATTTGTGTTCTACAGAGAGGTGAACAGATGGCTTTTTTGTGTGTGACTGTGTAAGAAAACCATTTCTGCAAACAGGGGATGTCAGGTGAGTTAGAGGAACAAACTTCTACTTCAGTAATAAGTTAATTGTGCAGCAAAACAGAGCTTAGTGTCAGGTTGGTTTCCACTCAGCTCAGGTAGATTAATGAACTTTCCAATGTGTTACTGGAAAGCTGGAGGATTTGCTTGTGTTTCTGGATGTGCAGGGCATCAGAACACACACTGCAAGTGGAACCAGGAGCTTTTTCCTCCTTGCTGATGCCAACAGGAGCTGGTTTGATCCAGCCCATGGCAACCTCTATCCTACCTCAGTCTGGCTTGGATGGCAAAGAATCAATGATGAATACTTAAAAAAGATAGCTGTGGAATCCCATTCAAGAGTAAAATATTTGAGGCTAGGAAAAGCCATTAATGACCGTCTCAGTAAGGCAAAGATTTTCTGTTGATTCACATGCATTGCATTATATCTGATTATACTGCTAAAATAATGAAATGCAATTTTGTTGTTGATTGCTATTAAAATATATATTTGTATAAAAACCTTTAATCTCATTAGCTAGAATTAAAATACCTATATCTATGTGTTTAAAATGGATATGTGCTGCTGAATATGAGCAAAGATATTGTGATTACTCCCATTTGGCTGCACGCATCTTTGATGAAGACTGTCTAAGCTTTAGAGAGAAACAAAAACTTCAAGGCCTCATCCAGCTGATTTTAGGCATTTGCATTATGTTGAGATGGCCAGCATCCCGAAAGACTCTATACCTGTGTGCTGATTGAAATGAGGAGGTAATGATTAACACAGAGATAAAAATCTGCATTGAAGGCATCCATATTTCCTAAATAAATCTGACTGGATTTTTTACTGGAACATTTTTGGTATTAAAAAAAAAGGCATTCCTTAGAAAAACCAACTAATGGCATAATAGAAGAGCAAAAACCCAGTTCATGAAAACTGTCCTGGAAGAGTTTATAAATTGGCCAGGTCATTAAGGTGAAATTCCCAGGCTCATTTGCCATGCATCAGAAATTACAATGGGAAAAAACTCAACTTGGAGTGCTCTGTGCTCCTGGGATTTACTAAACAAGGGCATGCAACTGCCATGTGAAGACTGCCATACAAGCTGCATTTGAACTACACTTCATAGCAATTAACATTTTATTGAGTTAGTCAGAATCAATATAAATTTGGGTTGCTTTTTTCAGATGTGGAAGGGGTTGTGAGCAGAGTGAAAGCAGTAGAGGCTATGAATAATGGTAAATATACATTACATGTCCTTGTTATTGTAAATAGGATTATTTCTGCCAAAATCCGTGCTCTGTCTTAAGTTGAATAGTCAGCCAGGCCTATTATTATACTGCACAAAATTATATTATTATACTGCACAAAAAAACCCTTTTCATTTGTTTGATGCCTCTCTTAAAGGGCAGGAAAATTCAGTGAGAGAGTGGCATGAACCACAAGCAGAAGATCTTTTCTCTGACTCAAGATAGCCTTGCATCACCAGTGTTCCCAAATCAGCTTATTAATCTTCAGTGTGCAAAGATATTTTTTAAAAGGGTTGAAGAGGAAAAAAAGAAATAAAAATTAAAGAGTTGGTGAGATGCTGAAATGCAACATTTTCAAGATACTGCTTAGAACACTTCACACACAGAAGGAATTTTGATAAAATAGAGCTTTGTCCAGTGCTGCTTGCTCAGGCAAAGCAGAATGACCTCTTTGTGATGAGAAGGTTTCAGTCTCTTCAGCAGTGCTGAGGCTTTGTCCTCCCTCCATGGGGGCTTCAGGAGCTCCTGGGGCTCATTGCACAGCACGAGGTCAGGAATATCCCCTGTCCTGCCATGAGTCCAGTGGGCTGACCCCAGGGGAGCTGGGGTGCTGACAGCTGGAAAAGAGATACCCAAACCTGACCTGGTCCCTGCCTACAGGCTGTGGGTATGAACACAGAGATACCCAAACCTGACCTGGTCACTCCTAGCAGGCTGTGGGAATGAACACAGAGATACCAAAACCTGACCTGATCACTGCCTTACAGGCTGTGGGTATGAACACAGAGATACCCAAACCTGACCTGGTCACTGCCTAGCAGGCTGTGGGAATGAACACAGAGATACCCAAACCTGACCTGGTCCCTGCCTACAGGCTGTGGGAATGAACACAGAGATACCCAAACCTGACCTGATCACTGCCTACAGGCTGTGGGTATGAACAGAACACAGAGATACCCAAACCTGACCTGGTCACTCCTACAGGCTGTGGGTATGAACAGACACAGAGATACCAAAACCTGACCTGATCACTGCCTACAGGCTGTGAGTATGAACACAGAGATACCCAAACCTGACCTGGTCACTGCCTACAGGCTGTGGGTATGAACAGAACACAGAGATACCCAAACCTGACCTGATCCCTGCCTACAGGCTGTGGGTATGACAGAACACAGAGATACCCAAACCTGACCTGATCACTGCCTACAGGCTGTGGGTATGAACACAGAGATACCCAAACCTGACCTGGTCACTGCCCACAGGCTGTGGGAATGAACACAGAGATACCCAAACCTGACCTGATCCCTGCCCACAGGCTGTGGGTATGAACTTACAGAGTCTTCTCGTTGGTGGCAGCCTCAAGAGATGTCCCATGGACCCCAGAGCCAGGAGAGGAGGAGAGCTAGGCATGGCTTATCCTGGACTCCACAGCTCAGTGTGGAGCTGGCTCTTGAGGACACAGGCCTCTTTCACCCTGTTGGCTGTCCCCTATCCTTCCCTCCCCTGGGCTGGGGGTGCTGTGTGGGCAGCATCCCTGCAGAACACCTTAGAGATCCTTCCCAGCTGGAGTCATTCCCCCTGCTCTGCAGATCAAGGATGCTTCTCCTCATCTCCTCCTGCTGCACAGGAAGGGTAATGATGCCAAGTAACTTGTGAAACTTCATATCCAACACATTTTGGCTTCTTTCTGCTTTCATAAAAAGCCAAGTCTGTCTGACCATTTTCTCTATTTATAGGCAGAACATGGAAACAAAATCAGGGCTATGTGTTGTGTTTGTTCCAGCAGCTGTGCAGCTCACATTGCAGAATAAACCATATTTATTTATTTATCACTGGCACACAGAGCTACATATGGCAAAGGTCCAGAGCCCCACACAGTAAGGCCTGTATGATATAATGATGCCAAGTCCTATAGGTCCCTCTGGAAGCTTTGGGTCTGTCTTTCTGGGCACCCAGGAGTGCTTGACCTCATATGCTTCTCCTTTGTGCCTTTTTCTTCTACTTACTGCTGCTGATGAATTGCTGTCTGACATCAAGAAATAACTGGGCCAAAGTACACTCAGGCAGGAGGGAGCAAAGGAAAATGTGTGTTATAGTTCTGTACATTTTATAGCTGCTACAGAAGCACAAGATTTGATGTGCAGTATTCAGGAGTTCAAACCCTAGTAATAATTGTGACATGAGTGGTATTTACCATGTTTTCCTTAAGGGAGATAGTGTGGAGTCATCGGTGCCATCCAGACTGGCATTTTTGGAAAAGGGCACCCTCTGTCACACAAAATCCCTTGTGCCTTTTGTACCCCTCCCTTGTGCTGGTGGCAGCAGCCCAGCAATGTACCAAAGGTGCTGCTGAGTCACTGAACCAAAGCATCCAAACACTGTCTTACTTGAGAGCTACTTGCTAGGAGTGGTGATTCACTATTTGAGGTCTCTTCAATATGAATTTGAGGGAAATTTAATTACCCTTATTTCCTGAAAGATTTTTTCCCCCATTTCACACTTTTCCAGGAACAGGAGCAGCAGAACAGCCAAACAATGCTGGATGCTCATCTTGGCAAAGTGCTGGGAGCAGAGTATTCCAGGAATCTTGTTCCTAAACAACCACTCAAGGTCTTCTGCCTCTGTTAAAGCTTCCAGGCCCCTTATTCTGAAAGCTAGAAAGCTTTTCCTGTGCATAAATACATATAACCTCCCTGTCCAAACTTGGGCTCTTTGACATATCTGAGGAAGCTGCCCTAGCACTTCCTTGAACTGAATCTGCTTTTCCCTGCTCTTGCTCCAGAGACCTTCAATCACCAAGTCAGTCATCCTGCCTGCTGTTAAAGGTTGAACTTCATCCCCTACTTGTTATTTTGGCAGCATCCTCATTGAGCAGTGTCCTTTCTGACATGTCTTTCAGCTGGGAGAGGATCAGCTTTATCTGAGCTGAGAACTGCCTGGAGGAACTCAATGTGAGCTCTCAGAGTATTCACACACAGTGGATGAGCATGGCTGAGAAGCATGGCTTGGTAACTCACAGGTGACTGAGTAATTTAGTGGAAGAAGCAGAAACAGAACTGCAACTTCCTAATTAGCACAACTTGACAGGACTTGGCAGAGAGCAAAATTCTGCTTATTGGTTTACCCAGGCCCAGATGCACTGTGCAGTGAAAGGTAATTATTGGGGCATGATTGTTTACAGGCTGTGACAACAGTGTCTCCAAGGTCTTGGGGTTCAGACTCATTTTTTCATTTCATATCTGTCTGGTACCTAGCACACTTGTTTTGTCTTATCAAAGTGATTCCAGTGATAACAACATCATCATAATTCATGGCAGCCCCTGCATTTTCTGACATGTATTTCTCTTGCAGATTAAATATCTAGCCACACAAAAAATGTATAAATACATAGTCTCATGGAGTAAAGGTGCAGTCAGGGCTATCAGCCTGGGATGGAAGAAGAGAATTATGCCCTACTCTTTTGGTTTTCTGAATTGCAATCCTGCTGAGCACAGCTGGGAATTGCAGTAAATCCAAACATTGAGGATAGAGCTGATGATTTCAATGTGCACTTTGTCAAACACTGCTTCACATGAGAGAAAGTTTCCCTGACTTGGTTGGAAAAAATAGTATCCTGACTGTATCTTTTAACTCAGACAGGGAAATGTAAATAGCCCAGGCCAGGGGTGCCATGTATTTGGAGCTACAGAGCAAATGAATGAACTGTAACAAAAGCAGAGAAAGAAGATATTTCTTGCAGCATCAGATTGGAAGTTACAGACTATAGATTTTGTGTCTAGTAGAGGTGAGGAGTGCCTGCAGATATGTTGAGCAGGATCTGACTGATCCTGAATCACCAGAATTCCCTGACATGGGCTCAGGGAGCTATTTTCCCTTATATTCAACCAAGAGAAACAGTGACTTCTACACAGGGCCCCTAATATAGATCTCCACATTGACTACAAAGGGATTTATGGGTGACCAACATGACTGTACCTGCATCTATAATTAGATCATGTATTTAATTTGTGATTTCATAGCTGCTCATACTCAAGAGTCCAAAATCCCTCAGCTTTGCCCTCCAGGTGGTCACTCAGGGTGGCTTTCCAAGGAGAGTCCTGGCCAGCTGGTTTGTCAGTACAGACCCTGCTTCACACTTGCCTTGGCTGCATAAACTGTCTGACAGATCAAGAGGTGCTATCCTGATGTGGAAATTCTGTCTGTATTCCTTTTATGATTTTGATTCTATTTTCTGAGCTTGCTCCATGCATTGAATTAGACTGAATGTGTCCAGGCTAACAAGAGAGATTACTACATGAAGATTTGGACAGGGAACAAACTATCTTTGTAAATAGGGTAAATACATGCTTCCCATGCAAGACACAAGCAATTAAGGGGGGAAAAAAGGAGAAAAAAACCCAGTTTTTAATCTACTTTCTCTTTCATCTTCATGAAAGTAGCTAGCAAGACTTGTCACCACTATTTATGAATTGAACTTGATTTAGTGATTTAGCAATCAATTGCCTCCACATCCTTGCCTCCACTTGGAATGAAAGTGGTTAGAAATTAATCCAGGTGGTTTATGCTTCTGGAACTAGCAACCCATCTTAAACAAGTTTCCAAACACTAGAATCTTCTTGTGTTATTGGCCACTCAGAAATGAAGAATTATTCTGGAAATAATCTCATAAAACAGAACTGAATTTTCTGCATTAACTCCGTTGTTGAGGTCCTTATCAGCCTGTGGCAGCTTGAGTCAAATATAATCTACAGCAGTCTGAAACTTCAGAGCATCTGACACTCTGTGCCTGATGGGAGGTATTTTGGAGCTGTGAATTGATGTGAGCTTGGACTCCTTGAACTCACTGAACTGAGTAGAGGAGAGTGTGATGGAAACAATGCCAATGCCCTTGCTGCCCAGAGGCTGCAACTGAGCATCAGGAGGGCCTGAGGAAAGAGCTTTCTGGTGCTTTTAGGTGTGGCTGAGAAGGGATTTTCCTGATAAGAAAAGTAAATCTGTGCAGTGATCAACCAGACCTACTATCACAGTTTTTAGTCTCTTTGCAGCTGCTGCCATGGTGGCACAAACCCCAGTGCAGCAATGGAGCAATTCTGTCTCTGCCTTACAGGAGAGACAGCCTGGATTCTCCATCAGCCAGATAAACCTGCTGGCCTTTTGTGGGGATTGCATTCTTTCAAACAATAATAGGGGAGCCACAGCAGTCCTTACTGCTCTCAGTGAGACACCAGATGTAATATTTAACACTTTCAATGTACAATTGCTACTCCTTTTTGTTGTATAGCTTGGTAATGAGAACCTTTTTTGCTAAAATCCCTACAAAACCACTGTTTGCTAGCTTGCCCTGACCTTGCTGTTTCTCCTCTGAATATCATGCTGAGAAGTAGGAGAGCTGTTAGAGGGCAGGGAAAAATAAACAAGCAGCACTTTTCTGTTGTCTGGATTGCTGTGATAATTTATGCACAGGGTTATCTGCTGGAGCTTAAGGGAGCAGCAATTACAGATCTCAGGTCATCAGATTAGCTCTCAAGGGGCCAAAGCTCCCCTTAGGAGTGGTGACAGACTCAGCTACCAAGCGCTGCCTGTCATGGAGTGTATGCAGTCACTTCAAAAGGCCAAAGGTTTTACTGCAAATGGGATTATTTTTTTAATCTGCTGCAGAGCAAAGCACCAGAAAGAGCAGAACTTGCCCCAGGGAGTGTCCATTGCTGGGAGGGGATGAAGGAACTGTGCTGCTGCAGAGTCAGAGGGGCTGGTCCCAGCTCCCCCAGCCCTGCCCAGCCAAGTACTGGTGCCTGCCCTGCCAGGGGGTGTTTGCAGGAGTGCAGCAGGATCCAGTCTCTGCCCTGCCATGCTCTGTGCTGGGCCACTTCCAGCTGGCACATCTTCAAGGACCCTGAGGAGCTGTGCTGCATAGCATGGGGAATAAGCAGAGCTTTACATCTGAGTGTGCTCAGAGCTCGTGGGCTTGCCCAGCACCAGTGCAGCCAAGATTCATCCCATGTACAGGACAAGACCTCTCTGCTGTGCCTTTGCTGTTTGGAAAGTAAGAGAGTGCAGCTTTGTCTGTGTGACCCTATTGTGTAACTGATTGAAAGGGCAGCAAGAGGCTGATAGAAATTATTATTTACACACGTGAAATGAATGAGTTAAACCTGACAGCAATGATGCTGTGAGCAATAATGGGCAGCATTTTCCTTGCAATTGCGTTGAAGTTTTACCACTGCTGCTGTTGAGTTCATATTCTTGAGAGACCAATTCAAGCAATGGGCTGGCTGGTAAATGGGAGCCACCATCGCCCAAAGCTGGTCCCATCAATGACACTGCAGACATCAGTGCAAAGCAGCACTGTGTTTTTACAGCAAGGAAATGGAGCATTTTATTTGAAATAACCAGCTAAAGTAAAAAAACATCGCTTCATAATAATTGGTTGTTTAGTAGGCAATTAAAGAGAAAAGCTGTTCATTAGATAATATCATTAAAAGCCAAGGAAATCAAGCAATTTACTGGCACCTATGCACGCTATTAGTTTGCTAATTTCCATTGATTTGTCTCCTTCACATTTCTGGAATGATGATTGCCATCCCTTACCTTGAAGTCTTTAAATTATGGTATGCACAGCGCAAGCTCTATCAGAGAGTCTCTAACACACAAAATATTCTCTTACTTCATTAAAGAATCTAACATTGCCCTAAGCAAACACAATACCCTATGATCTTCTCCTTCATGAAGTCAGGAAAAGTTTTGTAGTACATATAGAATTTCCATAGGCCAAGGAAGATGAAAAGCTGGCTCTGATTTTGGAATAAAGTAAATTATTTTCTTTATTAAGCAGGATTACTTTGGTATTGACTGGGCAATGACCATGTCCTGTAAAAGTTTTCAAAGAGAATTAGAACTGATTTCACAGAGGAATCCCACTGGGAATGCCATCTTAGTCTGTCCTGGTCTAACTATTGGTGCTTTTGCAGCTGAGGTTGAGGCTCCTCAGGTCGTTGCAGATTCATTGCCACCATTCAAATGTGGCATCTGAAGGTGACAAAAGCCACAATGTGTGGACCCAGGGCCATTATGAAAGTTCCCAGCTGCTCCAAACTGTCCTGATTGATGCAGAATAAGCATCCTTTATAAGTTTACCAACAGGAAAAGACATTCCTGTGCTTTTCTCTGTATGTCTCTCTGCTCTGAATTCTCTCTCAGACATTGCCTTTAGTAGCCCAAAGCCAAAGAAACACCTTTTCTATTTAAGTATTACTCTGTAGTGACTCTAACAGATGATATGTTTTATACCTGCTTTAAACTCTCAAAGTACTTTGGATGCATTAATTCTGTTTTCTATTTTTCCCTCTCAGTGGATAAATTGCAGTTGTCCTGCTTGGTAAAACACAGAATTTAGATGGTTTTTCTCTTCATTCAGGCTTGTGATGAGTAACTCCACAATCCCATTTTCCATATTGACTTGAGTCATTTATATCCTAACATGGTGAAATATCTCTTGCAATGTGGATCTAACTAATTTGATGAAGGATGTATGATAAGTTACTCTAATGACTAAGTTCTAAATTCAGAAATACCTTGAATCTTGTCTTGATCTTGCCAAGATTGTGATCTAGAAGAGGTTTATGGTGACTGGCAGTACTGCGGGAATAATCATTAGCAACACCTTAGGGCTTCTTAGGACTAAAAGAATTATCTTGAGTAATTCAATTTCACAGCACAACTGAGGAGGTGAGTTATGATTTGCCAGTCTCTGAGACAAGGAAAAACTAAGCTGTGCTAGTTTACCTCATGCCTAATTTTCAGAGCCCAAACACAGCCCCAGTTTTGTTTGCTAACCTCTCAGGGCACTTTTCACTCACAAGTGGAGTCCATTCATTTAGCTGGCCATGTGAACAGTTTAGTTGTTGGCTTATATTTTTGTTTGTTTGTTTGTTTGGGGGGGGGTTTTGTTTTGGTTTTTTGTTTGGTTTTTTTTTGGTCAACTATCTGATCAGAAGCAATTTCCTGCATTAAATGTAAAACTCTGGCATTCAGAACCAAACTCTCTGACCTACCTTCCCAGCACTGCCTGCAGGAGATTGGCAGGGAGTTCAGTGGAAACAGGAGTAACACTGATATTTCAGCTACTGTAGATTTGCAATAAATAGCCAAAGTATGTTAAAAAAGTAGTTTAAATACAAATGAAGCTCTGCCTCAATACAGTTATGCATCTTAAGATGCCAAACTTCTCTGCTCTAGCCATGAAATAACAATAGAACATTTGTAGCATTACACACTTGCCTTGCAGTCCCAAAATGTCTGTGGAAGTCAAGGAAGAGCTGGAGAGAAATATGTATCCTTTCTGAATGCCTTATGAGCCAGAATGAAACCTAACACCTCTGACTACAAAAATATCAGTTGTCATATTGGCCTTTTTAAAGGCAGTGGTTTGCTCAGAGCTTCTGATCCTAACCAGGGATGCTGCTCTATGGTGTGAATACCCCTATAAACCAACGAGCTTATTTCCCCTAATCCTTGAGTGGAAACTAATTAATCTTTATAAAGTGAACATAAACTGGATAGAAATAGAAATACTGGCTGCTGGGACTTTTAGAAAATGCACTATATTTCACTTTTGAAAGCATTGACTAAAATGCAATTGATCAAAATGTACAACCACATTATGAAGATAAATGTCTGTGCTGTTTGTGCACATTAAATATCTCCAAGCACATATTGCAAATGCAGTAAAACAGATTTTGTTCTGAAATGTTCCCCAGATTGCTTCCATAGGTGCTTTGTTCCTATGTCTGAAGAATCTCACAATTCTTTGGTGAAGGTCATTATTCATTTACAGAAGATGTATATATTTAGAATTTGAATAAATAAACAGCTAAATAAATTAATACTCATCAACACTGAAGTTCTTCCCAGAAGAACATTGCCTTGGCAGGTGTTTCAATTTTAAACGATCTAGTGATATTTTTAACCCAAAATTATGATATTTATGGTTCAATATGGCTTTTAATTATTTGAACTAATATTTTTGGTGAATGCAATATGACATCAAACCAAACTACTTTCCACTGTCATTGAACTTTTTTTGACATACAGTTTCAAGCTTCCAAGATTTTCAATTATTGCCTTTGTCTAAAAATTACTTTTTTATCCCCAAGATGAAAATGAAACTTCATATTTGTTGATCATGAAAGCATGGCTTGGGGGTTCATTTCTCCTCCAGGATAATCCCTCCTGGGAGCAGTTAAATCTGTTATATGAATATCCTCAGATGCCCAGCAGTGGCTGTGGTGCTTGGCCTTGATAGCGTTGTGTGGTTTGTGGTTGTTCAGTGTTTTATCATCCCTCCACACTGCTCCTAGAAGCCCCTGGACTCAGCCTGCCAATGACACAAAATAGGTGTTTTCTAGCAGTGTTTAATGTGGAAAACAGAGCAGCTGAATTAGGCAAAGCAGTGTAATGAGGCAGTAAATCTTATCAGGTGTTGGCTCAATAGGCAGTGGAAGGTAATTACCTCCAGAGGGATCCCCAGCTATTTCATTTTTAGCCAGGCAATTCAGCTCAGGGGCTTTTCAGAGAACCCCAAATGGTGTCATACCCTCCTATGGGCTAACTCAAAGAAACATGCTGCTATCAGAGAAAGAATTGTGAATAGCCAATGGCTGGGCATCCAGACAACCAGAGTTTGTAGAAAATAGAGTTGCAAAGCTCTTGGACACAAGTTTTTGTACTACACTATCTGGGTGTTGCACTTTGATTCTGAAAACAGCCAAAACAGCACACACTTGGTTTGCTGAAGGGGTGTAACTTGGCCAGGATTACAGCTTTTTGTCTTTTGTAAAGGTTGTGGCTTTTAGCTCTGCTTTGACAATTTTCATCTCCTTTGGAAAAAGTCTCCTGAGCTTTTCACCCAGCTGATGTTTGCTCACAGCCTGGATGTACACACACAGAGCTGCCCTGCTCCTGTTGTGGCTCAAGGGACTTTTCCTGCACAAACCTCGAGAGATCTTGGAGAGAAAGGGTTGTTGAGGGACAGAAATTACAACATGGTGGTGGTGGGCAGCCACAGGCTGTCTCCCATACCTGTCTGCCAGGCTGCGTACCCTTAAGGCATTTATCCATCGTACTCTCCATTGCACACCAGAAGATCCATAACTGCTCTGTGTTTCTCTGAGGTCACTCAGCCCATTCTGGCAGAGCCCAGCAGCTGTGCTGGTCTGTGTTCTGCAGGCTGTTCTGGTACCCCCAGCACCTCTGCTGGTTCCTGCCTGCCCCTCAGCTGGGGGTCAGCAGGTGGCTCACGCCCACGTCCCCAGCAATGGCACATCTCCCTTGGCTGCTCAAAAGGCATGTAAAACACAGTGTTCATTGATAACAGAAATGTTTGCTGGGCAGTTTCCATCCAGTTTGTACAACCTTTCTGTTGGTCATTTAGATTGCCAGAGGCTCACACTGTGATCACTCAGCATCTGGTCCTTTAATAACATATTCTTTCCCTGCTGTAGGGCAGTTGCTATATTTGATAGATTTCCTCATTTTCCAAGGAAGGGACAGTATGGAAGATTTTATGAAACACATGGAGCACAGCAACACTGCCAGGATGAGTATGTCAGCTTGCCCCAAGCTTTCAAAAACATTTTGTTGTACCTGTGGTCACTAGGACATAGACATCACTGGTGTCAATGTCACATCCCTGATTATCTGTGCCTCTGCTGGGTTGTGTGGCAGAAGTCTAAAATCATCAGTCAAACAGAGGAGGTAAACAAGAAACTGAAGGTGAGTTGTCTTCACAGCACAAACAAGGAGAATTACATAGAGGGTTCACAAGAAACAAGAGAGATTATTGTTTGCAACACACAGCTGAATGGTGGGAGCTCCTGCAGAGGATTATCTCTGGGACTGGACAAGTGTTTCATTGCAGATGGGAGAAATGGGAATTACAAGCCTTACTCTCAGCTCCTAGAGTCCCTGAGCAGCATTTCCCTGGAGTTCTCCAGCAGTGTTACATTCTGCTTGCCTGACCTTTATCTTACAGCACCTGCTGGCTTTTATCAGAGATAGAATAACAAGGTTCTTAGGGTTTAGCTTCACACACTGTGCTTTTTCTCACCTGTCAGTGCTGCACTGCCATGGCAGTGTGCACTGGGAGCCAGAGAGGGAGGAGGAGGCAGGGCTGGGAGATATTTCACCTTTTACTCTGCAATGAAAAGAGAAATCCAATTCATGGGCCTAGTCTGTTATCTCTGCCCAAAATGATGATGCAGTGCAGCCAGGCACACCACGTGGCTCTGCCTGCCTGGTGATGGCTGCACTCACTGGGAAGTTGTCAAGGCCCTAAATCAGCAACTGTGGCTGAGTTCTGGGGCAGAACTGTGTCATTTGTTTGTCTGGAGGCCTGTGGGGTGAGCTGGGCACACTGGGTATCAGCATGGCCTCTGCAGCATGGAGACCAAAGGAATCACACATTTCCTTCAGCATTCCAGGAGACCCCTCACCCTGGGAATTCCCACTGCAGTCATGTCCCAGGAGGGTGGGCTGCCCATACAAAAGGGAATCAAGTGGAAAACATGCCATCAGAAAAAAGCATGTTGAAAACCCTCTGTTGGCAGCATTTCACCAGTTTAGTGCAGACAAGCTCTTGGGTTTGATGCTGCCCACTGCTCTTGATACCAGCTGGGGGGCCATGCCTGAGTTTGGCTGGCTGAGCCCATTTTGCTTCTGAGCTTGCTGGGCCTTGTAGAATGGTACTTGGCATTTTTCCTCCATGTCTCACTGAGAGTGGCTGGATTGTGTTGTTATTATTAGCACACATTCAGGCTCTCAGCAGCTGTAGGACACAAGCAGTAGCACATGTAAGCAGATTGGGTAATATGACCTTTTGTTTGTGCCAGGGTATGGGCATGAGTTCAGATATATAGAAATTACCTTGGACCTTTCTTCCCTCCCTTGTTCTATTTACAACCTTAGTGTATTTATGGTAGAGGGAAATGAATCAAAACTGACTTAGACTTTATTTAGCACTGTAGTTGCAGTTCTTACTTTGACCTCCTTAAATATTTTCTTGGAAGATTGATTTCCTTTGGCTCATTTGTTGATCATTTCACATAAGAAGTATCCAGGAACTTTACTGATTTTATTTTACTGCTTTGCCTCTACAGTTAATTTTATAAACTGGTTCTTCAAAGCAGTAGGTGGACAGTCAGTATTTCAACATAGCTGATGCATAAAGGTGTATACCTGGTGTTATCATGAAATGTTATGAGGAGTGACTCAACCAGTATCTGCCATGTGTGAGCTCAACATGCTCATTAAACAGCATTTTCATATGTTTTCTTTCATAGGAAATGATGATGTAAAAGATGGAATAAGAAAGTAAACAAAGCAGTAATATATTTAGGAAATGTTTATCACCTTACACCTCAAGATTTACAAGTGTTTTATAAACTATTAAGACTCAAACCTAGCAGGGTGTTATTGTAATGAGTATTGAGACATCCTATTCACCCTGGGCTGAAAATAGTCCTGAGCATGCTAATAAGTTTCTATGATAGATTTCCCTGTGGTGATTGTTAATTGGGGTTGAGATATCATAAACAGGATGGGCAGTCCAATATTAAGGTCAAAGTAAAAATTGTTATGGTTTACAAAGACAACAAAAGTGTTTTTTTTTCTAAATGTCTCTGAGGAAAATACGATTTTTGGGGTTTTTGTTATTAATACAAATGTTTATTTACTTAGCAAGGGAAAGGATCCTCTTCTTAAAATTCCAATTGTAACTCAAATTCCAAAGCCCATCATATGAATGTTTTCATTGTTTAATTTGCTTAAATTTGTGGGGGAGAATGTGCTTTTTTTTTTTTAAAGCAGAAGTGTTCACATCATTGTGTGATTTCAGAAGGTTTAGTTCTAAGTAAAACACCAGATATTAAGACTTTTATGGTAAAATGATAAGAAGTAGCAAAAATCAGAAAAGAAATATTTATTGAACCTAAACCAAGTCTTGTTCATTGTTTTCTTCATGGATCAATAGGAGTTTTAAAGGAATATGAATTGTTATAAAACAACATCAGTGGAGGAGTAGGGAAGGTGATACAAAATTCTTGCATAGAAAAGAATGAAACCAGGAACATTTTAAATTTCTGGATGGGATGTGACACTAACTATGTTGTAAAGAGCAAAGGTGTTGTGGGTAAGTTTTAAGGAAAGTTTGCATTTCTAGTCTCACTGTAGGCAAGACTTTAGTATGTCTAACTTTGCTATAAATATCTCATCCTAATGAGAATTGAACTTCAACAGCTGAAAATATGAATAAGGTCACAGAATGATGTTTCTGTCAGTATTTTTTGGTAAAATCAGAAGCAGCATGGAACTCTGTCATAAAAGGGTTTTAAAGTGCCTTTAATAATCACATGGCATCCTTCAGGATTTTATCCAGGCCCAGGTCATTACAGCCCACTACTTGCTGGATTCATCACAAATTAAACTAGTGATAACCCATCAAACACACTAATGGTTTTTGTTAATGGGTTTAGTACAGAATTAGTGGATACTGTTCTCATACACACGATGGGCTATTCTCATACACATGATGGGCTTTTCACCCACTTAGATGAGGATATATTTTCTTTTGGAATTTGCTGTATAAAAACTATAGCTCTTCTACCCATATAAGCCCTTGAGGTTTCTAGCTAGCCAAGGGCTTTTTGTATTCTAGTTTGATGTATTTTTCTGGCTTGGTCTATCTAATCATGACACAGCAGAAAGATCAAGGAATAAGTTTCAAAACAATAAAAGGTCCCTTCTGTCTCTTGATTCAACAACAGAAGTAGACAGCTTGAAAAACCTGGAGGCTGATGCCTGTTATTTTATTTTTTGCTTTTTGTTCAGCTGGGAACATTTTTTTTATGCTACTTGACCAAACAAGGATGGTCCCTCCAGTTTTCAGTACTTGCCTATTTTATGTGCAGTCATAAAGGCAGTAGCTTTGAAGCACACAGTTTATTGCCCATTTCTTGGCAAGACATGACTCATCCTCAAAGATTACAAAAACCCTGCTCACTGAAATGATTTGTGCCACCTTTCTGTAGCATTGCTGGGACAAGTCTTGTGCCCACAACCATTGCCATCACCAGAGCAGTCAGGTGTGCAGCACTGACCATAGCTCTGACTGATGAAATGAACTGTTTAAACCTTGCACTGAGGCTTTCAAGTTTGTTAGGAATCTTTAATATCTGTATGAGATGGCACAGACTGAAAAATATTTTTCTCGAGAAGAGGCCTCTATTCAACAGTTCTTTCCATCTAACTTGGTGGCAGATCTTCATAGTGCTGGGTGATAGAGATGTGGCACAACCTTCTCCCTGTCATAGACAGGTGATAGAACTCTTGATTCAGCTCTGAAATGCCTGTATTTTTCATATGGAAATGAATGAACCCAACCACAGCATTCCTGTTTGTTTGGCTGAACCTTTTACCTGTGTGGTGGTTTGACAGGAAATGTGTTTTTTGGGATGCTGTGGTTGGGCCAATGGATATTCAGATTTTAATATTGGCATCTAATATGGCCATTAGGACAAGGATCTGCCTCTGAGAACACGGGGTTAAAAGCAGAGCTCTCCCCTGGGAGGCTCTCTTGGGTTCCGCTGAGGAAAGAGTTCGGGTCTCTGCCCCGGCCCAGCTGCTGCTGCTGGGCGGGGTAGGGCAGCCATGTGGCCGGGAGAGGTTGGCCGAGGCTTGGACCGAGAGGGGAGGTGAAGAGGCCCCGAGGATGGAAGGGTGGGAGAAGCACCAGGAGGCACCGGGCAGCCTCCCCCAAGAGAGAGAGAGAGTACAGGCTGTGCTTGGGACTGTGTTACCTTGAAACTTGATAACATGTGCCGGCAGCACGGCTGAGAAGGAGAAGTGGAGGGAGGGGGACGATGCAGCGAGAAGGTGTCCAGCCGCCTGTGGGAGTTCCTGAGAAGGCAGAGTCTGAGTTTTTAACCCTTTTTTTTGGACAATGAAAACTTTACAGATCATTGACCTTTCCTAGAAGAGAGATAGAGTGGAAGATGAGGAAGGAAATGGGCAAGTGTGAGAGAGGTCTGGGCGAGCAAGAGATAGTGGAAGAATAGAGAAGAATCCTAGTAGGAAGAGATGATGGAGTGGCTTTTGCTGGACTCTTTTTGTACAGCCATGGACAGACCCATGTTCCTTGTGATACAGAGACTGTATCTAGGGGGAGGCAATGGCCACAGAACCAAGAGGGTTCAGTGTTGGTGCCCCTCGGCCCCAGGGGGTGAAAAAATATGGGAGGGACAGGTGTCTCAAAGGAGAGATTGTGGGGACAGGTGTCCCAAAGGAGAGACTGTGCCCTTTTTGGATTGGGACAAAGAATCTTAAAAAAGGACAACCCTAGAAGCAGCTCTGGTCCGTGTTCAGTGGTGAGAGCACTGGACATGAAAAGGAAGAGGTCACGACTGCAGATGTACTCCGGGCGGTGCCACGAGTGACACAGAAACACACGAGGCTTCAGCTGTGTTTCCAGGGGAAGCCCATGGTACAAGAAGGACTCCTCTCCTCTTGATGAACTGAGGATTGATTGTCTGAAGAGTGGTGCTGGACCAAGAATTGGTGATTTGGGGAATAGATGTGTTGTACTGGAAATTTGGTGGGGGGAGGAGGAAATGTATTTGTAAGGTTTTCATTTTCCTGTGTGTGTTCCTTTTATATATAGTTGTAGTGTAGTTAATAAAGTTTTGTTTTCTTTTCTTTCCTAAGTAGGAGCCTGCTTTGCTTATTCCTGGTCACATCTCACAGCAGAAACCAGGGAGAAGGTATCCTCATGGGGGCACTGGCATTGTGCCAGTGTCAAACCATGACAACCTGTAAAGAACAATGCTGGTAGCCAGTGATACAGGGAGTAGCTGAAGAGATCCAGTGGTTGGATACCATGCAAGAGGCAGTCCCAGTGCACTGCCCTACAAGCAAATTCTATCTTTAGAATTACTGCAGAATCATATTCATTTCTTAAAATGCTTCTCTTGGCACATGCTTGTGTTCCAGCTTGGGAATCCACCAGGTCTATGGTACTGTCCTGATGGATTTAGCTTTGCCTGTAGCGTGGGGAAGGTTCACCATGGGTAGCACAAGAAGCTTGAAGGAGCACACCAGGAATAACCCTCCTTAGTCACAGCCACCCAGCTTGAAGGAGTGGGAGTCTATCCTGAGAGGGATGGAGGACAGAAGGGCTTCATGCAGCCTCCCATTATGAGCTGTGGGTTAGCATTATTTCTGGAGCAGTTGCAATTTAATCTTCTTTCAGTTGATACATGGACATTTGCTTTCTGCTTCAGTCAGGCATATTCCTCAGGAAGATATAGAGAGCTATTTTTCTAAAGCCACTTGGTCACTTTTCCTTGCACAGACAAAACAGTCAGGAACAAAATATGCTTGGATGTTTTGGTGGATAAATTTTTGAGGAATGCTGTGGAAACTTAAGGTAGCTGGCAGGAAAACACACCAGCTCTGGGCTGTCTACAAAATCCCTGCATTTTTGACTCTTTTATTGATGTCTCTGTTTTTTTACCACACATGTTGATTCAGTCAATTCTGATTTCAACCAGGTTGCATGTGGGAGAAAAGTGAGGTCTGAGCAGATGACTGACATGAAATGGACAGCAAAGAACTGCACAGCTGTAGGAAGTCCAGCACATTCTGCAGTGCTCTAAGTCTACATGCAATACGGATGCCAAAGCAATCCGACTTGAGGGACACTCAAACATTTAGGAATAGATGTAAAGTATACAGCCTAAAGACTGAAATCCTTGATCCTATGAATAGAAATGCTTTATCAAAATTTCTATAGATTGGGCTTCTTGTTCCCCTCATAATAAAGCAATATTGACAGCATATGGTGGGGGAATATGTAGAAATCCAAATTTTACTTGTTTCTGCAGTGAAGCTTTTTGTAGATGAATAGACCAGATCTCCCAAGGCACAGGGCTTGATTATTTTAAATAACTGAACAGGAGCTAGGAAAAGATGAGACAATTGTCTTGATAACAGCAGTATCTGCAACCAGAATAGACTGAGTGAAAGCAGTTGTGCAATAGATTTCTAGTTTATAGTTTCAGGTCACAGGTTAATCAATACCTAAAAGGATGTCGAAGGAAACCATTTTTCAGGGCAAATCATTCATGAAAACCCTGGGGACAGCTTCAACTTCTGTATCCTCCAGAGATGGCTTTTCTCAGAGATGGAGTACCAGGCTTCAAGCACTGCATGGGGTGAAGCTGACCTGGTAGTCCCTTGCTTGCTGTATGTCCTACCTAAATGCCTGATGAAAAAAAGTATTAAAAATTGTGTGTGCTCACCATGAGAATGTGTTGTGGCTGGCATCTAACTTGAGTGGTTCCATCCCACCAGTGCAGTACCCCTCTGTGCTTCTGGGTAGGAAGAGAGAGAACAGAGTTTATGGTATCCTGCTTTTATGTTGCTATACAACACACTGCCTGATTTCAGTCATCAGTGAAGTGTTCCCTTCACTGAGCCCAAGTTATCCCAGCAGTTCCTGACTTTGCAAAATATTTTGAAACCAGAAAGTTGAAACGTACCAAATGAGTGCAGAATTTTCCTATTAAGTTGAAAATAAAGTATTTCTTGGATGCTCTGGCAGTGCTAAATCCTAACAGTAATTTTTCTGGCCTGAAATGTTTCTTCCCCAGTTTATCTAGGTCACACAAAAAGCTAATTCAAATTGCAGGCATGAGTACTCTGCCTGGGTGGATTAATGGACTGAACTGAGCTTCCACCTCTTCCCCCATGATACTGTGTTGAAGACCTTAGTCAGTAATTATTAATACTATTGGCCTACATTCCTATCTCCGTGTGTGTGTGTGTGTGTGTGTGTGTGTAAATATATATGTATAAATTATTTTTTTTACTATAAAATTAGCTTCTTTTTAGCTGGTGAAAGGGGTTGTTTGATGTTTTCATTCACAGGCAGACAGCTGGATTACAGGCTGTATCACGTAGAACTAAGGCTCCTGGGTTGAACACAGCACTGCCTGTCTCTTCTAAATTTCAGCCTGATAAGCAGCAAGCATTTCCTCCATGCCAAGCTTCTAAAAGGCAGGCAGAGAGATTTGGGCCTGAAAATCTGGATGGCAGCTTTAACACCCTTTAGGTTCTGCAGTCCTAGGGGCTGGCACAGCATTACGCCTGTTGGCCTAGGGAGAGCTGGGGAACTGGAACATTTCAGTGCTGACCACAAGTAAAATCAGTGAGGCCTTCTCTGTCCTTTCCTTCCAGTGCTGTTTTCCACCACTATTTTTGCCTTTTTCCTACAGAAAAATGGGCTGATCTGCTTTGCTTGCCAAAGCAGTTGTCAGAGTGTTCCAGGACATGAGCTTATGCCATATGAGTATTTCAAACAGCTACACTGGATGGGATAGAGGATTCCTTAGGATGGAACAAGTCTTCAAAACAGCCGCACAGTTAATATTGAATTTTCATTTTCATTAGTGCTGTAACGTCCAGTGCTCTGTAGGGAAACAATGGCCAAACTTTGCCATTTAGTAACAATGAAGAAGGAGATCAACTTACTAAGTGCTGATCTTTGTGACAGTTCACCTTCTCACACACTGCAGCCTCAACAATGGAGAAGGCGTGGGACCAATTTCCATGTTTCCTTGACTACAAAATACAATTATTTTCCTTCTGGAGGGCCTACATATACCATGAAGTTTTCTATAGGGACTGGGGAGAAGATAACAGAGGAATTTGGCTAATACTGGAGGTTTTAGCAGGGTGTCAAATTGCTTGATTTTTGGGTCATTCACTTTGGAAGATATTTACACTAGTATGTGTATTTTAAGGGACTGAAAAATTCAGTGCAGTCCTTGTGACGCAGAAATAAAATCAAGTTTAATTTGATGAGGAAACAGGTGCTTTCTAGCACTCTTATGCACCAGGGACATTGTGTAGGTACATTGAAAGTATGTTGAAGTGTAGCATTCATGACTGCTGTGGCTCACAATTAACTTCATAAATAAACACTCAAATGTCTGTAAATAGGAAGATGATTTATTGTGAGATCAAAATGCCTATGAAGAGCTTTGATATAATTTTTGTATGAAAGAATCACCATTATCAAATGCATGTTTGGCTCCTACTGTTTTGGGCAACTAAATTTTCACAATCTGGATGGAGAGTTGATGCATTTTTCAATGTTACTCACAGTTTTCATCACCAGACAGAACCATGCTTTTTCTGCTCTTGGGAGTGCAGCCTAAATGTCCTAATAAATACATTTTCTTGTAAACTGGACAGATTTTGGTCACTTGAACTACAGAGGGAAAATCTAACATAACTTCTTCAGACTCTTTTGCTTTATCTTTATTTTTGATCTTGTTTTGGAGTGACCTTGGTAATAACAAGAAAGTTATGAGATGGGATTTTTTTATGCCTTTTGTCAAATATGGCAAACTTTATGGAACTGCATTTCTGTCTGTTTGTCAGTGAGTTATTTCCTCCAAATACTTCTAAAATCTACCTTTTTCATCAGCTTTGACAAAGATAAGGAGCCTGAAATTTAGTGCAGAGTAAGTTTCAGAGAGGTAGAGAAGAGAGAAATCAGTCAGTCTCACCTCAGCAATGAAGTTGTCTGTGAGAGCTCCTTGGTTACGTGCTTGGTTTGCCTCACCAGCTTTCTGCAAGAGCAAGGACATGGGGCAGCAGGAGTGCCTAGCAAGCTGCCTAGGGCTTCTCCTCTGGTAATTTTGGTTTTCTTCAACCCTGGAGAAAATTGAAAAATGATGTTTCTATCTGTATTCTGGATATGCACAGCCAGTTTCAAAGAAGTTCCTTGTGCATGGAGGGCTCTGTTAAGGTGGGATACATCAAGCTTTTACAGCGCCCAACTAAGAGGTAACTTGTCCAACAAGCAAGAAGTGATGTGCCAGAATAATTCCCTGGTAACACAGGTTGGTTTTGTTGACTATCCCAAGCTTTTATTGGCATCATTCTGCTCACAGGCTCACAAGTCAGTATGACTTGAACAGCAACATGAGTGAGCTGGACTGCGACACATCTGTGACAGCCCTGCCTCCCTGATAACAAATGGGGTCATCACCCTTAGTCTGTGAGATACTGGCTCCACCGAGCACCTTGCTTTCTCCCCATTCACCTTTCTAGGCCTTTCTTCCATAAGCACATGGGCCCCCCTTTATTCCAGGATGCTGACAGAACCAAAAAGGTCACAAACAACAAGAAAAGTCTCCAAAAGGACCAAGAAATAGTGTTTAAGTATCTCCAAAGTGTTTTAATATCTCTTTTGTCCATATTTTTCTCCCTAAAGTTTGCAGGCTCTCAGGTGTCCAAAATGTGTTTGTGCAAAGGAGTTTGTGTGCCACAGCTGCAGTTGTCACCATGTAATTCAGATGAGTCTGGTTACTGGAGGAGGGTACCAGAGCTCATACCCCAATGTGACTTGTAGAAAAGGAGCTCTGTGTTCCCTTGCTCCCTTGATCATCCTCCAGCCCCAGATATCTCTCTCCAAGAACTAAGGGAAGTCAGAAAAAAAGTCCTCTATTTTCCAGATCTGCACTGGAAAAGAGCAGCCTTTTCCTCCCTGTTTATTCTCAGCCTTATGTGTTCAGACACAGAGCATAAGTTCACAGGAAAAGCTCATGTTTTTTCCCTAGGAGAACAGGGAGGAAGGATCAAACAGCTCTTCCACGACACTGGGCTCTCTCTCTCTCCTTTGCTGTAGTCTGAGTCAGCTGCTCTTCCAGATTTTCTGTCCCAGTATCATGGCACAGTGGCTAAAGCAAAACCCCAGTAAAATGGTTGTGTTAGGTCTGGCCAGGGCACACAGCTCAGATGGGGATCTGCAGCAGTGTTATGAAGCTGAAGCATTTTGATTTCACTTATAATGCCTTTCCAAGGGTGAGTTTAGCAAAGCTTTATTCCTTCCCTGCCTTCATATTTCCTAATGGGATGTGCAACCTGCAATTAGGACCCACCATAATTGTGGCTCATATCCATCAGGTCCATGGATATGCTGCAATAACACCACCAGCATGAGGAAGATGCAAGTCAGCAAAGCTATCTCCAGGAAAAGAAATTTCCCCTTGCTCTTCTGCCCTCTCAAACTGTTCTCCCAGAGCTCCTTTGAGTGGGGTGGCAGAGCCCTGGGGCAGGCAGCCAGGAATGCTGTCAGCTCTGCAGCTCTGCCCTCTGCCAAAAACAAATCAGGAAACCTGCAGTGAGTTCAGGAGCTCAGAGCCGACATGGAGAGCTGAAAGGACTTTGTAAAGCAGAGATTAATTTCTGGCAAAGGATGTCTGACATTCATGAGCTATTAAAGCTTTTGGATATAAAAAGCACTGGCCTGTTTTATTAAGGGTGAGCCCAGCTAGATGGCTTTCTTTGCTGTAGGAACTGAAATGCTGCTGCTTTCTGAACCCATGAGTCAGTTTTATAACTCTGCTTGATTGCCATTTCTTTGCTTGCCCTCTTCACTGCATGTGCTTGGGTCAGAGCTGAGTGACATAAACTGGAATTTGTTCCACATCTGGATCCTGTCACTAGAAATGAAGATATTTTTAGCCTGAGTTGAATCATTGCTATTCTTAGATTTTTGGCTGGTGCTGTATTCTTCCTTCTTCTCCATCTTATATCTCCTGAAGGTTTTTTTGCTTTGTTTCTCCCAAAGCTCGCTAATGAGGATATTGGGAATATATCACAGCTAATAGAGGAGGATGTCTTGGGATTGCTCTGAATTTTAAAAGACAAGAAGAATAATTTGCAAGCCTTTCTGTAAGAAACCATCATCACTGAATTACTGGGGAGGTGTGTGTGTGTGTGTGAGGGGGTGTTACTCTTAAAATCTGTCCCCAGTTTTTTTTTCTTACAGGTAGGGTCTAGTCTTGATTTGCTTGGAGTAGGAAAAGCATAAAGGTAAGATAGATATAGATCCTGACCTCTTAAATGGTGAAAAATGAAAGCACAGGAGAAGTGAAATTATCAGAGATCCCTGAATGCATCTGCACCCCCACCAAACCCAGCTCTTCTCAGCTGGGAGTGAGATTGTCTTTGCCCTGTGTCTACAATTATTCTTGCTCCTATTCTGCCCACCATTGTGCAACCTTCTGAGAGAGCTGGTAGTTTGAGACTGTGCTGTAGGGGAAAACAAGTAAACTGATAACATCTTTTATTTCCCATTTTTTTAGAAGTAGATAAATTAATGCCAAAATTGTTATTTAAAGTCTTTTTTTGATGATAAGGTGTTAAGCATCCTCTAAATTGTCTATTTAAATTAGTTGGGGGGGGGAGATAATTTTACTGTAACTGGTTTTAATGATATGTAATAATAAAGTTGATAACAATAATAAACACTGCTCAGGCATTACCAGAACAGGATTTTTCTTGAGATATTGCCATGCCATGAAGCTGCCAGCTGGGGTCCATCCCTGGGCTTTCTGGCAGCCAAACACTAACAAGGAAGCACCTGGGTGCTGTACAGTTTTCAGTGCAGAGGCACAACAGCTCCTTCCTTTCAGCAGCTCAGCTCAGGGGCTGTCTCTGAGCTGGTGGTCACTGCGGCTGGAAGGCAAGGAGAGGGTTCAGGCTTGCCACTCCCTCCTCCCGCAGGGCATTTGGAGCCTGCTGGGTAATTATGCAGATCCCCATAAGAAAGGGATTGGGCAGCATGGTGACCCTCAGAGCTGCCAGATCCTACACTCTGTCCATTCATCAGGAGATTCACCTGCCCTTACCAGGAGCTCTGGGCAGCTTGCATTAGCAGCTACAGCTGCAGGAATAGCAACACACCCAAATAAACATCTCCTTTCTCTGGCTTCCCCAGTTTATGTTCAGCTGAGATGCACTGGAGTTCAGTCCTTCCCTGTGCCTAGGATAGGATTTCCCACAAAATCCTCAGGTGAGAAATGGGGAAATTATCCTTAATTAAGTTTTATTCAGAAATTGGAAACCAAAGAGTTTGCTGAAGACACAGGTGTGTGCAAGTATGTTGATCTATGTAGAAGAAGAGTTTTCAGAGCATTATAAAGAATCAGAACATTGAAGATGAGAGGTCTCTCTTGGCCTCACAGAGGCCCTTATGGCTTCTTCAGCCTCTGCAGCTGCAGGCCCATGTCTGTCAAGGCTGCAGATGGCACAGACCAGCAGAGCTGCTTTGCTGTGCACTGCCTGCAACAGTCTGTAGGGCTTTATCCTGCTCCTCACAAGCAGCTCTGTGGCAGCTGCCTCCAACTCAATGAACCTCCATGCAAAATCTCCAGGGCGTGCTGGATGTGGGTCACTCCAGCTTCAGCAGCACCCCAATACATCACCCATCCTCTCAGAGCATCCACTGCTCTGAGCACAGGGCTCTGGTCTCCCCGTGACTTGTTTCAATCTGACAGATTGAAATTGCTCTTCACAGGGAAGTGATGAAAAATGACACCCCAAAAGCAGTCTAAGATACCAGTCTTCCTTTCCAAAAGGCTGTTACAAGCAGAAAAAGTGAGAAGAGACCTGTTACTGACAGTCATGTGCTTTTGAATGTCTGTGTTTGCAAAATCCAAGAGTAAGATTAACTAGATTAACAAGGACATCATTTTAAGCAGTGTGCCTGCCTGTGTGTATATGTTGCTGTGTGCATGCTTGTTTTCAAGTTTCTAAAATGCAAAAGTAGCAGAAAAGAAGAAAAATCTTGCAAGTTTTTGGGTTTACAACATGGCAAATACAGATACTTTTCTTTACATTTCTGCTTCTTTTGTTATCCTAAATAGACTTTTATTCCTTTATACTGTAATAGAAGTCTATAATCTTACCAGCTACCTGGACCAGAGAGGAAAGCACATTAGCTGCCATTCCTCATCAAATTCCAGTGGCAGAGTATGGAAGTAGGCTGTTCCTTGTGCCACAGCAGTCCTTTCAAACAAACTCTTTCAGAAGGAGAACACAACAGTGCATTACATGAAATTGCTTTCAAGGTAGGAAGAGCAAGATGTGCAGCTAAACCAAAGTGTGCTGCTAAACATAATAATAGATTGGATGCTGTTGGGTCACCTGACATACCACTGCAATAGAATAACAGTGCATCACTGCTTCCCTAACTGGCCAGCCTGAAAGACAGATGTAGCTGTAAGACAGCTAGCTGCTCTGTAAGACAGCTACACAAAAATAGATCACTTAATTCATTTTCATGCATCTAAAATTATAAAGAGCTGGGCTTCAGGAGGGAGGCTTCAGTTCTGTTTCTCTATATTGGAGATGATCAGATTTCTGTATTTCTGAAGGTTTGCTGCCCACTTATGACCCTTAGCAATTTCTCACACCCTACCCCAATCAGCTGTAGTATTTCTATGTGTGAAGATTCATGAAAGCTTGGGATTTTCAGCTGGTGTTTGATTATTCAGCCACTTACTCAAGAAAGCAGCTGGAGAGTTGAGAGTAGCCTGAGGGCATTTGGGACTGAGCTGTGACCTGACAGATTTCAGATGCTTACACACAAATGCATCATCTTAATGTGGGCCCTGGTTTGATGGGCAGGGAGAGCAGGCTTCTCCCAGAGCTGCAGCATGGGAATAAAAGGAGAGGCAGTTTCCATGCTGAGTTAGTGCTGAGCTAACCCTGCACACAGCTGGAGAAAGCAGGTTTCATTAGTTCTCTCAAAAACTCTGTTTCCACATAGAAAAACAACAGAAAGAATTCAGCCAGTGTTGAAGAGAAAATGCATCTTTACAGTGCTATTGTCTATCCTCTGTCCTCCCACAGAACCCACTGGGAAAGAAACACTTCTGTAGGTATCACACATCTCAGTACAAGGAGCCTTGGGTGGCCCTGGGTGGCCTCTGAAATCTCCAGTGATCTGATGATCACATTAAACACCAGCAGGGACACACCAACTCCTGGTCCTTCTCCAGTCACACAGCAAGCCCTGGCTGGTGACCCTGAAAGGTCACCTGGTCCAGCCAGGGAGCCTCCATGCCATTATGTACCCCTGGCCTCATCAGAGCCTGAAACCCTTCAGTGCTGGGGCCCCACCACAGCCCTGCAGAGGCTGTTACTCTGTGTGATCATTGTCACTGTAAAAAATGGCTTTGTCACATGGAGATGAGACCTCTTCTTGTGCAGCTTGTACCTGCTGACCTCCTCTCCTTGGGGTGCCTTTGTGAAGACACTCTTTGCAGCTTCCCTTTAACCATTCAAATAGTCTGATGAGTCTCCCTCTGAAGACTGAGCCATCTCTTCTTCAGGGTGAAAAGAGCTATTTCCTTCCACCTTCCTTCACAGGGCAGGTTCTCCAGCCCTTTGAACATCTCTGTGGCCCTCCTTTGGACCCTATCCAGACTGTTCATGTCTTTTTTGACCTGTAGGAACCAGAACTGGACATAGTACACGATCTCCAAGCACAGGTTCATCTTTAACTATTGTCCTTGCTTTTGTTGTTATCCCTTTTATGACATTATCATCCATGCACAGCTTTTCATACACAAGATCTTCAAATGAAGATGAGAATTTGTAAAATGGTCCACTTGAAGGAGTTTTCAAAGTTTGCAGAATCTGGGAAATATTCAGTACATAATCCCTCAGAAAGTTTAGGTGAAAGGTTATTCTTCTTAGCTGTGAAATAACACTTCAGAATTAGAGCTGTAATGGCTGCAATTTTACTCTTAATGTGCTTTAAAAGATGCACATAAACATTTGCTTATAGTCAGTGTCAAGTAGTAACTTCTGAAGCAGCTTCAGGGTGGTCTTGATAATGCTTAAAAATACACTCATCTCCATTGCAGAATAAGAAGGGTGAGTTACTTGTGACAAAGCAGGAGAAAGCACAGAAATGCATTTTGAACTTGTCAAATAGCTGAATTATAAACATCTTTTTCAGAAGAAGTTAGGATTTGAAAATATTCTTGAGAAAATATTTTTAACTGATGTGTTCTGAATATATTGGCAAAGATCCTGTTTACTATAAAAGGGCAGAATCATGCACTTAATGAAAATACATGAATTTGGAAAAGATAATTTCTCTCCTCGAGTCAGTTCCATAATATTTTTGCAGCTGTAGCTTCTTGTAAAGCATTTCAGTAAGGTTGAATGTCAGGTTCAGTGCTTGTCTCTTTCTTTAATATATAATTTGCTGTTTCAGTGCTGAGAATTTCTCTAATTAAAAGTTATTTCTGTTGCATAGAAAGCTTGTTCACCAGAATTTTTTAATAGATAAATTAATTCAATCACTTGCAACTTTGGCAATTAGTTAGCATGCAAATTGAGATGATCCTCGGGCTACAAATTCACCACTTTGCCTTCCAACTCTTCTCTGGCTTTCCCCAGATCTTTTAATCATCAGATTGTGCAGACAATCCTCTTGTGCTTGTGCCTTTGCCTCTTTCTTATTTCAGGCTTTGAGGGTTTTTTCCCTGGTATTCTCTTGAAATCCAATGTCACAGTGCTGTGGTGCTGCCAGAGATACCAGGGCAGCAAATAAACACCAAGTGAGGTTTTTCCAGCAATACAGACTTAATAAACATATTTGCCTCTAATACATCAATATGTGGGATAGTGTGTGTGGATCAGGCCACCCTCTCTCCCAAAGAAGAGAGCACAGCTTGAAACAGAACTGAGAAAGGCAACAAGGACCATCACACTGCTTTAGGAGGAAAGGCTTTAAAACGGACTTCAGTCTGGAATGAAAACAAGAGTGGATGTGACAAAAGAGGAAAGGATTAATTCCTTCTCACAATCTGTGCCACAGGTAGGACCCAGCTAAATTACTAGAGATAGGTTTAAAACAATGAAGAGACCATACTGGTTAATAGGAAGTGCAACTTCCCAGTTGGGCTTCTTAAAGGAGGTCAAAAGTAAAACCAGGCTCTGAAAGGGAATAGATAAACTGGCACAGCAATGAGCTATGAGCAGGTATTAGACATGGTTATCTGGGTGAAGCTTCTTCTAGGACATCATCAAAGCACTGCTTAAAACATTAACATTATTTCAGGATGGTTAATTTGGACTTGCTCCACTCTGGCTCTGAAGACTGAACACCCACCAGCAGTGAGAGTGCTTGGGGTGCTGCAGGAGCACAACTCAGATTTTATTTCAACTGGAAAGCTCAGATCCTGTCCAGCAACACGTGGGGGCACAGACTGAAGCAGAATAAGACAATCAAGACTTTTTTTTTCTGAAGTGCTTAAATGTGAACTGCAACACATGTGAAGGCTCACCATTATACAGTTTTGGAGAAAGCACCATGACTTCAGTGGATTCACTTTCTTCAGGAGAGGATGATGAAAGAAAAATAGTCTCCTCCCATCACTATTGAGATGGATAAATGCATGAAATGCACTAAGTGCCCCTAAATATAGGAAATGGCCTAAACATACAGTACCACTGTGGAGCACCCATAGAAGTGCTCATAATGACCATGTGGAAAATGGCCTTTGAGTGAAAAATTATTTTCACTCTTATGGGTGAAAAATGGATTTGGCTTTTAAGGCTGTCACCAAAGTTTCAAATTTTGTACCTGCAGGGACCAGCTTTCATGGTATCTGTCTCTCTCTCTTCCTCATCCAACAGCAGAAATTTGAAGGGTCACATACAAGAATTAACAATTAACAATTGACTGAGGATTAGTTCCAGGCTTAGAAATTCCCTTCTTTTAAAACAACATGGCACATAAGAGCTTCCTTGCTTTGATACACTAGAAAAGGAGAAAGAAAACAAAGGAATTTTGAAATTCTGAAATTTGCTCCTCTTTGATATGAAGATATTGCTGCTGTTCACAGTTAGTTTACCCCACATGTTCTTGGAGCAGATAAAAAATGTGTTTGAATTTCAAAATTCAGAATGTATGTAGGAAAACATGTTTTCCTCAGTTGACTGGCTCCTAATGCCATAGTGACAGTGTAGGAAAAAAGCTGGACATTTTTCCTGTTTTGTGAATATTGTTTTTCTGGGTTTTTAGTGGGCTGCAGTGACATTAGTTGATGAACAGTTATTTCTCTCTGAGCATCACTCTTTTTCTAGTGAGAGTAAATTGCAGTTTGAGATATCAATAATCTGTTGCTGGTGTTGATCCTGGTTTCCAGTTGATGTTATTTAGGACATTTTATTTCTTGTGTATTTATAATAATATCACCCTTTATTCTGTTTATAAAAGTCTCTCCTCCATGATAGGAGAAACTGAAAATACAGCCAGAACACACTGTACAGGCTCAAGCAGCAGAAAGCAAGCAAAGAGATGTTAAAATATTTATATGAAGTCTTGGAAGAATTATATCAGGGACTGACTTTTTTTTTTTTCTGGAACAAAGATTTTTTTTAAATGCAGCCATTCACTTCCACCTCACCTGGGGATGTTCCTGGCAATGTGCATTTCTAAGAAACATGAACCCTTACAGGAGTCTCACTGGATTTGCTCTTAATTTGCTGATCAGTTAACATGAAAATGATATGCAAGTAGCAAGCTAACATTATTCAGTTGATTACTAGACATAATTTTACATTAAATTGATAGTGTTTCTATAGAAATGTTAGGAAGTGGGAACAACATATGAACAGCTAGATTAAAAATAATCAAAAACTATCTTAAGCTTCAGAACTATAATTTAAGCACCCAGCTTCTTGTAATAAAATGGTAAATAAAAGCAAATGAGAACAGACCACAAGGCAGACTTGCAAGACTCCAGTCTGCTTCTTAGTGAGCAATCAGTCAAAAAAGCATATTAAAGATTGCTGATGAGAAGCAGTGTTCAGAATAACTGGTTTGCCAAAATTATTTCTGTTCTGTACTCTTGTCAAAACTAATCACAAATGTTATTGCAGCCAGGAAGGATGGAGAGAATCAGCATTAATTTCATGGACACAGAACTGTTTAGATCCACAGGTCATGTCAGTTCACTTCAGTCTTTGGGAGTGAGTAAATCTATTTAGTTTTTTCAGCTTTTTCACAGAGACAGATCAATTCAAAGCTTAGCACATATCCCAGCTGAATTCTGTAACAGCTCCCTCAAAGCATCAGGTACTTCTGCAGGTTCTTATTATATTGTTTAATAAGCACTGCCAGGGAAACAACTATTCTCACTGCTGTTCTGCAGGTGGGTGGCAGTGCCACAGGCAGGGGAAGGACTCAGACACACAGTCCAGTCACTGTATCAGCAGATCCATGGTCCTTTTTCTCACTTTGGAGACTGTGCCAAATGTGATTCAACTGGGTTTTCCTTGATCCTGACTCAGACACCAACCCCTTTGGGACTGTTTCACCAGAATAGCTATCTTGCAAAGATGTATCATTACACATAATGAAACTAAGGCAAAATTGTTCAGCAGCCTATTAATGCTGGAAAGAACTCTTCAGGTAAATTCAGCAACTGGTCACAACAGTAATGCTCTTTTCAGTCTGCCTGGTAGGACACTGATGGAACAACAGCCAATATTTCTGCAAGCCCTTTTCTGCACCTTTTGGTACTGCTGGATGGGAAAGGCCAGAGGTAGCAGCCCAGCCTTGCAGGAGTTTCACTGTTCTTGGCAGTCTTGTAGACATCAGTGAACGCTGCACACCTTAGATCCTTGAAAATGTGGGTCCTGGCTTTTTGCAGCAAGAATCTATAGTTTCAGTTAAATTAAATTAAAAATGCAGATCTAATTATATCCCTTCTTTTCTCTGTCTGTTTTCCCATCTGTGCAAGTCACATACACACCTTTTAATGCCTTTTGGGTTGTGAAGTCCTGTGTCTAAGTCAAGTAGATTGATTCCACCACTGGAGAGATGGAGGGAGGAATCCAGCCTGACCTGTCTGGTCTCTGTGCTGCCCCTTAGCTGCTCATCCATCCTCCATCCTCATCCTGTAAGCATGCTCAGAAGTGCAAATGATAAATATGGTCAGGAAAAACAGGACATGTTTTCATGGGTGATTGATAGAACTGCTTTGCCTAAACAATGCATTCAGAAGAGTTGGGTGTTTTCTGAGTCATGCTAGCTTCTGAGATGCATAAAGAACTTCAAGCTATTAATTACTGAAGAATCAATCAAACTGAGAATTGAAGTTCCCACAAGAGAGACAGCAAAGAGAATATAATAAAAGAGCTGCATGTCCCCTGTTGGTACATGTGTTTGAAAGGAAGATGTAAATGGGTTTTATATTAAGAATAACACAAAATTTCCATCACTTCATGTCTGATCAGAAGGACTGCTCCAGCTCTTGGAAATTTGATTCTTCTGTCACCTGAGTACATTCAGCCCTACAAATACACAAAATTGGCCCAAACAGAGGCAACATGCAGAGTGACCCTGTCTTTCTATCATTTTGGCTTTAGGAGAAAGGGCCTTTTTCTAAACTGTCAGCATGATATTGTAATTCACTGTCTGAATGAATATATCCTCTGCTGGACATTCAGTATTTCTAAGGAGGAACTGAGGGAAATAATTTTCCCATGATTAAAGTATTCTGAGATGATGTTGAACATCCACTCCCACAGTGTAACTTGTCAGGCAGATTGTAAACAAAGACTTAATTGTTGTTGACTAACTCCAAGTTTTTTGAACATCCATATAGGACGAACTTTTTCCATGCTGAAAAAGTGACTGTAAAAACCAGCAAAAAGGAGTCAACCCCATCATTCAAAATCCAGTCTATGTGATTCATCCATGTAAAACCATGTGCCTCTGCCAATGAATCCAGCATCCTGCACCCTGCACCTCTGACCTGAAGCACAGGCCTGCTTTTGAGCTCTGTGGAACATTTCTGTGTATCTGCTTCTAAAATACCACAAGGATTGACCATGAAGGTTTATGTGACAGTTTTATATGTCTCAGTAAGAGGTTTTGTGGAACCTCATTGCCTATAAGTCTCTTGCTCTTGCTAGTACAGGGTAGCTGGGAATGTAGTGTACCCACCACAGGCCATTAATTTAATACGTTTCTCCCAAACAGAACACAATAGAATTTTTTTTTTAATAAAGCAATAACATTGTTGAAATCATCATTCCATATGCCATTTCATAGCAGCTATAAAACATAGTGCTAAAGTTTAAAACTCTGGTTATAGTTTTGTATTTCTTGGGAAATGTATATCATCACTTCCTAGGTTGATAAAACTCTAATCCTTGCTGTTGATGAGTTTTGGATTGCCTATAAACCTTTAATTTCCTGATAGTCTACAACTGGATGTTGTCATGATTTATGTAATGTGAGTAAAATGCAGGAAGAAAGGGATGTAATATTAGCATATTTAAATTAATTTACCTTTTGTTTCCACTCATATTTTTATCTCTGGTGAATGGTATATAATAGTCCAAAACAGCTCTCACTGTGTTGATCTGGGTCCTGAATAGACAAATGATAACAAAGAGGCTGAAAACATTAGAAAAAGCCAAAGGAGAGCTTTGTTTCAAAACTAAGTGCAAAATTTTCAGTTTGTTTTTAGTTATTATTCAGAAAGATGTCTGAAATGATTGACTAGTTCTACATCCCATCTTCTGGTGGCTGTATTCACATATCCCTAGTTCCTGACTTGGATGGTCGTATTGGACACAGACCAAGCTCTTGGACTTTTCTGCTCACAGTAAAACTTAAAAATTAATGTAATGACTCAAATATCAGACAGAATGTAAATTAAAAGGACATTTTATTCCTAGATGCAATAGCCAAAAGACGTTGTTTGTGCATATAGTTCTTGGGGTTTCTTTGGTTTTGTTTGGTTCTTTTTTTAACTTTTGGGACTAGCATTCAGAAAGACGGTCCCAAAGCCTTAATATGGAAGCCATTTGGACGAGACCTCTTTATCCAGAGACCAGCGTATGCAGTGGTTATAAGCTCTGATCAATTTTTCATTCTATGAAAATTCATCTTGCTGCCTAGAAAGGACCACAGAGTGCAGTGCAGGTGGTGCCAATCCTCTCCTCCCAGTCTTGGGGCAGCTCTGGGGGGCTGCTGCAGACAGCCTAGGGGGTGACACTGTCACTGAGCTGTTCTGCAATCTGTCTGTGATCACACATCCTGCTGCATCCCAGCTGAGGAGGATTCATACACAGGCAGACAGGAGGGATATACCAGGGCTGGGAAGACACTTGTTCCTTTTTTCTTACCTAAGATTTTGGCAGGAGAAGAGGTTTGTGTCAATTTACAGCCTGGTTTGCTTCCAAAGTGAAATCTAACCCCTTCAAAACAATGAAACCACCTGTTTGTCCAAAGGCTGACTGGGACATTTTTGTGTAAATGGCAGCCTCTTAGTGAAATAAGGCAGGGGACCAGCAACATGAGGGGCTGCAAAGCCCCCCATAATGATGACAATGAGGAGGTGATTTGCTCCTGACTCTGGCATGGCACACATGAGCTCAGTGCAGCCCTTTTTAGAGCCTGTGGAAGCACAAATGTTTGTGGAAGATATCTACTTGGGGAGCCTGGAGTAACACAACCAATAGAGACTGGGGAAACAGGGGACCAGGTGGAAACTCATCAGAATTTCACCTCTTCTGCTGCCACCACACAGCACAGAGGGAAAAACCTCAGCACCAAAAAATCTGATCTTCCAAATTGCTTGCTACTGCAGTGGTTGGTAATATGGGCCAATAAATGGCCTCAAATGTCTTTAAAACCACATCAGCTCCCAGCTGTATGTAAGACTCAATGACCATAATGATTTTAGTACCTTCTTAGTACCTTTTTTCCCATCTGTAAACCAAAATTAGTAACACTAAGCCTAACAGAAGATGTTGTGAGGCTAAATGAACTGGTTCTCATCAAAGGATACAGTTTAGGGCCACTGCCTTTGATAATGCTGTGCTTATATTCTTCACTAGATTTATCCCACTGGCTGTTTTATCTGATCTCTTTGCATTGTAGGTGTTAGATAGAAAATAAATGGAAAAATATTTGCAGGCTGAAGAGTAAAGCCATTATCAATTTTGCCAACCATTTAATAAACAAGAAAGTGATAAACCCCCAAAAGATTATTTAGAAAACAATAACAAAATATAATGGGATTATTTTCATTTGCCACCTAGTTTTTATTCTTTTAATGCATAAATATTAAAACCAGAAAAGACTGCTAAATAATTTGTTATGCCAGTCTGAATGGATGAAGCTTAGACTTCCTCTTTTGGACTCTTGGATGAGACCTAACAGCATGTGTTTGAGTAAAACAAGCCTTTCAGAAATACATCTTGTTCTGTGGAGATTTCCAGAGAGGCAGAAGAGTCTCAGGTCCACACTAAGATTTAGAATGGTAACAGCTTACAGGTAAATATGAGATTTTTTCATTGCTAAATATGAGCCACCTCAGCATCAGGGACTTTCAGAAAAATACATTGTGAAGCCACGAGAGTTGTCAGCTAGAGGAATTTTAAACAACTGATGCTCACTTCTGTGTTGCTTGTGAACTATTAAGCAGATGTTTGCACCTCTAGTCTCATGAAGACTTTCCACTTTTGCTCCTGACAATTCACACAAATGCTCTCTCTGACAGGGAGTGTACAACTCAGACATTTTGTTTGGAGTAATACCAAGAATTCATCCCCTGCCAATTTCAAGCCCTGAGTCAGAGCAGGTTGGTTTTATTTTTTTCCTTTTTTAATGAAAATAATTGTCTTCAACAAGGGATGTGTATGACAGATGAATAAAACAGGTTTTGAGACCACATGAAAGATATATCCTAACAGAAATGAAAAATGCACCCATAAATTATCTAACTTGTGATGTTTTGGTACAGATGGAAAAGGTAATGGGCCATGACTCTTCTGCCTCATTCCCATCTCTGGTACAGCTGCAGTGTAAGGACAGTGGGACCATCCAGCTTGCAAGAAGGGCTTTGCCACAGAAAGGCTCCCTTCAAATCAGAGCTCTCCTGATTTGGAGGCAAGGTCATGACTCCTGTTTCTAATTCTCAGCTCTGGTCTGTTTTTCAAAGCTAACCAAGTATCACTTCATGGTTTACTGTGGCTGGTTGGAGACAGCTGTGTGAGCGGGACACCTTCTTGAGCTATTGCATGGCAGGCCCTGCTCCAGCCCTCGAGAGCAGAGAAGGCAGGAAGCACCTGGGCAGTTTATCCCTCTGGACTGGATGACTGCATGATTTTGGTGTCAGATTTGGGGCATGGACCAGAATGGCCCATGACAGATATTAGGTGCTGTGCAAACAGAATGAAAAGACAGCATTGGGTGGAGAGGACATTGTTAATATATAATAATGTCTTATTTTGCTCTTTGTGGTCAGTGCTGCAGACTGCAAACACATCTGTGTGAGAAACTCACTTCAGCTGCTGCTGAAACCACATTTTCTGTTCTTTTCATATTTAGTGGTCTGGCTTAGACCACACACAGACTACGAAGTGTGTTATGACACATGGCTGTTGCTGCTGATTGATCTTTGGTTTACCAATACCACAAAATTTGTCCCCAACTTCCTTCAGCTGATTTATAGTGCGTAAGAACAAGTTGAAGGACTATTCTCATTGGGAAATGAATTCTCATCTCATTGTTGAAGCAGATTTTCAAGATGACAGTCCTGTGCTTCCTCCACATCCTGCAAGGACAGGAATAGCTCTTTTTTTCAAATATGTGTATTTGTCTCTTGCCAAGCCATCCATTGAGGATCCACATGGCCCTGCAATCAATCATAACCTGTGCTAGAAGTAGATTTTTTAATGGGTCTTCTATGTTAAGCTATATAATTGATAATATGGTGATGAGACAGAAAAACAAGGAAAAATCAATATAAGCCTGTTTAGGAATCTATGTTCCTTAGAGACTTTGCCTAATTTTCTGAATGCAGAGTAAATTGCAGAAAAAAATTCTGTCTGTACATACAGAAAAGAATTGCCACATATGCAAATGATTGTTGTAGGTGAAGACTGGATTTTTTCAGAATGACTGTCTGGCTCAGTTAGCAGCCAAACAGTGGAGATGGAAGAACAAGTCACCAAGTAACTAAGTTGCTGCACTACAAAGGAAAGCCCCAAAGTGGAGGTAGTGGGTCAAGATTCAGTGGAAGACAATACAGACCAACTTTAGGCACAGATAAAAAAGCTTGTCCCATTACTTTCTGACTGATAACACACAGTTATTAGTGGGCAAGTTTACTAAGGTTTGTCAAAATCACTTTGGATGCCCACAGAACATTCTTGAATATTGATCTGGTAGTCAATGAAGACAGAGCTGTGGGGAGTAATTCTGCTTATTTAAACACCTTTGCAAACAGAAAAAAACCTGAATATTAAATCTTTCTAGTCTACTTTGCAGACTTCTGTGGGTTTCTAGATGATGCAGTCCAGTGGAGACATGGATGCATAGAAGCCAGTATTTAGTCAGAAGAATCCTGGCTGTTAATCCTCCCAGTTAAAGCTCCTTAACACGCTATGTATCTGGACAATGAGTTGCTTAGAATCATTTCAGATCATCTGATCCACATAAAATAAGAAAAGACTGAGTGATTTTTCAAATACCTGTCTAAAGACTGGAGACATGAACGCAGGTGTGCACCAGAAATCCCACAACCTCAAAATTCTAGAGTTAAGTCTATGGAACTATTACCACAAATTGATGCTGATTTTCATCAGTACCATTTATTGTGTTGGAAAGTATTTAGAGGATAAAAGTAATTTAGCAGTAATCATGCTCTGAAATGAAACTAAATTACTTGAGGATTTTAAAGCTTTTCTTTAAGTTGAACTCTTCTTCCAGATTATGCACATCATTTTTCCTTTTGGAAACATGCACAACAACACAGCCCTGACTTCAATGCACAGCCAAAACAGTCACATGCATGGGCTGTAAATCTCCTTGTGAGAGTGGGGTCTGATCTTGTAACCACTGAATGTGAACAAAAGCATTTATTAACTCTGGTGTGCAGGACCATGACCATGGGTACCTCTGAATGGGACTTTAGATTTTTCCCTCCCACTATCACTCAGCTTTTAAAACTTGCAGGACATAACTACACCAATTTACCCACTGTAGAAGTTCCAGTCAATTGGTGTGAAAGATATTCCTTTCAGCAATGGAATAATGTGGCAAGAAAACAGACTATCCATTGTAGTTTAGGTTTTTGAATCATGTCACGAGAATTCACACAGTCTGGACACACTGCTATAAATCTCTGTTGCCTTCCCCTCCCAACCTGACAGGTCAGACAGAGACAGGTATTTAAAAGATTTGAGGAAACTGTTATAATCAAAAGATTAAATAGAGAGCATTTCCCCATCCTCCTTGCCCCCATGCTGCTCCTCCTGTCTCTGGGACTGTGAGAGGTAGCAAACACCAGCCCCTTCCTCACTCAGGCAGCATGGTTCAGAGAGGCTCCTGGTATCTGCAGGCTTCAGGCACTTCCATCTGACATGGGAAAAAAGGACTTAAGCAACTGACATCAGTGGAGGATGGAGTCCCACAGGGCTTGCCTGACTCTGTTTGTGCTCCTCCTGCTGCTCCTGTAGGATTTGGCCCTTGCACTCCTCTCTGCTGTGCCAGCAGAAAGCAGAGAGTGCCCAATGTCCTTGAGCAGCTCCCAGCACATGGCCCGGCCCTGTGTCCCTGTGAGCTGGGGGTACGTGACCTCCACACGTCTTGGGAGAACATTTGATACTGCCCACACAACCTCACTGGCATGGCAAGTGCTGCCAGCTCGTGATCAAAGGGTACTCTGAGCTTCCTGGGAGCAGTGGGGTGAGGAGGAGTGCCAAGGGGCTTGTCCTTCTCCACCCACCTTGGTGCAGACCCAAGGGAACCACACAGCTGATGTGTGACAGCCTCCAGAAAATCCTTTGAGGATGGGGAAGTCCAATCACAGAGGCTAGGCCATTGTTCATTGGCCTCTAAGAAAATCCAAATCAGACAATTATACAGTAAATACATGTCATCTTCCAGATGGACATGTCATCTTCCTGTGGGCTCTGGGGCTGGGTTTGGCTTGCCATGAATACTAGGATGCCCAATGCTTTTGTGAAGCCAAGACCCTTGCACACAAATTGGAGGCATTAGAGCTTTTTCCAAGATATATTAGGTCTTTAAAATGCAAAACATAAACAATGTCTCAGATGATGAAATGGGCTGAGCAGCTGGTAAGAAAGTCTTCTCTTAAGTGCTAGTAAGGCGGGAACATTAAGATACATAAAGGCCATTGAGTAAAGGCCAGCAAAAGCTCATCCCTGACAAGCTGCTGCCTAATTCTGCTACAATTTTTGTCTCTCTGAGCCATGATCCTAGATTCTGAGCATTGCTCATGCACTGAACACTAGAGACTTGATGTCTTATTTTACTGTTGCAAAGTCAGAGTGACTTGGTACTAAAATACCTGGGGTGGTTGTGGACCTGCACAGCACCTGGACCCTGCAGGAGTGTGGGACAAGGCCATGCGTATTCTGGGGACACTGACAGCCAGCATAGGTGCCCAGGTGGCCAAGAAGGCTGATGGCACCTGGCCTGTATCAGCAATATTGTGGCCAGCAGGACCAGGGCAGTCCCCTGTCCTTGGCACTGCTGAGGTAACGCCTCAAATCCTGTGGTCAGTTCTGGGCACCTCGCTATAAGGAGGACATTGAGGTGCTGGAGCATGTCCAAAAAGGGCAACAAAGCTGGGGAAGGATTTAGGGGAAGTCTGATGAGGAACAGCTGAGGGATCTGGGCTTTTTGGCCTGGAGAAAAGGAGGCTCAGGGAGACCTTATCAATCTCTACTACCTGAAAGGAGGCTGTATGGAAGTGGAGGTTGGCCTCTTCTCCCAGGTAACAGGTGACAAGACTAGAGAAAATGCACACAGGTTGTGCCAGGGGAGTTTTAGGTTGGACATTTAAAAAATTCCTTCACTGAAAGGGTTGTCAAGCATTGTACAGGGTGCCCAGGGAGGTGGCTGAGTCACCATCCCTTGAATTGTTAAAAAAACGTGGATGTAGCACTTGGGCACATGGTTTAGTGGTGAGCAAGACAGTTTTAGGCTAATGTTTGGATTTGATGATCTTAAAGGTCTTTTCCAATCTAAATTATTTCAATGTTGAAACAGGTCAGAAAATAGTTTTATCAATCCAATGTTATACTTTTATCAATCCTATCTTTAGGTGTATTCTTGCTTTCACAGGGTGACATGCTTCTGTATCTAATGGTATAGAATTGTGCAGGACACATGATAATTTTTTTTACCCTTATAATTGCCTAAAAGACTAAACTATCAGTAGGGTAGAGCAAATTTCCTTTAAGCAGAGACTGAGCAGTAATGAGAGACTGAAAAGGATTTGAATGCTGTGGTGAACATTAAGTTCCTTCTTCTGTTCTTTATTTAGATTATAGGTAAGCATGTAGCCAGGTAGACGATTTAAGATACAGAAATCATAGACTTTGGGGAAATGAAGGATTAGGGTTTGGCTTGAACTGAACTCATGTGACAAATTCCCTTTCAACATTTATTATTGTCTTGAACACTGGGATTAGGCTGTGCTAAACACTGAGGAAAAAACCCCAAACCAAACAACACAAAACTAAACAAAATCCCTACTGGTATGACTTTACCATCTGGATGCAAATGACACTGTGCACAGACCACATGCAGGCTCTCTCCTGCCTGTGTTCAGAGCTGAGGTTTTAGTCCTGACCTATCTACCCTCAGATTTTCACCTGGATTCCCAAAGCTATTGTTTCTCACCACATTTGTAGAATCATAGGAAAATTCAGTGTCAGGGGTTCTTGATTCTGTAAAGTGGGCCACAAATGTGTGATTGTATGGGATGCATTAGAAATTAGTTATAAAAAAACAGGCTTAAAATGTCTTAAACAAAAGAGGAGGTAGTGTTTCCAAAGAGATATGTACACTGCAAATTATACATAGCACTTGAAATCTCATTACACTCCACATTTTGTGTGCTGTGTGAGGAGATCTGCAGCAGAGCATGGTGTCCTGTCCTGGCTGAATGCTCAGTCTGATCCTGACTGACTGAACCCTCACTCACTCAGAGGAAACATGCATGATAATTATGAAAAAGCAAATTACTAAAACATTTCAGATGTGAAACAAACCAGTTGTTGACTTGTGCTAAAAATACTTTCATGGTTAACACAAAGGACCACGAGATCCTGGATCATGCACGTGCCCCACAGGGCCTAGGGTCATGTGAATGAATGAGCAGTAATGCTCAAATGACCTTTTTCCAGTGTATTAGGGGAGTGTGGCTGGAGGTATAAAGCACTGTGAAAGCAACCAGCATTTTCAAGATAACACAATGAACAGCTGTGGTTTTTTCCACTATTAAGTTAAGCACAATTACAAACTACAGTAATCAAATATGAAGATAATGTTTAAAATAAGAGCAGCGGTAGGAAGTGGAAAGAAAATAGGAAACAGAAAAATCCAGTGTGCCTGGAGGAAGGCAAAAGGAATTGGGACATATTTCTGGATTTTATTCTTTTATGTCAGTCAGTTCCACACAGCATGTGCTGTGGAGGAACCAGAGAAACAGACATAAAATAGCAACAAGACCCCAAGGTATGAGGAAACGTAATCCACAGTCCAGAGCAGGGTAGAACTGGGAGGTGTGACTGGGAGGGGTGTCAGTGGCTGTGGCAATTCCTTACAGAGAGGAATTCAGCCAGTTTAAAAATAGAAGTTGTCAGGCAAAACAGAAAGTCCTGGAGACAAGCAGGTGGCTGCAACAGATTTTTGTTTGAAATGATAAGGTGGAGGAAAATTACCATCCTCATCCAACCTTTCCATTCCTTGAGATTGAGAAGAAGCCAGGAAAGCCCATGGAAATCTCTTGCCTTCCCACTGAGCACCCCTTTTCATGGAAAAATTAAGATAATGTGCAATATGAACTATTGCCTCTTCTCCATTAGTATATTGGGGTTCTCTTGGCTCCCACAGTTTGCAAGGTCACTTAGAGGCCAGATACACTCCAAATGTAAAATGTAATTTACTGCCTGTCTCAAAGGTTTTTTTAGTTTCTCCAGGGCTCTGAAGCACTCATCCTCATCCCTGCTAGCACTTGGAGACAGTTGCCTCTGGCAAGGAAGGAAGGGATCTATTCCTGAAGTAACCAGATTATGTCAGGAATGGGAACAGGCAGAAACAGACGTACAGCAGCCAGAGCAATCTATCAGTGATTCCCAGGGGCTCTTGGCACACAGCTTTGACACACTCTGTGCAGGAATTTACCATCAGTGTAACCAAATAAAGATCCGTGCGCTGCAAGAACAAAACATTTTCATTGATTAGATGCTACCTGCCAACCAATAAACATATTGTCAAATTACCTGCTTTTGCAGATAATTCATTTTAAAAAGAGTGGACATAATTTTTTGTGTCAAAAGTACCTCTGCTATACAGGGAAAGATACATCATTCCTAAGTTTGGATGACAATAGTACTTGTTTCCCTATCTGAGCTCCTGACACTGCCAATGGAAAGAAAAAATAGTTGTAAATATGATTTATAGAGTGTGTTTTAGACTTTAGAGTGACATAATGGACAGTTATAACCACTGTTAGGAAAAGCCAGGTGAATGTCTCTGACATACTGCTCTCCACATCTGTCCCATGGAAAGGAGCAGTTTAACCCAAGAGACCTTGGCATGTGTGGACCAGCACTGCCCAGTGACTTTAACCTCCTGCCCATGTGGATATGCTGGTTTGTTTAACCTGCAATGTTCTACAGTCATCTGGGGCAGCATCCCTGAGCTGATTGAGCTGGCAATGGGAGGAATATGACCCCTGCCTTTGGGGCAGCAGTGCCTGAACCAGGTCTCTTTTCTGGACTGTTGTATTTTTGTATTTTAGGGATGCCTGAACACTCCACATTTCACTCCCCAAACAGCAATAGGGACTGCCAGATCTGTACTTTGCAGTGTATTACCAGGAGGACAAGCAATCTAGTCTTTTCCTGTTCCTTTTCCTGTTCCACTGAAAAAGGTATTGACAGCAGTATAGGAGCCTACAGAGTTCTGAGGCATAGATAAGTTCCCCCCAAATCTTTTGGCTTTCAGCTGCACACCCTGATATTCTCTGGTATGTAGGTGACTAATTTCCACTTGGTTTCTTCTGTAGATCTACCCTGCTCTATTTATCTTTCTCCTGTTATTTATTTTTACACAAAATGTGTTCATTTTGCAAATTTATATTCAAGGGGGGATGGAAGGCATGCAGTAGGCCTGAAATCAGAGTCTGGATAGGTAATTTCTAATTAATTTCCATCCTTTGAGTTCCTCAGAAATGGTAGTTTCCACCATTGGGAAACTCTAGCATTTCTGACCTTGTATTCCAAACTGAAAAAATCCAAACCAACCAGGAAATCTGAAATCTTATAGCAGTACAGGCATTTTCACCTGTGGCTTTGTGATAAGAAATTAAGAGAGAAGTCTGAATTCTGCAAAACAAATATTTTTCAAAGGAAAAATGTTAGTCATGATATTTTCAGCCACAGCTAAATGAAGTCTATCCCTTTATTCAGATCTAAATTTCTTCACTAAATTCACTTGGCAGGATACTGGTTTAAGAGAGATTATTTTGCCAGCATGCTGTTTTGCAGCATTTTCCAATTTTGCTCAAATAGCTTTTCCCCAGATAGCCCATGGGCAGGTGGTCTAAACAGGACCATATATATTGTGATTACCTTTCCAGTTTCAAAGAAAGTTCAAGTTAATTTGCTACTGCAGTGTCTATCTGGCAAATGATTCTAGTCATAATCTATGATTCTACCTTCTGTGTTTGTGCAATTAAAAGGAGACGATCAATCTTAAAAATGTCACACTGTAATGGCAGCAATGACTTTGTGTTCACATTCAGGGGGGATGAACACTTTTCCTGTGTTTCCTCTCATGATAAAGAAGTGTCTTTGCTCTTGTGATTGACTTTTCTGTGGCAAAGGCAGGAAATGTTAGCTACATCTCTGGTGTAAACCAATGCACCTTATAAAGAGACAATTTGATTAAGGGATTTTGAAGAGGTTTTCTCCAACTAATAGAAAATATGAATATGAAGCCTCAAAAGTGCAAGACAGGATACAAAGGGATTTTGCTCACTACATCTGCTAGAGAAAGCAATATGTGTGCACATATTTCCCTGCTCAGGATGCAGAAGGGAGGGGGTGTAAAGATCCAGTTATTAAAATTGTTAGAGAGATGCTTCTGTCCTGATCAAGGTGCAAATGAGACCATATGCCCAAGTCAATGGTATGGATTGTATTTAACAGTAAATGTGAGAGAGAGAGGAAGAAATAGAAAAAGGGAGTGGGGGAAAAACAGAGAGTGATGGAAAGACAGATTAAGTAGAAAATATCACCACTCCCTGGATCCCAACAGTGTCCTGTTGATCCTCTTCTGGTCTTCTGGGTGCTGGGTGCCCTGCTAAACACAGAGTTCAGTGGATTAATCTATGTTCAGACTGGGTGGGAATATCCAGGTACCTCACCTTTTAGGGTGGAATTTGGAGCTGTCTTTTGCAACAGACTCTGGATCTGTTGCATCATTTTGCATCACATGCAGCCCTCTGGATTGAGTCTGGGGGTGCTTTGGGTGTCTTTGATTGTTTATGACACCTCCTCAGCTGCCTCTCACATAAATGTCCTGTGTGAATGTGGCCTTCCCATGGTGGAGGGTTTTACAACAAAGAGTTTGTGTAAGGCAGGATGGGTGTTCACTCCCTCTGACCAGAGGTTACACCACACACCAAAAAACTTTCCTTGTCTGCAAACCTGGCACTAGCAAATGAGTCTGTGGGCTATGGCCCCTCCCACCCAGAACCCAGCCAGGGCTGATGGTCAGGACAGCTGCTGGGTTTGGCTTTCCTTGTGGATAAATTCTTCTCCTTAGACCTGGGGTGGCTTGACTCACATTCCAGTTCCTGTCAGGAGGTGTATCTGAGTGGGGAGTGAGTTTGGTGGTCACAGCTTCTTTAGCAATGTTTAAGCTGATCACCATAACATTTCAGTCTCCCACAGGGGGCTTTATATTGTGGGCACTAGAACAAGAACTTCTTCAGTATCTTCTGGGTCCTACCAGAGGCAGAGCACTGCCAAGCAAGCCAGTCCCATGGGGACTGTTCAGCCATCACCTCACTTCACCTCTGTCCTGGCCTTCTAATATTTCCTCTGTGAGCAGCAGCTGCATGTCAGGGTAAGCTCTGTTCAGGACAAGGCTTGACTGGCATCTTCCTCCCACACCATCCTGCAGAGGGATTTCACTGGTGAAAGATCTTTGACCTCTGCTCCTTTTCCCTTACTTCTTTCTCAGTCTGCTTACTGTAGTTCAGTCCTAAGGGGAGAAAAATGTCATTGTGACAGCTGTAAGTGAAATGAATAATGGTAACTCCTTTTTTCTGAGATTTTTGTGCTTCTCAAGACACTTCAGTGAAGTCTGTAAGTTGGCATCTCATTTTTCTTTGGCAGGGGTCTCTGAGGCAGAAGGGCAGAACAAGGACTGCAGGGCAGTGTCTGTGCCAGTCTTTAGACACTGGCTAGGAAAGGAATAGAATAGCAAGAACAGAACAGGATGGAACAGAGTATTTTGGTTGGAAGGGACCTACAAGAATCATCTAGTCCAACTGCCTAACCAATCCCCGGGCTGACCAAGTTAAACATTTTGTTAAGGGCATTATCCAAATGTCTCTTAAACACTGACAGGCTTGAGGTATTTACCACCCCTCTAGGAAGCCTTTTCCAGCGTTTGGCCACTCTCTTGGTACAGAAATGCTTCCCAGTATCCAGTCTAAACCTCTCCTGGTGCCCCCTTGAGCTATTGCCACATGCTCTCACTGGATCTCAGGGTGAGGAGTTCAGCCCTCTCCTCCTTCCCTCCTCAGGAAGCTCTAGCAATGATGTTGGTGCTCAGCTGCCTCTTCAAACTACACAAGCCCAGAGTCCATTGCCACTCCTCACAGGACATGTCACAGGATGTGCTTTCCAGCCTTGTTACCAGCTTTGTTGTCCTTCTCTTAGCACACTGAAGAACCTTGACTTTCTTCCTAATTGTTGGGGCCAAGAACTGCACAGAGTGCTGAGGATGAGGCCACACGAAGAGCCTCAACAGCAGGATAATCTCCACTTTAGATGTCTCCATTTGAACTTGACACCTTAGCTTCCCTTTCCAGGTGGCAGGCAGAAGCAGACTGATTCTGGGTGCCTGTGGTAGATGAGATGAACAGCTCCCATTCCTCCTTGTGATCACAAAGGCAATGCAGTGATGACAAGCTTGGCAGTAGATGTCAATGCTTTAGAAACTGATGTGCAGTGAGCTGCATTTTCTTCATTGTGATAAATGTCACATTCTCTAGCATTACTTTTGATACACCATCAAGACTACCTGCTGCCCTGTGATAAATGTCATGTTCAGACTCAGCTCGGATGAGACTGATGCTGTTTGGTCTGGGGTGTTTGGTCTGGTGGACTTTTAGGTCTTATCTAATGTCTTTGGCAAACTTTGTAATTGAAAAGTTCCCCAGGGCAGTTGACTGCAAAGGACATTTGCCAACCATAACTCGTGTAAAAGAGTGAGAAAACAAGATGAAAGGAGTATTTTTTGGTCTTGATATCACTCAGAGTTAGAGAGCTTTAGAACCAGTTAGCCTTGATTAAGGTGGATAAACAGAAAACAGAACAAGCGATCAGGAAACAACTTTGTAGAGTGTTGCAACTTCTGACAGCTCAATCCTTTCTACTCACCATATTCCAGTGTACATCTCTCAAGAGAAACAGTTTTTCCAAGTGTGGGCCATTGCCAATCCCAGATAAAAAATGCCCTGTTCTGAGTTATCACAGATTATCAAATTTACTCAGTTTTAGCTGCTTCACCAGAATGTTTTGGAAAACAGCATTTGTAGAACTGGAATTTTGCAGAGCCGAGATCTCTAGGTAGTAAGAAAATGTAATATTTCTTTTCACTTTATTTTCAGTTTTACAGTCTCGCATGATAAACATAAAACAAATCACTTCTCACTCATTAATCTTCCAGTAGAGAAGACCCAACCCATATCTCCAGGGTAAACAGTGTAAAAAGAGTCTCCTAAGATGGTGAGACACCTTGTCTCATCACAGCCAGCTGTCTTTGGCTGGGAGAAATTACAGCCATTCTGTCTTTGCCTGGTCAGCCACTGGGATATACATCTTCTTGAAGCAGAAACTCATAAACCCCATTTGAGTCCCTCATGATAGTCATAGTACCACAGAAACCATTTATCAATGCCTTAGAGGGCCATTTTGATTTAACTAGGGGAAACAGGGAGATAAATTATTATCTTTTTCTTCCTGATTAAAGAAACCCCAAACCTCAGATTTAATTTTAATGGAGGGGGAGGGAGGGGTGTGTTTAAGGAATCATATCCATTTGGCTAAATTAATTATTGACATTAAAAGCTCTGACATAAGCAGGAAAGATGATATCATACTGGGAAGCAAATAATGTATTTGGAAATCAAGACACTTATTTGCATATATGCCATGAGAGAAAGATTAAGGACAGATGGCTTCTTGATCATCAATTCAGTTTTCCTCTTGTCAAGTCTTACAGAAATGCCAGCTTTGCAGGCCAGGTCAAAAAACCCTAAAACAGTGAACTGAAGTGTAAAGAAGGATTATGTTTGGTTTTCATATCATTTTTGTGATTCTCTGTACAGGACAGAATCAGCTCTCCCTGAGGTGTGCTGGGTTTGAAATCAGTTAATTGTGTAAGAACAATTTCTGGCTATTCCAATGCCAACTTCAGACGAACTCATACTTAAATTCATATCTTAATGGGAAAGCAAACAAACATACAAGCAGAAACATAACAACAACAAAAAAAAAAAGCTGAGAGGAAGTGCAAAGCCCAGAGGAAAAGGATTTTTATGTCTTCTGTTCAGTCAAGTCTGAAAGTCCATGTGCTGAGTGTTCCAGTGGACCAACATTATCTTACAAGGCACATAAGCCTCTCTTAGCAGGAGCAGCTCAGATCTGATAGAGCTGCTCTCTCATCTCACAGTGCTCATGAACTGGCTCAGCTGCATTACAGGATCATGCTTGCTCTTCATAAAAACACAGGCAGAACAAGCAGTTTTAGAGTTTTAGAGGCTCTGCTTGTTATCTAAAGGTCAGCTAGCTGATTGATGGAATGGATTCCTTTGTTAGCCAGAGAGGTGCTTCTCTAGACCTTACCTGCTGGCCAAATGTGGAACAAAGACTGAGCATGAACCTGGAAATAACTGAGATAACTGTACTGGCTATTTTCAGAAACAGGTTTCTGGAAAGATGGACATGCCTTAAAGTTCTGGGGAGTGAGTTAAGTCTTACAGAGGAGTCTTTGGGGACACATGTGCTGACTTCAGTAGCAGCTGAACTGTGCCTAATTTTCCCAATGAATTATGATGGAGTATCCAACTTAACTGCTGTCTAATTTTATATATATAGGCCTGTAATAATTTAAAATGGATATGATGAGAATATGAAGGAAAACAGAGATGTCCTGTGCTGTTATAGTCACCTCCTATGTCCCTGTACAGAGGGGAGGTTGCCTAGACAAACCAGAGTGTGTGGGCATGTTGGTCAGGCAGCACAGGAATAGGTGCCCAGACTTCCAGAGGACTCTTCCAAGATAAAAGCACCCAAATGAGGAGACTGTATAAAACTGCTGAGAAGTTTGAAAATGCAGTAGGAATAGAAGAACCCTACCTGATGTTCTGAAAAGAAACAAAGAGGGGCAAGTTAAAACCCAAAAACTACAAACCTACCATCCTTCTTTTGAATTCTTCTATTGCCCCTTTAATAATTGAAATCAGTCATCTTTTCCTCTCATTCTGTGCCTTACTCCTACAGTAGAGAACAGACTTTCCTTTTTGCAGCTCTACAGTTTCCTGGTTTGCTCTTGTGTCCCACCCTTATACATCTTTGTAGTATCTGTTCACTACTGTGGAAAAACACACTGCAAGAAGTTGCATCTATTGTCACTCTCTGCAGTCCCTGAGTTTGATGAATTTGAATTCTTAATGCTTCTACAATCCACATTTTCCAAACATACAACTTTCCCTTTTTCCTAGGATAATCCACCTTTTTTCTCTGCTCCCTTCTTGAACATTTCATTGCCTTTCACTTAAACTTTTGAACATTTGTGGATTTCCTTCCTCCTATCCTCAAAAGCAAGGGAAAAGAAGAAAAAAAATAGGTTGACATTTTTAATAGCTGAATTTTCTGGCTGAAGACTGCAATGCTGCAAACTCAGAGTAAAAAGTAAATTTCCCAAATTTCAGCATCTCAAAGAATACCAGATATTGCTCACTGGAAAAAATTACATATAAGAATCTTGGTGCTGTGAAGGAGGTCTTTATTGGCATTCTATCCCACCTAAATCTTCATTGCTGGAGAATTCTGAGCTCTTTTGTCCATGGTGACACATGAGGGATTCATTTGGTCTTTCCTGCTACTTTATGATGCTGTGGGCAGTGGGGGCTGTGTGACTCAGCCTGAAGCACACAATGGGTTGGAGCTGTGGCTCATTGCCTGTCCCACAGGGTGGCCCCTCCTGCCCACCTGCAGGGAAGGACCACAGCCTCCTCTTTGCCCACAGCACAAGGGCACAAAGATATCAGCATTGAAACTCCAGGAAATGGGCTGTAAGAGGAGCAAGGGGGAAGAGGAACGAGGGAAGAGGTTAATGCTCCAGAGTTGAGCATTTCTCCAAGCAGTGCCTGAGAAAACACAAGGTGTTCTTATTTACACCTGTGGCATTTGTGAATATGATTCATGGGTCACACTGAGAGTTGAGGGTTGAGCTCAGGACTAGGGCTGGAGAGATGGGGCCAGTGCTGGAGTCCCAGTTCTGGGATAGTGAGTGCCACCAGCTCCCTTCATGGACTTCACTCAGTCATCTATTAGCTCTTCCATGGTGGGTCACTACCAGGGCTTGCTTAATGCAATATCACACATTTTTCTTAAAAATCCTTTGTGTCTAACCCTTTAAATGTGAATCAATCTGTAGTTATATCCATTTAATATCCACTTACAATTACCCTCTAGAAAACATAACATCAATTTCACAACCAGTATATTAATTAATATAATTAATTTCTTCCACTAGTAGAAACCAGTTTCTCTTACACATGTCCTTTGTTCCAGACTTGGAATATTTTCATGCTGCATTGACACAGATAAAAAACCTGTAGCATTCTGTAGAAAATGTGGGAAAATATTAATCTTATTAAACCAAAGAATACATTAAAACAGAAACAGTTAAAAAAACTTCACTGGCTATGGTTAGTCAAGGTGCAACCTCTCATGGTGGAATCCTGCTATCATTTTACTGACCTAAATAGAAACAAAAAGAACTGAGTGAAATTTTAAATGGGTTCAAAAATCTTTCACCAATGAACTCCTACTCCAGAATTGCACTTAATTAAGTCCTTAATTTTTTTTTCATTCACCACTCTCTGGATAGCTGAATCACTGCCTTTTATTGCATCAGAGGAGGGATCATGCAATCATTTATAACAATAATCAATCTTTTGCTCAGCCTGTCACAGGTAATCCCGTGCCAACAGAAGTGGGAGACTGAGTTTGCACTGGAGACAGTCTTTGGGGGATACTGTAATTTGGTACAATTTTTGTCTGATCTACAAAGTTCACTTAATAATTGCTATCTGACCTGAGGTCAGGATAAGACATAGAATTTAGATGAGATGCAAATAAGTCATGTTGCCCCTTTATTGGTCTTTGAAGCTCTCTCTGAGTGAAGTTTTTTTCCTTACTATCTCCTCTGCTCAGATTCTGCATGTAATAGTCCATACTGTCACTCTACATATAATGATGTGTTGGAGTAAAAAAGATGTTTTAGTGTCCTGATGCAATAAGACATATTCCACTCTTCAGTGTATTGTGCACTCCCAAAGTACCTTTCAACTGAAAAGCTTCAAGAGCAGCCCTATAGATCCACTGGGATTAACGATGGAGAAAATAAACTCATTTTTTGACTATTTTGTTCCTTCTCCACAGCTGGCTGCAGTGCATGGCCAAGAAACAGGGACAAGAGAGCAAGTGACTGGATCTGCCTGACTCCCCCACCTTTCCCCAGGCAATTCAGCTCAGCAGGTCACACCAGAATAATTATTAAGGTGACTTTTGCAGTTAGACTACACGGCCCCTGAGGTCACCCTGCTGCTGCCATGTCAGCAGAAATGAAGTCTCAGCTCATTTGGATACATTTAGAATCAATGACTCAGAAACAATAAAAGAGTCTTGAAATATGTCAGGTTTCTATGAGGAAGAAAGGAGTAATACCCACTTCCCTCCCAGGCTGGCAGAAAACACTTTCTGTGAGAACAACAGATGTTCTACTACCTACTCACTTAATCTGAAGACAAGATCCTTCTAATCCCAAAATTTAAAATTTTCTTTATAAGCACTTGTAAATTTGCTTAATTGTAACTGTTTGAGATAAAATTTTCCACCCTGGGAAATCTCCCTGGACCTGAGCTTTAATGAAATTTTCAGCTCAAGTTGGTGAAAAACAAAATTTTATGTTCTACCACTTCTCTTGGCTCCATTGCTAAGTTGGACTGGAAGGATTTGGGTTGGGAAAACTGCAGTCTTTGCTCTTCCCAGTCATCCAATCCAAACTGCAGGAGCTACTATAAAAAACCCCCAAACCTCAGTACATACCCAACAGAATTTGTATTTTGTGATTATCAACAAAAGAAATTGCATTCAGTGGCTCGAGCCCAGCCCCTAATAGCTCTTCAAATAAGTGATGTTTCAGCAGGGGCTGAAGAAGTTCCTTCTATTGGTACTTTAAACAGAGTGTGAAAGGCTCACAAGTCTTTAATGACTCACATGTGGTTTTCTTCCCTTGTAAACAAAGTGAAAAAGTGATGCAAGTGTGGCTACATCTCCAATAATTGGTATAGAGCCTATCTCAGGCCCTTATCTCTGCTTACTTCAAACACTCTTCTTGAATGTGGAAACTGAGATGAAGCACAAACCTTTGCCATTGATTTGATGTCAGTCTGCCAGGATCACTAAAGCAGCTGCTCCTATTGCCAGAGTGCTGTAGAGAGATTCTGCACCTTCCCCTGTCTGAGGGGAGAGGCTCATTCAGATCCTGCCAGCCTTTCTGCACAGGATCTGCTCCCTGCTGCTATTCATGGAACCAGCATCTGGCTTCTGGGCTGGATTCATGATGAAAGGGGCTTTTTTTTAATCAAACACCTATTTGCAACACAGTTTAATTATTCAGCTAGCTAGCTTTAATAATAGTAATTAGCAGATTGGAAGAGCCTACTCAACCTCTGAAGTCTCTGCAATGAAATTCCTGCTACTGAAGAACAGCAATGCCCTCAACCCCCCATAGGAATGCAGGAAATATCTGCATCAGAACAGCTGTGAAAATGTGACAATGATGTCACCATTTGAAGAGAAATGAACAGATATCTGATATTGTCCAAAAGAGACTGATGGAAAAGTGCTGTGATGATAGCAGGGTAATGCTATTTTTCCTTGGTGAAATAGAGAGGTGAGATAATTCCTACTTGCTTTGTGTTATCTCAGATAGGTCATGCCCAAGCATGGCTGGGATGAGGCAGTGCAGCCCATGTGGGGAGAGAGAGAGAGAGAGAGAGAGAGAGAGAGAGAGATATCTGCTGGGGCAGCTGTGCTGGGCCTGGGCACTGACCTCACAGATCAAAACACAGAAAATACATTCTGTAGGAGGAAAAACACGAGTGCTTTGAGGAGTGCCTTGCATGAAACTTTTCATTCCCTCAGAGAAGGGAGGCATGTGCCAAGAGCAGACAGTGAGAGAAGGGTGCTGGAGCTGGAAGCTGTCCCCCAGGTGCTGGAGAGGGACTTCTGTCTGAGAACTGCCCAGTGAGCTGCCTCTGGAGCTGTGCAGGAGGCACAGCCTCTCTCATCCTGGCTGGCAGGTCCCAGTGGTGCTGCTGTGCACTTCTCCAGCTCCCCTGGTGCACAGGCTTCTCACTTTCCCAAGAATTCTCACAAGGTGGGAGAACATGACAGGTTTAGTTCAACCAAACCAAATTAAGGTAGCTGCACTTCAAGTAGGGGAAAATATTACAGAAGAGAAAGGCAGAAAAAATGAACCCAAACTCAGTTAAATGGGCCCACCCTCAGATCCTATCTGTGCAGAAACCTCCCTCCCTGGAAGCTGCTGAGATGCCCTGAGGCTCAGAGCAGAAAGGAGTTCAGGCATTGGCACTTCCTGAGTGCTGCTATTTAGGGTGGAACCCTAAAGGGGTTTGAGCTCTGAGGTCTTAGCCCTGACCAGACACCTTCTGTCCCTGCTGTGGTGGCTGTGGCTCAACTCTCTCTTGCTCTTTTTATGTGTGATGGGCCCCCTTTCCAGCTGCATTTGAATTCTGCTTGCTGGTTCTTCCCTGTGGCAGGAGGGCAGCACTGGTGGCTCAGATTGTTGATATATTGGACCATCTGTTCTAACAAAAAGCAGGCTCCAAAATACAGTCTTGGAGGGATAATGTTCAATTGTATCAGGAGCTCTCTTGTCCTCCTAGGCAGCCCCTCAGTTCTAGAGTCTTCTAGGCTGAGGCTTTCCTTTTGATTTCCTGACTCACACATTGTAGGATGAATTTATTGTACTGACACAATGGGAAACCCATGGCCCTGCTGAGCTTTATATCTCTGCAGGGACTGAGAGCTACATCACTACTGCAGACACTGGAGTTGTCCAAAGTGCTCATTCCCACACCTGCCCACACACAGAGGGCCTGCTGGGAAGTCAATATCTCTTTATTTATTGTGTTGTGGGGTACAGAGGAAGCAGCTGGAAGGTTTTTCATTACCTTGGTCACTACCAGAGACCAAACTTTTTCTTTGATTTAAATAACTATGAGAGCACATTTTCTGAGTGCCTCAAACTCTTTGAAGGGTTTTACCACCTCCCTGTCTGTGACAGTGTGCTTCCCTCTCCCCCTTTTCCTGCTTATGCAGTAGCCACTGGTGGTGGTCATGAAGGCCATGTCTGGCTTAGAGGGAAAAACAAAATAATTGAGGGCCATAAATTTGTTCAACAGCCAAGGACTAGTTGAGCATGTGCCAACCTAAAATAGAGCAGGTGTGTAAATCTGACTAAGTCAATCACCCTAGTCCATAAATAGCAGGCAGCCCAGGGTCCATTGGGTTCTCCTGCAGGGCAGCAGGATGTGTGTCATGATCTCCCCTTGTGTAGGGATGCATCCTTGATTTAGATGTTACACCTTGAGGCTGACAGAGGCTTGCATGCTAAACTCTGAAATCTTACCTAAGGGACATAAAGAATTCATTGTGTCATATAACCCTCTAAATATAAATGGTTGACTGAGTCTGGGACTAAACCTGGATCTGCACCTACATCCCTGTCTCCTAACCACAGAGGGTTGATTGGCAGGGGTATTGAAACAGCTTGTTCTGGGTCAGTGCTGCTGCACAGTCTGAACTCAGGAGCTCTCTCTCCACTGGCACTCTGAATTACTCTGCTGGGTACTGTTTGTTCCTTCTTCCAGCACTGAAATGCTCTTGACTAGGAAGGTTCAATTCTGCAGCCCCTGACTGCTGAAATGCTTTGTGGCATCTCCTGCCCCATCTCAGTGTGTCCCATAAGGTGTTGTGGGCAGCCAGAGTTTACATCCAGGCTTGGATAAGCATCTGCAGGTCTCCTGGTGAGGAGGGGCTGGTGAGGTCCTTGCAGCCAGTGCTGCAGGAGGGGTGGTGGGGTGAGCACAGGCTGGGACTGTGCTGCTCTGCTCCAGTGCTGCCCCACCTTACCTGTGCCAAAGGGGCATCTCCTGGGAGCCCTGCCCTCGTGTCCCCAGGGTGATGCCTCTCCATGCCACCTCTGCTTCAGACCTGCACCATGAGAGCCTGATGGGAGGAAGGCATCTCCAGGGCTGCAGCCACACTGCAGGAGTTTAGAGAAGATGTTGCTTGATTTTTTTTTTCCAGAGAGGTTTTTGAGGGCTTTTTTTTTCCCCCCAGCCCTCATGTTGAGTCCTGCACTACAAAAGTCTGGAGATGCAGAATACTGGAGCTACTTACAGGGTTTTTATAGCAGAGCATTTGATCACAGTGGCTCTCTCTTTTCTGTGCATTCTGTTTTCTCTGACATATAAAACTGTGAGAAGCACATATATTTGATGAGAACCAACAGAGGATTTTTTCCAAAGCCTTCAACAGCAAAGTCACTCACTCTCAGCCTGCTGAATATTTGAAATCCAGCAGTCTCAAGCCCCACACACACCAGAAACACAACTCCCACTGTGCTCAGCAAGAGCAGCACTGCTTTCCTGTGTGATGCTTTGGCACAGAGTCATTTCAGTTAATATTAAGCTGTGCCAGGGATGATTGACCACACAAGCCATATTGTCTGTTAATTAGTTAATTGAGCATGAATGCTGTGGCATCCCAATGTTTCAGGGGCTCTTTTTTGGTGGTGGATCTCATTATCAGGGCTTTGCAAGGTGTCAGCAGGATGCACTGCAGCTACACACAGCTCAGCAGATGCCTTGCAAATGCACACACGCCCCACTTGGTTTGCTTCCTTTTCAGTGAAGTAAGTGAAGTAAAACCAACTCACAAGGATTCTTGAATAAAGGAACTCATTGCCCTGTGATGACAGGTATTTTGGTAGATTAAAAAAAAGTAGTCATGCACATTCATATATCAAGAGCCTGGTAAAAGCTCTGAGTTAATGTAATTACAAGCAGTGCAAACAAAGAGCTGTCCCATATGAAGGACTTGCCAGCCACCCCAGGTTAAATAACATTTTTTGTTGACAAATTTGCCTTGCTCTCTCAAAAGCACTGAAAAAAACACCCCATACTGCCTGCTTTTCTGATACAGGGATCATAATTTATTTAATTCAGTTACAAGGGAAACTTCCAGTGGTTTTGAATCAACCATAGCCTTTAAAAACTTGTAAAATATACTGAACTGCCTACAGACTCATAGAGCTGAGACGAGACCAGGTCATGTAGGATTGAGCTATTGCTGTCAGACACTGACCCTGATCAGGGCTGAGGAGCCCTGGCATCATCAGAGCCTGTCCTCAACCACACATCCCACAGGGCAGCCTGCTCCAGTTGATCAGCCTGCTCCTGTTGGGATGAAGCTGCTCTGAAACCTGGAGGTAGCAGGATCAGCTGGGAAGTTTGGAGCTGGTTCCTCCTTTTTGCTTCTACTGTGGGTTGGAATGCACAGGAGTTGGGTTCCAGGTCTGGGTTGCCAAACCTGCTCATAAAATGCATTTTCTGAAACTAAACTTCACTTTTCCCCAAGCAGGCAGGTGTCCCAGTCCCAAGGACAGCAGAGATGTGAACCCCCTGATTTTATATTTTAATTTACAGACAACACCTGAAGAAAGTTAATAATACAGGCTCAGTAATTAACATGCCTCACAGTACTTGGCCTCACAGGAAGCAATGATGAGCACAGATAAACCAAGTGTGTGTCTGCTTTTCATTGCTTGTGGAAGAAAAGCCTGTTCCATCAGAATTTAAAATGAAAGAAGAACCCAAGAGGTTGCTTTCTTCCAAAGAGGGAATGACTTATCTGCTCTTGCAGCAGTGGGAACAGGTGGCACAGGGGAGAAGAAACAGGAGTTTCAGAAGGCCACTTGGCAATGGTGAGTGATTAATTTTAGTAGTGAGTGAGAGCTGATTTGGAAACCTTGTCTTGTGATCAGGGACTGAAGTAAAAAACTTTGTGCCCCTGAAGGATGCAGAGGAGAGGTCTGAAGGCAAGGAGTCACCCAAAGGTAATGAGCAGGTAGGATTCATATCACTTGCTCAGTTTGTCCTTCAGCCCCATTGGATGGGTTCAATTAACAAAGCAGGGTGAGATCAGCAGGGCTTGTTAAAGATTGCAGCCATTACAAGACCAGACTCCCACACAGAATTGACATTTCTCTCACAAGGTGTCAGTCCCTCAGACTGCCTGGGAGTCCTCAGGATGGTCATGGGGACTTCTTATGAGGAACTTCCTTGCAGGGTAGCAAAATGAATGGGAGTAAATTCAAAGGCAAACCTGTCACTTTTTTTGTGAAGCTAATGAAAGGTAAGTGATTGCAGGAACCAGGGTTTAGTTTTGTGTGCAGCAAGATCATTTTCTTCCCACGAATAAATTAGCATATCTGAATAGTAACCAAGCAGAACAACCTTTCAGGCACTTATCAGACCTCTTTTATTCTGTGCCTAAAAAAGGTTTTATGTGTGGCATAAGCAATGGACTACCTGGGGTCTGACACAGACTGAGATGCCACAGGGAATTAAATCAGCACCCCAGTGACCACAGGAGCAGGAGATCTATAGGTGCAACTTTCCTCTTTGGCTCCAATGGGAAGAGCACCATGGAAAACCTGACATCTGCTAGGAAACGATTTGCCCAACATTGTAATGAAAGGCTTTGGCAAGGGGGAGCTCAGCTACACAAGATCTCACACTCTGGGGTTGTTTATGATACAGACACCCAAAGATTGATGGAAAAACTCAGCTGCTGCTGGGTGGGCAAAGGACTTTGATGGCTCACAGTCCAGACAGAGACACTAAAACCAAGTTTTCATCAGTCTCTGCTTCCCTTTCCATAAATCCAGATGACTTCTCAAACCACTAAATGGAAACAGAACCACTAAAGGTGATCTATAAAATTTCAGCTCCCAAACTAGAGATATTGTGTGGGAAAGTGAGGTTTTTGGAGAAAAAGATGCCTTGGCTCTTGACCTGAGGGTCTGTAGGGGCTCTACAGTCACTTGAATTTTAGAGGACAGTAATAGAATTTAAGCTACAAATATAGTTCTTCCCAAACTTTCCCTTTTTATCTGCCTGCACAGCTTTAACAAACTGAAAAGGCCCTGACCAGAACCTGTGGAGACAGTAGAAAGCATTAAGCCTTTCCATCTCTGCTCTCCCCATCACAGATGTTATTAAAAAAGAAACAAGTACTCTGACAAAGCATCCCAGCTTTACTTTCCAGTCTGAAAAGTCTTTCCTGTCCAAAACTCCAACACTATTTTTACAGCACATGTGTTGGCTCCATGCTGCAGAGGTCTGTGGTGGGCATGTCCTTCAAGGGCACCTCTATCACCAGTGGTAGATGTTGAGCCAGGATCACACGGAGAGCACTGGTTATTCAACTCTCTATCACTACCCTGGGAGGGAGAATCAGAATGCCTGGCTTTGAAACCCATCCTCCATAGTCACATTTTAAATACCCAGTCCATCAGTGCTTCTCACAAATAGCTACTGCAGCTTCTTGTGCCAAGAACAGTAAGACCTGGCCATGGTACATCAAAATCCATTTCCCAGAGCCATGTGCAAATCCACTTTATGGTCATAGATGCTGATGGAATATCTGTGTGAGTTGCATACCATCAGCATTCAGTCAAAGCAGAGCTTGGGGCATGCAAACCATTTCCAAATAAAGATAACAAAGAGGAAGAAATGCACTAACTGAGCAGAACAAATCATCCTAAAGTGTTGCTCTTATTATCACTCTTTTCTTAATATATTGACTTTTCTGTACTGTATTCACCACAGTTGTGTTCCACACACTACAACAGCCTTTGAAGCACTGTGGTGTAGCACATTTGCACAAGTTGTGTACATCCATCTGCATCCATCTGATGGAGAGCCATCAGTCAAAGGCAAAGCTGCTTTCTTGGGTGAAACTATTCCCACACCAAGAGCCAAGAGCATATTGACAGTGTCAAGAGGCTTTTGAAAAGTGTTTTGTTAAGTGCTTTTGTGAGGTTTTATTGCTATGGCTAATTAAAAGTTCATCACAAGCACTAAATGCAGCCAATGTTTATTTGCTGTACAGCCATATTGACAGGCCAGTGCTTTGTCAGTATATTAGAACTGTGTGCTGGCTTCTGGGGAGGATCAACTATTGCTTATAGGGGAAAGAAACATCACTAACAAATAAGTAAACAAACAAATAATCCTTTCTTGGCTCTTATGTTGTATGAGCCTTTGCATTTGGCTCTTTTCCTAATATTTTTCTAAAATCTGGCATTAAGCAGCAGTGCAAAGCTAAACAGTATGTGTCAGCATGCTTTGGGCACAAGAAACCTATCTGGATTCTCTTGTGCCTGAAATATGTCCCTTGACCCAGCAGGAGCCTGCAGCTGCAAGCACTGCTCATGTGGGCAAGATGCCTTGATCCAGGATGAAGAGTGGAGAAGAAGGGAGGCTGCAGGACCAGCTGCAGCCACCTAGGCTGGAGGTAGAAAAGTGGGTGAAGGAGGCCTCTGAGGTATGGTGTCCCAGGGTAGCTGACTGCTCTGGTTCAGGGATTTAGGACACACAGAGACCCTCAATGGATGAGAACTTTAGAGAATGACAAAGAACTAAAGGAAAAGGAATCCACTGGAAGAGGGTGATGGCAGTACAGCTATCCTGTTTGACCATCCCACCTAGAAGTGTAGACATCTGACAGGTTTTCTAGTCTGTATTTGTTATATGATTTTGTATATATCTTACTGTATTTCCCAGTCTCCAGGGATTCTCAATTTTGGCCCCAAGTGGATACCAAATTTCTGTATGTGCCTGTCTTGAGAGACACTTCGGTCGGAAATCTTACAGTACCTGTTGATATCACCTAGAGATCTGCTGTGTTTTCAGTATCTGAATGGTGAGGGAAAATGCAGGCTGCACATGATGTAAATGGGAGGTGATTTCCCTGCCCCCTATCAGCCTCCCCTTCACTCCAATTTCTGAGGCAGCAGCTGCCTGCAGTGCCCTTGCAGCTTTCCAGGAGCTCCCTGGCAGGAGGCAGCTGCTTGGCAAAGAGCTCCAGCCACCCCTGCAGCAAAAGGAGGAGGCGCTGCTGGGAGCAGTGGATCAAGCACAGCCCTCTTGAGGAGCTGAGCTGTGATGGGCAGGTCACTCTGGAATGCCAGGGTGCTGGAATTAGCCAGGTAATGAACTGGCAGTGCCATCTCAGAGAGTTCAGCCAGGGCCACTCTCCAGTCAGAGGGAGGGAAGGAACATCCAGAAATCTTTCTGGCTTGTTCCTAATGAAGGAGGCCTCTGTTCCTGATGTGGAGTCCTGGAGCCACGGCAGAGGCATCCAGGAAGCAGACACAGATTTCTGCTAATCAGTGGAGCTCTGATTAGTCTTCATAGCTGCTTACAGAAGTGCTTGAAAGAGAGGCTGTCTGGAAGAGTTTTATAAATTATCCTTTCTCCATAGAAAATACATGAAAATTAATTTGTTTGCTTTTGAGACAGATTAATTAGAGAATGGAAAGAAGAGGTGGCTGTCATATTCCAAATGTCTGGGAGGCTGGAACCAGATCTTGGGTTAAGCTCTTCCCCAGTCACAAATAGCTGATAAAAGAAGTATAAATTAGTCTGGAAGTAGACAGTGCTCTGCACTTTGGAGCTGATGGCAAGCAGGATATTCAGCCAAGATGATAAAAATCCCTTTGGAGCTGGCAGCTGGCACACAGAGCAATGAGGAGCTCTGCCTGGCAACCAAAAACCTTTCTGTGGCTAAAATATGAAGAAAGAAAATTCTTATATCACCTTGTCAGGGGCTTTATTTCTTCCAAATATAAAAGTAATTTTAACATAGTCATTAGTCACTGTGAGACCAATCTGCTGGGTCCAGTGCAGTTTGCAGACTGGGAGCAAGGCACAGAACATTCTGCAAAAATCAGGACAGAGCAGACCACAGTGCTTCACACAGTCCAAGGCAGCAAGAACAAACAAGCAGAGTAAGGACAGATGAATACAACAGCTGCCATGCAGCATCAGAATCTCTGACCTGACACAAAGGAAAAAATTCAGATTCATTGCTTTTTGGCTGTGACAACATACTCCAGTCATTAATAATTATCTCTCATCTTTTGCACCAGAATAGTTTTATTTACTCATACTTGAGCTTTTAAATTGCGTTTCCAAAATTCATGGTATGATGAAATATATTAGGAGAAACAACATTTTCTTTTCTGTTTCATACAGGTTCAGTTGCAAAATAGGACAAAATTGAAAAATGTGGTTTCAGAGGAATATGTCACACATGGTGTGTTAGCAGAGACTGCACCAGACAATAGCCTGGTGCAGAGGGATATGAGATGAAGAGGGACTCAAGGGTGATCAGCACCTTTTCACATCATTGTCTTGCTACATTCAACTGGGGCAGACTTAACTATGTATTTGTGTTTTAATTTCTAGGTCAAAAGAATAGTTTCTAAAGGAAAATAGAACAGAAAAACTCACCCACTGCAGTCCTTTGCCACATGTCTGGTTGCAATATACTCACTAACATATCTGGATAATTTAGTTATATTTATTATATATTTAAAAGATGAAATTTAGAAGGAAAGCAGAGTCAGGATCTGCTGGATGGAGTAGGGATGGGATGCTTTCAGTTTGCCTTTAGCCACCTGCCTCTGTCATCAGTGGGATGGGGAAGAGGCACTTTAGAGCAAGTTGTCCCATCCAAAAGAAGCCTCTAAAATGTTTTTCAAAGGTGAGATGTCTTGTCTGGGGAAGTTTCACTGATATCCATTTTCCAGACTAATGCAATTACCTGTGGTTTAGGCCAGAGGAGAACAGAGGCTGATTGCACAGCCTTGGCAGGCCAGGTACAAGCAGTACCACCAAGCTTCCCTTATAAGTGGCTTCTGAGAATTATCAAGCTGTCTGCTTTTCTATTCCTGCCCCCTGAGCTTGGCAGAATTACCAGCATTTATAGGATCTCTTTGTGTTGCCTTTTGATGCTTTGAAATGTGCAAAGGGTGCTCATACTTTGTGTGAGGGGTGCATGGTGCACAGCATTTTCACAAAGGTTGTTTTTACAACAAATCTAACTGTGGGTGGCACTGGAGGAGATTTGGATGGCTATTCCAAATTCATAGCCACTCATCTGAAGGCCAAGTGGAATCACTGAGTTATCAAGCCTTGCCTTGTGCATGACACAGGTGGCAACATTTTATGTATTCTTAAGTAGGATGAGGATTTTCACATTGACAACAGTCTAAGGTTTATTTCTTGTTTTCTTTAATACTCCATGGTTTGTTCTGTTCTGCAGAACAGAAAATCTCTTTTCCATTGCTCTTTGCCTTTGCTTTTCAAGCAGCAGGATTTCCCCTGTTCCCTGTCCTCTGCAAGGATCATTTGTTACCACAATGCCCGTGGACAAGTCTTCATCTTCTTGATCCCTCTTCCCCAGAGATCACCAGCACATTCAATTTGCAGCTGGAAAAAATTCTTTCAATCTCTGCTACTGCATCCCTGTCATTGGCACTTAGCTGGTTCATGAGTGTGTGAGATGTTTTTGTAGATAACAGCATTTTTACTGAAAGGTGCAGGATAAATTCTACATGACACCAAATGAGACAATTTAACCTTAGAGTTCTTTTAATAATACCTTTTATCTAAAAATAATCATGCCATTATAAGGTTATTGAAAAACAGTTAAAATAATTAATTACAAAACTATGCAAAGACTGTATTATACATTTATCTTTGTGTAAAGATTTTGACCTTCACATTTAATCATATATCTGTAATAATAAACACTTGACTAGAAATTAATTTCTGCACAGCATTAAAGAATTTACTCTTAAATTCAATTTTAGGTGCATAACAACACTTTCAATGATAATGTCAATAAAGCTGCAGTAGTAATGATGTACATCATTAATATACACCATTAATGTACATGAATGTACATGAATGGTAATGTACCTTAAGGATGGGTCTGAATGAGCATTCAAAGAAGACATTCCAATACTCTGAGAGCTCCAGTTTCTCATGTGAATAGGTACTTTTCTTTTTACAAGGAATGAGATGTGTTTAAGGTCAATTAATTATTTTTGCCTGACTTATTTTTAGCAGAAGTTTCCTTATTTGATTGACTAAAATGAGAGCCATGATCTACCCTTTTCCTGTGACTAACCTTTCACTAATTGCACCTGGCAGTGTGTAGATAAAGAGAACCAGGAAGATAACGAGAATAAGCAGAATTATGCCAATGATGATGTACTTCTTGTAATTCCTCCAGATCAGGTGATACAAACACTTGAAAGGGTTTACAAACCAAGAGAAGGATGTGTCTGGTCGGCTAAAGGGGAAGAAAGAAAAAGAAAATCTTTTGTTAAGGCGGATCCATCTCTTTCCAAAGTTATCACACTGCAAAATATGTATTTGAAGTTAAAAAGGACCTTTAACTCCTTGGAACCCACTACAGGGATTAGAGGGAATGTCCACCCATGTTCACAACCTGTTGGGTCATTTTTCTTCCACCCATTCCCACCTCAAGCTCCACACACAAATGCTGCCCCATATTGGGTTCTCCTCCATACCCAGAAGTTTCTTCCCACTGCACACGGAGAGGAAAACTGTGTTCTATTTAGGAAAAATGTTGGCCTGGTGTCTCCTCTGGCATGACACCTGGACTGGGAGGGCACTGTGCTGCTGCTCCAGCAGCCCTCCCCAAGGCAGCATCTGCCGGCTTTTCAATGGGATGACCTGATGAATGCAGTGGTGTTGGGCAAATTTAACACCTGCAAAACCTGGGCAGGTTGTCTTTCTTATCCAATGTCACTGTAATTGTGCAGATGGTGCAGCAATAAGGAGAATGAAATTAACTGAGGGTCACAAAAAGCTGTGGCCATGTCTCACTCCAGAAAGGTGTTCCAAAATTTAAGCAATGTCTTAATTATCTAGTGATCTCAACATTAAGCCAGTGGAAGTGAATGCCAATGTCACAGAAAGTCTGTGAATGTAAAAGGCCAACTGAATATCTTTTTATGAAAGACTGGGCTTTTTATTGAGGTGGAAATTATTCAGAAATAAATAATCAAATTAGCCCTCCAGGTTAAAAGGACACCCTGAAGATTAAAACTACTTGAGAAACAACAAAGACCCTCAGTCTGCATGTACCAACTGCTTGAGTACTTTTCATAACCTTTAAAGGCTGGAAAAAAAAAAAAAGAAAGTCAGAGTCTTGCTTATTTAATTTGTTTCCTTTGCAACGTGGGCAATAGAGCTCATTACCAGTTATAGCAGTGCATTTATTATCATAGACTGCATCCGGAAAGGCATCGTGGCTTGATCAGCAGAATTGAAGAGATGAATAACCCCATAGTGCTTTGGCCAGCAGGAAATTACACTCATTGAACCTTATTCTTTGTTTGCATGCTCCTCCCTGTAGTTCACAGACATTTCATCTTTGTCCACATTTGCTCTGGCACATTATTGAGTCTGCTACTGTCTACAGCTCCTAGAAATTTTATTTTTGTTTTGTTTTGAACTTATTTTGTTTCTTAATTAAAAAGAATAATTTCACAAAAAAAAATCTGAAAATGTCTCTGCTTCTCTGGGTGTTCCTACATGATGAGCAAAAAAAATTGAGTGAATCTGCAGTACTGGCATAGAGATCTGGAGGTCCTGAGGAAAGAGGTCCTTGAGATCCACTCCTTCCTGAAGGGTAGAATAAACTATTTTTCATCTCCCAGCTGATTGTGCCTGCTCTGCATGTATGAACCACCTATTGCATGATCTGGGGGCACTGAGCTGGTAAACTTTACTATTTTTAAACTTTAATGAAGCTGAGGCATGCTATGTCTTCAACTGTTTATTTTCTTTCCAGTGAGTGAGTGTCTAGCTAAAATAAATTTTACTATTCACATGCTGATATTGCTTTAGTAACCTTAGGATTTATTCTGCCTAACTTTAAAGCCTGGGTGCTCAGTCTGGTCCTTCATGGGCTGTCTGCATGGGGACAGGAAGGACCTTCAGGAGGCCAAGTCATCTCTTTCCCCAGCTCATGTCTCAGGATATGTGTGCTTAGGAAATGGGAGACTCCTCCACCTGTACCATGAGCAGCTACAAAAGGAGCCTGAATGTTTTGCTTCTGAGATGGGAAGTGTCAATGACACTATCCCCATCCTACTTTTGATTTTATCAAGGCATACATCTCAGTTGTGAGTAGAATTATGTTGAGCCATATGTTGGCTGTGTATTCATACCACAAAAATCACTGATTACTCAGTGCAAGATCTGGAGGAAGGCTCTGGTTTTGTGGCTTCTGGGTCAAAACACCTCCAGGCTGTGCAGCAGAGAAGAGGCCACCAGGCTGGTGACAACTTTTTGGCCCAGCAGCAGATTTGCAGATAAAATGCCCTTGAGCTGAAAACACAGGGAGCCCAAGGCAGCCAGGAGTGCATGGGCTGAGTCTCAAAAAATGAGAGGAAAATAAGACAGTGCCTTGTGCATCCTGTTGACAACTCTCTAGACATGCAATGCTTCTATTCCACTTGACACTCTCTCTTAAAACTCCCTAGGCTGATTGCTTTCTACCACATGTATTTCAGAGCTATCCCAGTCCTCTCTCCTCTGAAAGAGGTGCTTTAGTTTCCATTACTGGGAATCTTTCAAGCAGACACCTGTCAGGCAAAGCTCATCCCGCCTTTGGGTAAAGGGATTGGGTGCAGTGATGGATTAAAGTTTTTCCAAGGCTAGTTTTAAACAATGCTCTGATACGTCTGATCTGATAATTCCTTTATGCTGCTTCCTTTTCTCATGTTTATCCTGAGATGTATCTCAAACCAACAAAATTAAACAGAATGTGTAATCATTACCATTATGATTAGCAATTGAATTTTAGAAGCTTTTGTAGCAGGAAATATAACATCAATTTCTCACACTCTTTTTTAATCTAGCTCATAAAAAAACTGCTCAAGTGTTTTGGTAGAAGAAAGCACTTGAGCCAAAATAGATTAAAAATTCATTTTTTCCTGAATGCAAAAAACTCAGCTGATACTTTTTAGATGTGACAAATACTGAAAGATATATTGCTCCTTCTAGATAATTTGCCTTTGTTAAAACACTTACAATGCCCTCATTAAAAAGTCTTATGATGGAAAATAAGCATTTTCATTCATTGAGTATGAAGAACAATAAAATTAGAGATGGAAGTCACATCCTTTGTGTGTCTAAAGAAGGGCAATGATGCTGGTAAAAGGTCTGAGCATGAGTCTTGTGAGAAGCAGCTGAGGGAACCAGAGTTGTTCATCCTGGAGAAAAGAAGGCTTCAGAGGAGACCTTATTGCTTTTTACACCACCTGAAAGGAGGCTGTAGCCAGGTGGGAATTGGTCTCTTCTTCCAAGTAACAAATGACACGATGAGAGGAAATAACATCAAGTTGCTTCAAGGAGGGTTTAATTGTGTATTGGTGAAAAATTTACTGACCAAAAGGGCTGTCAAGCATTGGAACAGGCTTCCCAGGGCAGTGGTGGAGTCACCATTCCTGGAGGTATTTAAAAGATGTGTAGATGTCATGCTTAGAAACATGAGTTAGTAATGGACTTGGAAGAGCTGGATTAATGGTTGGACTCAATAATTTTAAAGATCATTTCCAACCTAAATTATTCTATTGTTAATATAATAAATATAATCCAACTGATCTTTATAGGTAACCAAACTGAGATGTTGTCAGTATGTGTAAGCTATGATGATTTAAGATGTTATCATGTGCCAGGTCAGCTACGGAATGAGCTCATGTGAATTCCAGCTGAGGACAAATGCTCAGCAGTGCAATTTATTTGGGCTTCCACAGGAAGACATTCCAGCAAACCTGAAGGTGCTGTCAGCAGCAGTGCCAGGCACCAGGCCAGGTACAAGCTGCACAATTTCTTGCTGAAGGTTGCAGCAGGAAAGAGAACAAAATCCAGGAGACCAGCAAGAAGGTGTCCTGCAAGGTGGCCCTTCCCCATCTCCTGCTGAATGCCCCTGCCCCAGCATGTTTAATGAGTTTAATGAGCTCCTACTCACTTGGGTTTTTCCAAGGGCTCAGGCTCCTTTCGAGCTTTGCCTACTGGATTCTTCTCAGCTTCTTCTGCTGTGACCAAGTGAAACTCAGCTTCCACCTTGCCCTGGATCAGAGAGAATATGTAAGCATCCAGCCCAGGGCTATTATCACTAATTCACAGCAGGATTTGTCTTGTGGAGAAATGATGGAACCAATTGAGGGCAAAGGAAATTGATTAAGGAAAATAAGGTAGTCTTTGCAGCTGAGGAGAAAGCACAAAGGAAAACCCAGGCACAAATTCCTGACTTATGCTCAATGACTGTAGGAAAGAGAGGTCAGATATTTTCTTCCAGACCTACAAATACATTTTCTGCTTCTTAAATTATCAAGTAATTCATCTGAAAAACACGTTTTCTATCTATCACACATCCTGGCAGAGCTGAATGTCTGATCTGGAAGCTGTGCTGCTGACATGGACCAGATGTAATCCATCAGCAGGGGGAAATTCAGCCAGTCACAAGCGCTGGAGCCATTGACCTGTGAGGTCTCAGCTCTCCAAAGGAAGATGGGATTTAAAGAGTCCAGTTAAAATTCAGAGTGGATAAATCAAATCAGCTTTATAGAATTTGTGATGGATAAAAAACAGACAAATGACTTTACATATATTTGCAGTTTTCCTACCCTATACCTTTGTGGATGGTATTGATTTGAAGTGTCGATCTATGCCCCCTGGCTATAGATCAACACAGCCTGTTCAGCACAGAACAGGGCTGAAAGAAGGATGCCAGTAAAAGTCATAATTGTGGAAGCAAGGGAGAGATCAAAGTGGACTGGGAGAAAGGGAATCAATTGTGCTAGAGTGTAGAATAGGGAAGTAAATCTGGGATTTGGAAGTGGAGTTCATTCACTAAATCCATGGAAAGTACACAGTCAACTTCAAGCTGAATAAGGCAATGAACTTGAAGATGGCATGTTTCATTAAAAAATTCTTTTTGCTGGAATAGACAAAAATGTGAAGGGATGGTGAGCTTTAGGAACATTCTTGGACAATCAATGAAAGTCTAGAGACAGGGAAAGAAACCCCTAAAAAAGGACCAAAGCAGGTGAATTTATAGAGGGCTAAACTACTGGAAATGAGTAGCTGGTAGCTCTTAGTGTGTGTCCCCCTAGGGAACTGAATGCAGCTGAAAAGGCACTTTAGTACTCAGTTACCTGGGCTCTTCTGAACCAAATATATGGAGAACCGCTAAAGCATTTGGAAGACTCTTACAGGTTGCCAGTGGTGGTTTTTCCAAATCCAAAATTATCATATTAGTCCCAGAGCAAAGCTGTTCATCTGTAGTGAGCTGCTTACCGTGAGCTCCCCAGCCTTGATGAAAGGCCACCAGCCTCTGATGCGCTTCTGCTGAAATATGGAGATCTTGTTTTCCTCACTTGCTGCCACAACTGTGCCTAAGTCACAGCTCTTGGCTGTCTTTGCTGCCCGAGGGAACCCATTCAGGTCCAACTCAAGAGTGCCTGGAGAAAGAAATAATTTGACAACACTCAGGGACCAGACAGACACAAAGACATTCAAATAGCAGCTTCCAGATGAGATCCATGGAGGAATTTAGCAGCTGAGAATCTCTCTGTACTGTCAGTCATTCACCCTAATTATTGGCTTTACAAGAAATGTGCAAGTTTGCAAAGTGGTGCTTCAGAAAGAGAAAAGCAAAAGTTGGGGCTCAGACACCACTCTGTGCATTCCTCTGCAAAACACGGCTCTGGTGAGACCTCAGATGGAGCTCAGGCAGATCCATTGTGTACTTACCCAAGAAATCATCTGAAGAGAGTCTTTCAAAATCCCACACCTGAAGCACCAGCTCAGCAGGTATTTTGCGTTCTGTCTTTTCTAAGGAAAATATGTTTTCTCTTTTGGTAACCACCATCTGTTTCTCTGCTGGGAGGTAGTGGAAGGGGAACACAAAGCGCCAGTTGAAGTTGCCCTCTCCTGTCAAGGAATTGTAATGTACATCTGTCTCCTGTTTGTCCTCTTCCAAGCCCTTTATCCACCTACAGCAAGCACACAGTGGAAAGCATTGCTGTCACCAGGGGATCTTGAAATGTAATTGTTATTTGGTTTCAGGCCTGACCATTTTCTAATTCCTCCCTAACCAGTAAGAGATGGCACAGTGTCAGCATGGTGACATGCAACAACAGCCCTGGCTTGGGAGATCCTGGGACACAGGCTGCTGTAATGGCCAGTGGTGATCAAAAGCTGAGAATGAGAACATGGTTTTTATTCCAATCAGACCCCAAAGTACCACTTGGCCAGTACCAGTTTGCTATTGGCCAGGACAGCTCTCTTTGGGACAGGCAGTGGTGACAGCATCAGTCATTTACCCAGCACTAATCACCCTGTATTGATGTTTTGCCACACTAATAAATTCTGTGTCACTGTCTCAAGACTGATATCAGTGCCCGGTATTAGAGCCTAAATTTTTTGCAATTCCTTTTTGCAGCTATAAACATTGTGTTTGTAAGGCTGGAGATGTCTCTGTTGGTTTTTTTGTGATTTCCTCTTGGTTTCTGCTACAGTGTGCACAATATCAGATGTCCTGTGGTACAAAGGACAACACTTTCTTAAACATAATTTTCTCATCTGAAGAGAGGTAATGACCCAGCTAGGTGTGTTTTAGCTCTGTAGATGATTTATCACACCTTGAATAAAGACTAGTGGTTTTGTGCTGTATCCAAAGAGCAGTTTTTCCCCTGCAACCCCAATATTTCAAAAAGAAATCGTGAAAAATGGTAACAACCTGAAACATGGCACTGCCCCAAGTGCAAATCCATGCCTGGTGACAGATACAGTGCCACGTGCACTGTTTGAACATAATGAGATTTGTGTCTTCATCATTAAGGCACAGAAGCAAAAAGTGTCCCACTCCTGGCTTCTCGGTCAGACCACTCTGGCACTGATGGTGATGCTCTCATCACACAGCTCAGCACAAAGGCTGGCTCCCTATTTAATTCCTCAAATTTGTGTTCTCAAAGCTACTCTGCTACTGCTCTGAACACACAATTCATATCGGCATATTAAACTTACTCTCTAGGAGAGGAAAAATGGCCAGAAATCTAAGACCAGTCTGGCACCTGAGATTTTCAGTACTTTGTACTACCACTTACACCCATAATTTCCTCCAAGCCCTCCCTGTATCTGCATTCAAATCCTGCTTAGAAGCAGAAAGTAGTATTCCAAAGCTGGCAAGGAATTAAAAATAACCTGCTACAATTTCAGGAAAGGAAGGAGATGAAGAGCAGAAAGTCCCCATGTGATGTTCTCCTCAGCATGACCATGGTCATTCACCCACACACACTCCCCACCTGAGGTTAGAAAATATTTCCAACAGAAATAGCTTGGCAAACACGTCCTTTCTTATTTCTAATGCAGCTATAATGCTCTTTTCTCTGATTATGTCAAAACTCTCTACATCCATGTAAGCTCTTACAGTTCAAGTTCTGTAAGTATTTGATCTCTGTACTAAACTGTGAGTTTGGTGCTCGTTGTGTGCCATCTCTGCCTGAATAGGAACTAACTCTTAGTGGCATTTCAGTTACTTGATTTTCAGAAGAAATAAAACAGGGCAAAAAGGGAGCAGTATCCCATGGGGGTGAGTAATTTTGGCAGGCATTTAGTGCAAAGGTCACTGAACAGTTCATCAAATATTCTCACAACACAATTTTTTCGTCTGATTTTTGAATGAAATCTTGCATGTTATTTTGAAGTGTGACGAACTTACCCTTTTACATAGATATCACTTGATTTTTGCCCCGTAAAGATGTTTTCATCTTCTAGAATGACATCCTCTGTATTCCAGATTATTACCCTCAGTTCATATCTGAAAAAGAAAAAGGATTTTGTGTCAAGCTCTGGTCAAGCACTAATGCCAACCTCTATCAAATAATGTTTTTTATAAAGTAAGAAATATTGTGTTTGTGTATCAGTCTCAGGCCTCTTTTGTTTACAAGAGTCTGGTGATAGAGTGGGGATGTTGGTTCCTCTCAGCTCATGGACTATAATGCACAACAACAGGGTCACTGCCAGCTTCAGAGGGATGGAAAATTCCTTGCTTTTTATATATCTGTTCATTTTCAACTTTTTTTCCACAAAAATACTGCAGTGGAACAAGACGAAGTTGATCTGAAAAACTTCGTCAGAGCTGTCTCCAAAACAGTGATCAGCTTGCTAATAAAGAATAGAGCTCCCTGAGAGGTGCTTTTTAGAAGAAATGCCTGAAAACATTGCATTTAGTGCAATCTAGGGCATTAAAAGGGATGAGGACTGCTTGGAGATATTTCATTTAAGCAGGTATAATCATCTTTAGAAACAACAGTAAAAGGAATTAAAGTTTCTCTATCCGTTCTACTCCCTATATGCAAACATTTATGGTGGCCATCCAAAGCTCTCAAAACTTGAGCTGATACACAGGTATTGCAGGTGACATAAAAAATTAATACTGAAAAATTTAGGTATTCCTTAAGTTATTGTATGAACTGCAAAATACATAAAAAAGACAAACTAACTATGTTGATAACACCAACATACAGTTTCCCTGATATGACATGTTTTGTCTTGGAAATAGCCTCAATCTCAGGGTGTGGAACAATTTGCTTCAGAAGTTACCAGACACTCTACATCATGGAGCTCTTAAGGAGCTCCATGCAAACCAAGCCCCTGCAATAGCCAAAGATATTCGAATCTGCAGTGCCCCACCTGAGTCTTGTTCAGTCAAAGATCATCAATAAGAGATGTTTTCACAAAGTGTTTGAAGTTTTATAGAGGCTGGAGCCTGTTTTGCTGCAGCAAAGATGCATTTGTCAGCAAGTTGTGTAACTTGTGTCTACATGTACTGGGTTTTTCCTCGTAATTTATGTTAACTCTTAGATGAGTGAGAACTAATGTTCAACAGTATTTTCCCATGCTACAGTATACTACAAAAATGGCAGCAACAATTTAGTTTTGTGGGCTTGATTAATTTTAAGTCTTTTTGGATTGGAAAATGCTTGTTGTTAAGGAGTTTTATAGAATGTGCTGGTCTGAAAGAAGTAGTTGCTACATGGACTGTTTGTCAAATCAAGTAACACAGGAATAGTACCTGATGATGTTTCAGACATGAAATTCTCAGGAAAGGCCTTGCTGAAATACAGGATGGGCTGAGAATTCTGTTTCTCATTTTAGTGTTTTCTTTACAATATTCAATTAGCTTGAACAACTATGTGCAGTACTGCATGTAAAGAAGCATAAGGAAATGGGAGAAGGCTATTCCAAACAGATCTCTTCTATCTGTTGCTGCTTTTGTGTTTCTTGATCTTATCCTTGGACAAATTGCTGGAAATCCAATACATGTAGTGCTATTTCAGCAGTTTAAAGAGCTCAACCAGGGTCAAGGAAGTTATCTCAGTGAAAAAGCTAGTGAAATCAGAATTAATTCTTGCAGCTCAACAAGCAGATGATAGCATCAGAATTACTTGCTCTAGTCACCTGCAATCTCTTTATTATAAAGGATAAAAAAGGATATCTTTGTAAGAGCTGTGTGATAGCTCTTGCTGAAAAATCACCAACAGTTTTTTGAGTTGTTTAATGGAGGAAAGCAAACTAGATGCTCTCTTTGATTTGAAGTCATGTGAACCTGAGAAAACTTTCCTCAGGACTGGAGAGGTTTGTTTTAGTAGTTCATTTTCTATTTATTTCCAGACACTTAAGAAAGACTTAAGTCTTTGAAGAGTTACTGCCACTGTGAAGGGAGGAAAGCACAGAGTATTACCCTTTGGGTTTTCTTGGTGAAATGTCCACAGGAGGTCCTGGCAGAGGCATATCATTAGGAAACATGTCAACCCACATCTGTACACGACCCTTGAAAACAAAGAGATAAACATCCCTGTAACCTTATTTCACGGAGGATTTAAAAGGCTTTCAATGTAGCTCTGACATCCAAAATCACCTCTTCCTCTACAAGCACCAACCAGCTCAATATCCTGTAACTATGGTTTAATCTAGGAACTTTCTATACAGTATCTTTTTTGTGCACATATTCTTTCAATCTTCCAGGTATTTGGTGAAGTTCAAATAGAGCTCAAACACTGTCAGCTTCAGGGTAAAATCCATGAAAAACAGTATGTGATGAACAGAAAAAAAAAAAAGAGAACCAAGGTTTAGATACAAGCAGAGGTTTTGTTAACCTAATAAAGTAAAGCATTGAAAAGAATGAAAATTTGCGGTTGCACTTTGTGTGATTACTGTGGATTTGGGTAAGTGGCTGTGTACACACATGGCTGACAATTTCCAGGTTAACACTGTGCAAAGTCTCACATTTGGTGCAGCACTGGAGTGCTGACTCTGTAGGTTTGCAGTTACAAATAGAAACCACAATAACTGGAGGGAGTGAAAACTGCTCCTGGGTCTATCATCACCACCACCTCTGAGCTGCTCTACCTGCTCCATGCCTGGCTTATCCTTATGGTAGAGGGGCCGAGTCTCAATGTGCTCTGGGACCAGTTTGTAGCCAGCTCCAGGGATTTCTTCCCAAGCACGTAAAACCTTTAAGGAGAGATGTTCGTATGATTCAACTGGCTCCTCTAAAGGAAAGAGTAAAACAAAAAGAACAATGAGAGCTGAATTACAATATTGAGCTCCTTGGTAATATGTTTCATTAGTTATTAGAGGTACTCATTAAAAACTTGCTTAAGAGGAAGGTTTTATGCATTCCAGCTAAATAAAGAAGGGCCTTGAAATAGTTCTAATTTGCATTAATAAGGGGATCCATTGGGCTAATTAGAAGATTAGCACTCAGGCAGCAGATTTCCTCTAAAATACAGCAAATCATTCCACTGCTACAGCATCAGTTTTTAACAGGAGGATAGAAGAAACATGTCAGTTATTCTTTTGGCAGAAGTTGCAAATTTTTAAAGCCTGTGAAAGACAAGAGACTTGGATTTGACAAAGCCGACAGTAAATAGGCACTAGAAGTTAGCTATGCCTCCTTTTACTTTGTAATGGCAACAGCAAAGACCTCAGAGAATTGAATCACACCTCAGAGGAAGAGAGTTGAAGTCCATGGGCAAGAACATTTCACCTCCTGACCCTCTCACCCTGGCCACTGGAAGGGATAACCAGAGAATCCCAGCGAATCACACCTCAAGGAGGGATCAGTGCTGATAGTGAAAGTAGTGTGGATGTTAGAAAGCAGAGAAAACCCTTTGAGCTCTTGAGCTTCTCTTTCCTCCCTTTTTGTGTGGGCTCCGCACAAAAGAAGCCCAGACTTTTGACAAGTGATATCTTCTAGATTAGAAGTCCCTAAGTGAGAAGAAGGTTAAAATTTTGTGTCAACCAATTGTTATCACTTTTACTACACGTGTTGCTGTATCTGAATTACTGATCGTTGGCAGAAGACTCATTTGGAATTTAAATAGTAGATATTAAACCCTCCCTAATGGCTCAGAGATGGAGGAAGGATGATCTTGTGTTTATGAATCTTGGTTCCCTCTTGTGCACAAACATCTAATTTTAGCCAGCTAAAAGCAATGTCTCTAGCTGCTATTCGGTCAGGCAGCCTCAGTAACAGTGACACATTATCCTACAATATCCTGTATCCTCTCAAAGAAACCTTTCTAAAGATTTTTTTTTCTACCTCTGAAGATGCATATTTCTTCCCATTGGCTACAGATAATCCTAGACTACCTGAGAGTAGTGGACAGGCAGTTGGACTAGATGATTGTTGTAGGTCTGTTCCAACCACACTATTCTTATCCTATCCTATCCTATCCTATCCTATCCTATCCTATCCTATCCTATCCTATCCAACTTCTTTGTTCCTAGAGCAAAGTTAAATTTTTCCTTCCCTTGCAAGTTAAAGCCGGATGGATAATTATAATTTTCTCCATCTGTAAAGTGGAAATAGGACTGCTTTCCCTTTTCAGTATGCCTCTAGAGCTCAAATCTGTGGCCTTTGTTAGTTTTACAGTTCCAAATGATGGCCACCCCTGTAATCCATCAGGAAATAAGGACCCAGATGTACTTGTCAGAACAGCAATCTGGATAGAAATTATGTTAAGTCTACATGCGATAAACTATTTCTGTACAAAATTGAAAAACTTGTCGTACATAAGTCTTTTGACCTTTGTCATCTGGTTCTATATTTCCTTGCTTCTGATTTACATCATCTGACATTGGTTTGTCTGTAGCTCATTTTAGTGAACCAGAATTTTGATTGAGACATCCTCTTGCTGTTAGTACACTCAGTTTTCTGCTAGTGAGGAAAACAAACAGCAATACTGGAGTAAAAAATCTCTTTCAGGCCAAGAAACCAAAAATGGATCAACTCTTCTCCCTTCAACAGTGCTTCCTTGGCAGCCTTCCACTCGAGGTGTGAGCTGTATTTTGTAGTTGCTAAGAAGAATTGTGTCAAAGAAAACCAACACTGAAAAGGGACTGGAGGCTTTCTTACACTGCCACAGTGTCCACTACTGTCTCTGAGACCAGCTCCTTTCACTCCCCTTGAAAGGCTCCATCCTCACATCTGTTTTCCTTATTCTAAGTACAAAACTGAGTCATAGAATGCTTTGGGTTTGAAGGAATGTTCAAAGGCCATTTTGTTCATCCCCCCTGCCATGGGCAGGGGCATCTTTCACTGATGACTCTGTCCCACTCCTCCCCAATGTGATGGGGACACTGGAGGTCCCCATTGCTTTGACCTCTTTCTAACCAGGGAGCTCTGACAGTAGGTTACATCCTGCCATCTGGATCCATGGACCCCACAGATACCTGTGTTTACAGAGTGCTGTGTCAGAAGGGGAATCAGAGTGGCAGTAACCAAGAGGAAGAAAAAATCAACAGAGAGGAAAGACAAGTAGGTAAGGTAGGAGTGGCTGGCAAGTGGCCTGGAATATAACTGTGGTCAGAAATTTGTCTGACCTTGAGTAACTCCCTTCAAAACAGTATTTCCCTTCCCTCTACTTCTACATCTTGGGTCTGTCTATTCCAGTGTTTTAATTTAGACAGAGAATACATTCTTTGAAAGACCCTTCCTGACTTCCCATGCTTTGATATTCTGTGGGGAAGGATTTCAGAGCATGCACAGACCAACATTAAGCCAGAAGGGCTTAGTTCCAAGAGGATCCCCCACACTCCAACCAATCTTGGACATCCCATCCTTGGGATCAGGTAAGAGCTAGTCCAAGGTATTCCCCAACAGCCACCATGAGGATGTCAAGTCATCAGCAGCAGCTGTTTCACCCAACAGATTCTTTGCAATTTAGCTACAGCAAAAGCAAATACAGACACAGCCTTCATTGCCAGAGTTACAGGAGTGTTTAAGAGCAGACACAGGCTCCAGCAATCCATCTTGGCAGTTCATAGCACAACAGGGCTCCAGATATATCTTGGTAGGCTCCTGGTACTGCTACAAGGCAAAGGGAGGATGCTGAACTACTTTGTTACCATTCTCATCTTCTGTGAAGACTGTCTGTCCCTTGAAAATTTTTGTTCCTACTTGTATCTCTCCTGGCCTCATGAAGGGTCCACTTATTCTGTAGTCCTTGCACAGCTTAGTGAGGATCTCACTTGGCTTGGTTGCATCTCGCCATGCATTGTACCCTTCTCTGCAAGAGGGGACAGAGTGAAAAATGGGTGAGGTTTTCCTTCAGAATAGTGCACTGACAGATCAGGAATTTCAATGCAGAGATTCACTTTGTGGTCAGTGGCCCTGATACCAGCTCAGTCAAATTTTCCTTTGTCCAGCACTGCTACTTACTAGAGACACTGCCTCTTTCTGCTCAGGTCCTTGGAGATCAACCACGCCTTTCTCTTAAAGCACAGGAGAAGCTGGGGCAGCCTTGCCTACAGCTTAGATTAAGTAATAGCATGGACAGGCTTCCCATGAGGAAAAGGAACAGAGCTTGTTCCCTGTTGTACCTAAAAGATTTGAGATTACATGTGCTGCATCCATTCAAGGAGAATTATTCTGCAGCTCCCATATGCAAAGGACAAGCTCAGGTTATCTGGGACATGTAACAAGCACATGAAGGAATATCTCACACTGGAGATTGAGCTGGCAAGGGAAGCTTGGGGTTTGGTCTGTGTTCCTGATTGCTTTTTGACATTGTTCACCCTTGGTTTGTAGAAAAAATGAGAAACAATCATAGAAGAGCCCCAAACACACATCTCCCAGGTTAGCGCCCCACCCCAGGGCAGCTGAGTTATTTTAGCTTGACTTTCTCTGCATTAATTATTTTTTATGTGCAAGGTCCTTGAGAGTGCAGCTGTCTGGCAGGCACCAGGAGCTCAGGCTCACTGCCCCATGGCTCACCCCATCACAGAGGTCGTGTCAGCAGCCTCTGCTCCTGCTCCCTCAGTGCCACCCCAGTCCCAGCAGCCCTGCTGCAATCACTGCAGCTGAATAGCAGAGCAAAGTAGAGCCCTGGCATAATTTCTCTGAGAGATTTTTCCCATTTGCCCTTTATGCCTGTCCAAAGGCAGTTTATCAAGCAGGTATGTTGTAAACATCAGCTGTTTACTATCTAAAATACTACTTGAACCAACAGTGCTGTTAATTTAAAAATATCCATTCCCCACTGAGGCTGGCAGCTACCCAAAGCCACCACTAAGGTCTTTGGTGAGTTTTAATTAAAATACTCTCTGTGACACTTCTGTGCTGGAGAAAGCACAATATCTGGAACACATCTGTAATTTCTCCTTTGAGTCAAATCACTGACTGTGAGCTCTGCTGCCGCCTGAAGAAATACTTACATTTCCTATAGAAGTACTTACATTTCATATTGACTCTGTAACCCACAGGTAGCTCGATGTCTGCTGTAGAAACGATTTTCCAAATCAATTTTAGTCTCTCCAATAAGATCATCTGTCCCAATGAAGTCATGGTCATAGATCAAGACTGTGAGCAAGGAATCCTTGGGGAACGTAGCCTGGATTTCAAATGATCTGCAGGAAAAATTGAGACCAACATGAAGGCAAATCACTTTTGAAACCTCACAGGCTAGTCTAATTAATGCCATGCAAACAGCGTGTGAGTGGTGTCTCTTCTCATACACAGTGGGCTTTTTTGGTAGCGCTTTTTGCTTCAATTAAATACATGAACATGCTGGAAACATACAGTGCAAAAGTGTATTCTTTCCCCTGCTTCCCTATCACCCTGTGAACAGTCCTAAGATTTTTCCCACAATCCTGAATCCAGTAATGCTGATACAGCTGAATGTAAGGGATATCACACATTTTTCCCCCAAAACAGACATCTAAGTATTTTTTGTTTTCTTGCAAAAGCTGCAAGTTAACAATGAATATAGAAATTTGGGGGCACCCAACAAAATGATCAGGTAAAAGTTTTAAATAAATCTCAAAAAAGCAAAGATAAGAACTCCCTTTCCACTTGGTGCATTTTTCAGCAATCAGTATAGTTGAGATGTGATGGGAAGTTGAAAATATAAACGTGATTGTAAAAGAGATTTGACAAATTAGTGAGAGACAGAACATCCTGATCACAACACTGACTCCAGATTTCTCCAAAGCACTGAAAAAACTGAGCTTTGTCTCCTGAGGGATGAGTTTTCTACTTTTCCCTCTGTTCTAGGATTCTTTCAGTCCAAAATAGTATAGTCTTAATGTTCTTCTACCTTGATTTAAAATATTTTCAACCTTCTGAAAATAGGGAAATTTACTGGGAAAAAAAATAACACAGCAATTAGCATTAAAACTATAAATAACTATAAAGCATTGATAATACAAACTGGATCTTTGCTGACAGCTTGGCCCTGGCTGTCTGAATTAAAAAAACTCAGATGTCCTAGAATTATGAGATTTATTTAGCACTATTCAACCTGAAACCACAACAAAGATTGTGTAATCACACTTTACTGTTCCGATATTTATTTTGCTTTAAACTTAATGATTGTATTAATTTTCACAGACAATTATCATTTGTTGCCTCACTTCCTCTCACACATCATTTTGCAAAACCTCTCACAGATTGCATTACTTGGTATGTTTTGATGGGTATGAAAATGAAATATTTTATTATCATACAGTGTGACACCAATAACCAACATTTTAACCATCAGAATTACAAAACATCCAAACAGGCAGAAATCAGCATATAGCAAACACTTAGTAACAGCAGCAGTGGTAACAAGAGATAAAGCAAAAATTACACTGAATACAAAAATAAGTCATCACTGACCTTCCAAATATGGGGTTGAGCTGCTTGGGGATGTAGTTCTCCCTGTCTTTAATTTCTGTGTTGCCCAGCCTCAGCACAATGTAGGGATCTGACTTCCCGTCTGGATCAGCTGGGCTGAGGTTAAATGCCTGTTAAGAAGGAAAATTGCCTGTCCTCAAGGAGTCTGCTTGAATATAGCAGGGTCCCTAAATGGGACTGTTGTTTTCCTGCCTGGTCCTGGGTGTTTTGGAAGTTCAGGGACTTTGCCTGCTTCATGTAATGTAAAATTTGGCCTGTGGCTTTGTAGGCTACTACGAAGAGATGATCTGGAGAGTTTGCAAAGCTGGAAATGTTGTCCCATCACTAAGATAGAAAAAGCTAAGCAGGAAAGGCAAGAAAGGCAATGCTAGAAGAAGCTGAGTGCATGAGTGCAGGTAGGATTCAGGAAAGATTAACCCACAAATATTGCTCCAGATCCTTGAACAGTGCAAACCAACTCTTTATAGAATCACAGAATTGTTAAGGTGGGAAAAGACCTCTAGGTCCTTATATTCATTCAGGAAGTAAAACTATCTCTTCATATTTTGTTGCCACAATCTCTCTGCATGCCATCTTTCTGTCTTAGATTACCTGCAACTCTCTTGTTTCTCTGAAACACCAGTTTCTTCTAAGCATTTTACCTCTCACACCATTCTCTCTCATCTTGTGCTCTGTATTTCTATCTTTGCTGACCCCAAAATTTATTTACTTGTAGAACTTTCATAGTATGCTATTCATGGGCCCTCAAAAATACTCTACCGTTTCCCCCTTACTGAGGTTTTGTTTAAATGTGTGTCATTTTTAACAACTCTACTCATTAAAACTGGCTGTATTTGCATATTGTGGATGGAACAGGTTATCCATACTATGTTAGTTATGTATCCAGAGCTTTTAGTTTCAACAAGTGAAGTGATTCTCCAGTCCTGGAGAAATCTCCAGATTGATTGTGAGGAATATATATAACATTTTCTACTCTGAACACACATTTCTACAGTATGAAACTTTGTCTGATATATAACCAGGAAAAAGCCCAAACCCCATGGATGAGGATTTTCAGAAGCTTAAACAAAGACACTTAAAGTAAACTGAGTTGAGAGGAAAAATCCAAGTTATTTCAAGGTTAAAAGAGGATCTATCTACTTACAGCTACGATATAAACCCTGATGAGCACTTTGACAGGGTGGTTTGGGGGGATCCCTTGCAGGATGCGGGGCTGCCCTCCATCCAGCAAGCTGCCATCCTCAGCACTTGGGTATATGCAGAAGGAGCCCTGGAATACATGGACTTTTATCTCCCTTGAAACCAGATCAAGTGCAATAAAAACCCAACCCTTTGAATGGAAAAACCATCACTCATGAAACTCATTTTGTGGTAGCCCTCACAGGGAACCCAAACTGCATTGCACCAAACATCACCTTTTAAAATGTCTGCTCTCTACAACATGGTACTGTCATATCTAGATATTTACAAGGAGTATCTCTGTGCCTATTTTAAACTAATACCTGTAGGTCTTCCAAATCTAGTTTTCTTATCATTAATATCTTAAAGATAATATTTTGACCTTAACTGTATATTGGCAAATTAATAATTCCATTGAGTAAGTTTCATAAGAGTGTGAGAGGAATCCAGCTGTATTTTTGCAGCTCATATGAATCAATATTGACTCATGTTGCTGAGTAGCTCACACTGCCTGAAAGCAACTAACAAGTCATTTGGACAGAAATCTGCATTGCAAGCTAATTGAGACATCAATGAGCTTAATCAAACAAATCCGAATAATATTACTCAGGCTTTGAACTTTTCAGATTGCCTGATGGAGACCTGGATGAGGCTGTAGCTGTGAGGGCCTACACTTAAATTACACAAAATTACATGTAAGGTTCTGTAACTGAAAGTGTAGAAACCAAGTTGTATTAGTGAAATCTGGACTACAAAATATGTCTTCTTCCTCTTCTGTAATTTCAAATTCCTTGTGATTCCTTATCTCAAAACAAAAGTGAACACCTGGTGCTGGATGATGCTTTTTTCTATCAGATAATGGGAAAGGGAAAAACTTGACTCTAGATATAAGAAAACGAATTCTATTTACAACAGACTAGCAATATTTATTTCTTTCATCCCTGGCATACCTGAAATATGTATTAAAACCTAAAATCTCTAAATTATTACCCATTTAATTAACATTAAAGCTTACCTTAAATTTTCCTATTATTCTGTCTTCAGCATCAGCATGAACTTCATCATTAGATTTTCCTCTTAAGAGCTGGAAAGTTTTCACCCAGTCCTCAAAGTTATTAAATTCACTCTCCAAGTCTCCTTCATAAATCTTTGAAAATAGAAGAATGCTAAAATTTTGTGGTGCAGTGAATATATTTATAGCAACATTTTATTAGAGAATGAATAGAAATTCATTTTGACACAAAATGCAAACTTTAATAAAAACCAAGGTTTTGCAAAATCCTTGAGGAAAAAAGTTAATTCCCCGTTTAAAACAGGACCAATTTTGTCCTCAGCCAAAGGCTTTCCCCAACTACTGAAATAACACATTAATGCAGCAGGTGGAAATGGATCTGAAGGGGCAAAATGAACATTTGTAGCCACTGGTGTGAGTGAAAAATTGTGGATGTGCTGCTCTTTGCTTCTGTTTCCTTGCTGCATTGTGCCTTTGTTGAACTGACCCATTCTATTGTGTTAATGCATCAAAACTTGAGAGCAAAGCAGACAATAATAAAGTGCTGTGGGGACAGAGCTTTAGGGTACCTCAAAAGACAAAAAATTTTTCAAAGAATATGTTTTTTCAATGCTCTCCTCCAGTAATTTATCAAGCATTAAATGGAAGGGCCTATACTACTGCCATCTCTCAAAAAATGGAAACAGCAGTTTCAAATTCCCACTTATTCAGGCACAATCTAATCCAAACTGTTCTAATCTTTTCAAGCATCTCATCTTTCCAGGCATTTTGCACAGCACATATAGTTTGCACATATAGTTTTCTTTGAATTCCTTCTATCATTACCCAACCAAATCTAATGTGAGCTGAGTATTATTTCCCATCAGGAAGGGTGCACTAGACATCACAGTAATGCTTTCCACTTCTTTTTAAGGACATTCTTAATAGGCTGCAATATTTCTAACATGAAATTTGGGATTTCCAACTACAGTATTTTATATACAAACAACAAAACTGAATTTCACTGAAGTTTCTCTGGGTTTGTCTACACCAATAAATTCTATGTCTAAGACTAAGTGGGCCACACCATGGTCTCCTCTGTGTCCCTTGTGCTGAAGGGCATTATCACTATAATTTAGTGTGTTTTATTCATTTTAAAGTATCTGAAATATGTGTAAGGAGGGTTTGCCAAACTCAGCTGTGATGTCAAACTTTGGAGAGACAGTGAATAACAACAGCCTCACCTCAGCCTTACTTTTCTCTCACCTGTAGTGTTGCTAGGTTTGGAGTTTCTTCTGTATCCTTTTCAATGTCTTATCCTTCTTCTTTTTGTCTGGCTCATCCTCTATGATCAATGCTATGTGGTCAGAAGTCTGCTTATCTGCAGAAATTTAATGACATCATGCATGTCTTAGTAAGCAAAGTACATAAAATGCTTCACACAGGGATGCAAAATACATTTTTTAAAGAGTCCCTCTTGCTCTTTCTCTATTTATTCCTCTACTGCCAGACATAGGAATCCTCTCTTTTACCACTGGTCCTCCCAGGCAGGGAGGTGGCAATTTATGCTCTCTGTGGCTGCCAGTGCTCATAAAGAGCTTGCTGGACCAAGTGTGATGGTGTCCTGTATGGCCCCTCCCCAATGGCCTTCCTCCCAGACCACCCTTCTCCTCTCTCTCGGACTCCTCCCCAATGCAAATAAACAGATTTTATCAGCTTTCACATAAAATTTAAGGTTTATTTAAAACTGAAAGCTGTTGTTTAGGCTGACAGCTACTTCAGATATCAGCATGACCTAAGTCCTTCTCTGCTTAAAGATATCCCAAAATAGGTGTATTTCACCTGGTGAAAGCCTGGAAGTGTGAGAAATGGGAGGAGGTACAGCAGACTAAAGTCAGATTCCAAACACTGAGAGGGGATTTCTCAACAAAAAGAGGGTGAGCCCTCAAAAGTTACACTGAGGTGGTTCAGTTCTTTGAAATCTGGACTTTGAGTTCACTTTACTTTCATTTTTTTGAGTAGTTCCTGTGTGTTTAACAGTACTAAATATTTAGAGAGAGATATTTAATGTCAGAGATGTATATGTATAATGCTTATCATCACAGGTTAAAATTTGCAACAAAAATGATCAGAAGAGAATTTACAATTTACTTGAATGACAGGAAATTCATGTTAACCCAACCCTGACTGTGAAGTTTTAACCTATCCATCATCTGATCAGTTGTAGAGGAAAGAGCCCAGTACAACAACAGTACTCTCTTACCAGACATTAGTTGTTGCCAGCAAAATGGTAGAGAAGTGGCACTAGAGACAGTATTGGTGCAAAATATTAGAAAAATGCAAATAATTTACTTACTGTCTTCAGGTTTTCCTTCACTGGAAAAAATTCCTTTTGCCTTTCAAAAGAAAAACATGATGGACAAACTCCTCATTATGAGTGTAATACCAAAAAGGAATCATTCAGCAGTAAATCTGCTTTTACAACATTGCTCATCTGTGAGAGTTTTGGGCATGCTGGGTGACTCACCTTTTGCATTTTGAGCACAGAAGCATAATATTTTGACCACCAGTCAATGACATTTTCAGCTGATTCATCTGCAATGGTTCTTTTTCTCCTCTTTGTTGACCGTCGGATGGATTTTTTAATCTCCTACCAAATGATGGCAAAAGCACTAGAACTGATTAAAACTAATCACCTGACTCATGGCATTAAGCATGAACAGCTGTATACACAGAAAATTTCAACCTCCAAGAGTTAAACAAAATGCAATATGAATTCCTGTCTCTGTCTTTTATTCCAAGACATTTCATCGTGATCATTGTATTATTAAAGGTATCTCTGTATTTTCTACTGACTATGCCATGACTTTAAACATTGGAGACATTGGAGACACTGCCACAGGAGCAGCCCATACAACAGGCAAATCTACGCACATCATAAATAATGATGTTTCAAGGGAAGCAAACATTCAGATACAAATTGGTTTCTCCAACTTGAATCTGCAAGTATTTTACAAACCTATCAGTGGAAGTAATGGAATTCTGTGGTGTCAAAGCTGTATTGTTAATTAGTTCTTTTGAGCGTCAGCAAGATAGTGTGGGTGTCAACATAACACCCAAAATCTCTATACCTGGGGTCAACAGGTTGTCACTTCTTAAGGAAGGGCTGAAGTCTGCAAGACTGCAGGAGGGAGTTAGCTGGTACCTTCAGCTGTACCCACCTTCTGCTTCTTCTCTTTCCCTGGCTCAGAGGCAGAGTGCTCTGCTTCAGTGGCAGGAGGTGCTGTGAGGGATGGGTCTGGCTCTACCACTGTCCATTTACCCTGCTCCACCTCAGCATAGATGTCATCAGCTAAAAATGGATCTTCCTGGGATAGCTCAGCAGGCTGGGATGATTCAGGGGAAGCTGAAATTGAAACTTTGCAAATTAGGTAAGATTTTGCAGAAATACTGTCATTGCATTTCATGATCATCAAATAATCATGTGATTAAGGGTTTGATCTACGCTCAACACAATAAAGCACACTTCTAAGTGTAAACCTCTAAGAAGGTCCTTTGTCTTTTTATTTGGTGTCAGTATTGAGCACTTACCTTTCTCAGTTTCTGCAATGTCTACTCTGTTAGGTTCAGCTTGAAGACCTAATGGGGTTTTACATAGGAATTGCTTAAGACAGTTGATGGTATGTGTTCCAACAAGAGTACTCCTCCCAAATGCTCTCCAGTCAACTACACAGATGCTTAGTGGTGGATGCAAGAGTTCATTTTCAGGCAGCTCCTAGTGCAGGGAACAGTCAGCAGCATGAGAGAATTGCTAGAGAACATAGAACATGTCTAGAATATTTCTCATGCACAGCAATAAGGCTTCTACTCTTCCCTCCTTCCCTCCCTCCCTTCTCCCCCTTATTCATAATGCAAAATGCATTCAGCATAGGCAATATGATTTTTGTCTTCTGCAAAATCTAGAGAAAGTTCTGTTCTTTTAAGTACAGAGTGAACTGTACAGATTGTGCTGCTGGGATGAATCCCATGCTCTCATATTGAAGCATCTCTTGTTAGAATAAACTGGGAGAATCAGGAGCATTCAGAAGGATGAAATGCAGTGTCGGAAGTTGTGAGTAATTCCACTGGTGCTTTGTTGAAGGCTATCTGCCCTATCTGCCTCAGTTTGCCCAACAACAAGATGTGGGCCCTAAGTGGTTACATGCCTTATAGGATGAACTACCAAGAGGAAAACAGCTCTTAGCATAGTACAATAGGAGCTAAAAATACTGTAGGAACTGTACTTCAGTACCCATGTTATTGTTTTGATATACTTTTCTCAAGACCAAATTGAACAGTTTTATTCTGCTGGTGACTGACTCTGAAAGTGCCAGCTCTTATAACCCAACCAACATTACTTTGCAGTTCATAAAAGCAGGTGTGACAATGTAAGAAGGTACTGAGCTCAAAAGCCAGAAATTATCAATCCCCTTAATAACCCAGTAACACACAAAAGAAAGTTGCAAGAATGGAAAGAAAACAAAGGAAATCAAACACTACCCAGCAAAATTAGAAAGGAGGAGGAAAAATAATAAATATATTTCTGTTAGCTGCCCATATGTTCCAACCTATCAGTAAAAATCTGATTGCAACACATTTTCTAATCTACTTTGGACTTAACATCTTCTTTTATCATATGGTTGTATTATTTATTTATCCTATTTATCATATGGTTGTAGCAGAAGTCTTTTAAAGCATTTTCAAATCAGCTTTTGCACAAGAACTGACATCCTTTAGTATTTAATCAAGACACAGAACAAATTACTTGACAAGAAAGGAGGGATAATGGTAATTAACACCTTGTCTGAGCAGAGAACAGACAGGCAAGGGGCAGCATGCTGTACACACCACTTCAAACCAGTCTGCCAGGCCAGTGAAATTGGGATTTTTCTTGTAGCTCTGTATGACAGAGGATTTGACTCCTTTCCCTGCACACTCGATGAGAACCTGGGGCCGATCCACCGAGAGGAGCTGGACTTTCTTCAGCTCTCGAACGCCCCAGAACAGCACCTGTGGTGTGCAGAGAGAAGCAAACACTGTTAGCCTGCAGAAACCCTGGCTTGCCATGGGCAAACAGGCTGATAGCAGCTGGTGTGAAGAATGCAGAATGAGTGGCAGTGAACAGTGAGGCTGGGCAGCATCAGGCATTGCAGTGATAGGAAAAGCTGATGCATTTCCCAGCTTTCTAATATCAGGCTACTTTGACACACAAGAGAGAAGGGCAGGGAAGGTGGAGACATTTGTACACAGGCAGAAGGCATTGTTTGGCTGAAGTCAGGGATCCAGAAAAAGCCTGTGAGGTAGATGATGCCAAACTGCAGCTCCAGGGGTGTCATTTGCAAGGGGAAGACCTCCATCTCCTGTGGACACTTCCTTGGCTGCACAGAGTGTGGATCCACCAGCCTTGCTCTGCCACAAGAGAAGTCCCAGCAGGTCAGGATTGAGACACAGCCCCACTGTTCCCCTCAGTGGAAGCACAGCCCTGCATGACCTCATATGCTATTTCCACGTGAATCATATTGATCAATATTGTAAAATCATCAGTTACTGTTACAAGAGAATAAAAGGAGATGAGGTTAGGAAAGGTAAATAGTCAAAGTATCTCACCTCCACTCTGTATTTGCTTAAAACAGGCCGTATGTTAGCTGGGACTGGGTAAATCTGGCCAATATCTGGTGGATCCAGTGGGGGAAGTCTGTCTGGATCTGACTCAGGAATCTGAAAAATGAAGCAGTTGTAACTCAGGCTCGTTTTTGGATGAATAAAACCAGTATTGGAAGTATCAGTTGATAATGGCACATAGAACACACCAATTCAATCCATTTTATACGACAAGCTGCAGAGCAGAACTGTTGTGCTGTGAAAAGAATGTGACTTGAAATTCTCCCTCTCATGCTGTGATGTTAAAACATATGGCAGAAAAAGTATTCAATAGATTGGGTTTATGTGCCTTTCTGAAAAAAAAGGCTCCTTTTACCTAGTAGGACATAGTTTGCCCCAAAGACATGCATGTACTGAAGCATGGTAATTCTACCTACTAAAAATGGAAAGCATGGTAATTCCATTTGACAAAAATCCTGAGCAAAACTGCTTAGAAGACTTCCACAGGAAGATTCTAGATGTGATCCTTTCTGCACCTTGTGACTCAGCAGGAAGGCTTCTCTAATGAACTTTGTCTGAAGCTCTCACTCTCTCCTGTGACACCACCATAATGAGGAAATATTCCATGTGCTGTAATATTTCTGGCTTTCACCAAAGACATAAATAACTATCATTATTAAAAGCCTGTTTTATCAGTAAGACATGTTATGACATTCCACATTTTCCCCATTTCAGTTTTCAGAATAAACTATTGTAGGTTTTCAGCAGATGAATTTACCTTTAACTGATGGCTCTGCAAATTTCAGTGAAATTGCCTGAAATCCTGGCATGATAGACTCCAGTCCTGCATCTACCAGGACTGAATTTTCCTTTTGTCTTGCAGCTGGAAACCATGTAATATTTCTTTTAATATAGTAGGAGTATCTAAAACCTCAACCTCCCTAATCCAATCCTCATTATTCACCATTTCATTTCCCTAAGAGTGAAAGAAATATTGGGAGCTTCAAGGCTGGTATTCAGGGCCATGTGCTACAAACAGCATCTCATTGCAATGGCATTGGGATTTTCACAGTTTCTCAGGCCAGAGCAGAGTTTAGGGCAGGGCAAGTGACAGGCAAAGGAGGCTTACAGCCTGTGAAGGGCTGGCAGTGGTGTGTGTGTGTGGGCAGTGGCCCCTGACAAGGGGGAAGGAGTGACAGGAATTGCATGGGGACTATGAGGCCAAATGGCTCATAGCTCTTATTAATTCAAGTTGGTCATGGAGCTTTTGGGAGCCCCAGGGTGTCAAAGAGTAATTGTTGAGAAAGTCAAATTTACCTCCAGAAGCTCAAATGTGGCAAGAAGGTCTCCTCCTGAAAGACTTCCACAGTGCACTGGGTGGTAACAAAGTTTTGGTGGTTCATAGTTTTGATGAGCAAGTCTCACCACAGGGGCAGCCACTGTAGACCCAATATATTCTGCCTTACCCTAAATAAAGGAGAATACAGGGGTCAAATGCATTTGGATTTCACAATAGTTATAGGAGCTGAGATGATGCAGAGCTTAGTATTTATGAAAAAAACCTTCTGAAGGAAGGTCCAAGGTAAGATGCAAGGCAGCTATGAAGAGGAAGAGCTGAGTACTTATTAACTCTTCAGTGTATCCAAAATTTCTGAGGTCTATATTTAGTCATTGAGACTGCATCAGAGTCTGCATGGTCTTGACCCAGACTTAGTTACAATATTTACAGCAGTGTTCAAGGGGCCTGGGGATTCAAGATGAGCTCAAGATGCTTCTGATTTCAGTAAGCTGGTGTTTGGGAGCAAGATTCCCTTGGGGAAAATAAAATGGGAAGGCCACACCTTTGCAAGGCCATGTAGTGAATCTCAGGGCTGTTCTCAGATGTTAAACTGCAAACCACAGTAGCACTGAGCTCTATTCAGGTGATCCATTTAAAGCCTATTCAGTGACTCAGCTTTGCTTTCATGCTTGCATGCTTTTCATGTAAAAGCCCAGGTTTTTAGTGAGAAGAACTCTGAGTTTACCACTGCATCATCATCGTAGAGCTCGATGACAATCTCCGGTGGGAACTGGGCGATCTCCTCTTTGTCACCATGAAGCACAATGCTGTTGAAAAGCAGTGTCTGGTTCCAGGTGGGGGACAATGTCTGAGAAATTATCTAATGGAAGAGAGGGATTGTTTAATGAGCTGTTTGGTTGAGTACCCTTCAGCAGGATGTGCTCATCTTCTGGTGACCTCCTTTTCCACAGCCTGAGCAATGCCACGGCTGAGACACCACATCTTTCAGCAGCTCCTCCCAGCCAGGAGAATATGAACCTTTCACTGTGAGGCTGGTATCTCGAATTTCTCCATTCCCCTGTTTGCCTCCAAATCTCTAAAAGCATATCAATACATGACAACCAGTCTGTGTAGACAAACTTCAGTATTAAAGTTAGAGGAAAGCTGTTGGTTTAGGAGAGCAGGCTCATGCCAAGTGCTGTTAAAATAAAGCTTTTGCCCCAACTGAGGCTGGTTTTCACTTCTCCAGGGCACATTTTTTTAATCTTATTTTTAGTTCTGTGTGACGACACTTAACACTTTATGAAAAAGAAAGAAGATATTTTCATGAATCACTCATAAGAAATCAGAATATTTTAATTTGTTGCAATTTGAATTACATGGTTGCTTATAGCATTTCATCACAGAGAATGTTTTAACTGTCTATGCAGAAAATACATTCAACAAAGAAAACAGTTAAAAAGGAAAATTGTGCCAACTGCAAAATTACTCATAACTTGCTATCATTCTTCTGAATGGAAATAAGGTTCTTTACCATTTATTGGCTCTTAGCTGAAACTCTTATGAAAACATGCAAGTTATCAGCTGCAATATTTTATTCAGGCAGTGAATAAACTTAACACTTCTGTTCCTATTAACACCTATTTTTCTGGGGCCAAATTCTACTTTCCAGAATCTGGTGCATCTAGACATTAATTTAATTGGATTCATTCACCATCTTCTATTACAAGCTAAAATCGCATTACAGGAAAAAAATCAATTAATAACCCCAAGGCAGAAGTAGCACAAGCAGGCATTTACAATCTAGAGAAAGGTTTTTATTTTTTCTCCCTTTGGCATATGCAAAAGAACTTGCCTTGTAACAGAATAAAATGTCAGAGGAATATTAGAATAAATTGAATTGAAACAGTGTTCTGTGAAGTTTTATGAGGAGGGGCTGGATGGGAGTGTTAAATATTTTTTCTGAAGCAAGGCTGTCATTTGGTGTGCAGCAAGACCACATTTGGCTCAGCAAATTCTGTTTGTGGCATGATTGTCAGAATTCCTGCCCAATTTTAACTCCAGGGTAGTTGTAAAGGGCTCAGGACCTTTGAAAGGCTCCATGTTCTGTGAGGGACCATCCTCCTGCTCACTTGCCCAGGCTGTACCTCAACCCTTCTTGCTGAAACTCTGTAGAAGTTTCCATTTCTCTCTAGAGGCCCCACAGGAGCCCATTTGATCCCTGAATTTTCTGAGGAGATGAGAGATACGCCACTCCCTACTGGGAATATTTTTGCAGCCTTTAAGTCTCCCACCTCTCTGTTTTCAGCTCATTCCCATTTTGAGGCTCTACAGCCACCAGTGTTCTTTGCCACATTCCATCACCAAGGGCTGTGCTGGCTCACATGGCTACAGGAGCCAGGGAAAGTTCTTCACTCTGCTCAGTGACTGAATGCGCAGGCTGGAGGAAAAGAGAACCGTGAGGGTTCATCCTCATACCCACATTTGTACCTAGCAATGACAACAGTCCAAATTCAAAACACAGAAATAAAGATGTGAAGAAAGGTACACTTGCTACAAAGTCCCAGTAGTCCCAGAGAATCTGGTATCTGAGCTAAAACTTGAAATGCTGCATCTCTTATTAGCGTAGTGGGTAACACGTAAACTTTTGCCTGTTTGCAGTGCAGTTTCAGAATCTGCTATTAAACAGCAGGCATCTAACTTTTCCTGCTAGGTACCTCCTTGCAAAACAAAGATTTTCCCTTTTCATTCCTTAATTGTTAAAAAAAAAAAAAAAGAAAGATGAAAGGGAAAAAAAAAGAGAGTTTTCAGTCACCGAAAGAGGCTTTGGAACTTACCTTTGTGGTCTGGCTGTGTGATGTGAAAGTAACTTTTGCAAAAGGATCAGAAAGTCCAGTGCTGTCAGCAGCAATGAGCCCCCTGGCCTGGTACATGTGGGCTCTCAGCTGGAAGAGGTGCAGGGCTGCATCAAGGCAGAGAAAACAGCAGCATCAGCTCCATGGAAACTGTGCAGCACATGGGCAGGGGGGAAGAGTCACCAGCTGCTCTCCAACCAGGATCTGATAAGGGAAACTGTTGCTGGTGCTGTCTCACTAAAGAAACACCTGAGACACTCAGAAGTTGTGCAAGACATCTGAATCCACTTGAAATCAATTATGTAGGTCTCTACTGCAGGGCTATTAAGTGCCAATTTTTATTGGCCAATTTTTATTATCTGCCATCACTCTTATCTACTATGTGTTCTATGCATCATCAGGAGAACTGAGGGATGCTTCCTCTACAAGGAGATTCATGGGACAGGGAACAGAAATTGCAAGTGAACAAGTTCCTTCTTTCCCTGACATCTACAAAGTATCAGTGGCAGAACTGATGACTTGGCAATGAAGCCAGCCTTTTCTGATAAAGAAGCAAAGCCATTATCACCTTAGAGCAGTTACTTTTTACAGGGGTTGTGCCACACTGAACAAGAGCTTTTGGGACCATTTCTCTAATTGTTAATAGGGAGAAGAAAGAGTGCCTTACTTTTATACAGCAGGCAAGCAGATGAGGGCAGCACACTGTGCCCTGAGTTGGTGTTAGATGATAACTCAATCTCATATCCTACAGGCAGATTCTCCATGGCACTGTGGGCATAACTGCTGGGTCCAAGCCACAGGTAGATGTCCACCTTTGCTTGCACAGTCCAGCCCAGAGGGCGCTTGCCTGGGAGCTGAAGAAAAAATCCAATGTTACCAACAAGCTCAAGAGAGGTGGCTGGGTCCTGAGTCTTACCAAGCCAGAGTAAAATTAAGAAGCATTCTCTGAGCTGATATACTGATAAATGGCATTTCTTCACAGTGAGTGACCCTGAAACTCATTTAGCACGAGAAACTTCTGGGATTCTTAGGGAAGGAATTGGTAGTTTGCTCAACTAACAGTCTATGTAAACTGCATACTGCCTAATATGCACAGGTTTGTGCAGGCTATCTTACAGCTGCACACATATAAGTGCTATTTTATCCCCTACTTTGCCCAGACTTCAGCCCACTTTCCATTTCATGCATATCCAATAGTTAGTCCCATGTATTACTAAAAGTATTATGCCATTGGGCAGGTCAGAAAACAAAATGTTACTAGTCTTGACTTATTATTTCCTTTTTCTTCCTTCCCACTTCATCTTGATCTGCTAAGTTCAGAGTTTAGTATTATCTGCTCCTAAGGTAATTCTTGACACTGAAGGGGCTGGATAGTTTATTGCAGAACATTTTATTTCATGCAGGCAAATAGTACTTTGATTAGCAAGAACCCATGGCAAGTATCTCAGGATCTTGGATGTTTTTATCTGTTCTTTAGCTGTCCCTTATGGGAGTATTCTCAGAAGTCCAAGGTGAAAAACCACTAAAAAGTCATTGTATGAAGTTACTGTTGTCTGGAGTATTTGGGTTTTTCCTGATGGTCGCAGTAACAATCACATTGCACAATATTTCACTCTAGGAGCTACTGGTCACACTGCCTTTGTAGGCTTATATCCATTAGGGCTTTCCTTTGTCATGAATAATCCCATAACAGTGTTTTGGACATATATTGTGCAAACTTAAGCATGTTTTAAATAGAAAGTATAAATAATTCCTGTATTACCCCTGAATACCAAGGTTTCCTCACTGAGTTGCTGAGTGCTGATCTCTCATCAGTTTCCTCCAAGGCTTTCATGTGCTGCATTCTGATGTTTTTGTCAGCAAAAAGGCTGTACCTTTTCTATTTGTTCATGTATACAGCCACTGAAGAACAATGTTTTATACTTGCTATAAGAAGTAGTGAGGGAATTAATTACTCATACATAAAAAGCCTGGTAATGATAGAGTGATTAAAGAATGAGAAGCATAAATGTAAGAAGCAAATATTAATAAATGGTGGATACAAATCTGTACGTATTTTTACATTACAAAGATTAATCTGTAAAATACTATCCCTGGAAGAAATCTGAACACCAAATTCTCCCCAGGCATTACCTGTGTTTGCAGTGTGCCACAGACTTACCTTCAGGAAATGAGTTTTAATCTTCCCACAGTCCTTGCCTCTCTGCTCTTTTGCTGGGGAGTAGAGGATGTTTTTTGCTGGGACTCTGGCATATGCAACTCTTTTGTTGTTGCTGATCATCCAGATGAACACATCAGGCACTGTATTCTGAGGCTGTTAAATGAGGCATATTGAACTAAAACTGAATTCTTTCTGTGAGCCACCACCATCATATTTTTGTTGAAACACTCTTACTAAGAGTAAGAGCTGATGCCCTCATGGCTCCTGTGGAGTGGCAGATATGCCTCTGAATTAAATGAGGCTGTCACTTCATGCTTTGCAGTGCATACCTCAATTTCTAACTACAGCTGAAGATAAAGAGCTTTATAGAGTGATTAAGGATTACTTCATAAGTAATTTCAGGAGATACTAAAATTAAGAATCTGGGTATGGCTCTGTCCCAGGAAATAACCACAGACCATGTAAGTAACTACCATGGAAATACAATCAATTTCATCTATACCAGCAAACCAAAAAGGACCAGGACTAAGATCAAACACTGGCATGTGATCATCTTTTCTGCTTGTGACAATGCTCAGGGACTGCCTTGCCCTGTCTCAGATAATGTTTCCCAAACAAAGCTGAAAAAAGGACCAACCAGGGGGCTGTTCCCTGAAGGAGCTGTAAGCAGGGTTACTCTGCTTTAGGAAGGAAGAGAATTTGTGTGTAGGATGCTAACCATGCCACTGTGCCACCTGCTCTTGGAGCCAGGGAATAGCCACAGCCCTCTTTGGTTTGCTAGCACAGGCAGCTCTCAGAGGCACAGCTTTCCAGTGGCTGGATTTTGGCCCAACCAAATATGTCAATTTTTTTGTTATTCTCAGGCTAATTGATATAGGCATCCCAAGCTCTTATCAGTCCAAATCCATACAGGTGGTGACATTTCATATCACAAAGCTGGCTTCTTCAAGCCACCAGGTATGGGATGACCTTATTAAAAAAAATTTCTGTGGTGCATCCTCTCCATACCACACAGCCCAATATTTCCCATCCTGGTTTGTTAACAGCTCCATTTAATGCAAAAGAGAATAAGGCCCTGATACCTGAAGGAGAACTCTTTGGATAACCAAGCCAGAAGTTACTATTCACATGGGATATGAAAAGAAAATTTTTCTGAATTCTGTGTGGATTACCTCATCAGCCAAGAATCTAATTTTGTCTATAAAGCTCTGAGTCTCATGGATCATTTCATCTACTGGCATCTTCTTTTTCTGCTGCTGAATGATTCCCTTGGCATCATTGGACATTGCTTCCTGCAGTGAGGAAAGACAATATATACTTTTCATCTATTATCAAGTAGTTTGAAGTGGAAGAGAAACAGTCTTTGATTCAAGTTAAAAAGAGAAGATGGGAGACACTTTGTTCAATGCTTCTTTGTCACAACAGAAACTGACCAACTCTTTGGAGCTGGACAACATAAAAATTGAGTGTCCCCCATTTTGTCTTTGTTTGTCTGTATACTGCATGTATGGAAGTCCCAAAATACATGTGATTTCCACCTGGACATACTGGGCTTTGATCCAGAGAGAAGGCACAGTCTTTTGTGCTACAAACAGTAAAAGAAGGTTACAAATATTCAGATGACCTCCACACAGTTTTGTTTCTTCTCACTGGTTCCCTGGAGATGACTACTAGGTCCAGTACGCCTCCTAAGGTGCTTACAAAGGTCACATTTTACTAGTCTTGAAGTTCAGCATCACCACAGCAGTAAATTTGTAAAATTGTAAATTTGGTGCATTTCCACTGAACTCAGCATTATTCCATTTTAAGATGCTTGGACAAGAAAAATAATCTGATTATTATAATGCCTTATTGATATTTAAAAACAACACCTTCTGATTGATTTTAGTGTAGCTGACAGCTCTTTATAAAGCACAGTGGGATTTATTAAAAGAAATGCTCATGGATACTATATTCATATGAATTACAAAGCATTCCCATATAGTGCAATCAAATAGAAAATAAAATAGAAAAAAAAACCCAAGCAGTGTGCTTTCAGTAATCATCATTGCATCAATGCTTATAGGAAAAGAACAGCACATACCAGCTCTTGCTTGAACAGCATGAGCCTCTTTTTGTCCAAAGCAGTGCAGTTCAACCCTTTGGGCTTCTTTTCAGCAATGACCATGAACGCCCTAGGACACAGGAATAACAGGGGTTTTAAATCTGTTATTTTTTTAATGTGAGAATGCCAATGTACTAAAATACATTGGAATGTTCTGTGTCTGCTGCAGTACATGAACCAGAAGACAAAAGGGCTGAAAATCTCTAAAATATTATGTACCTATAAGATTAAAGGAATAGAGTCCAAAACCTTGGCACCACACTTCCCAGAAATGGATTAATAATATCTAGAAATAAGAGCTTAGAAATAAGGGCTTTTGAGCCCAATCATGTAATTTGATACAGAGCCCACTGGATCTATATCAATATGTGGCATCCTTTGTTTTTATATTAACTATGGTTGGGATTTTTTTTACAGTGTATCTATCATACACTTTATTAAATTTTACTTATCACCTATACGACATATTCTTAGAGTTCTGAAAGCCAAAATAATATGACAATGATTGGCAGTCTTCTATTGTCAATTCTGAATATGTAAAATAACAATAAATATTTTCTCTGTCTAAATAGAAACTGCAATTTGGGAAGGTCTTTGCTTTTACAGCAAAATAAATAAAATATCTAGCTCAGTAAGTTTACTGTACTTTTTTTAAATTATCATCAGTTTCCTTGTCTAGCCTTGAATTTGTAGCCAACATTAAATTTAATTTTCTGTATGCATCTAGTAAAGGTTATTACCTGCTTTGATTGATAAAACCATTTAGGGTCTTCTTCATTTTCTCCTCAGCTGCAGTCTCTGAAACCTTGATCAAGTCCTTTACTTGCTCTAATGATTCTTCCTATGAAAACCACATGCGAAAGCCATTATGCACAGGAGGGCACTTTGTCATTGTGTCGGTGTTACAGTGCCATTTATGACTAGCAAGAATGAGGGAGGCGATTTTGTGGCCTGACAGAAAGAACTTTTGATATATCACTATACTTGAAGTGCACAGAGAAAAGACTCCAGCAGCATGATACATTTTGACCTTTTCCCAGTCTTTCCAATTACTTGTCCAAGCTATTACTGCTTGGAGCAGCTTTGTGTTCTTAGTTCTTTGAGGAAGATCAATAATTTGGAAACATTATCTGCTAGGTAGGAGAAAAAATAGTTCTTCTTGGTTCTGTTTCTAATCCTGCTGCTTAACTTTAGCAAGTTGCTGGAGTTAACATCTTAAAATTCAGTGGTCAATTGAATCCATATGTAAAGTCCATCACAAAACCTACTGTTATCCATGAGGAATGGAGTCTATTCTTAAAAGCTAAAATAAATTTCTGGATTTTCAGCAAGGCCTGGGGTGCACTGACAAACATTATCTCTCCACATTTGTTTAATATTCAAATACTTAAGTTCAAAATGTTTGGTTATAAGTCATTGTCTTCTCCTGATACAACCTTGCATAAGTGTGACTTCAGTGTTGTTCCTCATGAGATATATATGGATAAATGAGGGATGAATCAGACTCTTAATCTGAGTGCCCCACATTAAAATATTCAACATTAGGAGTCACTTAAAATACCCCAACAAACAACAAAACCTACTTTCTTGAGACTGTTGATACTCAACTTTAAATAAAGGTAGAATAAAACCATCATTATGGGAAAACACAGTGACTAGGACATCAGAGTGACTGCCCATGAGATGCCTTTCTGTCTCTGTCAATGTTTTAGGAAAACTAAAGCAAATATTGTCCTTTAATGAGGGCCCTGTATAAATATAAGGCAAGAAGACATTTGAGAAAGAGCCATAGGAGACAAAATTACTCTGTATCTCATAATTTAATTGTTTGAATGTTATTACAAAGAATAAAACATTGCTGAGGAAGGAAAGCAGACCTATGACCAAAAATAATTGTGGTCAGGAATACTCGAGCAGCTCTAACAGTTCAAAGCAATTTGGGGGAAATAAAAAGGAAAGTGTTTATATCAACTGCTTTCTCACAAAATGAACAACAGGAAATGCAGCTGGGGGAACTTTTGAAGGTCTGATTTGGGAAGTGTGGCCTCTCACTGCTATACTTTGCTGAATGCATGAGCCTGGGAGGACGGCTGCCACTTACCAGGTGATCTGCCATTTTCTCAAGAGTGTTGGAAGAGTACAGCCGGAAGGTCTGGCTGCCCCAGTAGCTCCTTACACAGACACAGGGCTTCCTCTCCTCATATGGCAGGTACTGGTAGTTCCTGTGGAAACAAGGTGGGGAGCAGATCAGGAAGGGGACAGAGCAGGTCAAGGGGATGCAGAGCAAAGAGAAGTTGTTTGGTGCTCTCACAGCACAGAAGGTGTAGGCACAACAGGATGTGTTGTCACATGCTAACAAGTAAACCCTGGGAAGGGCAAACACAAACATCATTTTGTGCTACCAGTGAGATCCTTGAAGAGAAACAATTTGGAGTCAATGGATCTAATTTCAGTGCTTTCCAGGGTGGGAGAAAAGCCAAACAAAAGGCATGCAGGGAAGCTCTGAAATACTATTAGTGCTGGGAAACTACAAAGGAAAAAGGAGCAAAGATTAATATCTGATCACATCTTCAAAAGCAATGGCTCCACACACTGCACAGTGGGAGAGCCATGTCAGAGTCTCAACACACATTCTTTTCACAAGATGCTCTTTTTCAGAGTTTGCGGAGACTGACATTCCCTGTCGGAAACTGATCTGCTAGGGCTGCTTAGTAAAAGTAACACCAAGCTCATAATACCTCAGTGATACAATGCCTCCACTGCACTCTCTTCTCACACTTTTGATCTTAAGTCCAAGGTGTCATACTGACCCTTGTATCTCTGCTTTCTTTGTGTGTTCAGCTGCAGGAGTGACTTGAACTGAAAAAAAATGAGTGGGAGGCCAGCATACCCAGAGTCCCTGCAACCTGCTACGAAACTGATGCTTTGATTAATGATCTGCAGTAGGTACCATGCCAAGTCTATGTACCCAATAAGCACATTGTCCTCCTTTATATAAATACTAGAGCCTTATGAAACTTCATTGCCTCAGCCACACTAGATTTAGCAATAGAGGTCTCCTCATTTTCCATACCAATGGTGGGACAGTGGAGACCTTTTCAATGTGTATGAACATTTGCAAACCACTTCACGTTCCTCTGGCTATGGCTCAAATGGCCTCAGACAGTCTCAGTGATTTCAGATAGAACTGGCCACATGTCAGATCACCAAGCCAAGACCGTGGAAACCAAATCACTTTTTGCTCTTGAGTGTCATATCAATGACTCCAAACTTCCACACATCCCAAAGAGGTTTATGTGTGAATTTTTTCTGTTTAAAAAGACTAGTATCTTCCCTGTAACATTATTTTACTGCCCTATGTGATATCAAAAGAGAATTTTCCACTTACTTTCTCCTGAATAACCTACAACAAGATGAGGATTACCCATTGAATTTGGTGCACAGCAGAGCTAAATAGGCCTTAGATCTCATTAATTCTGGTGGTTTCAGAAGGAAGAAAATCAATTCAAACATCTCTCAGGGCCTCAACTTCTTAACCTGAAATTCATAGAACTTATGACCCTTTTTATTGGCTTTACTAAGAGTATGTAGCCATGAAAAAATTCAAATGGAAAACTGAAAATTCAGGTCTATTATTCCCACTATTACAATTTTGAGGAATTGCTTTTTCAGTTTTAGCTTATACTTAGCTTAAGTTTTAACATAAGTGTGGAAAACTCCTGGGAGTTTCATGGTGTCTGCTTTAGAAGTCTTATTGCTCTGCCTGTTCCTTTAATTAGTTCATGGTTTTAATCTCCAAAATATACTTTTCTTTTTGTTTTCCATTGTTCATTTATGAATCTAAAATGTAGTTTTTCTAAAGTACTGGATAGCCTATTAAGTACTTATTAATACTAAAAATATCCAGTGGTGAGACCACCAAGACATAATTATGAGAAGACAGTGAAAAACTCATTAATTGGTATCTGTGGCTGATCAAACTGTTTTAAATACCACAGGAGGGAATAAAAGATGCAGCATTCTACATAAATTTGAGGAAAAGGGATCTTTAATGAGAGAAAACTTTATTAATACTGGAGCAAGTCAAGAAGCAAATAGCTGATTTGAAGAGTGATTCATTCTTTTACAATGGTTTTTAAATCTAAATTCTTGTTAAGGGAAAACTAAAAAATCCCAGCTTCTCTCAGGGAAGATAATAACCCTCTGCATGTACCCACATTTGCAGTTCTGTTAACAAGGAAAAGCAATTGTCTTTCCACCAAGCACTGATAGAAAGTGCTTTTCCCCTCTCTTTTTTTACTTGCTGCAAAACCAGATTTTTTTACCATGACATTTTCATTCTTGTTTTCTTTCACTAACTCCTATTTCATCTAAGGGAGCCATTGATTGCAGAAAAGAATGAAAGTGCTTTTTAAATTTAGAGACATCCAGAAACCAAACAGATCCAGGTTGATATTTTCCTCCTGGCCCTTATATCTGTAAACTGCTTGGCCTTCTAAAGGAAGAAGTGCCATTGGCAGTCACCAACACTGGGGATTGTTCTACCTACCAAAACAAGAAAGAAAATATTTCTTTTTATTAGCATCTTTTAAATGAATTAAACCTTTACAATTCTTTTTATAAACAAGGTAATTTGGAAGAACTCTTCTGCATTTTTTCATCTATTGCTCCATTCCTTTTCTCAAAGCCTATTTCCTCCTATCTCTGTTACTACTTGCTATTTAAATCTGTATCTGTAATTATTAGCTCTAGAAAGTGTTCTGGGAAGGTGACTTAGCCTTGACCAGATTTCAAATTTCACATGTGACATTGTGCTTCTGGAGCTGGACACTGGCTGGGTCTCAGTTGTGACCACAGTGTGGAACCCTAAACCAGGGATGCACTGAAGAAATTGCATTTTGCTGTAGCTTTCCAATGTACAGCTGGTGTAACACACAAGACTTTCAGAAAGGATTCAAGAGCCCATGAGGCCAACATTAGATGCATATAAAATAGCTCAGAGCCTGCTCACTTCAGTGAAGCCAAGGAAATTTACTGTTGTGAAAGATGCAATTGAGGACCTGAAAGCCTCCATTTCACACAAACTTTTTCATGCTGCCTGGGTTCATCCATGAGTCCCACACGATAATAAAATAAGAACCAGAGTCCTACATGATGAGGTTTTGCCACACAGATCCTCACCTGTTCCCACCTGTGATCAGTGGCTTCTCAGGGGGTGTGGTAGATACCAGGGGTATTCCAAGGTCATGGGAAATGTCATCTTCCCCCTCATACAGAAGGCTTTCTTCTGCTTCTCCATTATGTGTCTTCTTTTTCCCTCCAGCTCCTGCTGGCACTCCATCAGTAGTATTTCCAAAGTTACCTAGAGACCCAGGGTTACAGGAGATGTCTAAATTGGAGGTGGTAAACATGAATGAGGTTTTTAAAAAAGAAAATGGCCAGTCATACCACTGGAAAATCTTTGTCCTCTCCTGTTCATTCAGCTGTTTTAACCACACCACAGTTTATTAAGGTTGTGACAGGTTATGTTTGTCCCTGGAATGTCAGGTTCTAGAACAGTGCTTCCTTGCCTGTCCCCTGTGACATATACCTAACACATCACTTAGTGATGTGATGTGATCCTCTGACTGCTGGCCCCCAGGACCTTCAGCTTTTGCTAAAGAAATTCAGAAACCAAAACAATACTGCTGTTGATAGTTCTATACTGAGGGGCTCTGATATGGGATTGATTCACACAGAAAATGTATGTCTTCCTCATAACATATGGATGATTATTTCAAAGTTTGATCTCAGAAGTGATAAACTCTTTTGCAGACAAGTAAATTTTGCACATTAGAGTTGCAGAGTTAGTAATAACAACTCTTTGAGGCCTCAGCTTCAAGCCTAATGCCAGACAACTCTGCTAATAATACAATCATCTTCCCTAAAAGGATTTTGCCCTAAAGAGTAATTATCAGCACTGGGAAAGAGGTACATCCATCAAACTGATAATTACAGATTTTAAGAGAGACAGAAAACATTCCCTGCAGGAAAAGAATGTGCTGAATCACCCCATATGACATCCTGATCTGGATTTTTGGTTCAGCCTTTCATGTGAATAATGACAACTGGCTGAGTTTGGGTCCAAATTTCAGCAACACAGGTGGCTAAGAGTTGTTCAGGTCCAGAATTCAGGGCTAGATTCATCTTTAGTATTAAGTCTGACAAGCATCACTATAATTCCTTGCCCAACTATTTAAATGAGTTTCTTGTCATTCTCAGCTCAGCTTCCTGCTAAGTTTCAGCAGGAATCAGTATCCCTCATTGGATTCCCCTGTTTTTCACAGCATCTCTCCCTGCACACACAGCCCTGTAGCTGAGCACAGTCATGGACATGAGCACAGAGACTGGAAGTGCCATTTGGTGGGTCTGGTACAGAGAGAATCAAATCCCTGCAAGGGAAATGAGACCAAGTCAAGCTTCTCTCTTAAGAGGAAGTTCTGCTTTGAAAGTATTAATGAAAATGTCTTCATTTTCTCTTCCATTTGCTTCAAGGGATAATTTAGCTCCAGGATGAAGAGCTCATGGAGTTTGGTCCTGATTTCCCCTGAAAGAAGAAAGGACTTTCCAGGAGGATATTAGGACAAGGTGGTGCCTGCAACTTGAGTCTTGGCTGTGCCTCATTCCCCTGCCACACTCACAGACCCACAGGAAACTCACTGGGGTTGGCCAAGACAGTGGACAGGGATCATCCCCACAAAGGGCTCCCTCACAGCCAGGAACTGCTCAAATGGACATCACAGAATGAGCTCTGCCTGAAGTAAATTATCTGAGTTTGATCTCCCAAGTGATGAAAAGGATAAATACTGGCTAAGATGCTGTATATATTGGGGGAGAGGATTTGCATTAATATAGGGCATTTGTGGAGTAAGACAGATAGGCATCAGGATGTTTGGCTTGACTTTTATCCAGAGAAATGATAATCAGGGTTAACTCAAATGTAGGCTCTACTCTGAAGCTGACTGCTGAGCCCTGAGACACATCAGTCAGTAACACCTATCATCCCCTTGCTCCTGAGGCTGCCCCTCTCCTTTGGATAAGACCTTAACACACTTACCAACAGAAACCTCAAAGGTTATTGGCTTGTCCCCAAACTTCCTATCAATCATTGTGGCTTCAAAAAATGTCCCAAAGAGAAGGAATTCTTCAAATTTCTCTTCATAGATCTATTGGAGAAGAAGGAGCAAAATGTTGGCATTTGTTTTACCTTCTACTATTTTTTACAGCATAAAGGAAAAGTGCAATGGTCTTTTGTTGAATGCTAGGCTCTGTTTACATCTATTGGAGACCCAGCATCTGGTTGTGCCTGGCATGGACTCCCAGTCAAGGAGGGCCAGCTAACACTTCTGATGCTCTTGGGTCATTAATAAAAACAGCTATTAACCCCAAGCCAAGCCTAAGCTCAAAGGAGATATAATTTATGGTTTGAGTTCTCTCCAAATTTACACCCCAACTGTCGTGCCCTTCCCATCCAAACCTTTCTCATTTCACAACACCTGCAAACTGAGGCCCATTAGGCAAGATCAGCCCTAATTCATCTGCAGTTTGAGTGAGGCAATGAATAAAACATCAGCTCTACATGAATATTTGTTTCCCTGACTTCTGCAAAGCAGAAACAGTTTTTGACACAACCCATGATCTCTTCATTTTGAAAAACCTTTGCTATACACAGCAAAATATCATAGGTCTTCAGTGAAAGGATTAGCAGCATCATATATCAGAGTCAACAGCTCAGATTGCAGCTCCAGAGTAACTTTAGCTTTTTATACTTGTCCAGTATGAAACCCTAATAAAGCCAAGGCTCAGAGACTATGACACACGCATCTATCTCCCATTACAAAGAAAACAAATTTTAATATCTTCTTGCAGTCAGAATAGGTCAATAAAGTTGTGCTGTGGGGTTGGAAAATTTGCTTCCATTGTCTCAGAGGCTCTATGAGACATTTTTTGCATTATTGGTAATGTCTCCAGTTCCTGCTTTTCCTTTCAGAGAGTGGTAATACAATTACTGCCTACTGGAGCACGAAGTATTGCTGAATGTCAAAACTAAAAGAATATCAAGCATCACTGTATCATGCCTTTTATGTATTCTCTATTTGAAACTGAGAAACAGCAGCTGGAAATAAATCCTTATTATTACTATTAATTTTTGTTGGTGGGTGTTACAGCAGGGTTTGTTTCTCTGCCTGGGGTATTTGACCAGGCCCAAGACCCAGTAGTGTCTGAGCTATTCATAATAATGGATTTCTTGCATATAAAGGAAAATTATTTGGAAATAAGTGTCTTTGAATGTCATCTCTATTAGTCTTCAGAGAAGAACTGAGAGACAGAGATAATTTACAACTATATGAGTAAATAAAGTAACAGCAGAGCACAAGTTCACATAACTGGTTTGCAATTACCCATGCCAGTTTTCTGCTCACACACTCCTTGACCCACTCTAGCCAGCCCTCAAGCCAGAAATTCCAAGGCCAAGGAAGTGAACTTCTCAAGGCAAGGCCTCAAGACCAAAGAACAATTACTCCTCTCCTAGTTACTTGTAGAGATGGAATGGAAAGACTGAGGATCAGAACTAATAAAGGACACAAATATCTTAAGTGAGCTGGAACTCCCACTACAAAAAACAAAGTTTTGATCAATGACAGAGAATTACAGAATCATCAAGGCTGGAAAAGACCTCTGAGATCATCAAGTCCAAATTTGACTGAACATGCCCACTAAACTATGTCACAAAGCACCACATCTATTAATTTTTTGATCACTTCCTGTAATCTGACTCCATCTCTTCCCTGAGGAACCTGTTCCAAAGCTTAACCACTCTCTTTGTGAAGACATTTTTCCGAATATCCAACCTGAACGTCCCCTGGCACAACTCATGGCCATTTCCCCTTGTCCAATTGTTAGTTGACTTGGAGGTGAGGCCAACCCCCCTCACCACAATCTCCTGCCGGGTAGTTGTAGTAGATATAGTGAAGTGGGAGGAAAATTGGTTATGAGAAATTTTTTTTCCTATTTATTGGGTAAAAAAAATGAGGTTGCATATGCAGCAATTGCTGGTGCTCCCAGAGAGTGACGTGGTGGAGCTGAGAATTAAAGCTCAAACATTGGCTCAGCTCCAAAGCCCACACACCCTGCCACACCTGCCCAGCCTTCTCAAAGCCCCATAGTGCAGATTTTCCCCTGATGTAATCCTATACAACAGGTGGAATTAGGCAAACAACATCAGTTACAACTGGTTGGGGGAAACTGAGCACATAATTTTCAGCTCTTCCTCTAAAGGGATTATCAGCCTAACACTAGCACCACATTGGCAATGCAGTAGTAAAGGAAGACACTAAATCAGGCTAGACTGTATCTGTCTCTCTGCATTTGCACAGATTTTATGTCAATGATTCTCTATTTACTTCAATGAACAACTCTGGATTTTCTTAAGTGAATGCAGGAAGTCAGGCTTTGTAATTCCCAGCTGTCCACACTGGTTCTCTGTCCATTAGCAGATATTATGTCAGATAAGTTTCCAGCAGTAATATGTGGATGCAGCCAGAGCAAAAGGGATTATATGAGAGGAGACTAAGTTTTATGAACACCAAATCCTACTTGAGAGTTTTTTGATTTACAGGTACACATTGGTGCTCCATTTGTGCTGTATTATTGTGGGGAGGTCCCAAGACTGTGAAAGCATGGAGAAACTGTAGGGAGGACAAAAAGGAGTTTTATATGGCTTGACCCCAAATACACACACCAGTGTCATTTTTGGAGGTTTAGAGACACATGACAACCAATCTCTTAATATCATACTGACCTCTAAAGGTACATCAAATGGCTCAACTTCCACTTCAGTTGAGTTCATCTTGTCTGAAGGAGAAGCTGACTTTCGGTCCTCTCCTGCTTTGTCAGTTTTGTCTTTTCCTTTCAGTGCTTTATCTTTAGCAGACAGTTTGATATCCTTGATAATGCTTGTAAACTTGGACTCACGGGCTCCTCCTGAAAGTATCTCCACAGCAATCTCAAGGAAGAGACGTCCCCTGAAGGAGACCCCTTCTCCAAAACCTTCATTAAGCTCCTGGTGGTCATCAATGAGGCTGTGGTTCCTGGGTGAGCCATAGAGATTGATCCAGGCAGGCCCAAAGGTAGGCAAAAATCCTGGAGATAAAGGACATTGTGTGACTTTTCTGTTGGGTATTGGTGTGCTTTCCTCATTGTCTGCTCAAAAAATCTTGCCTCTAATGCCCCAAAAGCCAAACCTGGACCTATTTCTGGGCAGGGGGGAATCACTTCACACAGAGCACTGCTTTGCAGGGCAATGCTTAGACACCAAGAAACCTCTGTCAATGCCCAGCCAGCTCTGCTGGGCTGGAGCTCTTTCTCAGCAGGTGATGGTACTACACCTACTGGGCAGGAGGTCTATTGCATCTCTTGGAAAAAGCTTGCTGCTGCAGACTAAAGACTGGGACATGATGGGAGAGGATGGAGGCTTTCTCCTTTAGGTCAAACTGTTTCAAGTCTGTGTCACACAATTTATACACATTTTTATTTTATTTTCTGGTTAAGGACTGAGATACACATTTGAATTGGCAGGTTTAAGGAGTTACTGTGCTTTCACTGAGCTGTGATAATTGACTATGTTCCACATATAGGTCACACAACATAAACAAGGCTATGCAGGTAGACTCAAACATCAGTGAAAAGACTCCAAGTAGAGAGTCTCTCCTCAAATAGAGCAGAACACACTAGTCCAAGGTGCCTCCCTGGGCTGTGATAGCACCCAGCTGAGCCTTACCTAAACAATTTGCTCCAGTGGGTAGATCCAAAATACAAGCCTGCTCTGCCTTTGATTTTTAGTGATTTTCAGTTTGTGGCTTCATTGCTTAATAGAAACTCACATGAACTATTAACTTACATCTGTCATCCCCAATGGATTAGAGCAGACTATTGCCACAGCCACACAGATGGTAACAAATTATGCAGCAGCCCTTTAACAAGAACAACAATGTCAGACCCTCCATGTGCCAAGCACAATGTAATATAATGTGAAATTAAGCAACAGAAGGTGTCTCAGAACCAACACTTGAACTCTGGAGAATCCTAAATTAGGATTAGCCAGTGCCAAGATCCCATGTAAGTAGATTTTACTTCAAAGGTATATCCTGGAACAGATATTTTCCCCTTTACCTTTGTCACCATCTTGTTCATTTGATATTTTCTTCAAATCAATGAAGTGGGTGGCCAAGGCCACATCATTCATGCTGCCTTCATCCCAGACCTGGACTTTGACTCTCCGACAGAGTGGAGGGAACATTTCTTTGAAGATAATCTGCTCGTGCCACACAGGATCTGCACAGTTCTTTTGCACTGTTGTCCGGCCCTGGAATGGAAGTCCAGCAAATTTAATTCCAGAGGGGTTGAACTCTGGAGAATGGCAATGAGTACAGCAGAAATTGCACTTAGCAGCATCTCTCTGGCCATTTTTAAAGCACAAATATGCTCTCTTGAAAGTACTTTGGCTTTTCTATTAGCTTCTTCATTTTGCACTCCATATCTAATAAGAAACCACATTATGGCTGAAGAATTCTCACATGCACACAGCAGAGCCTGGAATAAAATCTAATACTGCAGGACCCTTATTAACAAATGTATCTGTAAAGCCAGACTTTGGCATTTCTTCTACAAACTGCACACCTTCAAATGTCTTTTGAAATATCTGGGTAGTGATGATGCAGTGCAGTTTTTTTCATAAAAGACTAAATTCATTACAGATTCCAGGCTGTGTGTACCAATGGGATTACCTTAAATGAGGCAATTTGTCTAGCATAAACTATGATTATTGTGGTTCATGTTCTGGACATATGCCTGTGTGCAAGAGGGGTAGGTCCTGGAGCTGTTCCTCCAAACCTAAGGAGATGGCAGGACTGTGTCACAGTCTGTACAGTCACTGGTTGTGGCAGCATTTACACTCTCACATTAAATGGAGAGAACTGAGTCAGAAAACCCACCAAGCCTCTCTATAAAACCCTAATTTGCACACCAGTGTGCAAACTCACATCAGTGACCCATTCCTGTCTTCTTCAGCCCTCAATTGAACCTGAGGGTACTGCACGTCTTTGCCTGGTTTAACCCACAGTAGTACTTTGCAATTTGGATTCATGACAAAACATACAATCAGCACCAAGATCCTTGTTCTCATGCCTGAAACATCTGAAAAGGACTGACTGGAGCTGTCCCTAAGGCTTCCTTGCACACAGAAAGCATTGCTGGCTTAAAATAGCCTCCATGTTGATTCTTTGTTTATTTGCGCCAGTAATCTAGACAGGCTCTCTGACACAGGGTTTCATGGTTACCCCAGGGGAACCAGGCCCTGGACCTCCTCTGCATTCCTCTTCCACCAGAGTCAGAAGCCTCTCTAAGCAGTAATCTGTCTCACCATGTTTGATGCTGAAGTTGCTTTAGGAGCAATGAAGCCAGGCAGCACTGCCAGTCTGCTAAAATGCTTACTCTACACAGGAAAGCTAAGAGGGTCCTGAATTTCAGCAGAGTAATTCAGAAATCAATACATAGCCCTAAAAGCCTGATTGAACCACATTCACTGATTTCAGCCCTGCTGCCTTATTTCACTCGAGGGAGACCAGAACATAGCTCTTACCTAATCCCATGCTGTGTAAATCACTGTCTTGTGACTCAGTGTTTTAGTAACAGTGCTACAGAATTCTCTTTCCCCTCCTGCTGCCTGCCTGTAACCTACTGCTGTGAGCCTGATATTAGATCTCCTGGCATTAAATGTCTCCATTATTTTATTTCTGCATAATATAAGAACTGAACATTTTCTGATGACCAAGATACAAGTTTTACCTAATTTATGTAACTGTAAGTTAAAGGACATCAACATAATCACCTGCCTGTAGCACAGGTAATAGGAAATAAGGCCTACTTTTGTGATCAAGAGGATCCCAATTACCATTTGACCTGCAAACATGACCACCACATAGGGATCCACAAGGTCCTTACTGTCGCCTATGAATGCTTTGGTGACATTGGCCATGATGCTAGAGTTCATCTTTGGAAGTCCTTCTGCTTTGTAAATTCTCACATAAAACCTGGCCCATGGTCTTTCAGACGGAAAGCCTTTGGGGATCAAGAGATTCCTGAAAGGAAAAGAGAAGCTGTTGTCTTAAAATTGAAAACTTGGACAATGAAGTGATATTTTTTCCATGAGCACTGTGATCTTGGTTTAGCATGCACCTGAGAAGACACAAAAAGGTGTATGAATTTGCTTTTTCATCTAAACCAAAAACATCTTTTACCACAATAAAATTATATGGCATTACTCAGCAAACATTTCTATGTGATATAGAATCAGGTCCAGTCAGATAAGGTTCTCTGGACCTTGTTCAGTAAATTCTGAATATCTTCAAGGGCAGAGATTTGCCACTCTCTTTGGGCCCCTGTTTTGTTTGATCATGTCCATGGTAAAACACAATGTGTTCTGAAATTTCATTGTTCTTACCTGCCTCCAAAGCCTCTCATCCTTCCACTGAAAAGAGCCACTCATCTGAAAAGAACCTGTCTCTGCCCTCTTCATGTATGATGAAGCCCCTTTGAGTGCTCTCCTTTAGGCTCAAAAAGCCAACACCCACCACCTTTCCTCATAGACCATGCGCTCCCTCCGCTTGGTGACTTTCCACAGACTTGGTCCAGGATGCCAGTGGTGACCAGAAACATTGCTTCAGTAAAATTTAAAGTATGCTGGTAGCATATTTACTGCCTTGAACTTCTGTATTTTACAAGGAGAATGACAACACTCTTGAGTTTACCTAAGGATATGGAAATATCCATACACTCACATCTGAGGGTGGAGAAGGAATAGGTTTTCCTCATATTTTTTCTTCCTGCTTCACTGCTTTAAGAAATCATTAATTGGTTTCAGATCAATGAACATTCTGTCACGGGTAATTTGGAACTTAGCCAACAGGACTTGCTCAATTCTATCAGCTGCAGAGAAGCAGCCCTAATGTGCCCTTCAATTTAGATGAGAGGATTGTAAAAACTCTCTTTGAGCATGTGAGAACAAACAGGTGTACAATGTTATCCTGCTATTAACCCTGAGTTAACAAGGAAAGGACTGAAATGAGGGCAGAGACTTATTGAGGCACCTAGTAAGGAAGAAAGCAGTAAAAAAAAACAAAACAAAACAAAACAAAATTATTGCAGTACTTTTCAATCTGTTCCTCAGTATCAGCTGTTTTCTGTGTGGCTTGTATTGCATCACCTTTCCCCGTCACACTGAGGTCACACTTCAGGTACCCTTTGGCTCCTGTCCTAATGTCAGCAGGGTCTGTGAGAAGTGCCCACTTGTCACAAAACTGATGACCTGTAAGAAGGACAAGCTTAAACAGTCAAATAGAGGATATAAAAACATCCAAGTATTTTCCTCTTCACTCCCAGAAAAGGTAAATCCATGTTTGTGCTGTCAGAATTGTGTTGAAATGTATTTGTTTACCAGACACTTCTAGAGGGTCCAAAATACTTTGTGATCAAAAAGGCAAGCAAAGGATTGATCCAGAGCTTGTCAGAAACAAGCTCATTTTCATTATTTTTAACTTAGATCAATGACTAAAGACCAGTGGAAGCCTGGGTGAGATTTCAGCAGCTGAACTAAGGCTGAACCCTTATGAGGAAGGGACACCTCTTTGATGAGAACTGTCTGAAGATCTCAGAACTCCAGCAGCAAAACCCTTGCTGGCTACTGTAAGGCTGGCAGACAGCTGAGAAAGGGAAGGAGAGTGGACAGCCATCAGAGGAAGACGAATGAGCCAGAAGCATCTTCAGCTTCATCTTTCAAGGAGGAAAATGTTCAAGACAATTCACCCACAGCAGCCCTTGCGGTAGCCCTGTTTCAACAACCCCATCAAGAAAGGTCCTAAGTTACCATGTTAGGTCTTTGGACATCACCTTGGATGGCTAAAGGAGTGGGAAGGAGAGACCACAGAGTACCAGGGATATGAGCTCAAGATCAACCCTCAGCCACCACCCTCCTGTTAAAGTGTGAGCAGGAGATACAGGACACAATTCAAGACTGACACAGCCTGAGCATGGACATGGAGTGCTCATTGCAGATAGGCCATTCCTCTCTGACTCTTACAGGAACCTTGCAGAGAGAGTGGCCCAAATGACTCTACACTCTTGCTATAACTTTGTGACATCTACAGCAAGTGGCTTAAATATGTTCTTTCCCAAAGAGAAGAAGAGACCATATCCTTGAGTAATTTTGGAAGAGAAAAAGGTACATGTTTCGTGGATGGTTGTAAAAACTCCAAAGAAGAAGTAGGTGATCTTTTCTTAGGTTCAAATGTCAGAAATCACTGAACAGCTCTGAAGATGACAAGTCAAGTGGACCCATGGTCACCTCTTTGTCATCTTCTCTCTCCCGTTGTGGCCTGCTTCTCCTCTTGTCTTGTGCTCTCCTCACCATTTCTTCCACTCTCCATCCTTGATTCCCTCCCTCTGCTCCTTCTACCCCAGCACAGGTGAAAGAGCTTTGGATGTTCTGTAGCAAATGAGTGCAGCTGGATTTTGTAGAATATTCAGCTGTCCACTCTGACCACTTAAAGAAATGCCATCCTTGAAAAGTGCTACCCACCAATGTGCAGATTGCCAAGGTGCTTTCAGTGTTGAACTTCTTTCCAACAGTTTGGCTGGTACTCTGCTATACAAATAGGGAAACAACTCTCCCAAAAGCTTTAAGTTGGTGTAAACCACAACCATCTGAGTGGATAAGCAGCACATCTCCCTCACCACACCCCCCCTACCCCCCATCTCAAATCTCTCTTAGCAGACAAAAAGGGCAGAAAATGCACCACTCACCTGGCTGAATGTACACCGTCCCCAGATCCACCTTAAAGGAGCCTATCAGCACACTCCCAATCAGTTTATTGTGCATAACCTGTTAGAAAAAGCTGATTAAAGAATGTCACTATCTCTCTTCACAGTCAGCCTAAGAAGAACTTCCAAAGATCACATTTAGTTCAGAGGCAATAAGCATCAACACCCAGCACCACCCAAAACTGGGGGCACATAGCCACGGCAGATACAGCAGTATTTGAAATATGTCTTTTACCCAACATTGTGCCAATTTAGAAAACAATATAATTGCATCTGAGTGGAATCACACAGGTTCATCCCAGGTCCCTGGGATAGAGTGCAGGAATTAGAACAAGATTAGAGCACCTGCTCCTTCAGAGCAGGTGCAGTTATATTACTTACCCTGGCAGTTTTAGCTAAATCATAATGAATATAAACACATGGGATGTAACTGGTTTCAGACTAAGCTGCAGAAATCCTATCACGGTGCAATAGCTGAATTGCCATAAAAACAGAGCACGCTCAGAGGAGAAAGAATGTGTTTCTTGGCAACATTCTAATGAACACATAAACCAAGAGAGTCATTTCTAATCTACCCCCCCACGATATTAATGAAATCAGAGAAGTGATATAGATGTAAATTGGATGGCAAGCAGACCCCAGTGAGTCTGTCTCTGTATTCTTCCTGCCAAGTGATGAATTTAATTTAATTTAATTCAAATTTAATTAATAATTTTCAATTGCCATGATTCCCAGACCTATATATTTCTGTTTCTTGTTTTCAAATACTTGCATGGGGCTCACTTTACAGACAAGGCAGAAGCTTCTTCTAATGGAAGATTTGCTCTAGAGCTGTATTTCTCAAAAAATGTGTCTCACCTGGTTTCAGAATAGCTTAAAAGTTGAAACCTATTCCTTGGTTTGGAAAAGCTTCTGAAAGAGGCCAAATTTTCTGGAACACCTTGCCCAAATTGCAAAGAGAAATTAAGCTCTTTCAAGTCTACAGAAGTTAAATCTAAATATTGGAAGTAAACAATCAAGCCTGCAACAGCATTTCAGGAGTCTGGGACACATCACTTTCTCTCTTTGGACCTACACATTGTAGGTAAGGATATTTCTGGAATAGGAAGACTTCTGCAATTTTGCATTGGATTGGTCATGTGACTTTATTTTCTACACTTTTCAAGAGCAGGAGACATACATTTCCAAATAAATATCACTGACACCTTCATCAAGATTCACCAGAAAATTCAGGAAGTTTCTCATTGCAATATAATGTCCTTCCCTGTTAAGGGCCTATGGCCACTGTGCCACTGTGACCTGGGGAACACACTCAGCTGTCCTTGGTAATTCCTCACTTCAACAGAGAAGCAGTTTCTAGAGCTGAAAAATCAAGAGTGGACAAAGGAACAGTTTTACTTTACTATTAAGCTGAAAAATTAAACAACATTCATATGGAAGAGGAGTTAGTGTGAAGTTAGTGCTGCATGCACAAGAACTGCTTTTCCTCAATCCCTGATGCTGTCAGGTCCCATCATAGCACTGGCCCCTCCCTCCTATGAGGTTGGACTAGAGCACACACAGGGCTGGGAAGAAGCCTTGAAATCTGTTGGGGTTCTCCCTGAAGCCTGGCAATATTACAGCTTTGGAGGAAGTGCATGGGAATGCCCAAATCAACAGATCCAACTAGGATAGATTAAAGGGGGAAGAAGGCTGTAGCCTTTCTGTAGGGAAAAAACCCCACAAGCTTCTTTAAGACTCAAAACCAAGATGAGGGTATGTGGTGAGTCCAAAGTGGTGCTGTTTCATTGCTCTTTGCTCATTTCCTCTCCATGACAGCCTGTCCAGAGAGTGTTAAATGTTAAATGTGTGAAACTCACTTCTCTGTCCTTGAGGTTTGCTTTGTGAAAAGTAAATGCCCCTGTTCCACTGAAATGATGCAGGTTTCCACTCCCTGCAGTGCATGTTGCTTTTAATGCTGAGGAAATAACTCACTGCTTCTATTAAACACTCTACATCTTTCCTCATCCTTTTTTTTCCGAGTGTATTTTCTTCTAATGCAACAAAGCAAGTGAGCATGAAGTTTTATAGCAGATCCCGCTTGTCTTCTCTGAGGGGAACATCACATCCACACCACATCTAATTAAAGATTTGTGTCTTTTCACACTTGACTGTAGATGACGGAAGGATTTGCTTCAGATTTTCCGAATAAGCACAAACATACATAGTGTTACACTGAGGAATAGTTCAGTAAGGGAGATACAGGTTTAGCACACAAGGGTCACCTTAGTTTTACTATGTTATTACTACAAGTTTGCTGAAATGTACAGGAAGATAATAATGAAGAAAAAATCTAATTATTAGCAGGTTCTGTGAAATTGAGTGTCTCATTTTTCTCTCAAATGCAGGGTTTGAATACAGCTAAACTACTAAACTGATGGACAAGGGCACTAAACTATTTTGTTTTCCTTAAGCTTCCATATGCAAATAAGTTCATAATGGAGGCTACTAATCTTTGTTTCTTCTTAAGTAAGATTCATGCTAAGCAAGTGCTGTGAAACTTTCCATCCCTCAGGGTTTCCTTCACTCCAACCACACATATTTTCTCTCTTTGTTTCTATTCCCCTGATAGTTTGCATTCTCCAGAACTATGTTGCAAGGTAATGAATCTCTGTTTTCAATAGAATACATGAGCACTGCCCAAGGTTAGTTCATTGTTGTTACTGAGCTTCTTCCTAAAGTCATTTTTACCTAGAAGACCTTTAATTTCTTAGTGTTGCACCTTCATCAGCTATAAATAAAATAAGTTTGCTGAGCCTGATGAAACTGTGCAGATATACAGCAGGTAATGGTGACATGTTTTCCCACACCCCCACTGCAGTCAGAAAAAAGCTGGCACTTCCCCCTCCACCACTGGATATATGGAATCTATATCAAAAGAATGTGAGATTGGAAAGACTGGCCACATGTCAGAGAAAAATAGCTACACATCCCCAACAGCACCAGCAGCACACAGGAGCCGGTGTCTTGGCAGTGTGCTGCTACATGAACCATGTCTGAAACATCTCTGGGGCCACAGGCTGTGATATGTCACAGCTGTGAGGTGATATCTGCTCCCATGCCATTGTCAGCCTGTAGTAAATTCTGTCCTCACAGATGAGATCAGAGCTGCAGATACCTTATGTAGTTATGAACTTCATATGTTTGAGCTCTGAGTGTGATACAGTGGATGTTAATGGAACTTTAGGATTCCAACTGTCAGTGTACTCCCTGCACTGAAAACCTACTTGTCCAGTTGTCCCTGTGTAATGAACACATTTTATTCTGTAGCTGGGAAAGTCACTCTATTGGCAGCTCAGAAAAGGAAGTAGACAGTGATGTGTCCTATAGCTCCTGAGCACTGCTTGTTTCTGTCAAGCTCAACCAGCACAGATCTTTTCCTGGTGTACATCGTTGAAATGGACAAAGCACTCCAGAGAAAAAGAGCATTTTCTGGAGCAACAACTGTTGCACTGTTTATTGCCAGAGAAATCTCTGACAAAATGGATGATGGACTTCTAACAAAAACAAGAGTTCATGAAGGGCACAGCTTTTGAAGTTTCCAAATAATACAAATACAGTGCTGTCCAGAGTCTCATGAGATCTTTAATTCCTTAGCAGCTTTGCTACACATGGTGATGAGTTTTGGACAAGATAATTAACATGGCTCCATAGACCTGGCCTTCCAAAATGCACATCATTATCCAATGTCCAAGCCCAAGAGCATGTGTGTCTCCATCAGGATTGTTCTGAGATGTCACAGAAACATGGAATCATTAGGTTTGAAAAGATCTTTAGGATGGAGCCCAATCATTAACCCAGCATTGCCAAGTCCACCACTGAACCATGTCCCCAGCTGCTACATCCACATGCCTTTTAAATCCCTCTGGGGATGGTGATTCCACCGCTTCTCTGGGCAGTCTATTCCAACCCCTTCAGTGAAGAAATTTTCCTAATATCCAGTCTAAATTTCTCCTGGCCAGCTTGGGGCCATTTCCTTGTGGAATGCCCTGTCACCTGTTACTTGGGAGAAGAGACCAAGCCACACCTGTCTCTAACCTTGTTTCAGGTTTTTGTAGAGAGCAATAAGGTCCCCCTTGTAGTTTTGCTGGGACTTGAGTTGCACTGAGCAGTGGAAGCAGCCCTGAACTCTTGGAGAGCACTCCCATGCTTATAGCAACCAACCAGTGACACTCAGGCAGCCCAAGAGCCCCTGCTGAGGAAAAGTGTCTGCATTACTTTAGTTTCATTTAGTTAGAAACAGTTATATCTGAGGAACCGATGTAAACAAGAAGTTTCAATTCTGTCATTTGAATCAAGTGGCAGGCTGAAAATTAGATGGATGAAGGCAGTGAGAAGAGAGAGCTAAGCTGAATTTTCTCATTCTTCCTTGCAGTTTGCCACACAGCAATGAGTGTCCCTAAAAATGCAGACTAAATCTTCCTTTTGGGTATGTTCCTTCAAATCTCTGCCAGCTGACTCCTCCTCCTTATCCTCTCTTCTATCCTCTTTCCTATACTTCATGGTGACTTTCTAGCACTCTTGGTACTAAAATTGTTTATTTTTAACTACATTAAGAATAATTTAGATTTGAAGTGACACAAAAACAATGACCTTTACTTACTGTGTTAAGCTTTCCTGGATACTTACAGAGATGTTGATTATTTTGTCAAACAGCAACACCTGCGGTCCAACGAAATCGAACACGAAGTACTGTGGGAAGAGGGGGCAGCAGATGAGAACCATCCCTGGGCAGGCAGGCAGTGCTGTCAGCTGCATGGCTCAGCATTTTATGTTCCTGCACAGAGCCCAGGTGAGATGCTGGGGATGCAGGGGGGCAGTGGTGGACAAAGCAAAATTCTTTCCTTGTCCCTGATGTGTTACTGCCATGGCCCAGACTTATTTTCTACTCTATTCCTTGCATAGCTGCACAAGACTTGCTTCACAAATGCCCATGGGCCTCAGTCTGCATCAGAAGGTATTGTCAAAAGGGACAGGAGGCACAAGGAAATTGCTTTTGGGGGTCGTTTTGGTGTCATTTGTCAGCAATTGGAACAAACATATGTCAAGGAAAGGCTGAAAGCATGAAATAGTAGAAAAGGGAGTGGAGATGTGGAGGGGTGTAGTATAGACAAAGCTCCTAAATGGATGATTTAAAAAACTGCAGTAGCAGTGGTGGTAAGGCAGAATGTGCTGGAGAGGGTAGGGAACAGTTTGGACAGACCTTGAGAAGAGAAAGAGCAAACAGATCTGTAACCCAAGGGAGCTATTCCTGGTGCTTTGTCTCCTGGAGAGACATCCCCGCTCAGACATGGAAGTGCTGCAATTTAATTCATCCCCTTATGAGCTACCAAATGGCAGAGTCCACCCAGAACCATTGAAGAAAGTGTCTTTTTAAAGAGAAAGCACTTACTTCATTGTAGAAAGGGGCATTTGTGCCTTCCTTTACTGTTGTTTGCTTCTTCTCATCACCTATCTCGATGATCACCACGGGGTCGATGTTCTCGCCCACCAGCTGCCTGGCCTCGATGATGGTGATGGCAATCTGTGGGGCACAAGGACACCATGGACACTCCTGGGCTCAGGTCCAGCCTGCCTGGGGAATTCACAGTCACAGAAGGGCTGTCACCCCCTGCTCACCTGGTAGTTCTGGGATTTCATCTCCTCTTCATGAATTCTGGTCACCAGCTTTGCCCTGTTTAAATGTCAGAAGAAGTCATTAGACATCTCTAGGCAAGAGCTGGTACTTGGACACACACTGGAAAGACTTCTCAACAGTAAACAAGTATTATTTATGGCAGACAGCTTTGTTGTGAACTGTTAGGCTGTCATCAGCAGAGACCATCTCTGTCTTTCTTATATACTTTTTGATAGGGAAATATTTTGCATCCACACAAACCAGTGCAGCTACCTATCATGGCAATGATTTCACTTGTTGATCCCATCAAGCTTGACTCCATTCCTCCCCAGACTGCATTCCTCTTCTGTATGAAAAGCACAACTACACAAGCTCTTCACTATCAACATCACTGTTCCCTTTGGCTTATTTTGTTTAGCAGAGCTCCTTAACACAGCTGTGGCACACTCAGGATCCATTTCATCTTCTCCCTGCACTGGATAGCACCTGGTGATACCTCTGAGCTAAGTGCATTCCACTCTGTCATGTGGGAGAGCAGGAGTGAAGGGATCACTGCTGTCAGCAAAGGGATTTTCTGTCAGAGGTTTTGTTGAAGGGTAATGCCCTTCCTGGGAAACAGGAATCTGGAAAAGATGTTTAGGGGGATGCTAGGTAAGACACATGAAGAAGCACCTTTTCCTATTTGGGCTTAAGGATCCAAAAGCACTGGACAGAGCATCACTGTTCATTAGGTCTTCCTCTGACTCTTCCTGTCTTCCAAGAGTGTCATGGAGAAAACTTGCAATCTCACCATGATCACCTGATGAAGAAAACAGACAAGGAAATAAAACCTACATCTGATTTCTAGTAGCAAAAAGCTCACTTGGAGAAGAGCAGTGAATTCATCATCATGAACTGAATCTTTTATTTATTTGGGTGTCCCAATTAGAAATACTCTTGTGGTCTGTATCGAGCAGCATTGATTATAGCAGCAGCTCCCCTCCTGTGCAAAACCATTTCCCACATCCATTTGGCTGTAGCCACTCTCCTCACCCTGTGTGCACTCACAACAGACACACACACACTACTGAGTAAATCTGCCAGCTTCATTGAGCCAGCCCATCCAGCCATCACAGCAGGCTGTGTATTTATGGTTTCTAAAACAAGCAGAACTTCTGGAGGAATTACACACTTGTAGTAAATTACCTACCTGTAAAGTAGGAAAAACCCTCTCAAAAATGTGCCATCTCTCTATGGAAAGAGACAGGCTGACATTTTTAGTTTAATGTACCAGATAGAGCAGTGTGAACTCACAGAATGTGGATGTGAACTTCATGAAACAGTTGATGCAAAAAGAATTACCTCTCTGTTTATTTGGGAGTGATAAGGAGTTTACTGCCTGTTTTATCAATGCTAAGCCTTGAGACACAATTCAAATGAGTTCACATGAAATCAGATCTAATATAATCCCCCACCACCTGCTCATGCCTGTTGAAATATTGATTTATGAGGCTTACCCAATGCGTCTTTGTTTGCAATCGTCAGCCCTTTCTCGCCTTTTTTCTTCTTCTTCAGCTTCATGCCAGCAAACAGCCCCTTTCTGAAAAAATAAAGAAAACTGATCAGTGCAGTATTTTCAAACTTTTCTCTGTACTGGATTCTAATTTAACTCAAGGAGTTGTTAGGAGGGAGTTTTGATTTCCTAGCAAGATCATTATATTCTGAATTTCCTTTTATCGACAGCAAAGGAGAGAAATGAGAGAAAGCTGTGACTTCTTGCTTCATGAAATATAGTTGTTTGTTTTTTTTAAATTTGGCCATGTACAGGCAAACATAATGAGCCAAAACTTCTGTTCAAATCAAGATGGCAAGACGCAAAGAAAGGAAATCAAAGCTAAGTTTCTAATCTACTGACTTCCCACACATGTAGCTCATTCCTTATGCCTGTGACAAGGCCAGAGATAAAAGGCAGAGTAGAGGATCCAGAACAAAAGCAGTTTTCCACTGAATTGAGATAAAGTCATTTGTGTAAATACCATTTGTGTAAATACCCACTACACCCACGGTATCAGTGGCACATACACCACACAATTTAGGTAGTTCTCACTCCCCTTCAACAGCAAAGCAATGAACAAGCCTGAACAAGGGTTACTCCTCAAGCTGTGTTAGAGAGGTGTTTCTGCCTAGCATCAGTTCTTCCAAGAAAATAAATATGCCACATGTTCCAGAGAGAGAAACAATCTATGCTGCTTGAGAACTTTGTGCTGTTAACTGTACTGGCAAACAAACCAAGTAGTGACAGGAAACACAAAGGATTTCATATAATAGGAGCATTTTTCAGGTTCTTTGTTGGCCACAAACATGCAGTGACAAATATTCAGCAAATTTTCTTCCTCCTATCATCAGAGGATTTGTTTGCCTAAATTATTGTAGGTATAAAAATTTACCTGCAGAAGCACACAGTCCAATGAGCCAAAACAAGCAGGTACCTACAAGCTGAGTAAATCTGATAGTGACCAGTGCTCAAACATCTGAAATCAACTGCAAACTCAAACTGTGGAGGAAAAGATAGTGCAAACTGGAAGGGGAAGTTGGTAATGTTTAAAGGTTGTATTCAGAGCAAGCAAATTAGGTTTACTGGCCAGCCCAAGAGGAATGTCAGCAATGTAGGGTACAATTGCAGAAAATGTAAAACTTTGTGCCAAAGGATCCTAAAATCTGATCAGTATGAGTGGAAATATAGCACCCAGACAAAAAGAGGCCTCAAGCGAAGCAAGAGTCTGAGGGTGACTGCAGGAAATGGCAATTAATAAGCCTGATGTGTTAACTGGGCTGATTTCCATGATTCTTATGTTTACATAACACTTGAAACTGCCTAAAGACAGAACTGCAGAAGGTGCCACAGGGTAACAGAAAGAGAACTGGCCAAGCTTTGAATAACTGCATGATGCCAAGAGCAAAATCCATGTTTGAAGTAAAACAGATTTCAGTCTCAGGTTTTTATTCTGTCAGAGGTTTGGGCACAAATGGCATCAGGCTGCATCTGAGCTCTCCTGCACCCCTGACCCAGAGGTTTCCTTAGCCAGGATAACCATGCAGAGATGTGTCCCTCGACAGCACCAGAGAGGCAGCAAGCACAGGTCTCCAGCAAGGCTCAGCTATGGGAACAAAGAGTGTGGTGTGTTCAGCAGGAGAGCAGGGTGGCATCCTCTGTACATGGGATTGCCAGAGAGAATCTTCTGTGTAAGGGTCTAAACCAAGTAAATAAAGTATTCAGGGAACTGAATGAATCAATCCTTCTCAACAGGCTCCATCACTTTGATATGTAAACCACTTGCCAGCCAGTGTCAGTGTGCACACCTGTAGGAATGTGCCCTCTGTTGACGAAGTAACCAAATTATCCTTTGTCTCCTTAAAAAGGAAAAAAGCCCAGAGTTTCTCTCCTCAATTTGGTAAAAAGACACCTCATAAGACCTTTAGGACTTCACCTCAAACCTAGGGCTGCCAATTAGACAGAAGCCAAAAAAGTCCCACTTGGGTAATTCACTAGAAAGAGAACAAAGGAAATCATTGGTTTTGTGAAGTGTTTTAGCAAGAGCAAAAACCTCCTGCCCCTAGCTTGAGTTTTCTCTGTAAGACCTTTGTTATTTTGCCTTTTATTAAAACTTTTCTGTTTCCAACACTACCTCAGAAGCCATCCTGCTGATTTGATGCCATTCCAGGTAGCAGAGCTATCTTGAGTGTGATAGGTTTCTCTGAGAGCTCAGAAGACCTGGCTTGAGGAGAAAACCCATCAAACACCCTAATACTGTGCACATGGGTAACATCCACACTGCTTAATACAACCAGCTAGGCTTCCTGAAAGTGTTCTGTGGATATGCTTTTGTGGTAGACAGTTTGTTCTCATGGAAGGAATAAAAAACGTAAACTTTCTTCAGATTTCCACAAAATATTTTTCCCTGCAGTTTTGACATAAATCCTGAAACTGCTGAAAACTTGAAAATTATTCCATCCCTTCTTCCTCAAGATGGTATAAATTTTAACAAAGAAAGTTTGGACCTTCTATGCAGTTATACTGGATTTGAGAATGACCCCAAAGTTATCCATACCCATCTGTATCCCTAAACCTGGCATAAAACTTTGTGCCACCTCTAGGTAAACCCCAAAGATATAGTGAAGGAATGTCTCCCATGTTCCCCCAGGACCTCCTGGCTACCAGTGAGGCACAAACATGGGAAATCAGGAGAGCCTTTTGTGCAGAAAATCTCATTCACCTGTCATGGACCTGAGGGGAGATTGGAGGTTGTAGTGTTGAGGAATTACTCACAAACTTCAGTGAAGATTTAACCCCCATGTGCCACACAATGCACAAATAGAGGCTTTGCTCCTTACTCAATCCTACAAGCTAATCTGAGATAGAATAAAGCAATTTCACACCCAAAGAGAAGGCAGATGAAAGAATTCTTATGGGCTACAAAGAGGTTTCCTGTTTCAAGTGCTTTGATTAGAAGCAATTAAAAATCAGCCATCTCAGCTAATCAAGAACATTTCTTAGTTAAAAAGGACTGAGTGTCCCAGCTCCTTTCACATGGGGATTGCAAAAACATCTGAAGTTATGAGAATTTTTTTCTTTTCTGCATATTCACAGTACAATGTAGAGATGTGTCTACATGTTGCAGACATCTTTTCACTAAAAATCCTTTCTTTAGGATTTTTCCTTCTGAGAAGCTAAGAGGCCTCAGAGACAGAATGTAAACAATGGTTATCTGCTGCTGTGGAATGCAACAGGTCCATCTGTGATTGGCCCATCTTGGATGTTTATAATTAATGGCCAATCAAGGACCGAGCTATCTCAGACAGAGGCCGAGAGAGCTGCCTTTGTTACCATTCTTCTTTTCTATTCTTAGCTTAGCCAGCTTCTGAGGAAACCTTTTCCTTTCCTATTTCTTTTTAGTATAGTTATAATGTAATATATATATATATTATAAAATAATAAATCAAGCCTTCTGATCATGGAGTCAACATTCTCGTCTCTTCCTTCACCTGAAAACCCCTGTGATCACGGTCACATTTACATTTTTTGTTTATGACTGTGATTCATTGAGGCTTCCCTGATATAAATAGTAAATAAGAGTGGGACAGCAACCAAAGCACAGCATTTGCCTATACTCAGACCATGTTGAATTTGCACCTCTGTGAACACTTGTGCTCATTTCCTCTTATCAGTGCCACAGGTCCACTGGGTCTCTGAATTAATTTTCATACCTTGAAAAAAAGACTCACAAATTTCATTCCCCTCTTGTCAAGGTTCATCTATGGCAGCGTCCAGCTTTCAAAAAATTGCTTTCATGCTCTTTCTTTTCATCTAAGCTGTCCCATCATCACAGAGGCTTTGTGATCACTTCTTGCACAGCATAATGTTCTCTTAGATATCCAATAATTGCAATTTGCAGTGTAATTTAAAGGAAAGTTGGCAAAAAAATCCACTTCAGAGCTGTCAGCATGAGAGCTGAAATGACCTTACTAATACTGAACCTCAGAGTCCCTCCACATTTTTTAAACGTAGTATTTTCTTCCAGCAAAATCTTTTCAGAAGTCTGTGTGCTTGAAGAGTTGTTTTAAGAGGAGACTGGCTTCCTGCTGTGGGAATGGTTACAAGCCATCCAGAGGCAAACAGGCCCCTGTAGGGTGCAGGTTATCTGCCTCACTCTGGGCACTCACTGAGGGGTGGCAGAAAACACTTCTCCATCACTTATGAAGTTGGAAGAATAAACTGAGCCATTTAAACACAGGCATGTGTAGTTCCAGGAGGGCTCTTCTGTCCCTCCCTCAGAGCCCCTCTCTGTGCAGTTTTCCAGAACTCAGTCAAGAAAAACCCAGACTTGGGCTTAGCTACAATAGACCAAGACATTTGTCAAGTTCCATTTCTGTAGCCTTGAGATGCTCTTCCCTTGTGCTGGTGTGTGAGCTGTGCTCCTCGTGGGTACAGAGGAACGAAATCAGGGAGTGAGATCTGCACACCAGAGCAGACACAGATACAAAGCCTCTTTTATCCAGCACATCTCCTGACATCATCCAGTTCTCACATCTCCCAAGACCATCCAGATCTCACATGGACAGGCTGGGTGAGCTGCCAGCGTGCTCTTGGCAGCAGAAAGTCCTTGTTGGAATAGCTGCCCTGCTTTTTCTCCTGAGTCCCTTCCTCCCTGGAAGCAGCAGCCTTTGCAAACCTTTTGGAACCATCAAAATTATTTAGTTCAGGGATGATCAAAGGTTTGTGCACCTCAGCTCTGAGCCAGCTCCAGTGCCTCAAGACTGTAAGCCATGGGCACAGTGGTTGCCTTGGCTGAGGAAGCAGAAACTGAAGAAAGAGGAAAAAATACTTCTGCCTTCCTATACATGAACATAAAATTTGATAGGTGAGGTTTTATCTTTGGATTTTGTTGTTTACATTTTCTAAGATGTCTTGGTGGGGTTTTTATTAGCTCCTAAAAATTCCACTTCTTTCAATGTAAGTTCTTTTTCAAAAGAGTCATTCAGTATATCAGACAGTACTGCACCAGGTGAATAATTATCTACATGAGTAGTTCTAATTTCCATGAAATAAACACCAGTTCTCTAAGTTATAAAAATGTTACTTCTTTTCATTTCAAATGAGAAAAAAAAAAAAAGAAACAACAAACCTGAAATGTAAGGATGACTCTTGGCTCATTTTAACACTCCCACAATATGCACTAGTCAAGGAAATTATCTCATAACTTAAATCCCTTTTTCCAAAGACTGAAATATAATTACAATACAAAGATGTGGCTTCAAAATGAAAAGTCTACTAAATCTAAAACAGTCACATAAAGTCACAGTTGGTTAATTCACAACCATTTTTTATTAAGACAGTATGTCATTTGTGATAATAAGTGAAGTTCCAGAGAAGAAAATTTTTGCATTACATTTAATTATTAAGGAGGGCTGAATAAAATAAATTCTGTGATCTTGGGCATATGGAAAGCAAAAAAATCTTAATGAGTGCTTAAAACGTATTCATTTCATGCCTTCTTTTCTCAGGATTATAGAAGTTAAGGGAAGACTTCACCAATTAATTCATTTCATTCACTGTTTGCCAGTGCAGGGATGCTTTGTTTAGTATACTGTCAGATCCTTCATCCTGCTTCAGCAAAGAACCTCCCTTTATCCCCAGATCCATTATTTCTGATGTGGTTCTTTCAAAGCTTGGAGCTTTTACAAGCTGCCTTAACTTGTTTACACTTTTCCTGATTTTCCCCGGTTCTTCTGTTTTGACAGGTCCAAGGATTTGCAATAGGAAAGCTTCAGCTCTTCAAGAAGGTGAATTCAGGATCCTGTATGACAAGCTGCAATTTAAAAAACAGCTGTGGCAGCCACAGGTATCAGTTCTGAATCTTGGGGTTTTTCATATCTATGTGACACTGTGACTTTACATGTCTTGACTCAACTATTAATATCTCCTCCATAAGAAAACAAAATTGCAAGTTGACAATAAAGTGGTCAGGATTAGTTACACACTGGCTCTGTGCATTCAAGAAAAAGCTCTAAAATAGCTATTCAGGAGAAATTCTGCTGTCTTTGGGGGTATTTCATGTAAAACTTCTGTTTATTGCACTTCAGCAGTCAAAACCTGAAATCAGCCACTAGATAGCATAAGAAATTAAATTAAAATATGAAAGGGAACCTCTTATTCCTTTAAATTACTGCATTCTGGCTACAGCTTGCTGCTTTGTAGTCCCATCTCAAAAGGAACCTAAAACTCAGCAATTCAGAGAAAACACAGTGAAGTGTGATCAAAAGAGGGTTTTGGCAGAGTCTGTTTAGCCTGAGAAAGAGATGATAGCTTGTGCTTTTTAGGTGGTGCAGTGAGGTAAAAATAATGAAGCAGGTCTGAGAAATGCTGAACTGGCTGCCAAACACTAGAAGATGGTCCTGGAGTCACCCCTGGTGGTCTCTGAATTAGCAGCTCAGTGTGCAGCATCAGTGAAAGCATCCACACTCTGCTGGGTACTGTCAGGATGGGTGTCAGCAAGAAAGGAGTGAGTGCCAGCTTGCCTCTAAAGCACTGGTGAACCTACACAAGATCATTACACAGGATCACAGAATAAATCCATTTAACATCTCGCATTCTGTGTGCAGCTTTGGTCTCCACGTCTCAAATAAGGCAACAGGGTTAGAGAAGGCACAGAAAAAGGGTGGGAAAAGTCAGTTTATGACAGACTGAAACAGCTATAACTCTTCATTTGGAGAGGAGATGACTGAGTGGGAATAGGATGAAATTTTTTAAATTTAAACTGGCAAATAGGGTGAAAGCAGAGCATAACACACAACACTAGAATGAGGATGCACCTGATGAAACAAGACTGAAAATACTAAAAGGATTGGATGGGGATGTACCCATTAACCCTCATGATAAAAACGTTCTGGATGCTAAGGAGAATGGACACAGAAAGTGCCCAGGCTCATGTGCTCTCCCTGAATATCCCATCCTTTTGCCACTGCTGGAGAAGAGCACAGTGCCAGATGGATATGGGATCTGACCTCATAGGATGTTTCTCCTGTTCTGGTCATTCCCTGATCATAAATACCAAATCCATGCACGGCTGGGTCACCTGGCATGGATTTGAATCAGGTATGGGTTCATTATCATGTTTCTGTCTGAATGATCAAAGCATGCATACATAAGGTTTTGCCAAAATTACACCTAATCCAGCATAAGCCTGATAGGGAAAAAACGAATCCATTCTTGGAGCACACTTGAGCAGGAAGGTGAATTCATTCCCAATTATCAGAGTCTCATGTGATCCCCGTGTCTTTGAGAGGCATCTGGGTTCACTATATTGTTTAACCACACCTGAAGTGTTCTTTGGAAGTGAGCTATAAAATAATGAGTGACATGGAAAGATGGATAGAGAAGGAGTGTCTCAGTTTCACTCCCCAGATCACAAAACCGCAGTGCTCAATGACATTATCAGGCAACAAGTTTAAAACAAATGAGGGTGTGAACAAATGAGGTATTCTTCAGTGAGGCACAAAAATCAGACATTGCAAAGGTCGTTGAGTTAGAGAATTCAAGGAGATTTCAGGCACATTTATGGAGTTTGTGGGCAGAGGGTCTGATATCCATCCAGCTCATAAACTTCCTAAGCGTATGAAACTGCTGGAGGCCTTGCTCATACCTGTTTCATAAACTCTATTTCCAATTTTCCACCTTTAGCCCTTCTTGGGAGGCAGAAACTGGTTTGACACAGTTGCTTCCATGCTTTTCAGCATTTTAATTTAAAAAAAAATTATTTCCCTAGATGCAGAAGAAGAAATACCAGGTATACTGATATGCACTCTGAGCAACCTATAATTTGAGCTTTTGAATTGTGCACAGTTCTGCCACAAATGATCTAAAACTCCAAACTCTGAGAAGGCTTCAGGAAGAGCAGCACCAGAGCTGCAGCTCCACAGTATCTCTGCAAGCACTGGCCATCCACCTGTGGCACATACAGCCTTGGCTCTTCCAAACCCTGTCCCTCCTGCAGAAAACCGATGACTTTGCATTGACATTTAGCATCCTTATGCATCATGAGTCATGACAACAAGGAAGCCACATCCTGAACAGATGCAAATTAGTGGTCATATTCAAGGACATTTCTCATGTCAATACACAAGAGCTGGGTAACAGATCTACTAAATACTAACACAGGCCTACAAAATAAAGAATGCAGTTGTTACATGCAGAGAGGTCCTTTCTTGTGCTCCTGCACCTCTTAGAGTTCTTTACTCCCTCTACAGGGATCTTGACCCCTCATCTGCTGAACTTTGAAAGACTTCCCATGACTTTGTGCAGTTAGAAATTATTAAAGACAGCACAAGGCATTATAGACTAGCTCTTACCAGGAATAATAATCACATCCCCCAGGAGCAGCCAAAACAAGCATTAAAGGACTTGTTGATTTTCTTTTCCTTCAAGAAAAAAGTCTTCAGCTATAATTAGCTGAATTTAATTTAAACCCTGGAAGAATTTCCAGAGGGTATTAGACATACCTGCGGGCCTGAGGTACCACTGTTGAGGGCTCCATCCTGCTGCTTTTCTTTCAGTCTCCACCTTTTACATTGTGAATGGGCTTTCCAAGCTGATAAAACCAATAGGCTGGAGAAGAGCTCTAAGACCATCAAGTCCAACCATTAACCTGAGACTGCCAGGTTCACCACTAAACCACGTCCCTGAGTGCCACATCTACACTCTTTTAAATACCTCCAGGGATGGTGACTCAGCCACTTTCCTGGGCAGCCTGTTTCATTGCTTGATAACCCTTCAGTGAAGAAATTTTTTAAATATCCAATCTAAAACCTCCCTGGTCACATTTGAGGCTGTGTCCTCTTGTTCTATTTGCATTTAAGTTTGCTTCTTGATGGTAGCAAATGTGGTGCCTGGTTAGTCAATCTGGTAAACACTGAACAAGAACAAAGATTTATCTCAGTGCAAACATTAACTCCTCTTGCTCTGCAGAGATCTGCAGGAGCCAGTCTGTTGTGAAAGCCGTGTCCTACTCTTGAACAACAGCTCCAGCTAAGAGGCCAGCAGGAATACCACACCCACCAAGACAGTCTTAGCAGCCACTCTCTGAAAAACAGGCCTATCTAAAGTATTCTTGCATTTGCATTCTTCTTTTTTAATAAGGACACAATTTCTTTTTCTCAATTTTCTTTTTCCACCTATAGCTTGCCTAACTTCTCTCTATAGCAGCTCAATGTACAAGACTCTGGATTGTGGTTCCCCCTTCTACTCCTCTAACCTCCCCAGTTCAAAGACTTGGTATCTGTTATTCTTGGTTAATAAACCCTCATATTAGTCACAGCTCTTGTCTCCAGTCTTGTAAGTACATCTGATTCCTTGACATTTCCTCTTGGACATACTTCAGTCCTTGCTGAGAACAAATTACAGAGGCACAAGACCACTTTTGTTCTGCACTTCCCAAAGACAGTTTTCACATTGTTCTTAACCTTGTCTGATGGGAGCTGGCCTTTAAAGAGGACACTGCATTACTGTGAGCTGAACATCTCTTTAAGGACACCTTTGGAATGAAACATTTGAACCCCAGAAGAAGGATTCATTAATCCCAAAATACATCATTAAGTATGTGATGAAGTGGTGAAGTGCAGTGATGAAGCACCCATAGCACATGAGGTTTCAGTAATTTTGCTGATGTGAAAAATGCAAAGAAATTAAACTACAATAGGCAGGTTAACCCAAGTGATCAACCAGGATGAAAATTCTCTATCTTTTTGTTTTTTCTCAGTGGAATGTGGGGAGATGGCTGCCTCTGAAGGTCAGGCTTATTTGCTCTTCTTCTGTTCAAGAAGATTCCAGCCTAGCTGTCCAGAAGCTGCCCTGCCCTTCACCAGCATCCATCCCACTCTTGTTTGACTGAAGTGATTTCTCTACTCAAAGAGAAATGGTAATTAATTCAGATATCTCATATGCTCCTGTATCTTTAAAAAGCATATGCAAAATTCCCTTTTCTCCACTGGAGCAGAAAATTAATGCTTTTCTTTTTCATTTATCCTTCGGAATTTTGCAATTAGCCCTGAGTTCTTGTGCTGGCTTTTACTGGGAATACTCTTCAGTTTCTTTTCTTACTTTTTCTTATCTATCTTGTCTTTCCCAGTTTTGGGTAATGGTGTGCCTATGCCACAGGCAGACACTGTTGCTTTACCCATCTACTTCCTTTAAAAGGCTCAATAAGTTTCTCATTAGAAAGCATGAGCTCCACTAAGGAAGGAATTAGAACATGGATAATAGCAGGAACATGGGTAATAGCAGATGACAGCACACCCAGTGCAGGCAGGCTGGGCTGACAGCAGAATGCTGTGGTCCCCTGGACACCCCACACAGCACAGCCATTCCAAAGCACTTTCACCAAAGTGAGGTTTTAAAGCACCCTGTTCCTAGATGGAATCCTAAACACCAGGAGAGATCAGGGAGCCCTTTCAGTGGAGGAGTTGCTCACAGTCTGCTAAAATCAAAAAAATAAAGAAATTCTCTTTTGCAGGGCTGAACTGAGAAATGATTTGTGACCTGCATAGAATGGTTTCCCTACCCTGTCCTAGGTTCTGCAGCCAAGTATGCAGAACTGGCAGCTCTGCAGGAGAAAGCTGTCAGGGAGAGTCCTGGGCACCCAATACACTCAGTGGATGATCAGTTTTGTTCACCAACATCCTGTCAGGCAGCCAAAATCAGCTTACCTCTGCAGAGAGCTTCTCTGGCAGACTGCAAGCCCCCTACACCATCCAGGTCTCAAACAGCTTCTTTTCTGACTGGGCAAAGCTTCCCAAAATCCCTGAAACAATCCAATAGCATCCCCTTTGCTAAGCTGGACATGGTGGCTCTGCATTGAGGACTTAATTAGCATTTGAGTGGCAAAAGCTGAGGAGACCATTCAGCAGCTGCCCTGACCTAATTCTTTTCTTTTTCTTTTTTTTTCTTTTCTCACACTTTGTTGAAGGAGAAAGTAGAGAGTAAGAATGTCTTCACTGCTTCATTTTCCATAGGAAATGTTTTCAGGCCTATGAAGTTTAACAGTTAAGATTCAGTGTGTAAAGAGGTGTAAATCAGCCTTCAGGCCATATGGGATGCCTGCCTTGAGCTGCCAACAGGGCTTTTTTGAGTGGCTGTAAACATGTACACTGCTCCTCAGTCTGTGTGCCTCCAGACTGGCAAGGCTGGCAAGAACTCTCACAGATTGTTTTATAACTGAGCACTGTAACAGCAAGGAAAGGCTGGGAGGGTGGTACCTCCTGTTCTTGTTGCTGTAAGGACCATGTTCCAGGTGCAACTTCAGCCCATGTTTTCTGAAGTTTATGTTTCCAGAACTGCTGTGCAACAAGTTCAGGCAGAAGCAGGCTCCATGTGTGTATCTGTACCCACTCTGAAATCAAGCCATGTTTGCAGAGAACATGGTGCAATGGAGATTCTTCTTCCAGAAACTACCCTTTCCATTTATTACTACTCACTAGAAAAGCCATGGGTGCCATGTAGAAGCTGGACATTAAATTAGAGAAATCAGACCATGTGATCCTTCCTATCTGTATGAGCACAATACTGAAAATTCCATTCCACATCCTTTGCTAGTGAAACTAAAAACTCTTCAAGGCATCCTCAGAGACTTTCAGAGACTCTGTGAGACTCTATGAGAGTTTCTGTGACCATTCCTTGACCCCAACACAGTGGGGTGCTGGTCTTTACCTGCCATTGTATCACAGACAGTGAAACTTGTCACCATAATAATCCTGGTGGTTGCTGTGGCACACAGGAAGTGCTGGATGAAGGGCACTGTCCCTGTGTTTGGGAGAACAGGCTTCAGGGTGGTGGTAGCCAAAAGTGAAATGTCACCAGGGGGTTAACAGCATCCTATTAAAATTGGTGGAAGATAAAGGGGGCAGTTTCCAGCTGTGGTGTTCATACAGGAAAGCAGCAGCAAAGAGCCCCACAGGAGCCCTGCCTTCACCAGCTGCCCATCCCAGATCACAAAGCACATCAGAATTCACTGCCTGAGGGGGAGCACTTTCCTGACTCTTGCATCTTTTCTCCCCTCCTTAGTAAATCCAACCTCAGCAATACTTGTTAAAATGATATTTTCCCCACCATGCTCAAAGTCCAGCTTTGCATCTCCCACTCTCACCCAGCAGGAACAGCCCTGCACCAGCTGTGAGCCTCAACTCACCAGCCAGGCGCCACAGGACAGCAGTCCCTGTGCCTGATGGATTGCTCTGTGCCACAGGAACAGAAGGACAGAAAGTTCTGGCATGTTCATTTTATGAATCTGAGGCTGAACAGAAACTCCCTTGTATTTACAGAGTGGGTGTTTCTCTGAGCTGCCTGATAATTCAAGGTGGGGGCTGTGCCCAGCACCAAGTTCTAGGATACTTGGCAAGTCAGGAGTGTCAAGAAATAGAAAGCTTACATAAGGGGAGGTTTTCAATAAGTCAATATGTTAAAAAACTGACTCAGCCCCTCTCCTGTCATAAAAAAAAAAGTAGACCAGACCTGGGCTAAGTCCAGCCTCCAGTGGAAGGCCAGGGATGAGAAGAAAGTCAAGATACAAAGTCTATTTCCAGCCTCATTCCTGCCATATCAATAATGCTGTGTAGCTTTGAGTGGTCTCTTTAGCTGATGGATTTAAAAGATTTACCTGTCCCATGGGAAGGGTGTCCGCCTTCAGTGGTTTGAAAAGTGCTCTGATCAAACCATGGCATTTCTAGAGATGGGCTGCTGCATCTGAGGACAAAGTGGTTCCTCCCAACTACCCTGGGCACTTAGTGATCCACATGTTTACATGTTTTGTGTTTGGTTGCAGAATATTGCTCTCAATCACCTTTGAGACCCTGAGGGACCTGGTGCCACCCTTTGTTCCACTGAGACAGGAGGTAGAGGCCCCATCTCTACATTCTCAGGCTGGAGAGGTGCCTGAGCAACCAGATCTAGCTGAAGGTGTCCCTGCTATGGCAGGACATGGGAGCAGATGACCATTAAAGATCTCTTTCAACCCAAACCATTCTATGGCTCCAGATGGGACCAAACTGTGCGTGTTGCTGCCAAATGCAAGCAGCTATAAACAGGGACTGCATCTTGTGGCAAGTCAGAGAACAAGAAGCACAAATTGTCTGCTGACAGGGAGTCCTCAAAGCATTGGAGCAACCTCTTTCGGAGGAAGTGATACTTGGTTAGAAAAAGACATTAAATAGGCTGTCCACTCAGCAGGTATAAATTGCTGTGTTCTCTCAGTGACTGGGTAGCCCTATAAATGGGATTTCTCTAATTTTTCAGGGAAGAATTCATATGTCAAAAACAATACAGAATCATCTAACTAATAATCCAGCTGAAAAGAAATAAAGAGGTTTAATAGAGCCAAGTATAAAGAGTAGAATTTGGCTTTTGTAAGTGATGCTGCAAAGCTGGCCAAGGGCCAGGAGTGCAGATATGGAAGAGGCTGTACAGGGCCACAGCATTTCCCCAATGCTTCCTACAGCTTTGGGGAGCAGGTTGCAAGGTGGCCACACAGGGATGGAGAGTCAGAACCTGCCAACCTCTGCAAGACCTGGCTGGTGTGGGACAATGCTCAGTGAATGTATTTCTTCCTGAATATTGAACAGATGGATGCTTTGATGTAAAGGAAAACATTTCAAATTTGAGAAATATAATTTGTCCTTGTGGAAGTGAAGTATCACATTCAGTGCCCTGCCCAGGGGGAGCTCAGTGTTCTGATACCATCCTCAACTCAATCTTTTAGCACTTGCTTTACTAAAAAAATTTATTTCAGGGAGATAAAGGCATACAAAAGGGTGGAGGGAGTGCTACTCAAGAGCCCTGAATTGTAATTCCAGCTTCACTCAAGGCAAGTGAGCAGCTGCCTGCAGGTTTCTGTGCCCCTGCTTCCCCTTCCACCTCCCTGCTTGTACAGCAGGTGTTGCAGTGTGGCTCAGGCAGCACAAAGTGGCTCAGACCCTGCTAATGCCCTTGGTTCTGCTCCTGCAGCCATAAAAACTTCTGCATCTGCAGAAGTAATGAAGCATCAGTGACAGAGTCAGGGCTGTGCTGGTCTGCAAAAGAAACCTGTTCAGCAGCCAAGTCCCAGAGCAGTCTCAGTGCCAGCTCAGCCAGGAGGGGTCTGTGATCTGCCCATAGTCAGTGTTGATACCTGATTTAGAGCCCTGTGAGTGTTAAACAAGCCTGGGGCAGGAACTGCTCCTGAGCAAGCCTTGTTCTGTGAAGCCTGGCAGACAAGCATCCCTTGCTGAGCCATTTCTCACAGGCACTGGCTCAACCCTTCCCAGGCCAGGCCAGATCTCAGTATTCAGCCCAGGCTTTGCAGCTCAGCTCTGCAATCTACCTCTCTCCAGAGGGCTTGTTATTTTACAGTACTCACGATATACCAAGTCTTTGACTTTCCAAAGTCCATTAGCAAGATTTGTCAGCAAATTATTGTGGAGCTAGAAAAGGAGAGGAATCATAAATCCCACCTGGGTGCACTTGGCCCACAATATTATGTATGCTTTGGATGTGGTTGTCAATCCCAAGTCAGAGGTCAGTCTCTTGTCAAGGTATGAGTTAAATCACAGGGGTTTGACTCCTCTCCCTCCCTTGCATTCCTGGTTATAGAAGGCTGCCTAGGCCATGGATATGAAACACACTTAGGGCTGCCCTATTTTGTACCAAACCCTGTCAGTGCTAGCAGCAGCTCTGTGAACTCTCACATGCTCTGATGGGGAAACAAGGCTCTGCCCTGTGCTCAGTACAGCTATCAGGACTCATGACCAAAAATACAGCCCACCAATACAGCCCCAAGACTTCTGTCTGGGTCATCACTCTCCAGTAATGACACAAGATATACTGAGAATGTCAATTAGACAGTGACATCTGCAAAGATGCTTCTGCTTTATCAGTAGATTGTCTGCACTAGAACATAACCACTGACTAGTGGGTGGGGAAGTATTAATCCCAAATAAATCCTTTTTGACACAGGAACAAAACCAAACTGCTGAGGGAAGTGCTCAGCATCCCAGTGTATCCCCCAGACTCAGTGGGATTCTCTACTAAGCAGACATGAAGTTCAAACACTGCTCAGGAAGACAAGCAGCTTGATTTCCATAAACAAAAAGCTGTGAGCACAAAGCAGCTCTGAAGTCACTGCACCTGGCACAGAGCAGCTCCTTTATTGCAGCCTCAGAAAGGTTACCTCAGTAAGGTAGCTCACCTTACCAAGTCCAGACACCCAGTAGCAGGGGTCCTGGTGGGCAAATGTGGAGGGTAAGGAATGTACATTGCCCTCCCAGAGTTTTACCAAAAGCTACTGACAATTCTGCACTTAATACAGTTCTCTATTTACAAATGCCTATGTGTGAGATTAAAGTTAGGATTTTTGCACTGCCCACAGCCTGACAGCACTTTTTCATTTCCTATGTCCCTGTGATCCCACACTGCCAGCATTAGATCTCTTCTTTGTAGATCTCTTCCATTATAAATCTATTCTTATTGTTCCTACTTCAGTTCCAGTCCAAATAAGTGAAAAGACCATCAGTGACCAATGTAAAAGATGCTCCTAGATAAAGAGGCAAGCAGCTTGTTATTCTGACATTTCTTGAAACAGGATGAGTATCTCACTTATCTTAAAATGCAAAGGACTCTTATTTCTGGCTCAGTGGAGCTGTAAAATGCAAGAGTTTACCAGTCACATATTCCAGAATAACCTCCTGTTCTGCAAAACTTTCAAATTAATCTTCAGCATGATTTTAGAGGATTATCTTCACAACAGACATATCTTTTGAAAACCAGAAGAGTGAATGCTGCCTTCAGCATTTCTATAGATATCAAATTTAAAGGGAGTATTTTATGGAATAGCTGCTGCAGTAATTGTGCTGTGGTACAGATAGCAATCATTGCAAGGTGACTTGATTTGCACTATGGACAGCCTGTGCCCTGCCAGGCCAATTAAACTCCTTTATTCTCCAGCCCTGAACCAGTCATAAGACAGACAGAAAAACAATAACACCTTGAACAATTACTTACAGAGTGTGAGGATAATTGCCTGTGGAAATCCCAGGGAGCCTCCAAAGGCTCTGAGTGGGACACAGGGCTGCTGCCACCCAGCAGCAACCTCTGGCAGTGCTGATCAGTGCCACACTACACTGGGGTCTGGGTCACCCTGGCAGGCAGCTGAGCAACACACAGCCATTCACTCACTGCCCCTCAGTGGAGTGGGGAGAGAACAGGGGAAAAAAGGGAAAATTCTTTTGTTGAGATAAAGAAGTTAAATAGGACAAAAATGAAGGGGAAGAAATAATAATAATAATAATAATAATAATAATAATAATAATAATAATAATAATAATAATAATAATAATAATAATAATATATTACTATTACATACAGAATGCAGTTTGCTCACCACTCACTGACTGCTGCCCAGCCAGTCCCTGAGCATCAGGTCACCACCTGCAGTCAATTCCCCCAGGCATGATGCCATATGCTATGGAATATCCCTTGGATACATATGGTATATGGAATATCCCTTGCATCAGCTGGGGTCAGCTGTCCCAGTGTGTCCATTCACAAGTTTTTGTGCACCTCCAGACTCTTCACTGGCAGGGCAGTGTGAGAAGCTGAAAAGTCCTTGACAGAGTGTAAATACTTCTGAAGAGCAACTAAATCAGTGTGTTACCATCATTATTCTCAATCCTAAATCCTAATCTTGCAACACTGTCCCAGCTACTAACTGTATCCCAGCTGAAACCAGGACTATGTGCCTTGCAGTGATGCTGCAAAATGCCTTTAAACTGGACTAGAAATGTGTCTCCTCTGGTGCTGCAGCAACTCAGGTTCCATTTGCTACCAGAAAATCCAAACTTGTAAAAAGAAAGTGTGTGACCAGTCCAAATTTTCTACAGAATCACCCTTTAATTCAAAGACAGGATTTTTTAATTCAAAAATTTATCTTCCAAAAGAGAGGTCCTGAAAGTTCTGGACAAATATCTTCTCTCTCACCTTTTAGCACAGCCATCAATATAACATTGTTTATCGGTATTACTCCTTTGTTTCTCTGTTGCTAGAGGGAAGCTGCTCAAATAAAGGCTGTATAAAATGTCTAGAACACTGCTAATGCCTACAGTAACATCCTTATGTCAATATTCCCATCTCATCAATGTCCTTGAGAGCATCCTCCCTTCACAGGGTGGAACTCAAAGGAGTTTGCTGTTTGGGGTATGAGTCACACCTTATCAAAAATAAGCACATTGGGTTGAACCAAGTTCTTTTGGTTACTGCAATATTTCTCAAGATGTTTGGAAGCAGCCAGGTTACTGCAATTGTCACAAGCCTTTTAGTGTCAGAGATGGAAATGGCTGGTCAAAAATACCTGTCCATGCAGTCCAGCAAGGAGCCTCTCTCCACATAAAAATTGATCCTCCTGTGAGGAATCAGGTCTGCATCAAATTTCATTCATATTTTACCAGGACTATTTAATAAAGAAGAAAAGCAAACAAACATGAAAGAAGATACAGATTATTATATGAAGAAAGATTGCTGGAGGAATTATTAATATGCCTCTTTGTATATAAACATACAGAGGAATAATTAATCTTCTATTCACAGAATCACAGAAGAGTAGATTGGTTTGGGTTGAAAGGGAACTTTGAATATTGTTCAGCCCAACTCCTCCACCACAGACAGGGACATTTTTCTCCCAACCAGGTTTCTCCAAGCCCTATCCAACCTGGTCTTGAGCACTTCCCAGGCTGGAGTATCCACAGCTCCTCTGGACAACCTGCTCCAGTGTATCACTGCCCTCATCCAAAGAATTCTTCCTTATGTCCAACTTAAACCTACTGACTTCCAGTTTAAAACCATTGCCCCTTGTCCAGCCACTACAGGCCCTGGTAAAAAGTCTTTCTCTGTTTTTCTGTAAATGCTCTCTGTATAATGAGAGGCTGCAATAAGGTCTGCCTTGACCTTTCTCTTCTGCAGGCTGAATAACCTCAACTCTCTCAGCTTTTCCTCACAGGGGAGGTGCTCCAGCCGCCATCCCTGTCATGGCCTCCTCTGGGCCCTCTCCAAGAGCCTTTCTTATGTTGAAGATTCAGAGCTGGGCACAGTGGGGGCAGGAGCTCCAGGTGGGCTCTCATGAGAGCACAGCAGAGGAGGGAATCACCTGCTGGCCATGTTTCCTTCGATGCAGCCCAGGACATGCTTGGCTTTCTGGACATTGCCAGCTCATGTCTCATATTTCACCAACCAGGATCTCTAAGTCTTTCTCCTCAAGGCTGCTCTCAACCCACTCATTCTGCAATTCTGATATTGGGGATTGCCCCAACCCATGCACAGGACCTTGCACTTGGCTTTGCTGAACTTCATGAAGCTCACACAGACCCACTCCCCAAGCCTGCCCCTCTGGATGACATCCCTCCCCTCAGGTGACACAGCTGCAGCTCTGTCTTGGCTGCAAACTTTCTGAGGGTATTTGTGTGACTCAAAGAGGAAAGCAATATACCCCTGAAGTAATTTTCCATATCCACTATTTCAAAACCTTTTCACGCCTAGCACAACTGCTTTGCTTTTCCTTGTGCTGCAGTCCCTAACAGAGCTGCTGAGCTGTAGTGAACAGAAATAAAGCTCCAAACTTGAAATAAAGGCCCCCACTATGTTCACCCTTGCTGGGAATGAGGGAGGGAGCCAGGGTTTGGTCCCACTGCATATTAGCAGGCAGGATCCTTCTAGCAGACCAGTGGAGACAGACAAGCTTTTCCAGAGAGCATTTAGCCACAAGGGTTTCTGTGGGGTTATGTGAATTGTTTTAAGGAGGAATACTTCCCTCAAAGACATCAAGCAACCTGCATAAAAAATAATACCTAAAATTAATCCCAATAATGCCACCCAGCCTCCTCTTGCCTTTCTTCTGTGACAAGCCCTTTTGTTAACTTTAAAGCTATTCCACAGTAATGCAGAAGAAATATCTATGTGATAATAAATAGAAATTCTTTCTTCTCTGATGGAGATATCCCTTTTCTGCAGGATCAGTCCTACAGAATATTAAATGACTTGGACTCCAAAATCACATATATACATCTCAGCAGAACAAATACATTTCAGCAGAAGAAATTGAAAAATTGATATAAATCTTACCAGAGCTAATGCTAGTTTAGTTTTAGGTAGATATTCTTATACTGTTTCAACAAAGGAAGCAAACCATTAAAGCAAAACATGACTTTCTCTTTACACAAAAAAAAACCCTTGTGTAGTTGTCTTAGAATTTAAGGTGAGGCACAAATTAAAGTTTGTCACTGTGTTAAATTTATTTAATCATTACCATTTATTTGCTATTTATATAAACTATATAAAATTCTAAGGCAAATTCTCTAAGAATTTTGGCCAAGATTGGTCTCAGTTCCACATCTCTGACTCCATAGAAATGCTAAAAAATCCATGAAAAATTCTGGGTTTGTTCTCCTACAGCCAAGGCAAAATTTGTTTTCTAGATCCACATTCAGCTCTACTGCAAAAGAATGTAGAAACAAGAATATATGCTACAAGCAGGATATCCTATTTAAATAATCTTACTGTTAACAGAAATATAGAAACATATGAATGAACATGGTAGATGCATATATATATTTGCATATTCTCAAAGACACAAACACCCACATATTCCTCTGTTCTCTCTCAGCAAAAAGCCAGTAACCTTTCCTCACGAAAAAGAAGGACTTAAAAACTAGAGCTAATCCCCAGCTCATGAATTAGATCAATTTCACTAAAGTAAGATTATTTCCAGCTGCTGCACCTGAGTATTGAAAGATTTAGGTGTCATATTTTGCCTTTAGATGCATCCTATTGCAATGAAAAGCAATGAAAAGTTTATCTCAATGGATAAACTGATGCATACATGTATCTACCTATATATCCACCTATGAAACACAGCAATGCTGTTTCTGAGTACTTCTTCAGTGCAGAATCCCAAAACTACAGGGGGAGATGCCAGCTATGTTAAGCCAGCTGATGCAGACACAGACACCACTCTTACACATTCAAGCCCCACATCCCTGGACCAGAGTGCTCCAAGGGATTTCTGTTCTTTTGCACTGCTGGTCAATGCACACCAAGTGTCACCCAGAGTGATCCTGAGGACACTAAAATTCTAGAAAACTGTGGACAAGAAATAAAAGACCTAAAGACGCAAGAAATTATGCTTGCCAGAGACATTCATCTCCCATCTCTAGTTCAGTAGAATTCATGATCTTCCCTTGAAGACTTTCAAACCAAAGAAATAATAATAAAAAACTTGCTGACTGAAATGAAACCCCCATGCAAGCACCTTAATGTTGAAATTCTAGGTCTCTAGGTATTCCTAAATCTTATTTTTTCTAACTGCAGATGTCTGACATTTTCACTGCCAAGAAAAGACATTACCTGGGCTTTTTTCCTTCCATCTCCTACACCTTCCTGTTGTCTGCTGTCAAGCTGACCTTCAGCAACTCATCCCACACATGCTAGACACTCCAGCCTTCATCCTTTGGCTGCCATAGGGATTCTGCCTGTGTTTATGATTAACCCACCCAGAGATCCGCCAGGGCAGGGTGAGGCTGTTTACACACTGAATTATACTCAGGATGGTTATTGTAGATAAGCTTTCCCAAAGCACTGAAGTGTAAAAGTGCTCTTAGCTGCTTACTGAAGCCTAGCAAAAGTCTGTGCTTTTGGCTCATAGTGCTCCTTTACAGAGACATTTTTTCCTCCTCCTACCGTGCTGCTGCCGTTGGGTGGGATCAGCTCCCGGCTCAGCCAGTGTTCAGGCTCATAAAACAACTCCAGAGGCACAACAGCCTGATGTTCTGGGGTGCAACAATGCCAAAATGGGGTTTTTTTGGGGGGTTATGAGGTATATATCCTTTCACAGGGCTCATGTGGTCCAGGTATTTGCTGCACTAACACAACTTCTGCTCCTTCTCTGCATGCAGAGACCCTCTCTCCAGATTTACTAGCCCAGACTTTTCTCCCCAGTGTACAAATATTCCAACAAAACCAACAGAATCTTGGGAGTTTTAACTCTGGATATCAGAGACTGGTAGAGTGTATAGGTACAAGAAATATTTTGTTTAGTTTAGGTCTTCACAGGGTTCAGATTTATTGCCCCCTGTATGTCTCAGACATTAAAAAAAAAAAAAATTTAAAAAATCTCAATTATGAGGACAGCCCAGCATTAGAACAACCTGCTCAGAGAGTCTGTGTGATCTCTGTCCTGGCAGATTTTCAAAGCCTGGCTAGACCAAGCCCTGAGCAACCTGGTCTGCACTCATGGATCATTCTCCTCTGAGCAGGAGGTTGAACTGGAGCCCACCCAGAGGCCCTTGCTCAGTTCTCCTGTGATCCCATCCTGTGATCCTGTATTCTGGGGATGGTGTGTGCAGGCATATCAGGATTTACAGCATGGATTGAGGACAAAATCTACACCCTGTAGAGATATTGGTCATACACCTTCTCTGAATTACAGTTTATGTAGCTGCTGTATGGGAATCATTCTGGTTTCCTATTTCCCTGGGGCATTTGCAGACATACTGTAACATTTTAAAATTATTCATATGGCAAATGATGTTCTACAGTCTCACAGCACTGCAACCAATGCAATATTTCCATTAGTCCTTGAAGTGATACAAGTGTAGACTTTGGGACAAAGCACAGACATAGTTTAGGCAATGTATTGCTTAACCTAATTAAACAAACTGAACATCAACCTGCTGCCCAAATACACAGGGTGTTACCTAGCTCATCATTTCACATCTCATATAAAAACATATATATACACACTGTGCTCCATGGTTCTGCAAAAGTAAACATCTCCCATGGATTTAAAAATGCATGAAAGGAATAAAGATAAAGAAACTGCTGTAATAAATAAAATTAGCAGAAAAAGAGATGACCAGTCTCACTGAGCAGTCCATTGCATGTGTAGTCATTTTGCTACTCAGTGCAGTAGCTTGGCAATTCATGTCTAAGTGTTGCCAAAGAGTGCTATTAAGGTAGATGAGGAAGAGAAGAAAAGCCTGATCATCTGGCAAGAGGAATGTCTTACACCATGAAGGTTAATTCATGTCTCTCCAAACAGGACCTCTTCTCTATCTCTTAGTTAAAAACAGATTATGATAGAGGGAAGCACTAAGTGTTTCAACCTTTGTTAATATTTTCTTAATTGATTTTTTTAGGGCTTATGGCTGTTTTAGCACTTGGCTATTCACAAAGATGCTCTGAGTGCTAAGGAAAACTCACAGGGACACATTCATACCCCCTGGTGTGGACATTTATCATTGATGGGTTTTCATATGGCAGTCTGAGTCAATTTAACAGCTCTTTGCTACTGGGATGGATGAGGGCAGTATTCCCATTTACCAGTCCCCTTTTTGCTCTCAACCATCTTTCTGATGCATATGTTACACCAACCATAGCAACACTCCCCCACCCAAGACAGTTTATCCACCAGAAAGGAGAGAAAGGAGTGGACAATTTGGAACTGTCTTCCAGGAGGAACCAGAGAGTCTGGAGCCAGGAGGAAAGGAGGGAGAGCCACCGTGCAGTTGGAAACAGGAGAAAGGACAGCAGGGAAGACAGAGCTGTCAGGGTGGCTCAGAACCAGATGAAACCACAGCTCAAGCACTTTTTCTCCACTCACATGTTCCCTTGTGTGGCCTGTGAAGGTGTCAGGTGAGCAGTTTCTTCATTTCTTTACCCAATTATTTGTTTATCCTGACAAAGTAGCTCCAGCAGCTTTCTGAGGAAGGCCCCAGGTATGTTTAGGTGGATGCTCATCAGGACAGTAACTGGAAACAGGTTGAAATGAGGATACAAAGGAAGCAGAGCAGCTCAACAGGGGGCAACCAGTGCCACCTGTGGTGCTTCAGGACATCCTGTTTGGTCTCCCTTCCCAGCTCCAGAAACAGGTAGGTGTCATGGATCCTGTGTTACACTAAGCAGCCCTGGAGGGTGGCTGCCCTCCATGGCATCTCTAATGCCTGTGCTTATAGAGTTCCAGTTTGGTTGTGATTCAGCACTTCAGGAGGACTGAGTGTGACCCACTAGTTTTTAGTAGGCAATGAATACTGCAGGGCTCAGTTCTGAAAACTGAATGAAATAAATCAAAAGATGGATTTCAAAATTTTTTTGAAAGTCGTTCCAAGCTAGTCTGGGTAATCTCAACCAGTCCAGCTCCCACCTTCAAGAAAATTTGTCTTTCATGGTGCAGAGCTCTCTCAAGCTCTCTCACTTCATAATTATTTTGGGAATTTTTCTGGCTCGCAGTTAGTTCAGTGGACATTACAGCTGCCACTGATCATTACCTTACAGAATTGATGTTGTTTCCTTCACATTTAGGATACTGACCTATCTTTAGGTGGGAGAATCATCTCTCATGTTGACAGACACCCATCAGGTATCAGCTGTCCCCAGTTCAGCACTCCAGCAGGCTTTCTAGCAGAGCTGTGCCTCATTGCTCAGCATGAACTGGAGAGGGCCTTTTTGAGGTTAAATGACCTTAATCTCACTCTAGGTATTTTTGTTTCTCTAATTTCCTGAAAGATGCTAGTCTCTTGGCTCTGTGAGAGATACTGATGGCTCTACTGCACAGGGGGCACAGGGGGAGTTACTCTGAATTAATATTTAAAGTGGACAAATTCTACTGCATTCATCTCTGTGTAGAGACCATGTTCAGAACTACCATGACAGTAATTTGATCTTGTTGCTTTATGTTTGGAAATTAAATAAATGAAAATGAAGTGAGGCACACTTCAGTGCCCTGGAGGGGGTCACACAGGGGCCCAGCGAGGTCTGTGTGATCTGCTTGGACACCATGTGGGCAGAGGAGGCTGAAGAACACAACTGTGACCTGAAAAGCAGTGGCTGTACTGAAGGTCTGTTGTCTGCAGGAAGAAAGAGAAAAATTGTGACAAAACCAGGCTTTTAGTCTGCTGATATCTTAGGGATAATACACCCTCACAGAAATAACAGGGAATCTTGCATCACAGTCTTTGCAATGAGAAATAATGATTGACACCATTGGAAATCCACAGTGGGGCTCCTGCTGTCCTCAGACAGTGGGATTTGGGTTGGGGTTAATGGACACTAATAACTCAATAAGAACACATTAACTTTTTTTCCCCCAACATCTCCCCAATGGTTAAACATGGAAAACTTTGCTGTGTTTCAGTAGTGGGGGAAAGATGAAAGCTGAAAGGAAGTCTGTCTGGATCCATCTCCAGCAATGCACAGCTCTTTGGAGGGACCTCCCTGGCTGAGGGATTACATAAAGCTGGGCACCTTCCTGCTTCCCAGGCAGCTGTCCTCCAGAAACACTGTGACTCAGAAATGTTTACCCACCAATAGCCCAAACCTCTGAGAAGGCAATTGGGTTGAGAGTTTAGCTGAGAGCAGCCACAAGGTGTGGCTGGTTCTCATGACATGGTTATCATGCTTAGTTTGAACAGTGCCATTATACCTGCAAGGGAGGGTTTGGCTAATGCAATGTAGTGCACTAAAATGCTGAGGAGAATAAGCCTGGGTAGAGCACAGGACAGAAATGGGAAAACAGGCAATGAGGAAAAGGGCTCCACCCAGGCAGATGAAAAGCTGGCAGAGTTTCTTCAGAAAGAAAGGGGAAAGAAAGAAAGAAAAATTAAGAGGTTCATTGAAAATATTCACTCAGGGATTTAATGACAAGGAAATTTTATTCATGAAGTGGCCATGTCCGAGAGTTGTTTTTTTTTTTTTTGTGGATGAAGCATCCATCATTTCTTCATTTTGTGACAAAAAGGATTATGCCACTCCAAGCACCTAGTTTTACACTCTGAGTCTAACATTCTGTGCAGTTTTCCCAAAAGAAGACTATAGAAATTGTCAGGGGACAGAGGAAAGTGACTGAGATCCCCAAGGGCATGGGGTGCCTACCAAGTTACAGCTTGGACACTGATGCTTGAAAAAGGCAAATGAGGGGGATACAGCCTTGGCCTCTAAAATCCTTAGTGGAATGGCAAAGATGAGCAGGAAACACTTGCTCACAGTTTCTCACTGAAGGAGTGTTTTGCATAAGACACACAGCTACAGTGTGGAACAGATGCAGCCATTCAGCTGCTGCTACTTAGCACATGACCATGTAACATTGAGATTCCAGAAGAAATTAAGGGCAAAGCAACCTCATTCAGAGCACAGAGCACAAGGTTCTCAAATAGTTGTTTTTTAAAGAACAGAGTTTTTTAAATTCACAATTAATAGATCATCTTTGGCTTCTCCAGCAGTTCATGCCTCTTGGAAAAATTTGCTGAGTTTTCATGAATAAATTCAGTCCTGAAAAGATGGTTATTGATGTAGAAGAATTGGAATAGACATCATGCACAGCTACTATAAAAACATTTTCCATGCTCTGAAATGGAAGAAGAGTTCTCATTTAAAACAACTACACCCTGCCATAAAAGTTTGATAGCCCCTTTTTCTCTGCTTTCAGAACAGGAACCCCCTGAGGCACACAGATAAAATGTTATGCTGCCTAACCAAAGCTGGTGTGAAGTCTGGAGCATACCAGGGAGGCTGCAGCCCATCCCTGGCCAGCCACAGCCTGGGCGAAGCATCAGCCTGTGACATCCTCTCCTGAAACTGTTTGTGCTGGAAGTCACTCAGGCATGAGATCTCCTGGAGATCCAAGCCTTCCCTGCTTTTCTCTGAATTAGTTAGTAGAGACAGCAGCAAGAGGAGTATCTGCTGGGAAATGGAGGCAGGGCACACTTCTGGGAAACCCTGACGAGGGGGCCACACCTCCCCAGAGATGGATTTTCTTTGTAGCAGCTGAATTGGGAGGAGGCTCTCTTTCATTTTACTTCATTTATCAACTTACCCCATTTTAAACAATCCATTTCCCTCTTCCCCACTAACCTAATAAAAAAGCTGCAAAGCTAAGACAGTCAGGCACAAGACAACTCTAACATAAAAGGAGGAACTTGAACCTGCTGTCAGATTCCTTACTTTTCTTCTGCTGCTTCCTCTCCTCTTTCCTCTGAAAAGGGAGTTGTGCTGGAAGTCACAGTTTTCTAGGTCATAATCCACCTGCTGTGGATGACAGAGATGAGATTCATCTCTCCTAACTCCATGTGTCTGCAGACCAAATGCTGATGTGTGAAATAGTCACCGAGAACCTCTTGATCAGTGTAAGTAAAGAAACATTTTGAGACTTAGCTGACCTAACACATTCTAGGGAGCTCATGCAGGTGTGGACATGGATACATCCCTGGAGAGCAAGGGAGCCCCCTGAGTTCTCCTGTCAGGTTCAGATTTAACATTTGCAGCCTTGGCCCAGCATGGAGGGTGGAATAAAAGACCCAAAAGTCCTTCCCAGTCATGTGGTACTAAGATTACACTCAAAGGCATAGAAGACATAGCTAATAATTAACATGAAAGGTGTAGCTCCTGTTCAATACCCTCCTCAAGCTCAAAACATCAGGCCACCCTTGTCTGACTACCAACGAGGTCCCCACACCACATTAGCTGGTCCCCACACCACTTCCCATCACACAAATCCACACCAGACTGGCCTGTCCTGCAGTGTGACCACTGACACCTTATCCTGCTGCACAGGCAAAGCTTCAGCCATGTCCTTCACTTAGTCTTACATAGCAAAATCAAAAGCAGCTTAAAAAGGCTGGTACCTGGATTCCCCAATGCTTTAAATGAGCACTTCCTACTGAAGGTAACATACAAAGAGAAATCTCTGCTTCATTTGCATCCATTTCTCACTTTTACATATAGTATGAAAAGACTGGAATTTCTTTTGCCCATGTGAATCCAATAAAATTCTCCTCGTTTATACACTTACAGCTTCCCCTGCAGCCAAGTTATAGATGTTTTGGGTTCCCTCTGTGAAACAGTTCTGTATAAACCATTCAAACTCTTGTGTGTTCATAACTGTAATTAAAAACATGGTAAAGCTGGTTTGCTTCCTTCCTCAGATATATTGCACTAGAAAAGGGAAAGAAAAAATTTTAATATGTGCACTTCTCAGTATTTCATACAGATATGCTCTGTTGGTTTATTTAATCCACAACCAGCTTATTCATTTAAATTGAATCTGAAATCCTGTGGGTGACATTTTCATGCCCATATGTCAGCAGAAGTCTGTTTGGGGTTTGTTTTTTTTTCACTTCAACAGAAACAACTTTATCCAGAATTTTTTCAGCAGTGTCCATAACTCAAATCCCACCTCTAGGCAAGCTTCCAAGCCTCAGTGGCTTGGTCATAGGCATGAGGATGTGTTCTGTGCTTTAAAACCTCACACAGCACTACCCACAGTAATCTTCCATTCCCCTTTCCAAAATTTATCATGTTTCTCTCCTCTGTTGATCCTGAACCTAATTTTCTACAAGTTACTTTAAAGCTAACGTTGTCCAATGTAATTATCTGTATACTTTCTCCCCTTCTCAAGACAAGGTAATTACTGCATCTGTAACATCACATGCTTCTTTATTTGTTTAGCTTAATTCTATGGCACAGGCTTGATAAGGCAAAGACAGCCATACCTTTGAAATGCTTTTCACTTGGGTGTGATTCAGACCAAGCCTCTGATAAAATCCCATGATTTCTTTTTTTATTTCCCAATTTATGCATTAAACAGATTTAATTTCTTCTACAGGCATTTGTGAGACATTCACTTCTCCTTGTCAAGTTAGATTAACATTAATTCTGATTTTACCAACTTTGTATTTTTTTGCTCTTTGTGTATAGCTATGGAGAATAGTTATTGCTGATGCCTTGCACAGCTTCCCCATTACTCTTCCAGCCTCAGCTTTGTGAGCATTGCTTAGAGAATGCACTTTTATCAATTTATGGACACCTGCCCACATATTTCCATAATAGGCATGGGGTTTCTAAGCACATCCACTGCTAATGGATTTGGAATTGCTCCGTGTATTTTATCTGCATTGCTTTGCCTTCAAAATACTAGTGGTATAATTTGTAAAGCAGTTCTCATATTATGTCCTTATTAAATTTTCTTCTGTGATGTCTCAAGCCAGGATAAGACCAGAATAGGTGATGTCTTCATGTGGCTCTAATTCAAAGCTGCCTGCAGGTCCTAAACAAGAGTTCACAGCAGCAGTAGGTATCAGTTCTCTCCTCCTGAATCCTTGCAGACCAGCTCCAGAACCCAAAATACAGCAGAGGGCCAGCTGCAGAGAGGGACTGTCTGAAGAGCAGCCTCAAGTACAAACACTACAGTCCCTAATATGCCCAGTCACCCAAACACTGTCATTTAGAACCCCAAAAATATTTCCCAATACTGTTGAGAAAGACTTTTCCTGTGTGGCCACACTTACCACTGTGTGCCACTGTCCCCCTCATTTGATTTTCTAAGGAGGCAAAGACCCCACCATGAAGAGCTCTGCCCAGGTACTGACTGTCCTGGGCCAGGAAACACCAACTTTGCCTCGAGCATCTCTCCAAACAAGCTTTCCAAATGATTGTGTTGTCTTTGGGGCATGGCAAACACCTTCACAAATAGCCACACTGGCACTTCTGAATATCTCATAACCTGGCCCTGATTTAGGTATCCCAGGTGGTGTTCAGCCCTCATTTGGTCTTGCAAACCACTTGGTCAATACTAGCATAATTCAGTTAAAGAGAATTATGAACAAATGTCACAGTTTATGATATCAAAGTTGGAAGCATTTTTTTACCTAGTGGGTAGGGTGCAAGGTCATTACATGGACAGGATCAATACTACCATTTTTCACAAGTATTTCCATAACTGGGTTTATCTTAACTTTGTAATTATTTTCTCATTGTAGTCTCCTTTTACACTTTCTGTTGGGTTTGGGTTTGGATTTGGGGTCTTTTTTACATAGCCTGAGCAGTTGGAATAATATCACCCAAGAATCTCAGCCTTTTCTTAAATATTCCTCTCCACCTCTAGTACAATTTGGCTGCAAAGCAAAACCCATCCACATGTCTAAATCACCAAAATCACCTACAGGCAATAGTAGGTGGTTCAAAATCAAATAAATCAAGTAATAACTCCAAATCTTATCCATTGGGGGACTCCATTCGAGGTGATCTGCAGTTCTCACATGTCATGCAAATCAGTCCTAAGACTGATCAGAGACTATGACACAATTATCATAAAATTTTCAGGCATAGTATGTATAAAAAGGTAGACCAGGTAGAAATATAAATTTAGGCTATAACATGGAATTCTGCCAAGTTTGGTGTGTCAACACCCCTGTACACTGTGTGTTGTGACACAGGTGAGTCAATATTGAACAAGAAGCTAAATTTGAGGAAGTATCTTGTTATTTCAGTGACATTGTTATGAGAATTTTCCTTGTACTTTTGTCAAATGTATATTTACACAGCCAGGATTTCAGCTGCAAATTCAGAATTGAATATGCAAAACCAGGATGGGGGTTTCTCTGACTCTGAGAATCCACTTTCTTTATCAGGGCACAGAGGAGATGGCAAGGCTGGCAAACACCACCCAGCAGAGTTATCCTTGTGGATCTCACCAGCCTTGCCCCTGGTGTGTAACTCCTGGCTCCATGTTTGCGCTTCATACCCTTTTCCTTGGTCATACAAACCTCTTTCTCAGAAAGATGCTGCTGTTGGCCAAACACAAGCATTTTAAATCTCCCTGAAAGTCTCAGCAACTGCTAAGTGCTTGAGTGTCTGAGTTTTAGCAAGAGTGACAACTCCTTAAAGACCCCACTCAAAATTTGGATGCCAGCATCGTAACACCAATTCAGACCTAAAGAGAGGAATAGTTCCTGCCCCAAAAAATCAAAAACCTGAGCAAACAGGGCCTGCTTCAGTAAGTGCACTGCCATATACAGTGCCCTAAGGCATGGCCTTCTCTTCATTGACTTTGCTTTTCATATCACTCAAGTATGAAACTGATGGACAAAATGACAACCTGGGAAAGAAATGACCTCAATAGAACAGGAGGTGGGTATGGTCACACAGATTGAGCTCTGAGCACCCAACTCCCCCTTTAGAGAACAAATGAGGCAGCCCAGAGCTCCATAGTGAGGTGCTGAAGAGAGCAGAAGCATTAGAAATGCCAGAAGCACCAGTGTGCCCCCAGGCAGGAACCTCAGCAGGGCCCTGCTGAAGCCCTTGAGGTGCCAGCAAGGGCCAGAGAACCCAGGCTGTGATCCATGGACAGTGGGACCAAAGGGACAGAGACTGCCCCTCTGCTTGGCATCACCCAAAACCCGCCCCAAGGGACCCTGAGCCTCTACAGGGATAATTGCAATAACCAGGCTCTGTTCATTCACACCCTGCACGGTTTTGTTCTCTCAGCTGGTGATGGTGATCTTTAATTGCCCGAACAGAGCTGGCTGAAATGTGGGCCCAAGTTCTCTTTGTGGCAGCATCTTCTCCCTACCGAGAGTTCAAAGAATGGACAGGAGCATTTTGGTCTTAGGACCTTAATTAAGAGTTTTAAAGTCCCAGGGCTTTAATTAAGAGTTTTAAACCCAAACCAAGGGTTAGAAGGAGCTTGACTATGGATACACGTCCCTCACCAAACACCACATAGACAATCTCACTGCAGGATGAGTGATCTCACAGTGCAAGTTTGGCATCTTCATTAAGATGCCAAACTTGCATTCACTGCCACATACTATATTAAAAATACAGTAAAAATAAAAAGTAAAGGTAAAAGTAGATTATGCTTTTTATACAAACCACTTCTATGCTCATTTTATATCACTCTATGAGATGTTCAAGCCAACATTTCACTGAGCTCCATCTGACAGAGACAGGAAAATGTGACTGCTGCCTCAAATCACCCATGACCCAGCAAAGAAAAAATTATATGAGAGATGAGGTATCTCCCTAAGCTGCCTGTGATTTGACTCATTGTTTTTTGGGAGGGTTTGATTTGTAAATGGGAGGAAATATGTCTCCATTAAATTGTCTTCCCACACCAAACACATGCTGCAAAAATTATAGCCCCGGTTAAACAAGGAGGCACACAAAAAGCTGCATTGCTTCATGACAGTTATTCTGCAGAAAATTCAGTTAGGGATAATATTTGATGTTCTGAAGTGCCATAAGTCATAGCAGAAATGCCCAGTTCCTGAACACAGTAACACTGCCAGGATCAACACAAAACCAGCCCAACCTCCTCACAGCACCAGCTCTGGTGAGTAAGGCACAAAAGCCAAATACTTATCTTTCTCATTTGGAAAAACATTTGTTTGCCTGTAAAGGGATAGCTCTATTTTAAACAGGAAAAATCCACTACACTGGGGACCTGAAGGCCAGATAAAATAAGCATCTAGGAATATAAATAAGAAAAACCAGAGAGAGAGAAGAGATAAGCTCTTTTGTCATTCATCTCAATAAATGTGAATTAAATTTTTTTTTCAAGATATTTAATTCAGTTTTGTGAAGGGTACTGTGTAGGCTGATAAACCACACTTTCCAATACGAATTTAAATATTATTATAATTAAAAGATAACAGAAATTTCAGATGTAATAAAATTTAATTAGTATAAAACAAATCCAAGCAGCACTGTGAAACTGTGAAAATTGGAAATGCAACTCTGTCACCTGCAATATAAATTACACCAGATTTGAGCACATACAGACTTTACTTTTTTGCAAAATCTCTGTAAAATACAGAGATGTATTGTTCTCATGCAGGGTTCTATATCCAGGAGTAGTTTATCAAACCACTTATACCCAGGAAATTGGAATATTTAAGAAATTTATAGCTGTACACAAAAGCCTGCTCCTTCTCTGTGTGGTTCTTTTTAAAATAACTTGCTGATCCTTCATAAAAAGAACTGTGTACCTAAAAATGTTTACATATACACAGACACAAAAAATCCGCATTTTTTAAAGATGGAGAAAATTTAACAAAATGAACTTCAGATGGAACTGGTTTGGGTGAAAATTACTGCAGATGGAATAGAGGAAAATTCAGGATCTGTGAGATTTCTCTGAAAAGAGCCACTTGCAGGAATTTCTGAGTGCAAAAATGAACAACTGCATTTCGGAGTTTTAGACTTGCAGACCTTGGTATCTGTAGGAGTCTCTGCAAGAAAGTCTGCAGGGAAAACACTGGAGTTTATTTTAACTCCTTTGCTTTCTCCACAGCTAGCATGGTTTATGAAAGATTTAGCAAAGCTCATTTAACTGCCACTACATTTTCACCCAAAACAGAACAGAAGTGGAGGGAAGAAAGCTTGATTTTTTTTTTTTTTTGCAAAGGATAACCAAAATCCTTTGTCACTTAATTTCTCTCTTTCCTGGTAAAGAACCCTTGGCAAGCAGAGCCCAAAGGCCTCCTGCTCTGCCCCTTTCCCCTCAAAAGCTGCAGCAGCAGAACTCCCATCCCATTTCTTAGAGATCCATTTCCACCACAGCTACAGAAACTCAGCTGCAGCATCAGGGACACACAGAGCTCTGACCACAAACTGCAAATCATGTCATATCTATATCTGTTCATTTTATATAGAGAGAGAGTCAGGAGCCAAATATTCACTTCTCAGAGGCTGGAAAGCCAGTTACCAGTTATAGAATTGTTTGGGTTGGAAGGGAACTTAGAGGTCATCTAGTCTCAGCTCCCTTCCATTGAGAGTGGTACCTTCCACTAGAGGAGGTGGCTCAAAGCCCCATCCAGCCTGGCCCTGAACACTTCCAGGGGTGGGGCAGCCACAATCTTTTCCAGAGCTTCACAGTAAACACTAAATATGAGTTTTGATCTCTCCTGACCTTGTTCTTCTGCATTTTATCAAGAATCTCCTGTCCTGCTGTGGCACAGGGAGAGGCTCTGTGAGCCAGGGCACCCATGGTAGAACCTGCAGCTGCTCCCTGCCCTCGGCTGAGCTGAGTCTGGGTGGGGTCTCGGGGCCAGCAGACAAACACCTTCTCCAAATGGACCAAAATATAAAATAAACAGATCCTGGATCTCTGCCAAACCCTTCCCTCAGGTGCTGGGCTGCCACAGGATCACCCCAGGGCCCAGGGAGGCACAATGGCAGCAGAGCACACGATGGCAGCCAGGGGCTGAGGGCAGAGCAAATCAGAGACTTTGAGGGATGGTGTCAGTTTTCTATTTTAGTTTCAAGTCAGCTATCCTCAAAACCAGTTTGCCTGTAAGAATGATAAAACCATCTTTACTTTTCCTGATAGCAGCTCCCACATTGCTGGAGCTTTTCCACTGCACAGTTCAATTCCCCCTTTACCAGCACAGTTCTGAAGATGTATTTAACTACAGGCTGTTCCCATAGAGCAAACTCCTGGCTTGGAAAACCTTGAGCCACTGCCTGCCCAGTTCTCTTTCCAGATTTACTTCAGCCTCTGTTACCTGCTCTCTTGTGGTTTTAAAAGCTCCAACAGATTTATAAGACAAATTCATGCTTGAATCTTGGCAGCAGATGCCTGAGTAACTCAGGACTACAAAAGTCCCTATAAATACAGGTCAGAGGAGCTGAAGCCAGACCTTGTATTTCTATTATCTATCTGGTTATACTGCAATGACTGCAGCAGCAAATGAAACAATATTTGTGGGGGGGCTTACCCTAATTCAAGAATACAGAGGGAATAAAATTCCTATTTTGGCTGACAGTGGGATAAAACTACTTCAGCCAGCACTACAGACAGGCATGTGGATCTTGTAGTGTCCCTACCTGTGGCAGAGGTCTGGAACTGGGTGATCTTTAAGGTCCCTTCCAACCCAAACCTCTCTGCGATCTGACAATTTCAAACCTTCCCATCATTTTGTCCTCTGACTTGCAATGACAAATCCTTAATGTCAACAACAGCAGTACAGGGCACATTCCCAAAAACATCCAATTTAACCAAATATTTGCCAGAAAGGCAGGACATTATGCATTTTGTGAGTGTGTTTAGAAATACTCTCTGCCAAAGAGCCATTCCAAGGCACACTAAGCCAGCTGTGTTGAAACTACCCAATGCAGGAATTTGTGTGGCATTTTCAGAACTAATCTGGTCCATTGAAAGCCAAGACAATTTGGACACTTCACCTCTTTTACTGTCACAGGTCAGATTAGGTGGGTTGCTCCTGGTGAACTATTGTGGTAACCATACTGGCTTTGGAGGAATTAGGAAATAACCAAGTTTACACTTAGCAATTGAACACTTAGCAATTAGGAAATAAACAAATTTTTCACTTCACTCCATTTTAATGGTATAGATCTCTGATGTTTTCCTCTGAACAAAAGGAACTTTTGGCCACCACAATGTCATCCATAATATGATGTGATGGTGAAGCTGATGACTCAGTCCCTGAGAGGCTCGTGGGGACCACTGTAATTAGGACATCCCTTCACTTCTGTCCTATTTTTATCCAGCTCTTCACTTCTTCTTCTGAAGCACTATTGTTTCAGGCATCAGCCACACAGACACAGCACTGCTGCTCAGCAAGCCAAGAAAACTGAGGCATTAAACAGAGTTAAAACCTCCTTGCCCTCTACATCTGTCCAACAGATAAACCTATTGACTTAGTTAAGCCTCAGTGCAGCACTTTGCCATCCCCAGGGTACACAAAGCAGCCTCCAGCTGTCTCCTCTTGTGCTGTTGACCAAAAGGAGAGGAGCAGTTTGGTTCTGCTGGTGAAGTGGAGAATATTACCTTGGTTAATTTGGAATTGAATCAAACACCTGTTTTAGCATGGTTTTGCTGGTTTTGGGTTTTTTCCCCCAAAATTTAAACATAGGCAAAATATCTCACAGTGGCATCCATTTAATCTGCAGATAGTTCAGCAAATGAAGCCTGTTTCATTTGATTTTTTTCAACAGGGAAATTATTTGTCAAATAAAGTCATTTAAATAGAGAGTCTCAGCTCTAGTCTGTAGTTTTAACTGGCTTGTTTGCATCAGGAAAGAAATGGGGTGACCCTTCAGCCTGAAGTTTTTAAAACTATGATGATTCTTTCAGGGATGATCATAAACCATAACATCCCTCTGTAAATACATACTTTGATATTAATGTAAGCTTTTTTTTTTTTTCCCTTTCTTAGATAAAAATTTTTCATCATTTTTCTGTTTACTTTTGGTTTATACCTGATGCAGGAAAAGATCAAATCCATTTCTCTAGAAAACACCACTTATCTCTATTCTTTGAAGCGAGTGATAAAAACAAATTAGAGCTTGGTGCAGGCATGAATCTCTCTGCCATCCTATTCCTTGCACAGAACTGCAGATTGGTTTGCAAATTTTTTAATCAAGTGAGTGTGAAATCTCAAGATAAATTTGAACAGCAGAACACAGACAATTAATTTTTTGTCCTACTGTCTCTGTTCATCCCAGGGAAGAGCTGCCAAAAGCCAGGCCTGTGGAGGACACCAGGGAGAGGTATGCAGCCCAGCAGAAAATATGTAGGGCATGGCTGCTGGATCTCTTCCTCAATATCTGGCCAAGAAGCTGCAAAAACTATTCCAGTCTTCAGAGTTTGAGATGACAGGCTGCAGAAGTAGAATTCTACCTATTTCCGAATAAATAAAATATGATCAAAGGAAGACCTTCAAGTGATTTTTGTTTCCCAGGGCTCACAGCACACACATTCAAAAATGAAACTTCTGACACTCCTAAGCACAAACTGTCTACTGAATTTTTCCTAACATTTTTTTTTCAGCCATAAATCCCAAGGCAGGGAGCTTTGCAGGGAGGAATCACAGTTAAGACATAAACCAGACAATGCATGTATGTGATGCTGTCCCCTCCACTGCTCTTTCTCACCTGAGGATGCTAAAAAACCCCAATGGCATCAAAGACAACACTAGCAAGAGGCCACAAATGTCTTGGCTAATAAAATATTTCTGTGTTTTGCTCCAAAACCCACCAAAGAAGTTGTTTCCCCCTTGGCTTTGCCCAAGGCAGGCTCACTGCAGATTTGCTGCTGTTTGTGGCAGGTGAGGGCTGAACTGAGCTCAGAGCAAGAGCCAGAAAACAGCACATGGCATCCCCCCGAGGGGAATACCCCAAACTGGACATTTTAGCTCACAGAGGAGCAGTCTCAGTCCCTGCCTGCACAGGGGAAGGGAAAGAGCAGCCCCATCCCAGCAGGAAATCCTCCTGGCTGCCTCCTGTGCTCCCTGCCAGACACCCCCTGCCATCCCCTCCCTGCTGATGGCACCTGAGCCCTGGAGAGCTGCGTGCTTTCCTCTCTGGCCATGGCATGAGACCCCCTGAACCAGCCTGGCAGCCCAGGAGGGGATGTTTTAGCTGCACTTTCCCAGGGCTGAGCTCTCAGTGACAGCCCAGCACAGCCTCAGCTCAGCAGCTTTAGCAGAGCCATCGTGGTGAATTTCCTTCCAACATCACCACTCAAAACACCACCTGCACGTAGTTAAATACACAGAGAAAACCTGGAAATGGCCTTTCTCACCTCAGCACTCAGGAGCAGCAAATATAAAAGTATCACTATTGCCAATAGACCATCGACTGCAACTCAGGTTCACAAACATATTTCTGGGTTTTCAACACTGAGTATCTGCTTCAAACACATAACAAAGCATAAGATAAGTTTGCAATCACAAATCAATAAATTTCTAAAGATTGAAAAATCTGTGTCTAACTTAAAGATATTATTTGGATTTTTTATATTTTAAATTATCTTTGTTCAAAATACAAAAACTGCATTATTCTCTTAATATTCATCTCAGGTACCTTCCTTTTTGGAAAAAGTGAGTGTCATGCTCAAATGATCTGCAAAACTAAGAACAGCTCTTCCAGAGTTTAATTCAGTGCCTTTTCAACCTCTTCAGAACAGATAACTGAAATCCATTTACAGAAATCCCAGCACCCTCTACAAATCTTGAATACTTTGTTGAGAACTACAACACCAGCATCAGGGCAGCAGGAGTTAGGCAGGGATTAAGTGCCAGGGAAGACAGTCACTTAAATAAAACTCTTTTAGCAGGCAGAGACTGAACCCTCCAGTCCTTTCTGCAGTGCCTTCTCAGAGGTGCAACTCCATCCAGAGCTGCTAAAACAACTAATACCAGTTAATGTTCCTGTGCATAAAATAAACATACAAGCCATACAAAGTCCCTGTCTACAACAGTCTAATAGGTTTTAAATATATAAATTGTTATAATATGACTATGCTTCATACATATTTGGGTGAGTTTTATTTCCCATTATTCTCTCACCGGGATGGTCTGATAAAAATATCAAGTTGAGTGCAGGGCAGCTGGTTCACAAAATCACACTAGGAAGTTTAAAAAATTATGGTAAAAAAGTAAATATTAAATATGACAGCAAAATGCCATGAAGCTCAGCTGACATCTGCAGACACTGTGGTAAACTTTCAAAATACGATGACAAAATTCACTGTCATTGTAGCCTCAGCTCATCAATGCAGCCTCAGTCCATGTTCAGACAAGTGCTCCAGACCTGCTCTGTGCTTCGAGCATTCACACAGCTCTTCACCCTGGAGAGCCCCAGGTCAGTTTTGGTAATCTCCTTGCTCCCTTCCTGAGTGCTTCCAACCAAATCCATTCAAAAGCTCAAAGGGTTAACCTGCTATTTTAGGAATATCAAACAGACATATTTGCAAATTTTCACTTGTTTCTTCCAAGCATAATGGCACATTTCATGCCATTACAGTCCCACTTGGTCAAATGCCCACTTGTGTTTTGCTGCTGAACCATAATAAATTGTTATAATAATAATAATTTTAATTGACTGTGCTAAGTATTTAAAGAATTTGTGAGAGAAAGTTCTGAGGGATGTGGGGAAGAAAAGGTTACCTTCAAAACTCAGTTCTCCTTTTCTTAAAATAATTTGTATCTTTGAAGTTAAGAAAAGAAGGATCTGGACTGTGAATTGGTGTTTTATAGTCTTTGCCATTTGTAATACAATTACCTGGTTTTTATTGCTGAAAATTTTAGAAAGTTGTCTTGCAGCATAATTGGTGCCACAGATAAAAAGGACTTTGGTGTTTCCTCCTGGAAACCATGTAACTATGCTTGATTCTCATCTTCGTGTTTTAGAAAACCTACTTGCTGCCCATGGTGTGAGCATATACTGGGCTGATTTTACAGTCAAAGACAAAAATCCCTTAACATCAAGAGGTTTTTTAATATTTTAAACTTTTTCCAGGTTGGGGAGGTTCATCTGGCTGGATATACAAATGCTGCATGTCTGATAACATGTGGAACAATGACAACTTTGGACAATTTTAGTCACTTCATGAGAATCATCTGCCTTGAAATGAGGCAGAACCTAGAACAGAAAGTTGTGCTTTTTCCACAGTGTTACCAGATTTAGATTTTAATTAGCTTCAACCAAATTTTAATTAGCTCTATTCATTAACACCTCTTTTTTCTTTGCATTTCAGTGTAGGAGTTTTAATCAGCTTATCAAGTGGGACAAAGATGATTTTTTGCTGTGAATTTACATACTTGAGATCTCTCTCTTAACAGCACCAGACAGAAAGAGACAATGTGGGTCCCTTGGGAGGGTCTCTGGCAGGGTGAGGAGGTCAGAGGCTTTTCTGCATTTTCACACACAGACTCACCTGGGAGCATTTCCTCCTGAGGCACATGGCAGGGGGACACATCAGGGAAGGGAAGAAGGCACAGAAGACAGGAACACATGTGTGGCACTGTACACACAGTGCACAGATACACACACAGCTTCCCTACCAGCTTTCCAGAACTATCCACTGGGCTGCCAGGCTTCAGTAGCAGCAGGCATCATTACATGGGACCTCTTCACACCAAAGACAAGGCTGTGTCTGCCCTGCAGGATGCAGAATAACCTTCCAGCAGCTTTCTGGACAATTAAAGTTAAAAGTTCAGCCAAGTCTGCAAATCTACAACAAATTCATTCCTTTGAGGCTTGGTGCTTTTTAGACACAGCCCAGCAGAGAGGCAGGGCAAAGCCTGAACAGCTCCTGACTCATCTCCCTCCATTCACCCACAGCTGACCTCCTGCTGACCCCAGCCCTGGCAAGAGCTCTGGCAGCAGCCCAGGGAAGGGGTAAGTCAAGGGGAAAAGGTCTCCATCAGTTCTAGAACAGCAACACACTTCTGCAGGTACCATGCAAACATCACACTATCAGCTGGAAGATCTCTCTGACCTTGTTATAACTCCTTAAAAATTCTACCTTTGTGGACGAAACTTTTTTTTTAATTATTAATACGAAGGTATATGTTGCTTATAGCAAAGTCATTGGTGGCCTAACTATTTTTATTTAAAAATAAAAAGGCACAATGCAGTCACAGTCATTGTCTTCTGTTCCACTTAGAGCAAAGATAAGCCTGCAGCAAAATTACTTGATACACAGCATTGTTCTGTAACTTTTAGAGCTAGGAGCTCTATTTCTAAATATTAATAAGATATCCCAAACCACAGAAGACCTTCATCCGTTTTCATTTGGTTTAAGTATCCTTTCCTTCCCTCCAAACTGTAATCCCTGTGCTGAGCCTGCTCCCCACATCACAGATTTACCACTTATCACTGGCCTTATCACTCAGCCCCACTGAGCCCTGAGGCCCCAAGCCCAGGTGTGACACACCAGTACAATGAGTGACCAGGGGATGTCTGTGCTGTTGCAATAACATAGCCCAGAACTGCTAACATGACTAAATACAGTGAAATTAATTCTTCCCAAGCCTGACCTGTGCCTCAGCAACACAGAGGAACTGTTGGCAGACAGGGACAACCTTTTCCCACAGCTGTAATTAGCATGATGGCTTCATAATTACATGGGAATTTAGATGTGTTTGGAGAAGGAGATAAAAAGCCTGCTGGGATCCTGGTGACTGTACTCATTACCTGCAGAAATGTTAGCATCCAGATCAGGGCTGGGCACAGACAGCTACAGGCAGTGCTGTGAAATTCCAGAGCATGCTTCCTGCTCTGTACATGTGAGACTGGGGGCATCCCAGGGACAGACAGTAACAAACTTCTCCAATTTCTAAATATCCAAAGCCAACTATTTGCTTCTTTTCTTTCATGCCACTGTAGCTCACCATTAACATGATAGAGATGCAGAAAAATGAGGGTAATGAATGGTGGCTGGAGCACCAAGGCTTCTGCATGCCCTCCCACAATCATAACTGGGTGTGCAGGACACTGGCAGAGCCCTGCAGCTCAGGGTGGCACAATGAGGCAGCACCTGCAAAGGGCTGTGCTTGCTTGTGCCCCAGAGTGTTGGGATGGTTTATCAGGCAGGCAGCACAGGAGCAGCTCAACAACAGGATACAAGGTCACTGCAGTCACAGGCTGGCTGTCCCCAGGGGAATCACTGGGCTGGAAGAAACCTTCAAGGTCATTGAGTCCAGCCCATGTCCTAACACCTCAACTAAACCATGGCACCAAGTGCCACATCCAGTCTTTTTAAACACATCCAGGAACGGTGACTCCACCACCTCCCCAGGCAGGCCATTCCAGAACTTTATCACTCCTGCTGTAAAAAACATTTTCCTAATATCCAACCTATATTTCCCTTGGTACAGCTTAAGACTGTGTCCTCTGGCTCTCTCAGTGCTACCTGGAGAAAAATACCAAACCTCACCTGACTACATCCACATTTCAGGAAATTGTAGAGAGTGATACAGTCACCTCTGAGTCTCCTTTTCTCCAGGCTAATGTTTCCAAAGGCAGCACCACAACCTCCCCCTACCCACTGCATGAAAAAGTAAATCCACTCTGGGGACAACATTTTCATTTTTCTGCAGAGCAATAAGTCAGTAAAGAAATCTAATTCACCCCCAGTATAAAACACCAGTGCCAGTCATCCACATCAGGGCAGATTAAAATTGCATAACATTCCCCAAATGCACATTTTGACCATTTTGTGAAGGTAAAATATGCTAAGGCTATAATTGCTTTATAGTGCCAGATAATTTAAGCACTTTCTGGGACTGACTTTTGAAGCCAGGAGACCATCAGGTATCTGGTTACAGGATCATGGCAAGGAGATGATAGATATGTATCCTCACAGTGAACATTTTAAATATATACCACAACCATGCTCAGAATGGGGGTACACAAATTCCTCTGGGAGTTCAATGAAACCCCAAAGGAAACCTTTCCATCTCCCTGCTGTGAGCATGTGTTGGGTGTCAGAGAGGTGAAGACATCAAACTGGCTCACTGGAGCTGCTAGAAAAAGCCAAAACCCTCAGGAAATATTCCCAAGCGGGACATGATCTCCAGTATTACTTCAGTGTCATGCACCATTCACTCTCTCCTCTATTAAACAATTTTAGGAGAAAAGACTATAAAAACTGAAGGAACAGGAACACAAAGATGCTACATCTCAATCTTTGCACATCTCAACCCCAAAAGTCACCTGTGACCATGCTATCCATGAAGCCCTTTCCTCCAAACTCTGGATGGTTTCCATTTCAGGCTCTCCATTGCTTTCACTCACAACCAGGTGAGCCCAGAAGCTGAAGCCTCTTTAGGGGATGATGATTATGATCATTATGATTTAGGGGATCATAATGATCCCCTAAATCAGGCTGAGTTCAGCTGAGCTGGGCCAGTCTCTGCATAGAGAGGGGTCTCCATGGAGCAGCTTTGCACAGTGAGCAAACTGCAGGGTGTCCAACCTCTGCAGAGCTCCCTGGGGCAGACATTTACTGGGGAACACAGGATGGGAGACAGGAAGAGGTGGTTGTATCCCATGTGTCAATACATTTCAATATGTTTACCTGCCAAAGTCCAAACTAGTTTGGAGGTATGAGCCTGGTTCTGCAAAATCTTTTTTCCTTTTTTTCCTAAGCCAAGCCTCACCCTGCAGGATAGCTACAGTCTTTACCAGACACGTAGGAGATTAAAAACACCCTTGGTAGGTAAGCTCATCTGATGACTTCTTTGAAGCACTTGAACGTTTTCTGTCATTTTTCCCTTCATTTGCATGTAAAGTTGGATAGGCAGTTTGACAAAGCAAAATTTAAGCATTTGAGACCTGTAAGAAGACAAGAGGACAGAGGAAGGGGCAAGCAGTGCTCCAGTAGAGTGACCACTGTCTCAGGTATGGCAGTGTAACACCCCATGGGGACACCTAATCCCAGGTTAAAAATAACCCTATTTCAGAATGATGTCTCCTCTTTCAGGAATAATTACCCTTTTCCTGAGATGCCACCCAACTCCCTGCTCCAGAAAAATTAAAACTTTGTAGTGATTATGATTGGAAAGATTTATTTCAGAGACACAAATACAACAATTAAAAAGGGTCCACAGAATTAAAAATAAGCTTGCTGCATTTTTTCCATGCATATAACCCCCCTTCTAATGCTTTGCAAAGCTTCTGACAGCATCAATCTTTTAATTTTTTAGTTCACAGAGCACTCTTTTGAAATGTAATGGCTACATAAGCTCTGCAGCTCTGAAAGCCTCTGCTCTCAGTGCACACCTTTAGGAGACACCACTTCTTACAGAGACACTGCAATTCTGTGAGTCCTCTCTGCTGGCTGTTGAACACCCAGGGACCAGCTGTCCCTTCCAGCCCTGGCTCCTGCACAGACCTTTCTGAGGTGCTCAGGAGCAGGCTGGGACACATTTCATCTCCTTCTCCTCCTGTCAAGCATGGTGAAGGTCCTGTGAGTGGGACAGGGAGGGGAGAAGTGAAGCACAGGCAGGAGCCTCAGCTGACAGACACAGCACAGCTCTGCTGTGGGGAAAAGCCCTTCCCAAAGAGCTGTTATGTGCTGGAACACCAGCACAGAGCAAGGCATGGGTTTGACAGCAGGGACAGATGAAATGGAGTGGAAAGATCTGCAAAAGCAGTGCTGTCCTACAGTCCCAGCACAGAATGCAGCAGCAGCAGCAGCAGCAATACAGTTCCTGTGGGTCTCCTCAGTTGCATTGTACCATCTATTTCTATGCTTCCTTTCCTGCAACCCTGCTAAGAGCCCAGAGGTACCCCAGGGTTAGGCTCCTTTTCTTGAATCATCTCACCAGTGCTGCTAATTGATCTCAGTACAGAATAATTGATCTCAGAAGGGGAGATTTTTTCCATCATGGCAAAGCTGCAGCAGATCACATAGCATTTAATCAAACTAGACTTATTGTCACAGACATGTTTTATGAAAAATCCTTTCCTTAGGATTTTTTCTCCTGAGAAGCTGAGAGGCCTCATGAACAAAATGTAAGCAATGATTATCTGCTGCTGGGGAATGCAACAGGTGCATCTGGGATTGGTCTCATGTGCTTGTTTCTAACTAATGGCCAATCACAGCCCAGCTGTCTGGACTGTCTCAGTCAGTCACAAGCCTTTGTTATCATTATTTCTTTTTCTATTCTTAGCCAGCCTTCTGATGAAATCCTTTCTTCTATTCTTTTAGTATAGTTTTAATATAATATATATCATAAAATAAACCAAGCCTTCTGAAACATGGAGCCAACATTCTCATCTCTTCCCTCATCCTGGGACCCCTGTGAACATCACCACAACTTATCATCTAAATATTTTAAGAAATCCACCTGAGCTGTTCTCTACTCAAGTAAATGGAAATCTCTGAGGAGCATCAAAAATTCTTGGGTTTTTTTTCCTAATAAGATCCATGCACTAAGAATCATTCCTTCCCATCTCTCTCCTTCCCTTCTCCCACAAAATACTACCTGACTGTTAGCCCACAAGAAAGCAAAGCATAACCAAGGGACACCTGTCTGCAAATTACTTCAGGCAATCCCTGAGGCTGTGGCCCCAGCTTGGGTCTGTGAGCCAGCCAAGCCCCACCCCACTGCCACAGGCAGCAGGGAAGCCAGCCCTGGGAATCCTGTTGTGGGATGGTCCAAAGGGGTGGGACACTGCCTACATGGTCCAGGGGTCCCTTTTAGCACGCAGGCAGTGATGGTGTCCCCCCGTGGGGGCACAGGCACACGCAGCTGCTGGCAGCAGGACTCTGAACACCATGGCCTTGCCATTGCTGACAGAGGGCATTTGGCCAGGGGGGGACCCAGCTCAGGCTGCCAGGCACAGCCCCCAGCCCCTGCCAGGGTCCTGGGGGCAGTGAGGGACCTCTGCTGCAGGCACACACCCAGCAGGGGCCACCTCAGCCCTGGGACACTTGTAAAAGTGAAGGAAAAGCAAGATGAATCAAAGCCAAGCCAGGAGCTGCAGTCAGAAGTTTCAACTTCCACACCAAGCTCATCCACTCTCTGCAGATGGAGATTCAGTCATGAATAGAGAGATAGGAAAGTAGAAGTTGCGTTTAGAGGAAAAAAAATATTTTTCTAAAAATCAGGAGCTCTGGATAGCTGCTCTTGACTTTTACCCTAGGAGAATCAGACACAACAACACTTCTCTAAAAGATTAGTCTTATTTTTTAAATGCAAGGGTGCTCTCTGTAGGACTGGAGAAGTCCTTCCTGCTGTTTGCAACCTTTTAAAGCCCTATCAGGCAGCAATTGGTGCTCTTCCAGTATCAGCAGCACACTTGTCCCACTTGCTGGGAGTTAAAAATCAGTTTATGAAAAAAGTAAGTTTGTTCTGCATCCTAAGAAAGTAGTAGCTAGATTTTCCCCTTGATAAACAAAGCAGCTGTTTTGCCCAACTCAGAGCCAGGACTATAATCAACCTCCTATGTGGCATGCTGATTTGTTTAATAATTTCTAGCTTCAGAGTTTTATTCCATAATATGCAACTATTTATATGAATTATAATAGTTACAGCAAAGAAGATGATATCACTTAAGAGTAATGGCACACCTGATTCAGAGCAGGGACTAAGTCTGATCATCTGTGGATGATCATCAATCAAAAGGATCCATTGCACACATCCAGGCATCTCAGGCCCAAATAGTTCTTCCCTTTTAGCAAATCAGCATTTTCTGTGCTGCACTGCTTGTAAAAGTTGGCTTGGGCACTTCATGTATTTATGTAGCCCCATGGGTTTATTTTGTAGCCAAGACCAAGCTCTCCCTGCTGCTGGCTTTGCAAAGGGCTGGTTGCCTTTGCCCAATTCACCTCACTGAAAACAGGTTTAGTGACCTCCTCAGGAGCTGCTGGCTTCACCAACTCAATCTGCAGGCTTGACACAGATAAATTAATTATTTCAATGCATAAGCTCAAGTAAAAAGATAATCTCCAGACCATCTTGTCCAGAGGAACTGGCTCTATTTTATCTGGCTTCACTCACACCTCATGGCACCTTCACCTCCTGTACAGGCATCCTGGAGACAAGGGCACTGAATGCTTGAATTACAGATCCTGCCATCTGTTCAGTGATTGATCTCAGATGCATCTGTGCTGAAGATTAGAGATGAAAATGCAGGATAATTCCCCCTTCTGAAATATTATCACATGTGCTACCATGGATAAACCTTCAATTTTGTCACTGACATCCCCTCAGTTCTCTCAGAACATATTCTGCATAGTTGTGACATCAGCTCTCCAGGAAGAGGACAAGTGTTGGTCTCATGAAGAATATGAGCCAACAAAATCACACTCCTTAGCCAAAGAAACCAGTATTTAGAAACACCCATATGGAAATTCAGCTATTAATACTCTCTTGGACTGCCTTGGAAACAAGTGTCAGTAAAAAGAGCTCTTTAGTAATTCATGAGGTCAGAAATACAGAGACAACCTAGACAAATTGCTAACCAGGCTCAAGTAGAGCAAGCATGGAATGCTACAAAACTGAACTTCAGCAGTCTTCTGAACACAAATCCCAAATCTCTTTCTGAATCAAATGGCTGTGCTAATATCACACTTGCCAGGCTGCTGAGAGTTCCAAGTCCAAGAGAGAGGGTGCTCCATGCCTATTTTCTTCCTATGCATTAAAAAGATGGTTTAAATTAACTCTTCCATCCTCCCAACCAAATCTTCTGTGAACAGCACTGGGCTAAACCATGTTTCTCCTCCTGCTTCCAAGGTGTCTCAGACCCCAGTTCCCCATGGTGCTCAGACACTTGAGTCACACACACTCACTCACTGCTGAGTCACCCTTCAGAGCTGGGCTCCAGTGCCCCTGGAAGGCTGGGTTGGTGCAAGCCTGCCCTTGTTGGATTTACAGCAGATGAACAAACATGAATGTGAACCAGCTGCATGTAAGTCCTGTGTCTCATTCCATGTTCATGACTGCTTCAGAAGTCAGAACTCTGCCAACCTGGAGCTAATGCTTAACCTCAGAGATGCTGTCACATATGGCAGAGCACATTACAACTGGTGAGTGTCATTTGTTTCAATATTTACCAAAGGCTTAGTCCTATTATTTAGACAGTTTTATAAACTATATCATAAGCTATATGACATTTTGCAAGTAGCATTTTAACCAAGTCAATTTTCTGAAGCTTCTTTATCCAGTAAGGAGAGCTCTGCCTGTTAGTTCCTGTTAATTGTATAAAACGTTGCTTCAATAGCGTTCACTAGCAAAGAATATCCACTTGAATACTTTTAATTTAAAAAAACCAACCAAACAAAAAAAATCAATCCACTGTTTTTTCCTGCTACTTCTGTTGCTGCAAATCAGTAAAATAGCAAGAGAAGTGCTGACACCTACAGGACATTTGTGTGTCTAGAAACCCGTTCTGGTTGTCCTACATCACTCACACTGCGCTACAGCTAAACAAGCAGATGGCTTCAGAGTACCACAGCTACTCAATCAGAATTAATTTACAAATGACTGGAGTAACACTTGATACACTTTTTCAACACTTTTTTTTAATACATCTCGTGAACATCCAATCCAGGCCTATTAATGCTGATTATTTGAAGCTCAGAAAGCTGAAAAAATAAGCTATCAAGAGTACTTTCCAGTCCCATTTTTACTCCCTACTTTCCACTCTGCTCACAACCTTGGCACTTCTCATTTCTGCCTCTAGCTTCTTTCCCTTCTTTTATTAGGCAGGGAAGGGTCCCTGAACACTGGTAATTAAGAGATGCACTTCCACCTCATTCTGTTAAGAGCAAGCTCTAGGACATAAATCAGAAAGATGTTTCCCCCTTCTCCCAACACTTTTTCTAGACTATTATTCTTTCCCCCTTATCACCATTAGTTTCTTCTCATTTCCATTTTTTCCCAGTTGAATATAATAATATATTAAATTGTCACAAACCAATGCCACCATGTATCAGGGTGATTTTTTGATTCACTTCTGTGCAGCTCTGCAGGATCAAGGACAAGGGTGTGCCCAGGAGGAGGGATGTGCTGCCCCAAGCCCTAACACCTGTGCAGCTGAGGGCAGAGACTCGGGCACAGCCCAGGGCCATTGTGCCACCTCACTCACTCAGCTCTGTGCGTACCTGGAAGAACCCTGAGCTCAGCACCTCACTGCAGACCCTCAAGGACTTCATGTCTCCAGGCCATTCCCACACCCTGCCCAGCCCCAGCCTGCTCTCACCAGGAGGACCATTTCCAAAAGGCATTTTTTGTACCAAGTAGCTCCTAAGAAAGCAATTTTGTTTATCAAAGTCCCCCAAAGCCATTTCCAAGAAACATTAAGAAGCTTGGCTTTGTTCCAGGGAATTGAGGGAAGGATTAACATTAGCTTCAAGTGCTGCACAATAAAACCAGATGCATTTCTTTGTGGTCCAAAAGGAGCCTTGAGGTCTATCACAAAGACAAAGCTAGAGACACACATTGGGAGTGATCAAGTGGAACAAATGGTGAAGAGGAAAAACATATAAAAAGGTAGTTACATACACATTCTCAAGAAAATCCAGGCTAGAATAAAGGAAGGTTTAAACACAGGAGGAGATTATTTGATTTCTTTCATCATCTATGTCTCTATTTTTCACACTGACATCAGATTCATTGCAGTTATACTGCTAAAATTAATCCTTGGCCTGCATTACCTCACATAAACAATTTTTGTCTCATTTTTTTCAAGTTCCTAGTCAAAAATGTCTTTAGCCAATGCAAACAGGCAAGGCACCACATGCACAAGTGCCTTCAAATACCCAAAAATCCAAAACTACAGGTTTAGGTGTGGCTGAGGGCAGCATGCACAATGCTCTCAGCCTCTGAAGAGAAGGGGAAGGACAAGTACCTGGCTGGGAAAGATGACACCAGAACAGAGACTTTGCACTGGGGAAACTGCATCTCTGCAGAACTGCAGGTGTACTGGGGAAAAATGCTAAATGACATTTGGTGGGCTTGAGCACTGCAGTGACAGAGGGACATGACTCTGTGCCCAAGAATAAAACTGCTGCATGAGAAGGATTCTGCACATGGTTTGACCTACACCACAGTTTATTTGTAAACATTTGTTACATGTGTCAATAATTTAATTGAACACAGACTTTGTACAATTCAATGTATAATATTAACAATGTCACACTAGAAAAGCACAACTGTATTCAGTTACAGTTGTACTTAAAACTTCCAAAATACAAACCATTTGAAACACTGAACAAGAAAGTAAGGGAAAATCTGAAAACAATGAAGGAAAAAAGTGCAATAAACCATGATCAAAAAAACCTGAAAACAAACGTAACACACTTCTTAGCTGGCTCCTGAACATCTTCAGGTATATCCATCTAGCTTCAATACTACTTGGGTTGTGCCAGAGCACAAAGCCAAACTGTCTTCAAGCTAAAAATCTTGCTGAAACAGAAACTTAAAACAGCTTTACAATGTGTAATGCATGTGATTTTTTCCCCCAGTCAATAAAACTACCTGAAGAAAAGAAATTGATTTAATTTGTCTTTATTTGCAATACAATATAAAATAGATTCTTTTGGTATGAAGATCTTTGAGACCTGTTGGGTTTTTACACCGTATTTAAAACAAAAGTCACATAAGTTTGAAGCCTCTTGACCATCCCAATCACTGTTGCTGTAATAGAGTTTCAGGAATTTCAATAGACTTCTTTGGTTACAATTTATTCAGTAAATTTCAGATATGCAGATTTGAATATTTAAGCTCCTAAACTAGTGTTGAAGCCCCTAAGTAAGAGTGGCTTGAGTTCTAACAAACTGCAACACATCTGGAATTCTCACCATTAACTGTAAGATTTATGGGTATTAACCAACTCTGAGGAGCAGACTACTTTTATTGAGAAACTTTACTTTAGACAACCTAGTAACAAAGGATAATATCCTTCACTTAGCAACACTGAAGAATATGCAGTGAGAACAGTAAGTTTTCATCTATTTTCAAACTTTCATACAACTTGCACTATCTTCACTTTACATACATGGATAGTGCATGGCAAAATTTAATACAATACAGCAAACTAGCTCACCTACTGCAGCTCACAGTAGCACTTAAAGTAACACCTATAGCCCTGGAAGTGTAAGCCATCACTACTGCTGAATTCCTCTACAGTGCCAGGTCTTGGCTTCATCTCCATGTAACAGTTCTCACAGTAAAGGTTTTCTCAGCCATTTATAGCAGATTGACATCCAATTCCTCTTCAATTTACTTTGGAGGAAATAAGGCAACTTAAAAACCGCTATAGAGAGTATGTATGTCCAGTACAAAAAGTCACAGTAGTGTAAATTATCAACTTCATATGGGTGATGTAACTGTGATATATGCAGAATGCTAAGTTCAGCTATTGCTGGTAAAATTCCAGAACAAAACTGATGTAAGAAAGCAGCACTGAGCAAACTGAAGCACTACAGATTTCCAGTTTCTTAGAGCACAAGTCCTATGCTTACACTTCAGGAATGTACACAAAGCCAGTGAAAAAGAATGGGATCTTCACAGTTGTAAATTAAGTCACTGCATTATCCTATACATTTGTACTTTTGTCCTCTTCAAGCTTTTGACATGCTTTTTTAATGCAGGACAAGATACAAACCCAAATGTTGCCCTTTTCACCTTGCTGCTGTTCAGCACCATCTGTGCCACAGATCCTTGACCCACTGTGTATTGCAGGACAGTAATGGCAGGATGATTAAGTCTCATTTTTAGTTATGACTATTTAAAACAAGGCAGTTCTAGTAAAGAAGGGAGCTAGCAGAGAAGTCTTCACAAACTACATTGCTTGTCCTCCTTGTGTGCTTGATGGAACAGAATTTTTTAAGCTGGCAAAAAGTTGTTAATACCTAATATAAACAAAGTCATGCTACATAAAGTCATCCCCTACAAACAGAGCCAGAACATGATTTTAGATGAAAAAGCTTACTGTTATTTTTTTTTCATGATCAACAGCTAATAGTTCAAGGAACACAGATTCACTGGATTTTCTGTCTTCACATCCTCTGCTCTTATCTTCCTTTGCTAACAACTGATGTGAAAAATCAAGAGCTCTGTTCTTTCAAACATTAATCAACAGGACAGAACTAGTTATCTACTTTAAACTCACTTTATGACAACAGGAATTTCCCACAGGAATCATCACCAGCTTCAAATTACAGCCAAAGTCTCCCAGTGGGATCAAATTTCAGACACTCCTGGTTTCACACCAAGAGGAGGATGAATCCATTATCTTTAAGAACTCTGCAAACAGAGATAACCACCTCAGATCTTCCACAATTCCATACCTCCACCAAATACTGACAGAGATGGAAGTGCACCACTCATCTTCAAAGTGGCCTTAGGTCATCAGCAGGACACTGAGTCTGCACTAACTCAGCCTCTTCCTTCCACTGTATGATTTGTCAAGGCCCCACCATTAAGCTGAACTACAGAATTCAACAATCCTTAATGCCCCATATCATCATGATATTTTTATTTAATCAGTTGGTATCACTGAGCTCTCAGAGGAAGAGCTAAATCTCTTACCTTTATACAGAAAAAATTTCAGTAATACAGTACAAAACTAAACAGAATTTATGTCTGAGTAACGAACATAGAAAACTACTATTGCAATTTTGTGGTGACAGCATAGAAATTTAACAATCATCAGAAAGCCTAGAAAGGGCATGTTTAGTTATAAAAGAAAGATTGTCTCAAGATAAAAATAGTGCTGACAGCTAAAAAGCTCTCTGTTGCAGCAAGATATGCAGTAATGAGTAACAAGTTCTAGACAGTTTAAGTACTTCTCCAGTACTGCAACACAACACATTTTGTAACACTATTTTTACACGGGTTATGCTGCAGCAGCAGCATACACTTCTTAGTGGTTGGCACTAGGAATTAACCATAATAGAAGAAAGGCATTTAGTGATCAATACACAAGAACCTCTATTTGACCTGTTCCTTAGGTGTGGTTGAAAAGAACTGAGGAAGGGGCCCATCCATTCCATTCAGATAAAACACCTTCTTTGAACATGAGATTCTTGGCAGGAAGAGGAACACCCATGTCTGCAGAAATTGGCTGCAGAAGTGAACTTGAAGAACCAGCATCATGGAGCTGATCCAGCGTTGAGATTCCTTCCTAAAAGCAAAACAAAAAACTGTGTCTTACAAACAAAGAATATGACAGGTTAATCTAATCTGCAAATACACTCTGAGTTTCCAAAGTGTGTTACTATAATTCAGTGAATACCAAATAATTATCAAAGTAAAAACAGAATAAACAAAATAAAGTAAGTATACAGATGCCTCAGCTGCATCTTTCCATGTAAGATTTGGTTTTCAAGAAACCTTCAGAGAAGCTTGAGACTTAAAACTGAAGACCTAGAAAAATGAATGGAAAGCTCTAAAATCTTCAGGACATCTATCAGACTGCTATTTACCATGCTAAGATGGATACACATATTGGGAGGAAATTACTTGAGCTTATGCTGAGGGGTATCATTTCCCAGAAGTTTGGTTTTCTCATCCTAAAACTCACAGCAGCACCTTTTTTTTCCCTTTCTATGGACATCATCTAGAAAGTGTATCTCAGAGATAACATCTAACACATTAGGACAGGAGCCACTTGAGACTGACAGTTGGTTTCAGGGCTTCAAACCTACTGGGAATCTCTAACATTCTCATCAGGAAACAGTTTCAGGATGACACCATCCATAACACTAACTGGTTCAGTAACCTGCAAATTCATTATCTTATTGAAAACAGAGTTTTAGAGAAAAAGTATCATAATACAGAGCACCTAAGCAGATTCCATGTTACACATGGCTTGCTTCCATGCAGAATTAGAGCAGGCTGCAGACCTGACATTCCTCTTTGCTTACTACAGAAGATCCCTCTTTCCTACCTACACTCCTAAAAAATCCTTCCACAGTCTGTAGTTTTACATATTTACACTCATTGAACACTAAGGTCTAGAGGATCTTAGGACAAGTACAAAAGTAACTGGCACGAAATCCATGTTAATATATTTTGTTTTTTAATATGGAAACATTGATTTGAGAGGCAGATACATTTAGCATCTCCCTGCTTTTCAGTAAATCTCTCCAACATATCCAAGCAGCCACCACATAACCACCAGAGTAGGCTCTGTTACAACAGAGGAGTGAAGGACAACTTTGCTGAGCAAGTGCCATAAAAAACAATTAAAATAATTATGCAGTGGAAGCAGCCACAGAGTTGAGTCAAGTTTTAAATGAGGCTAAAAAAGGGATAGGGAAGTACTTCCTTTGTCTTTCAAATAGTTCTTGAGTGCTTAATACAGTCACCATTTAAAGAAAAGGCAAATAAAACAAACCATGTATGTTTTCATACACCCATGAAAGGCAAGTAAGAGGGCAGAAAGGATGATAGGTCATACAGAACAGTTAACATAATCTAACATCTGGATTATTGCTCCTTACCTGGAATGAATGAACAAAATTAAGGACCTGAAGAGACAGCTTTCTACTGGAATGTAGGAGTTTTTGAAGGCTGTAAAAAACAAAAGAAAATAAGCCATGGTCAAGGTACACAATTTTTTACCAGTGAAATACCCCTGTAATAACTTGCTCACAAATAACTCCAGCAGTTTCTAACATCATGTGACAAAAGCTTTCTCACATAAAGCTTGATAATATTGTCATCACTGAATAGGTGCTTGACTCATCTGCTTTGAGTCTAGTCAGGTAAAAGCTATTTTCCATACCATTTACACTGAATAAAATGAAACTACTGCAATTGAAAAATATTATTTTATGTAAAATAAGTAATATACTAGACTCATTCTTATCCAGGACAGTCTGCTAACATGACTTTTAAGAAGTTTATTAGTGACACCCTGCTAAAAACAGGTCAACTACTATAATAATATCCTTAAGCCTTCTTTTCAAGCAACCTTACTTTTGATTTCCAGAACTGTGCCTTAGGGGAAAAAAAAAAACCACAAAAAAAATCCACAAAAAGCCCCACCAACCCCCTCACAAAACAAACAAAGCCCAAAATCCCATTGTTGAAAGAATAATCTTTCATAAAGAAAAGCTGCAGTAAAAAGCATTAGATAGCTGGATCCTAAGCAATGACTAAGCCATGATACCAACTGTAAAGAAAATTTCCCTAAGAGCTAAATGCATTTTATATCAAAGCATTACCAGCAAGCTCTCCTCCCCCATTCTAGAACAGTTAGGAGGAGGAAAAAAAGCCTGTGCTAGGCTAGGAGAGGAATATGAGTAGGAAGGCACCCCAATTTACTCTTTTCCTGATCTGCCTACAGACAGTTTGCAACAAAGAATTAATTTTTGCTTTACAGAAACTATAAAAAAAAGCCTAATCTTAGTCTTACCACAAGTGAAGACTAGTTGTACACATGTATGAGCCAAAAAAACCTCCCTTACACATCAGAATTAGCTACTCTATAAACACAGCTCAGTTCTGGTTTATAGTCATTGAGTTGTAGGTATCTCTTTTTGCAGAAGCTCCAGACACATCATCTGTTAAACCTGCAACCAATAAATTACAGCTCACCTTTCTTTTCTACATAACCCGTGAGTGGCAATTTTTCTGCAGACTTTCTGATTCAACTCAGAACTGAAAAGTGGAATGCCAAAGCATAATTCCAGGGGAACCCATTCCAGTTCAGTTGTGGGTACTACAGAAAGAACAGGAGATAACCAAAGTGTAAGAAAAAGAAAGCAAGAAAGCTCATTCTGGGGTCAAAAATGTTAGATTTGGTTCCCTAGACAGCTCATGCTTTTTAAAGACAGCTCATTTACTGAACTGCTCAAATATTTAAGGGAATCTGAGGAGAAATTTCACATTGGACTTGTCCCAGAGAATAAACAATGAATTCACATCCTTAAAAACAAGGTAATATTTAGTACAAGCCATTTGTCATGTTTTTACCTTCAAGGCTTTGCCTGACTGCAGAATCCATTGAGGGTTCTTCTATTACCATCTCAAATGATTCTGTGCTCCCATTTACATCTGATCCTGATGCCAGTTCAGTCTCTCCTAAAGGCAAAGTAATTCTTACATAAACATGCACATGAATAGAAGCTTAGTTACCTTTACCCAAGGCCTATAAAGCTATAAAACTGGAAGAAGGGATAGGGAGAAACATAGGGATGGACTCATTTTGGGACTGAAGAGTTATTTAGGGATCCTCAGCACTTATGAAAGTTTAAGCTCTGGCATATAAAAATGTTACAATTTATTTTTTTATAATTAAAAGAGTATTTCTTCCCTTTATTGACTGTTATAGTTCAGTTATTTATCAATCTCTATTTGGTATTTCTGAGCCAGTCTTAAAGAAGAATTAGGAAGTAAGCCTACTGCCAATAGATTTACACTCAAAATTAGTTCCTATCTGTGTTGGATAGTATACTGTAAAGTTACAAATCAAAGAATTTAATCCTTTGCTCAAGTGACTGTATGTGAAATTAAGGGGACACAGATAAAAAAGACAATTACTGGTAACCAACCTCTTCCATCAGAAGCATCACTCAGCTTTCTGTTAGCATGTTGACTGGAAGGATTCAACATTGTGACATAGCCACAAAAATGCTGCAAGTCCACTTTGTTTCTCAGTATTTTTAAAGCTGTATGAATGCCCATGTTCACACGAGAGAAGTCTAAGGAGGAAACAAAACATATTCCAGTGTACTTTAAAAGAGGCCTCCCCACAACCATGTGGTTCTTCTCTAGGCCAGGGTAAGTTTTTTATTTGGATTTTTCCTGCTTGTTTTCCTGCTTTTTCCTGCTCCATCTTAGTGATCACATTATTAGATATGGGATAACACCAAGCATGAGGTGGTATTTTATAGTATAGTAAGAGAGACAAGGAGAAAGAAAAATACAAACAAAGATAATCTCTCTCCTACACAGACAGCAGAAATGGCAAGGTTCAGCTAGGAATCAGGGGTCCAGCTCTTTCAGTGTCAGAGTCTTTTATGGCAGATGCAATGCAAGATACATGCCTCACATAGCTGGAATTCTGAAGAATCAGAATACAGCATTAGAGCTTAACAAGAAATTTCAACACCGAGTTGTTCATGTCAAAACTTGAGAGATTCTAACTTCAGGGTTTCTTCCAACTTCATACTAGATGAAAAACCAGACATATCAGAGACAGGAAATATAATAGTAACAAATTTTGAACCTAGTAAAAACTAAATTAGGAAGCTAGTTTTAGTTCTACTTGGCCCAGACTTTTCTAAGTGGTGGCCTAAATAATTTTAGATTTTGTACCTGGAAATTCATATTTTATGACTACTCTCACTTGGAGAGGTTATAGCCTCAACCTCAAAAAGCTTCTCTCCTTTTCACCAAGGAGTAATAAGAACTTATTAATTCCTGCCTTTCAAAATCAGTTGAGCTAGGCAGACTTTGAAGGAATAGATTTTGCTAGCAAAACTTTTCCTGAGGAAAAAACCATGATAGTAGGTTTCTGGTGCTAATAATCAAGGTAAGTTTGTTCAGTTTTGGCCTCACCTGTCTTACAGTTAAGAAATGCTCAATATAATATTACTTATAAAAGATTTACTTATGCAGTTAATAAATATGCTAGTTAATAATTCTTTACATCTGTGTTAGGAAATAAGTGAGGCCAGAAAACACATTCTAATGAGGTCAGAGAAGATAGAAAGGGGAAGGTCATATGTCTAAGATCAGAACAGACTTGTCAACCATTTAAAACTTTCCATTTTCTCATATGACTCATAAGATCAACAAAAATGTTTGAAAAGGATTATTGCAACCTTATTGAAAGAAGGTGATGTGCAACAGATGTACAATGTAATGCAGAAATTACACAGAAGATGATCCATTACCTCCCTGTTGCTCAGCTTCATCAAAAGGGAAAGGTATGTGCATTGTTTCTCCCATTCCATGCATGCCATGACCCTGAACATCAAGAAATTAAATTAGGAACAGAAAAATTACTCATCAGCTTAGCTCAGTCCTAATTGTGCTCCCTTTTAAGGAGTAGCACCCAAGCTGATGAAACAAACTAACAGAGGTATTTTTGCATTAAACATCTTGCTCAGCTGAAATAATTGAAGTACCCCACCTTTGCTCTTAAAATGCATGTGGTAAACACAGTGAGGTTAAGTTTCATTGAAGAGGAATAATTTTTCTCTCCAATTACTGGCTATAAAAATATTTTTGAAAGGCTGAGCACTTCTGGAGCAAAGGGGACTTCCCACTCCTGCATACAGAACATTTTTCAGCAGTCACAGGCTGCTTACAAGCTGGCCTTTGAGAACGTGTAATTTTATGTTTGCTACAATATTAAACATCTATTTATTTAAATTATTAATTCTGAGAGTTCAACTGAACCAAAGAAATTGATAAGGAAACAATTTTAATTCTTCCAAACAGAAAAACCCAACTTATTCTGCTTGTGATAAACAGCATGTTTTGTTCATAATTTACTGTAAGAGCCAAATACCAAGCAGTCTGAAAAGCTGTATTTGTTAAATAACAGTTCATAATACCAGTCACTGCTCTCTAAAACCCTTGTGGACCCTTCACTTTCATCCCAGTTTACTATCTCCCCTACTTTAGCTACCAAAACTCATTATGCTTGTCCATAATACAATAACACATACATAGTGTGAATTCAGTTCAAAACCTGTGTCTTAACCACCACTGAATCACAGCAGCACTGCCTACAAAGTTAAATGTATTTTTTGGCTCTTGGCAAAAGTGTAGCTCTTCTACATTGTTAATATCCTCTACCACAGAACAGATTAACTCAAAAAATTATGCAGGTTTTCATCATTTATACAGAGCACTCTGTACCTGAATTAGAACAGCAGAATGAGTTAAAGCATCATTCAACATTGTGAGCACATTTGAAGTAGGAACTACTCCTGGGTCGTGACCCCAAGACGTTACTAGTAAGCGATCATAACCCTGGAAGAGAGAAATTAAGAGTGTGTGTAGTAGCAATGAATTATCCAAGCATATAAAGTGAAATATGAGAGCTAGGCATTAGCATATCATTACAACTAGGAGGTTGTTATAGGTAATTACAGCTCTACAGTGCTCTACTTGTAACCAATAATCACTCATGTTTGTATTCTTGGTAAAGACCTTTGAGATCTTGAGGTTTTCCAACCTCAAAGTTAAAATCCTCTTTTGGACAGGAAGTATCTGTCACCAAATCCTGTAAAAGTATGTGGCCATTGCAGCAGCCTTCTAGCAAAGAGGAGATGAATATAATCCCACATAAATTTAAAGCAAAATATAAGCTGGATAAACTAACACTATCAGCAAAGAACAAAGATAAATCAATCCCCAAAATATCTATCAAGGACAGGGTGGGGAACAGGAAGACAAAACCACAAATAACTTCCTAGTTTCTCAGTTTTCAGGATTGAGTTCCACTGCATCTCCATAAAATTTCCAGAAATATCTTGACAATTCCCTAAGAAAATGAGGTTACAGAACAGCAGCAGGAGAGAAGCACTCATATTCCCATAGAGGAAAAAAATATCCAGACTGGGAGATCATTTAGATGAAGAAAATCTGTCCTGTCAGCACACTGAAATTCATGCAGTATTTTGAAGTTTTCCAAGGCTACCATGCTGAATGCTTCTTTACTAACAAAAGTGCACAGTCCATACATGTACAAGTGGTTTAAACTAATGACAAACCAGGGTTTGAATCAAGGTCATCACCAATGGCCTTAGAAAATGCTTTCTGCTCTAGAAGACTCGATTCACTTAATCCTATGTGATCCTACAGTAAATCTTAGAAATACAGGTAATCTACAAAACTTTTGAAATCATAAAGGGAAGGGACACATGAAAGGTTGGAGAGCAATCTACAAATCCTAATGCTAGAGAGGACTGCTGATATAGGTACACCAAAGAATGCACTCCCTCTCTGAATGTCTCCACACCTTTCTAAAACATTTAGTTCCTCACGTATCTACAGGATGAAAAAAGTGAGATGAAAACTTTAGAGGCCTCTCTGCACTTATAAAATTAAACAATACTATTTTACAAATTCCACTGTGAACAGCAATACCCAAACACTGCTAAATGCCCCCAGCATTCCAAAGCAAAGTCAATAGATGCAAAGATTTTTTGGTTCAGGCAAGATTAGAAGCTGTCATGGCCACTTCCACCAACATTTGTCTAGTATAGAGAACACCCAGCAGTGCTCCTTTGTGCTACATTTGTCTTTACTAGTATCTCAGAATGAGAGAAGGCAGCATCTGAGATCTTTCAGGCAGAAGTTGATCACCTGTGCTGTTTTGTGGGACTCCTTGCCAAAGCACTCTATGGATGATAAAAAGTTAGGCAGATTCCAGGCTGGAAGGAATTGAGGAAATCAACACATCAGTGCAGAGCCAACAATTCCAGTCACAATCTCTGTGTACAGAGAATCACATGCAGCCAGGGAGATCAAGACCAGAACATGCAGGAGAGTGGAAATGTCTTAAAAGGAAGTATTACATAATGTGCTGCTTCTCCCTGCTGCCAGACACTGCTACAAGTCAGGCTATGGGGCTAGGAAGACCTTTTTTCCAACCTAATGCAACCTTTATTAAATTATTCTGTCATTTAAATTGTAGGAACAATTACACCCAATAACTCCAAAGTCTCCAGCACAGATTTGGACAAACTGAAAGTGATCATGTTAGCCATCTTCTAAACCAGGAAGAATTGTATGTAGAAGTGATGTTTCTTGCACAATGCTAGGAAAAAAGCACAATATGCTAGGTCTCCATCTTTCCACACAGCTCTTCTACATTTATCTAACACCCTCTATGGATGGGCTAACAAACCTCAATTATTAAGACAGCAGTGCCACATTTTACACTTAACTTGAAAGGGGTGGCATTAAATATACTGGAGTCACATTCTGACAAAGGGAGAGATAGAAGCAGCATTCCTTTATCAGAACTTCAAAAGAAAACAAATCAAGATGCTGCACAAAACTTGCTTCTAGAAAAGGAACATCTACAATGAACTGTACCTCTGACTTCACCTGTTTTCTCTAAATAGCATACAGGATATCTTTGAAACACTTGGAGAAGGAAGGGAGAGTAAATCCACACACAGACTACCTGAAAAACGTCTGGGAGTTTTCGAAGACGTGTTCCTTTAGAGAGCAACAGGGAGGGTGGTCCTTGTCCAGTTATATGGTATATATACAGCTTGAACCAAACTGAACTGACTTCTGGTATTGCAGGCCCAATATGCTGAAGAGAGATCATTCAAGAAATTATAAATAACTTCAGATTGCAACCATCACTCATACAGATTTAATTTAAGAAGAAACAGTTTAAAAGAAATACAAATCTAGCTTTTGAGCACTGAAATACAAATGTATTACTCTCCACTAACTATATTCTAGGTTCAGTCAGTCCAGTGACACAAGAGTATTCACAGAAAGCTGACAGTAACGTATTTTCTGTAATTCTAAATTCAAGAACAAAATATCTGTCACTGACTCTAACTTGAACAGAAAAACTCTTACTAAGTTAAACAGAGTTAATTTACTAAATATTCACATTTTTCCTCAACTCAATTTTTCTTTTATTAGATTAATTACAGTGATATACTACATATTAATGATTTTGTCACTTTAAAAGGGACATCTGACAGATTTTTTCACCTGGGGTGTACAGCTGCTAATAGGTCGAATTTCATTGGTGAGTGGTGCCATGGAAACCAGCAGAGTGTAATTTTTGTTGAGAACTCTGCTGCAGGTAGCTGGATCCAAACCAAGCAAACTCTCACATCGTAGCAGGTCCAAGGGGAACCCTATGTTCAAAACACAAGATTCTTAAATTATAATTTAAAATGGAACACACAAACAGAAACTATGATTTCAGATTTTCTATTCTCTGCTAAGCCATGAATACAGCATTTCCCACAATGAAGTTTTAAACAATTGGGCTAATTTTAATAAATCTGTACAAAATTTTAGCAATTCTAGGTATGAGGGCTGACACTGAACTAATTCCTCACCAACTAACTGAACACAGGAAATAAACACAGAGATACTGAGAAAATTAACGTAGTTTTAAAAGAAAAACCTAAAAAATTGTTCCCATTAGAAGAATACATTCCTTTTCATGGCTTGAAAAATGTTTATTTGACAGAACACCTGACTCTTCTATATGGCTTTCAGAAGCATGTGATTTGAAACAATCTCTCTTTCAAGTTCAGCTTGTCTTGCCTTTATTATGCTTTAATCTGTAGCTCTCGATCTTCAGTGCAAGCCCTGGCAATCAAATCTGTCATTCAACAAGCAAACCCAGTAACACAGGCTCAAAGGATGATGAAAAATATTCCAAAATACTTAAACAAGTAGGATACTGACTGCTACAAGAGCAGCAAGGGCAGAAAGCTGTGTCCATAGCAGGTAAGTAAACCAATTTAGGATTTGCAGATGTGCTGACAGTACCATTGTTTGGCTGATCAGGCTGCACAGCCTGCGCGCCCAGGTCTTTATTGTGCCGCAGGAACAGGATCGTGTTCCTCAGTGTAAGGGCGTGGTCAAAGTATCGCTGTGCTTCCCCCTCCCCTGTGCTCTGAACCTGAACAAGAAACAAAACAAATGCAGCTGGCAGGTTGTTCACAAAAGAACCAATCACACGGAAGGAAAGATGAACAAATTAGCATTCTAAATTTTCGTAACTGAGTAATAACCCTGCAGGTTTTATGCAAAGGTGATCTACAGCAAGTATTAAATGAAAAGCAGGGTCTTGGCCATGCTAGTGGAATAGTCAAAAAGTAGACAAAGACAGATCAGAACCATGACTCACTCTTTAGGTAAAGGACAGAAGTATCCAGTCATCCTGACTAGTATGAAATGATACAGCAATTAATAGCACTTCTACATGATTCTACAGTTGTCCTTCTAGAATTATCTTTAGAAGGTGAAGTTGGCCCCTTTAACACTTTAAGTGCTGAAAAAGCATTTTGTCAAACATGTAACAATTTACCTTTTCTAGCTCCACCAAGAAGCTGTCAAGACTCTCATCTGATAGTTTCCCAACTTCAAACATAGTGACTGCATGACTTTTCAAGTTCTGAAACAACAAAACAAAACTGTCTTCTTTGAGAACAGAATGGGCAAGTAGAAGTTGTGCTAAACAAAATCACCCCTTAACAAATAATACAGAAGATTTTTTTAGTATTTATTTTTTAAAATAAAGCAGTATTATATTGATGTCAAAGTAATTTAAAGCTTTGCATATTTATTCTTGGCATAATACATCAAATAATTTGGACATACTGGTGAGAGATTTCCCATCATTAAAAAGGCAGTGAGAGTAGAATCAAACAGGAAGGCAATGCGCTTTGTGTGTCCACTGGACAGGTTCAGGCTGCTCACACTGGCTGTTTCAGCTAATAGAAAACAAAAAGGAAGTAGATTATCACACTTGTTTTATTTAAAAATAGCACCATTAAGGAAAAAAAAAGGAAAAATATACAAAGTAAACGAAAATTCCCTTATTACTACTAAACTACTGATTAGCTTAATTCAGAAGTTGGTATCTTTGTGTCAAGTTTATATCCACAATACAGATCAGTCTCATCTTCAAAAAGAAGTTATTTAGCTGAAAACTCTTAAACCAAGAAGTAGACACCACCTCCCCCACTGAGCAGTCCATGTGACAAAAGGATCTACATAATCTGTGTTTCTCTTGTTTCTAGACCTGTTTACAGCCTACACCACTCTATAAACACAAAAATAATTGATCCTAATGTATTAAAATTTACTGTTAGTGCTAACCTGGATCATCTTGACTGTTGGTATCTGTATCTGTGGCTGATGACCCAGCTTCCTGTATAGGACTTCTGTTTTCCCCACTGTCCCATGAAAGCAGCATCTTTTGAGGATCCAAAGTACTCCTATTAATGTGAATTAAAATCCACATCTATCGGTCACTGCAGCACCAGAGAAGTATCTCTGCCTTCCAGTGCTAGTAGTCCATGCACAGGCATACCCAACACATGCCTTTCCATGTCCAAGCCCTAAATCAGTCAAGTTTAGTATCCCTCAAGGTCCTGCTTTAGCTTCAGCACAAAGGTTTATTTGGGGAGCTGGAAATATCAGACTGTGAAAAAATCTTAAAAATCAAACCACCATCATTGAAAAATCCAATGGAAAAAAATCTAATCCACTCAGTTCTCACAGTCTGAAAAAGCATTAAAAACGGGCATAGCAGTAATTTCAAATGGCTTAGCAGATATTGAACTAAAAGCACCTAACAATTCTTAATGAATGCAACTTGGCATTTCAACTTGGAGAACTCTGTTGACTAGTACTAACAGCACTTTCCTGGGAAGTGATATAGATGCACACTTAGGTGAGAGTGTCACTGACAGAATTGCAATGGGTCCCTGACAGCAAACAAGCAAACTCTATGCACATATTTACTGCCAGCAGTGCCAAGAGCCACAGCCTCTATAATAGCACACTGACAGCTGTTATTTCTGGTCCCAGGAGTCTAAAACAAATACATTCTCTGCTGGCATCTGAGTAGCTAGGTACCTAACGGTCAAAAAGCCAGCACTAAGTAACAGCACCAAATGGAGCACTCTGAACTTACAGGCTGAACTGCCATTCCTCATCCTCAGATTAACATGAGGATCATGTATTCTTGTCTTTATACACATTAGAAAGCCAAGTGAGACTTGTTATTCCAGAAGTCTTAGAAAGCAACAAACAGCTTTAAAAACAGATGTTCTAAGTTTTCCCTTCAATGAGAAAATAAGCCTAAGAAAAAGTAAAGACACTTACTTCAGTCTGTTTACAGAAGGAACATTCTTCCATGATGGATGAAGATTATCCAGGTTTATTACTTGGCCTTTTTTATGAGCAAAGCCTAACCGACAATACATGGACACAGCATTCTGCAGAACACACACACACACAGAATAAGGAGCTGCTCTAGGAAACCAAGGCTGCAAGACAGTGAACTTTCTGTATCCAGTTAAACAAATGCATTGTACATACATACCTTTACTAAAGATAAGTCAATCTCTAACACGTTTGCCAACTTAAAAATATAAAAAGACAAGAAGACCAGTCAGCAATACAGTATTGACAGGGCAGGAAATCACTATTTGTCAGATTTAGCATCTTTTTATTGGTCTTACTTCTAAACCCAGCCTATACTGGTAGAAACAATTTTGTCTGCATCAAAGATTATAAAAAAAGAGCATGAAGCCTCATAACTGTCCCACTTGAAAGCATGCAGAAGAAATATGAGGCTATCTTCCACTTAGTAATTTCTAGGCTAACCTTGTATATATCATTTTAGGTTAGTCACGTATGTCAGAAGACAGGCAATGAGGAAAACAAATCCTGGATATATTTAATGGGTATTTTTCAGGTATGTATTCAGCAAGTTTTGAGAAGATCTTATGAAAACATATTTCTCATACTCAAACTATGCTTATGCAAAAGCTACATTCCTATTTTAAGCCAACACCCTGTGTGCTTTCACTGCCAAAGAAAAAATTACTTGAACTTTTCTCACATTAGGAAAACAGACTTTGTTCCAGTTCTAACTTACATAAAAGCCTACTTTAGTCAACTCTGAATAAATTCATTCCAGCTAATGCAATTGTTTCTCTGAACTGAAGGTACTCCTTCAAGATCAAAGCACTATAGAAGCTACAGGTTGCATCTTAAGCCTGGCAGTATGTGTAAATGCAATCACTGTATATCAACCAGTATCTCTCAGTATTTTTAGCAGCGTGTTTTGGGCCATTGTCAAGTATTCCTATCTCCCAGACACAGGTCAAGTTTTACTTACCTCTGCCACATTAGTATGTTCATCTATTGAAACAAATATCTTGTACAGTAGTGTTTCAAAGTAATCACCTTGCACTCTGTTCATCACAAAACCTTCAAGTGGTGGCACTGAAATAAGATTTATCATCAAAATTACAAACTCGTAACTCAGTTTATTGAACTGAAACTGTACTAAAACAGAAAAATTAGTTTACACTTTAGTTTTCATGGCATTTGCAATTTTGAGAATTTCTCAGGCACAAAGAATAAAAATCTGAAGACAGCATTGACGTATTTAAAATTCCCCCACTCCTTAAGAAAGTAATGCTTGTCAACATGTTTTCTTACAGAAACTAAGGCCACACTACCTTCCATCATAGCCTTGCACTTTCCAGCTCATCAACTACAGATAATTTCCAGTGTCCAGCCCATAAAATTATTTTATAATGTGGATGGAGATTAAATCACAACTGTGATTGGAGTAGGACAAAAAGTATGGGTGGTGTGGGTTTTTTTCTGAAAAATCCCACACCACCCACATACTCCAGAACTGAGACTTCCAGAGCAATTATTTAAGCAGCGAGTCTCTTGTATTTAGAGGACTTTCAGTTAAATGATCTCTATACAGCAATGTCAGGTACTTGTGCATGACCAAGCTCCAAACAACTTATGCCTTTGCAGATTATAGTGAATTCAGAAACCCCTGAGACCTCTCACAGCACAACAAGCTGCTCAAAGGGCAGCCCACATGCTGTGATAGTCTGAACTCCTACACAGTCCCCAGGCACAGTCTGTGACTAATTGAGGTGACAATACCCATGAATAATAGAACTGGTATCTCTTAAACCTTACATCTGTCTGGAAAGAAGTCAAAAACCCATGCATGTTTGGTAAGGTAACTACCATTCTCTATGCTATTCTTCCTTTTCATCACAAACTTATAGGAGGATACTTATTAATTCATTCCATGACTCCCATAAAAGAATCTCATCTTGCCTAAATATGCATTCAAGACAACCTAAGAATTCAAGTTGAAATAAATCCTATATACAATAAAAACAATGTTTTAATAGAATTGAAAACATTTAGTCAGTGAAGAGCTTCATAGCTCAAATGTTTTGTTTGGGCACAAACATGTATACAGACAAGCAGTTTCCAAGACAGAGAATTACAGAATGATTGAAAGGAACTGAGAAAACATAGGTATAATAACATGAAATATTTACTTACCTGCAATACAGCTGTCATCAGATATTGGTACATCAAGGTAAATAAATCCTTTGTTATACAAACCTTTTTAAATAAAAGGACAACATTTTAGAAAAAAAGAAAAAAGCATTTTTCAAAATACTGAAGATATAATGCAGACTTCCCCACCAGCCAATTCCAATTTTAAAGTAATTTTTCCTATTAGCCTCCCCAGTAGAATATTTATTTGCAATGCACAGATCAATAAACCACACCTAATACCAACCAGGTGTCACCCTAAACCAGAGTTCCTCACTTGCAGCCTGATGCAGCACACTTGGAACTCTGCAAGTACTGCCAGGACAGCACAGCAAAATGACCAGAGATTAAAGAAGTTCAATTTAAAAAACATAAGCAAATCTCTGCCTAAATGTTAACTTAGTTTTCACCATCATCACTGTATTGTCAAGAAGTGGGGTTTTTACATTCAATTAGTTTTGCCAGCTGAAGATGCTGGCTTTGTTTGGCTACTCAGACCAGAAGTCACACACCTGGTAGCAAGGATACAAATTAAAACACATCAATTCTCCTGTTTTCCAGACACTACTAGAATTTACTAAGCAAGATCTAAAATCAGAAATGTTCATTAAAACTTACTGTGAACAACATTGAAGTCTAAGGAACCAGCAAGTTGAGGACCTGAATCAATTATCTTATCAATAGCAGACTTCTCTGATGTAGTACAAATCTAGGTTAAAAAACATCATATTAGTTTCTTGTAGGAATGAGTCTATGCAACTTAATGCCACTCAAAATACTCCCAAACACTAAAGGCTCAAACCAGTCATAAGTAATGTAAGAGTACAGGGAGTAACCCACATTCCTAGCCAAAATATTTGCACTGAAGAATTTACTGCAGTTCCTGTTCAAAGTCTCTACATTTTTTAGCTTGTTCCCACACAAAATTATGTATGCTCTAGGAAAGGAAATTAATTGCACAAGAATTTGGCAAGTAAACTCCACAGTATAAAAGATTTGCTCTTTAAAACTTCCAAACAGTGTTCAGCCACACAATTGGAATCATTCTAGAAAGAGGCCCATTACAATATCAAAGTAATTGGCTTCAAAAACTACCCTGGGCTGCTGGGATGTCTGAATATGAGTAGCCTAAGATATTTCAAAAAAGAGATTCCATCAATGCTTTAAATAAGTTCTAATCTAAACAAAAAACTTCTAGAGAAGAGAATAAATCCAGATGAAATGGCTGTAAAAAAAACCACCTGTGAGAAATGAAAGCAGAATGAGGATGAAACAGTAACTCATCTCACAAGCTTTTTACGGGCAAACAATGAAAAACTAAGCAGACACAAAGAACAGAAACAAAGAAAATATGTATCAAATCCACTGCCATTCTGATAGTTAATATAGTGAAGCTGAAGATTCAGTCAAAGCTGACCTGTCAGGGCTTCAACATGAAATCTAAGAAAACATACTTTGTTGCTTGTTCCCTACAAATCATATGATCATGCACATAAGTTACAACAGACTGGTTGATACAAAATCACCTCTACACTGTACATAGTGCAGAAAGTACAAAGGGGAGAGACAGCAGAACATGTCAAAGGAAACATAACAATTTCCATTAGTTACAATCTCAAAGATACTCATAAGAGAGTTGCTGCAAATTTGTAACACGATCATTGTGTATTTCACATGAAGGCAAGCCCCTGCTTTCAGGGGGACTATCAGTATTCACCCAGATTTAGAGATGCAATCCATCCTACACTACCTTGATGTCATCCTCAGTGATGTACCCCGCCTGCACGACCCACCACGCTTCTATAGCGATCTCCACCGGCTTCACAGGCAACAGATCGTGGGCAGTTTTCCTTCTGAAAAATTTCTGCAGTGGTACAGTCCATTTGAGAGAGTAATAAAGAGCACTTCACATGCACAGACATTTATTTACCTTTATAACAATTGATCTGTATAAACATCCATTTTTAAGTACAATATATTCACAGACTGGAGACACACATGCTATTAGCGCTGTCACTTAGTAAAAGTTTCTCTCTTCTCTCAGATCACATGGAAATAGAAAGGAAAAAAAAAATTCCATCTGATACTGTTAAATCTTCCCATAAGCTCATCCATACTGTAGGTATTGCTAATTAAAATCCACATTATTCCATCGTAGTAGGATCAAGTACAAATTTAAACTCTTTGTGACATTTCTAATTTGAACAGGTAAGAGAGCACAAGTATAAAAACAGGTTATTTCAAAGAAGTTCAGTGATTCCAAAAAACACATTTTAGGAATATATTTAATTTACTTTAAGGAACAAAGCACAACATTCTTAATAAGCACAGAACTAAAAAAAATACAGTGAATGGCAATCCATGAAAGAAAAAAACTGCAGGATAGAGTTTATTTATAGAGCTAAATAGCTTCTCTTTCATTGCACAGTCATTACTTTTTGGTTCACTATCAGCTGCATATTTTGGTAAGCTCACTTTCAGTTAAAGGACTATGGAGCTACTGCAAGAGCACTTCTGAGTTCCCTGAAGAAAGGAAGGAACTGTTGCAAACTAAAGGCCCTACTTCTATCAACCATCAGAGTGCTTTCCACCTGTGCTGTTCACATCCAAGGATGTCTGTGCACTCATTACATTGCCTTAGAGAAAAACACACTGTAAGAATTCACACCTAGATGGATCACTGTTCCAAAATAAACTGGGATCTCAATGACACACATAGAAACATGGAATAATTCTTTCAGAACCAGTAGCTGTCCCTGCTTATAGTGGCCTGGAGACATTAGTTATCTGGTACTATAAAGTACAGCTCCAAAACTGTAAGATTAACAAAAATTGAAAAGTTGTAATTAATACCTTTTCCTTTACTGCACTTTAATTTTAAACAAAAAAGCTCTTTATTAACTCAAGGAAACATAATAAAATTAACAATACACTACATCACATTCAATTAGCCACACTATTAAACTGACCAGGGCCAGAAAATTATTCCATTCTTCATTTCCTATGAAATAATATGGGGTAGAGGGACAGAAGGGTAAAGAAAAGGGAGGGAAAATTAAAGACAAACTTACTTTTGAAGATCTGCATTGGTTCATTAGATCAATATACTGGTTTCTTCCTATGCCAAGAAGTCTTAGACCTGAAAAATAAGTAAGGTTTTATCTATCTTAAGACAGGTTTAAGCTGAAGATATATTAAACATTCTTCAAAGAATCAGACCTTCTTCTTAAATTACTTTTTTTATTTACTCTATCCAAAATAAAAGGACACTTATAGGAGCTAAATTCATTCCATAGTCCATCTCCATTCTTTCACTGTGTACAGGTTAAGGGGGAAAAAAAAAAGAGATACCCTACCACTCAAGTCACAGGGTAGCAGGTAACAACCCAACTCCTTTCCTCCTATACTCCCACCAACAACTTCAGATTAATAGCGATAGTTTTTCTTTCCTTTAACAAAGCCCATGCCATGCACTGAATTAGAACTCTAAGAACTAGAGACACAAAAGGCCACTTAATCTTCTAAGGAATATGATTAAGATATAGTTGAGTTAAACTGAATCAAAATTTAATTCCATAATCTCTAGCCTTCGATCATTAAGGAACCATGAACAGATAGAAAAAATCTATTCATTAGTTTTAAGCCATATTCTGTCTCAGCTTTGACTCCAACTTCTAGTTCAACACTAGCATTTATGAAAAAATCTAATTAAGGAAGTTTAAGTCAATTACACTGCAGTCACTAATCTGCAGCTGTGCTAAGATAATAGAATTGTTGGGGGGCAGCAGAAATCAAACAAAAACAGGAAAACCTCCTCTTTCTTCAAACTCCTGACTAACACTAGATTCCCAACAAGCAAAATGGTGCTGAGGAAAGTTCTTCATCTGTTTCCCTGCTGTGAACATTACACAAAGGCTAACCAGCAGTTAACTGAGAATATCCTTCTAAAACTAAAACTGTTTCCAAAATCTGCAGGCTACTCCTCATCTGACTACCTACTATCCTTAAAAAAAACTTGATGAATACATACCAAAGGCAAGGAATTATGTGTTAACTATAGAAAACATTTCAGTGGCAGGTTAATAACGTCCCTGTGCCATCAGTTTACATTTTGCTCTGTAAGACTTCTGAGTATGCTATTGATCTTACGCTGTTCTCCTCCAGAGGTTGAAGGTTTTTGCTTTCCTAAGCTACTCATCCCATACCCAGATGTAATAGATAAAATATCTGGCACATCCAGAGTGTCATAAAACACCAGATCCTCTTGCCTCTCTTTTCTGGTACATCATCCCTCAATCCACACTGATGCCAATTCACAGGAGCGTCACCTCTCAGTGTCCTGCTAAAGCCTTCAGCCCAACACATGCCAAGAAAAGCACACTAGGAAAGGACCAGCAGCTCAGTTTACCGATATACATCAACAGGAAATGCAGGCAAGTAGGAATGGACAAGCAAGGACACAGGCAAGGTTTTGCACCATGCCTATCTGCATTCAAACCAGCCCAATTCCAGTCCTGCCTGTACTGACAGATTTTATATGAAGGGCACACTTAATATCATTATTTAAATGTTTTTACACCTTCATTCACATGCTCATATTTAAGCAAACAGATGCCTGCAAATCCATCTTCAGAAGCTCCTTATTTCTAACTCACTGAAAGCAGTAATTCATCTGGGTTAATACTTACAGTCAGCAGCAGTGAAGTTGGGTAAAGAATCATAGCTTTTTTCACTGTTCATTATATCCTTAAAAAGAAAATAAAACATCTAACTTGCAAGAAGAAAGTCATCATTTCAGAGAAGTAGGTCCAAAATTCTGCCTGTCATTTTTACTTTAAGAATGAAATAAAATTTAAACAGATCTATTAAAGTCAGCTACCTTATCAAACTTGACAATTACTCGATTAATCATTACACAGTAAGTTGAATACATTAAATGTGAGATTCCTGTTTAATGTAAGCTTTGCAAAGAAAAATGTTGGCTTGAAAGACTAACAAACAAAATCCTGTATCTCTTTACACAAAAACAAACCAGCACACAGAATTGCCAACAGTAATAACAGAATAAACAAACAACTAATCCATTACGTCTGCAATCACTATATACAAAATAAAATAAAAGCACTTCAACTATCCAACAAAAATAAATGGTTGCCAGAGTGCTGACAGAAAACAGAACCATCCTTGTTCTCATAAAAACAGATCTGCTTCAGGCTTCTCAAAAAGTTTCCAATATGGTCGAAATGAGGTATTTTATTTCCAGTTTTAAGTGAAGACTCACAAATCTCAGACATCAAAAGAGAAAGTCTGGTCTCAGAATGAGTCCCACACCAGCTCAATATGACAAAAGTCCAGCTCTTGAAAGGCTAATGGGGCAGAAGGGAAAACACTGCAGGTAAAAGCAGTTCCCTACAAACTTTCCTTACTGTTTCTTTACTTCTTGGCAGACATAAACAAAACCAAAAAAACTACCTGACACTGCCTCGTATGCATTAGTGGGCCATTATCAACACCTTCAGAAGGAGAACAACACCCTCCCACTGCACTCACCTCCATTATCCCTGTGTAATAGGAAAACGGTGTTACCCTCAGACCTTTCACCATGATGTCAGACAAATGATACGGATACAACATGAGATGATCTCGACTGTATTTTAACAGATCTTCATAATATTTACGTTCATCTTTCTTGACATGCTTAACTACAGGGGGAGAAAAAGTTACAATGTTCTATGATGTTCAACTTTTTAAAGAAGTGTCACAACAAAGGGTTAAAAATAGCATAATGGCAATGGACAGAAAACTACAAGTAAAATAAAGTAGTGGTGCAAGGAATTCAGCATTCAAGGATTTCTACACATGATACAAGTAGCCTCAGAGACTTTAAGGAGCAGATTTATTTAAAAGGTCACCAGGAAGTGGCCCATTGAGATAAAACTCATGCAGCTTGTCAAAAATTATCTTTTAATTATTGAAATTATTATCTGCTTTGGGAAGAAAAATTGATTCAGTCAATGTGAACTAAATTGAAAGTCTGTAAACAAGTCATAGCCAAAAGCTCCTGTGAGTCAGGATAACTGTCTGCATCTAACCTAGTGACAGGCTTAACTAGACAAACCTTCTCTTAATTTCTAGGAAAATAGCAGCAGAACTACAGCAGGAATTCAGTTCCACCTGCCAACTCCGTAACCTTCAAGAGTGCTTAGCTAGAGAAGTTGTCAAATGGACTCAAAAGTCAGGATTTTTCATGCTTTTATTATTTAGAAGCATTTGTTTTCAGGGAAGGAAGGACCTTTGAACTGGATTTGCTCTTGCAGTTTTACAGCAGAGACAAGCTTCCACACAGAAGAGTGGGGCAGGACTCAGAAGTTACTTGACTTCTTTACTCACCTAAGTTATTCCGGTAGCGCAGCTGATTGCGGATGCTGTAGAGCACAACTTGCCTCTCATATTCCCTCTGGGAGTTCCCAAGACCCTTGAAAACATAAAGGCCTTTTAACTGACTTGCACAACCCCCACCTTGCAGTTAAACCACTGCAAAGTGTCTTATGAGGAAACATATGCAGGCAGTTGCCATTGCTCAGGGAGCCCCCCCAGTTCAACACGACAGTATGTTTAGTCTCTCTATGAGTTCAAAAACACCTTTAAATAAGTCTCTACACAGGATGCATATTTAAGCAATCATTTTTTCCTAGTACCACTCTGATAAAAAGCGAGCATCTGATTTTCATATCAGACATGATGCATCAAACATTTACCAAGCAGTCAGTGTCATTCAGCCTTGAGAAATTACCCAGAATTAGTGTAGCACAAACAAGCATGGTGAATGATGTGAAGCTTTATTTACTGCACCTAAGAAACTTTTAACACCAAAAAAAACCACACCGTGAAACAGCTCAAGTTGCAGCTTTGCGGAAGTTAAACTATCAAGTGATCCTGGGTCACGAGATTAAGGAACAAGCACAGCACGTTACTTGACTATCATGAAAGAAGATAAAAAGAGAACTTTGGTTCATGCTTCAGATGCCTTATTTCAAGAACTATCCCCTCAATATTCCCCAAATTACTCTTCTACTCTGCATCTTCAACAAGTGATCTGGGTTGTTTGGTTTTTTTCTTGCCTCTCCTGATTCCTTCATTGATGCTTATATTAAAAGAGATCCTTTAACAAAAAGGTACTTTACTGCACATGTGGGATAAACAAGAAAGCTGCACACAAACTGCAGAATCAGGTATTAGAAAAGCAACACCTGATATCAGAGACAAGGTCTGGAATTGATTAAATATCCAAAGAGGGAGCCAAGTGTTTCCTCAAAGGACAAAAATATTAAGGACTATACTAACAATAAAGCAGACAAAACAGTATTCCAGAAGGTACATTAAAGTAAATAATGTGATAAATACTAGTATATTTTCTATCCTGAATCACAAAGCCAACAATATGGCACTCAGCTGGACAGGTAAAGAAAATCATCATTTATTCTCCTCTTACGGCTCCTGGAATCTCAAACTCAAGAAATTGCATTACTCGTGGCCTGCAGCAACTACTCATCCTCTCCACCCTTCCTCTGTGCAAGAGCAGGGATTGTTCAACAGCATCTGCTTTAAAGCAGTGTAAGACTTCGGAACGAGAGCCTCCTCTCAACTCGAAACAGTACCTCCTCTTTGCTATCAGAGGCCCATTAAATCCAGGCCATCAAAATTTCATGAGGTTTTCTTTTCCATGAGCCACTTGCAGCAAACAATTCTCTGCCTACTGAAACGCGGGGCTGCACAAGGCTCCGAGGGCGCCTGTCCTGGTCCGGCTGCCCAACACGGGGGTGACATAAGGGACACCTGACCCGGCTGTTTGACACCTGCACAAGCCAAGCGAGGATCCCACATCTCCCTCTGGGAGGCCACGGCACCCCGATGTCCCCCTCTCCTCACTGAGGCCACACACACACACACACACAGACACACACTCCCCGCCTCTCATACACAGCACACACCGTTGTCTCACCCCCTTTTCCCCACAGACATCTCGCACACACTCAGAGCCCCCTTTCCCCACAGAGGGGCCGTGCACAGCCCAAACCCCCTGGCCCCATAGAGAGCTCCACACGCCCCGCGGGCCCGCCCGCCCTGTCCCGGGGCAGGCAGGGCCGAGTGCCCCGTGTCCCCCCGCCGCTCCCCGGGCCGGCAGCCGGGCACCCGCACCTGCCTGACGCTGGCGGGCAGCCGGGCCCAGGGGTAGTTGTGGCGGATGTGGAACTCCACGTCGATGTTCATGGCGAGCAGGCCGGGCCGTGGGCCCCGCCGCCGGGAGGCGCTCCGACCCGGGAAGGAGCCGCTCCCGGCCCGGGAAGGAGCCGCTACGGCCGGGGCCGCCCTGCGCTGCCCTGCCCTGCCCTCCGCCCGCCGCCTCCCGCCCGGCGCCGCTGCCCCGAACCGCCCCGGAAGCGCCGCGCACGCAGTTCCGCGGGCGGGGCGGGCGCTCCCCGCGGCCGGGACGGGAGCCTGGGGAAGGCGATCGCTCACCTTCTTGCGACCCCCGACCGCGGGCTGGCACTAACGGGGAACAGAGCCAAGCCCGAAATGCCTCTGCCGCCTGCTTGGTTGGGTTTAACAACAGCGTCCGCCTAGTGCCGCTCGGGATGCGCCCGGGCAGACGCGAGGGGCCGCTCAGTGCGGGGCGGCTGCAGCGGCACAAGCGAGCATTCATTCCCCGGCGGGGAATGACAGGATCAGCTCTGTTGGAAAAGACCGCCAGGATCATCGAGTCCAACCTGTCCGAACGCCACGATGTCAAATAGATCATGGCACTGAGTACCACATCCAGTCTTTCTTTAAACGCCTCCAGGGACGGTGACTCCACCACCTCCCTTGGGCAGACTGTCCCAGTATGGGATGGGATGGGATGGGATGGAATGCAGTGGAATGGATGATGGAGATTTCTACGTTGAGCCATGGCCCTGGGCTCCCGCAGCTGTGCACAGCAGGGACTGCAGCGTGCAGCCCTGAGTGCCCAGAGCATCCCATCCTGTGTGTGCCCGGGATGTGTACACAGTGTGCCCCTGTGCGGGACCCCGAGCAGGTGGAGTGTCACCAAAGACACTGCTTCAAATAAAGCAGCAGCAGGTGCCCCTCCTGATCTTAGGATCTGGGTGCTTCTGAGTCATTCAGAATTTTACCTGTGTCAAAATCAGTGCCAAGCATTTTCTTACTGTTGGAGAATTACTGATGTGGGAAGGGGTCTCTATTTTTAACACTATGCAACAATTTAGTGAATAATTATGTGTATAAGAAGAAAAAAAAAAAAGGCATGTGAGGCCCTGATCCCTGGTGCTGTTTATTTTTCAAGGCTGTTAGCTGCATTCTCAGTAATGACCTTGGAGCAGTGGTGACAGCTGAAAAGGGACCAGTAGCAGCAGAAGGAAACTCAGTTCTCTGTTATGTTTGAGTAAATTATGTTATGAGTATATTAAGTTAAGTTTGAGTAAATCCATAGAGAACTACAGACCCAGATCTCCTTCTTCAGCATCACTGGCAGCTTCAGGATCCCACTGGCATGTAACTGCTGAGACAAAAGGCCTCAGCCCATGGACGTGCCCCACGGTGCCAGCACAGGGTTCCCTGCAGTGAGGAGCAGCTCACACGACCTCCAGAATCTACAATAAGGCCTCCCTGCTCATGTCACTGATGGGATTCAGTCCAGGAACAGCCACAGCCTGCAAATCTGACCTCATCCCTCAATTCTTTGTAACGCCAGTTGTTGGGTTTCTTAAGAGCCCTTCTCTGTCACACCCCACAATGGTTTATAAATAAGCTGTGAAAAGACATTAATAAAAAACATGGTTTACCTTGCCCATTGCCACATAAACCAGATGGTACGAGTCCTTGGCTGGTACTGTCTGTTTGCTTTTGATACCAGCAGTTAAGATACACCTCTAAGTAGGGCAGGGCAATTTTTTTCTTGGATGGTTCTCAGGTAAATTTTCTTGTTAGAGACACCAGCACCTGAATAATATTTTCAGTAAGACACAGATGTGAGAATCCACAAGCTAAAAATTCAGATGCTCAAAATAACAGTAATTTAGGAAGTATTCCTAGTCTATTAATAGAATTAATATTATATAATAATATTGCTATCATCTGCCTCAGACTTTTCAGTTACAGGACTGGCAAAAGAGAAGAAAAAGCAAGACAATTACAAAGAAATTATTGATACAGAGTAGATCTTC